>NW_027361814.1:17097500-17783333 GCF_039654945.1 Dendrobates tinctorius | reverse complement strand
AACCTGACAATGCCTGTAGTTTACTTAGCAAAATCCTGCTGACAGGTTCTCTTTAACTTCTTTAAGAGACCATTGAAAGTAACTGTTAGTATTGTTGCTAGGAATCTGTAATTTGCATCTATGTGGGTGATGAGAGTAAAAGGATTTCCCGTAATTCCCGTAATAACACTAGTTTTCCATAAAAATAAGAAATGCATAAAGCAACAATGGAGCAACGCAGCTACAGTAGATTGTCAATGGATGTTAAATGGATTCCATTTTAGATTTGGCTTTAAAAAAAACAAAACAATAAACCAAAAATCATTATAATTAGACCTATAAACATCTCTCATACTAAATGCCGAAACTGTGTATATGAGTATTCTGAATGTCAGCCATTAAAGCACATGCAGGTACATAAAGTCCTGATGAAACTCCGGTGAGTGTACAACCATGTACAAACTTTGGTATCAAGGTAAAAGAAACCCACATGTATAATGTATTTTACATTGTGCTTTGTGTTGTAGATGATACTGAATATTGCATCCAAAGGTGCTTAGACCATATAGGAAAGATAAATGTTGTATACTCCCTTGATTTTCTTTTTAAAGGGTTTACCAAACTTTAATTCCTTCATAACTGGACGATTTTGCATTCATGCACTTTGTTTTTCTTCTTCTGCTTCTTTCAGGAGCAATAAAAAAAGATATATTTTACATCAACATCAACATGAGGGCTATTTCTTTTTGCAGTATGAATTGTGGTCTTGAATGCCACCATCCAATTTACCCTATAAAGTACTGAAAAGCAGGAAAAAAAATTCCAAATGAGGTGAACCGATTAAAAATATGCAATTTGACCATTGTTTATTGTGTTTCATTTTTTCATCATTCATGGTGCGGTAAAAATAATCCGGCAACATGACTAGAAACAAGTGGCTTCAGGGAGAATAAAACTGCTCCACTAAGGCAGCCAGCCAGGATTTAATGTTATTTACCTACAGATTACCATTATATCTGCAGGTAAATATCTTTTGTGGAGGTGACAGGTTCCCTTTTAATGATTTGAACGTCTGATCATTAGATTCTTTTTACTGTATACTAGATAATTATTACAGTATTTCAATATACAGAAAAGCATAACATTCTCTTTTGAAGCCAAGCCACAGACAGGACATTGTAGAGGATTGAAGCAGAATATCCCTTTAATGCCACCTCCCCTTTAAGGCCTCTTTCACACTTCCGTTTTTTACAATCAGTCACAATCCGCCACAATCTGCCAGGTTTTGAAAAAAAACGGATCCTCAATTTTTTTTTGAGGATCCGTTTTTTTCCCATTGACTTGCATTAATGGCGGATTGTGACGGATTGCTGTCCGTTGCATCCGTTTTTTGTGAGGATCCGCCAAAAGTTGCTGTCCGTCTCCATCCTCAAAGATTTCAGAACGGAGCTTGTAACGTTTTTTTCTCTGGCGGATCCTCCAGACACTCATTTAACCCGAAATTCTTTCTGGGTGCCGGACAAAAATAATAAATCTCTCTCTCTCTCTCTCTCTCTCTCTCTCTCTCTCTCTCTCTCTCTCTCTCTCTCTCTCTCTCTCTCTCTCTCTCCTCTTCCCGGCCAGCGATTCCTTTAAATTTCTTCATTTTCAGGATCCGTCTGAAAACGGATCCTGTGCCATCCGTTCACATCAGTTTAGAACGGATCCGCTTGTCCGCCTTTTTGGCGGATTATAACTGATGCAAAAAACTGAAGTGTGAAACAGGCCTAAGGAGTTCTAATATTACTATATTGTAAATGTTGTACAGACATAATTATGCTCCGTACTGCTACACTTTTGTGTATTACCGCCGTTCTCATTGGCACTGACACATTATTTGTATTACCATGCTGTATAGATTATATTGTATTATGTTTTGCATATTGATGTATAAGTTTAGGGTAAGCCAATGCATCCTTTGGGTTCAATAGTGGAGGGCACTATTAGTATAGAGTTCATAGAAATGGGTAAGTGTAGTTCTGTTGCGGGCTTCTAGATGGGGGTATACTAATGGGCCTTGTTAGGTATAGTTGATAGGAAGTTCTCATAGGGGTTAACTGTAGGAGGAGCTGCTATGAGTTAATTAAGTGTAGGCTATAGGAATAAGTCAGATGGGCAAGCATGCTTGACAAGTCCACAAGCGCTCTAAGCCCAGGACTCCATAGCAGTTCCGCAATTTTTTTTTAAGAAGCGAAGCACAGTCAGATGGGTGCTGGATAAGACTGGAGCACTCAGGGAAATTGCAGTTTATGACAGCAGCAGTAACAGAAAGGAATACGTGGTCCAAAAGTCGTGCAGGGTGCAGAGTGTTCACCATGTGGCAGATCTTTAATAGGGTTGAAGCTTGCAAATCCGGGGTGAAACAGATGAACGGGATCCCCTATGTCTTGAGGTCCTGCAGGAGTGATGCTGCGGTACCGCCAAGGTCACTACTACCACGTAATGCGTGTGAGAATACAGAAAGCAAGAAAGGGAAAGTGCAGGAGGAATTCTGTGTGGACTGTAATGTAACTGATGTGTCCAGGACCGTTGAAGAGAAAAGTAAAATTGCTGATTTGGCTGCAGAACCGGTATCTGTGTCCGTTATTTCAACCCTGAGCACTGGAACCAAGTGTGCAGGAGCAGGGTCGCACCACAGTGGAATCTCTGTGTGTGGACCAGCACCCTAAACAGATACGCCTGTAGAAGCTGATGGTTTTTCTTTGGGAGGAGGCCAGGATACCAGAACCCCGGTGTCCTCAGCTACGACTACCGTCCTGGCCGCCTCTTACAACATTATAGGAGGGCTAAGATCGTAACTTTCAGGTCAACCCATCTGCATAGTTATTGCATTGTGACAGGTGGCAATAGGACCCAATGTGTTGGCTAGTGGCAATTAGTCCATTTAAATACCAAAGATGATCAGATACCGCTCATAGTCCTATTGTTCTAGGCAGGTGCTGGCTGTGCAACGCAGCTGTCATCTGCCTGCTTTCGTGCAGGCTCGGGACTTACTATTACACACTAGTAGGTATAATGTTAAGAATTGGTTAATGTGGGTGGTAAAACTGTAGGATAAGCCAACAGAATAAGATAATTGGGGGTCCAACTGCTGGAACCCTCCCTAATTAGCTGATCAGCACTGCAGTCTTTTTATTACCAGGCATAGCACCATACATTGAGCAGTGACTATGCCTATTAGTACTTGAATGGCACTGAGCTGTAAGACCAGGTACAGTCAATGCACAATGTATAGGAATGGAGCTGATAAACACTAAAAGGCTGGATCACTCAACCAAGCAACATGGCCCCCTTAAATCAGCTAGTTAGTGATGTACCCTGAGTTAGACCCTGCAAGGAGATGGACAAGTGAGAAGACTCACACAGTTAATGCCTAACAGAGTGTCTGCAAGGGAACACTGCCACCTGCTGTTCAAAGATGATAGAAAAAGGGAAAGCAGAGAGATTTGCATTAACAGGAACTGAAGAGTGAAGTACGTGTTCCATGGGGGAAGATATTGGAGGAAACACCCGGTCAGGCGATAGTTATTTCTCAGTTAGGAATTATAAATGGCCCAGGAGAGCAGAGGAATGGAGATGGCACTTGAACCTGTAGCAGGACAGACTTGTGGTGTAGCGAGATTGGCTTACAGCCACCATTACAAGAGACTAGACCCCTGTAAAGAATCGAGTAACCAGATCCAAGAGAAGAATCGAGCTACAAGACCTGACTTGAATTATCGAGTGGCCAGAGCCAAGAGAAGAACCGAGTAACCAGATCCAAGAGAAGAATCGAGTGATCAGACTGTAGTGAATGATTGAGTGTCCCGAGCCAAAAGAAGAACTGAGGGACAGAGACCAGAGCTAAGTAAACGGAGCCAGAACCAAGCGAGCGGGACCAGAGAAACGAGAGGCAAGTAGGCAATGTTGGAGGGACATTCGTGAGATCTGCAGCGTGAGGTGCAGACGTATGGTGCACAGGAAACTGGGGCCGTACTTCAGGAGATGGAGGCAGCAAGGCAACATATGCTAGAAGCGATTCAAGAAAAAGGGACTTGCAGTCTAATGGCGTATTAGTGTAGACTCCTGTTTAGACTTGGACGGAATGCGTCATTATCACCAAAGTGACATGGTAACGACGACTTATTAAAATTGTTGAGTTAGAGGAATAAATAATCTTTTGTTAAGTTACCGCTGTGCCCTCTTCTTCTGTGATATTGCATCTCAAAGACCTGTTTACAACCCGACCAATCTAAAAATTATGGCCTATCCTAGGGATAAAACATCAATTTTAAAGGCTCAGAAAACCCCTCTATAACCTAGACTAATTTTACCACAACCAACCCTATGCCCACAGCTATGGCTGTAAAACCCTGTGCACAGCTTATACCCCCACATGATGTTTAAGTAAAATATAGACCTATACTTTGTAACTATCTAGTAAAGAGTGGAATTGTGTAAGAATAATTTGTCACATTTCTGGGTGGTTTTTCGACATCCTCATCTCCACTCGTCCTACTATAAACCACTAACTCTCCTACATTTTATTACTCATTACACTTTTCATTGCAAATTCATTTTACAGGGATTGAATAATTTGAGATATGATTCATTCCTAGGACTTCTGGTATACAAAATACTCCCTACGGCCATACGATGTACCATAAGTGAGTGTGAATGTTAGCAATAGCTATGAATCATGGTAACCACTGTGGACGAAATATTACATGACTATATGAAATGACTAAGAGCAGAGAACTGTACTGGCCCCTAGCCAGGAGAAGACCTGACATGTGCCGATGTTAGGCTAGAACATTTCAGGTGATGTTGACACACTGCGCCAGGATGGGGGAGCTATTCGAGGTCCTGCTTTCCACATATAGGAAATATGTGCATGTCCACGCTCAACTGCAATTTAATTGTTGTTTTCATGGTGCTTTTAGAGCAAACCCATTGGTCTTTATTCACTCCATAGAGGCCCAAAAAGCATCCTATTGTTTCAAAAATGTGATGCTCGTTCGAACTCACCTGTGGCAAGTAACAGGTGTGGGCAATGTGAAAATCACGCATGAAATTAGGTAAAAAGGGGAGAAGTTGACTCAATCTTTGCCTTATGTGTCTGTGTGTGCCACACTAAGCATGGAGAACAGAAAGAGAAGTAAAGAACTGCCTGAAGAATTGAGCAGCAAAATTGCTGAAAAATGTCAACAATCTCAATGTTACAAGTCCACCTCCAGAGATCTTGATGTTCCTTTGTCCACAATGCACAACATAATCAAGATGTTTCCAGTCTATGTGTAATGCCAGTGCTCCTGCTGGCCTCCTCCTCTCCCTGGCAGGGATGCCGACGTACTCACCATCCTTGCTGTATTCCTGTTGTAGTCATCTTGCATATTATGCACATGTGTTCTCCCTGTGTAGCATGTGCTCTCCTAAGATGTCCCCAGCCAGTTCCTGGGTGGCATCTGGTGTTTAAGGCTCCTGCTTTATTGGGAGGGGACTGTTCAACATCAAGGACTGTAGTGTTTAGCTTGTCTTTAAGCTGCTAATTCCGTTGTCAGGTCCTTTCTGTACCCGAATCTGTCTCCCTTGGTCTGTATGCCCAGATCTGAACCCTGGACCTGTGCCTGGGTCTGATCATGTCTGAACCTGTGTCCCTGGGTCTATAAGCACAGGCGTGAACTCTGAACCTGTTGCCTGGGTCTGATCTTGTCTGAATTAAAACCTGACTTTTAAATCTGTTTGTATCTAAGTCTGGATCCTTCCCTGAATTGGTTGTCTCAGAATCTGGATTTTTCTCTGTATCTTTCTGTGTCTTACTCAGCACCTGGTTCCATGCCAGCTGTGTCTGAATCAGTACCTTCCTCCAAACCTGTGGTCTGTATCAGTACCTACCCTAAACCTGCTGTCAGTAGCAGTTCTCTTTCCTAAACCCGCTGTGTTTGAATCTGTACTTACCTCAAAACCTGCTGTATTAGTGTCAGTATCTTTTCCTATATCAGCTGTGTCTGATTTTGTACCTTTCTCTAATCTGTTGTCACAGATTGATTAGTATGCACACTTGCTACTTAAGTACCTTGTGTGAATCTGGCTCTGTCTTTCCTGCATGTACCTGTAGGGAGAAGGGCCCCCACAGAGTGTCCGGGCGGGAACCAAGGGGACCGCCATCTAGGTTCCTAAGGAAACTGTACCCGGGGAACGGAGGAGGAGAGTGGACTGCTGGGAGTGACAGGACAGCAAGGGGAGGGGCGAGTATAAAAGTGACAGGGAGCGCACAGGGGAGTCAGTTGGCGGAACGGCAGACACGAAGCAAGAGACTGTGGGAGTTTGAGAGAGCCAGAGTGACAGACGGTAACCAGAGAGGAGACCAGCGGCAGAGTGGAGACTTACAATGGCCTGCGGAGAGTAAGCGCTGAACTTACCAATAAGATACGGCCGCTTCACTCCAATCCAGGGTCACTACCTGCCCACGGTCGTCCGTAGCTGTTACCGCTGTGCTCCAGCCTGTTGCGGCCTGTCCGCCGCCTCTCGCAGCCACTGCCGCTTCACTCCTGCCCGTGGCTGCGGCCTGCCTCTACCGCCCCGCTTCAGCCCGCGGCTGCGGCCTGTTCATCATCGCCCGCAGTTGACGTCACCCCTCTGCAGTCGGCAGTTGGGGCCTACCCCTCGCCTACAGAGAAACTCTTTGCCTAGGCCCAGGCCGTGCACGTGGCCTGCCAACCGCCACTGCTGGTAACTGCGACACAACCCTGCTTGGGGACTGGAGTCTCATTGAATTCGCTCACGAGCGGAACCCCACTGTTTCTGTTCCTCATCAAAGGACTCCCTCAGGGCCTGTTGTGCCCCAACTCCTCCTGGGCGCTGGGGTGCCCGAAGACTACGACAGATCTTCAGCAGCTGGGCCCAGCGGCTGCGACACCAAAGCAGCCTCATCAGAGACGCCGAAGGACGTCAGGACGGATAAGTGACACTATAGGAAATAAGGACCCGTAGTCGGCCATATCGAGGCCCTATAGCAACCGGCCTTTGCCGGGTTAGTCGTGTTCTCTTTGAAAGTGTTTGTTTGTGCAGAAGTCCCTGCAAGGATAATAGCTGTTACTGTGTTTTGGTTGCTTAGCATAGCCCTAGCGGCTTAAATTTATCAAAGTTTACTTCCCAAAGTTCAGCTCAGTCTCACGTCTCATCACTGCATCCTGCGTACCTGCTGTTACCTACATACCTGTCCTTGTATTTGTCCTGTGCGAACTTGGCTCTGTCTGACCTACGTTTACCAGTCCTTGTATTTATCATGTGGGTATCTTATTCTGTCTGTCCTGTGTGAACCTGGACCTGTATGCCTTGTAGGAACCTACGGTTCCCTGTCTGTCCGCATCTGCGGTTCCGTACTTGTCCGTACCTGCAGTCAGTATACCTGCTGTGCCTACCAACACATGCCTGTCTGTTTACCAGCCATCTCTGCCAGTACCTGACTGCCAGTGAATCACCCGTGCCAGTTAGTATACCTGCTGTGCCGGCCAGAAAATGCATGTCAGGATACCTGCTGTGCCTGCCAGAAAATGCATGTCTGTATACCAGCTGTGTCTGCCAGTACCTGCCTCCCTGTGAATCAGCAATGCCAGTCAGTACACCTGCTGCACCTACTGTGCCTACCTGTATCCCCGCTGTTCCTGTCAGCACCTGTCATTACAGCTTCTGTCCCTTTGGATGTCAGTTGTCGTGCATCAGAGGTCTGTCCTGGAGTAGCGCCTGGCGTCCATACGAAGCCAAGTCTAACCCCACCATTAGGGGATCTAGTGAAGAGTCAGGTGTTCATTTAGCCACGTCCTTCCAGGCTCTCCTCGGTCCGCGGCACAGTGGGTCCATGATCCACACTCGAGCGTAACACCATGGCACTGTAGCTAATCACACTGGACCTGGACCTGGACAACAGAGAATAATTGATGAAAGGTTGCAACTAAGGATAGAACAAATGGTGGATAAGCAGCTCCAATCAAGTTCCAAAGAAATTCAAACTGTCCTGCAGGCCCAGGGTGCTTCAGTGTCAGCGCAAACTATCCATCAAAATTTAAATGCATTGGAACACTATGGCAGGAGACAAAGGAGGACCCCACTAGTGACACAGAGACATAAAAAAGCTAGAGTGCAGTTTGCCAAAATGTACATGTGTAAGCCAAAATCCATCTGGGAAGCGTCTTGTGTAAAGATGAGACCAAGAAAGAATGTTTTGGTAAAGCACCTCATTCTACTGTTTACCGAAAATGGAATGAGGCCTACAAAGAAAAGAACACAGTACCTACAGTCAAATATGGAGGAGGTTCAAAGATATTTTGGGGTAGTTTTGCACTGGCACTGGGTGTCTTGACTGTATGCAAGGCATCATGAAATATGAAGATTACCAAAGAATTTTGGGTCTCAATGCAGTGCTCAGTGTCAGAAAACTGAGTTTGCATCCTAGGTCATGGGTTTTCCAGCAGGACAATGATCCCAAACATACTTCAAGAAGCACCCAGAAATGGATGGAAACAAAGCGCTGGAGAGTTCTGAAGTGGCCATCAATGAGTCCGGATATAAATGCCATTGAACACCTGTGGAAAGATATTATAATTGCTGATGAAGGTGCCTTCAAATATGAGAGACCTTGAGCAGTTTTCAAAAGAAGAGTGGTCAAAAATGCCAAATAAGAGGTGTAAGAAGCTTGTTGATGGTTATAGAAAGCGATTGATTGCAGTTGTTCTTTCCAAAGGTTGCACAACCAAATATTAAGATGAGGGTGCCAACAATTTTGTCCGACCCATTTTGGGGACTTTTTGTGAAATTATATCCAATTTGCCCTTTTCTCTCTTTTTTGTTTTTTTTTGTGTTGTTCCAATACACACAAAGGAAATAAATATGTATATAACAAAACATGTGTACCTGCAATATTTTTCTGGGAGAAATACTTCATTTTCTGGAATAATTTCAAGGTTGCCAACACTTTTTGCCATCACTGTATATTGGTATACCTTTTTGAAACTGTATAGAAAGTGTTGTCAATTATGTATTCAGAAAAGAGTGCATGCCCCTTTTTTTTAGATGAGCTCATATAGGAGAAACATGCCAGAGCTTTCAGTCCTAGGCAGAAGCCATGAAATCTTCCTGGTGTATAGCTCCAACTGAGGGCTCAAATGTGAGACTTATTTTTTAAATAAACCAATATTCATAGCAGTAAATTATTCCGTTTTCCAGTCCGGTCTTCAATGGCAGGCGGATCGGGGCTGTATTGACTTCACTGCCTTCTGCCCTCTATTCTGGGCGTCTCTTATGCTTTTCAGGCCCTACAAGGTCAAGACTCTGAAGGGCTTAGTAAGCATAAAAGGTGCTTGGCCAAGTATGCCGCATGCAGAACTGAAGATTGCTTAGCACCATTGCTGCAAAGAACCAGACTGGACAACAGACCAAGGCTGTGCAAATCTTTTTTCAACTTTATAAAGCAGCAAGAAAACCACTAATTGAGTTGCCCACTGCCGATGGCAATGGGTCAAAGGACTTGTGGCTTGATCTCATTATTATGTCTGATATTGTCCTCACATGATGAACCCTTTGTGGTCTAGACAAAACGTATAACTCTGTTTTTCTTGTCCACACCACCAACAATCTAAAAAAGCAAAGTGCAACTATAAATCAATTGGACTATTAGTTCATCTCAAGACCAAGCCAAGATTTTTCCCATAGGGTAGAAGAAAAATCAAATTAGTCCATTCATGTTCATCCTCACGTTCATAAATTAATTCTGTGAAATGTTTTATAGTATGAAAAATTGAAGGATAAAATAAGACTCCATTCAGAAGAAAATGTTACACAAAGATTAGGAGTTTTCCAGCAGAACATTATGAAAGTTCTCCCTGAGTTCACTATTACAATATGGTTTCTGCATTGTAGCAGATCAAGAGCTGTTATCTACCTGCCACATTTTTCTCCACCCAAGGGAAAGTGCACATTGACCCCTGCTCTTACTAGAATGGTGGTCCTGATTAGAAATGAGCGAATTTGATTTTTGGCCCCAAATTTGATTTTGACAGATTCAAACACTATTCGGGCCGAAAGTATGTCTTATGTTCAGTTCCGAACATATTCAGTAATTTCTACTCCTATTGACTCTAATGAAGTTCGGCTGTGTTAGCCGAATATTGCAAAAAGAATATTCAAATCCGATTGTATTCGCAACCAAATCTGAACAAATTTGCTCATCTCTAGTCCTGATCTCCCGTTCTTCCAGGGCCGGCCCGAGAGATTACGGTGCCCCTAGGCGAAACTATTTTGTTGCGCCCCTACTATTCTTGGCAGTAGATGAAAACTTGGGATATAAATTTAGGAGCAAAATAAACCACAACAACAATGATTAATTAACTCTCTCCTAACTCTTTAATCTTCTGAGAAGTTGTATAGGACAAATATATACAAAGTAAGGATGACACTAAGTCACCGAGATTAATTTGTTTTATCAACTTCCGATTCTATCGAAATTGTTGCCTACCCAACCAACCTCTCTTGCGTCATATTTGCCCTTAAATATGTACACTTTTCTTTCCATCCCTAAAACTTTTTGCCTTTTGAAAAGATTTTTTATAATTCTTTCTATTTTTTCTCTGGCGCCCCCTTTGGGTCGGCGCCCTAGGCGGCCGCCTAGTTCGCCTATACGTTCGGGTCGGCCCTACGTTCTTCCTCACTTCTCCTAAGAATTAATTCAATGGCATGGTTGGACATGCATGGCGCCGCTTTATTCACTGTCTATGTGACTGATGGAGATAGCTGAGCGCTATCTTCCTTCAGTCCCATAGACAGTAAATCGAGCAGCGTCACGGATGCTTGACCATGCCGCTCCATTAGTTTCTAAAAATAGGGAAGAATGGGGGATCGTGACCAACATTTTAATGACTGTGGAGATTTCAGTAATCAGTCATTTATTGACATGGCAAAAAAGTATTGCTTTTTGGTAGCAAAATCCATTTCAGAACAATAAACACACAATATAAAAGTCAATCAAAACGACTGATTTGGGAAATTTCGTCCGTGGATTGTTTAGGGAAATGATACTGTATGTGATGGCCAATGGCAGGCTATGTTATATACTAAGATGTGATCTGTCAGGAATCAGGATGGATTTTTTTCCAGCTGTTGGGTAAAAATTTAAGTGTATGACGTGATTGTCCAAATTTGCCTGTTTGACTGTGTTGGCTTTTTCATGTTTTCTATTTTTGCTGTCTTCCAGTTTAGTCTGCCATGTTGATGATTAGATAATGATGACGGACAATTGATCGATCACGTTCTCTCTGATCATGGTCCTTTGTGGCCAAATTTACCTAATAAGACAATTATGTATTGAGTATTTACTGGGACATAGGAGATTTATACACTCACTGGCCACTTTATTAGGTACACCTGTCCAACTGTGTGTTAAGACTTAATTTCTAATCTGCCAATCACATGGCGGCAACTCAGTGCATTTAGGCATGTAGACATGGTCAAGACAATCTCCTGCAGTTCAAACCGAGCATCAGTATGGGGAAGAAAGGTGATTTGAGTGCCTTTGAACGTGGCATGATTGTTGGTGCCAGAAGGGCTGGTCTGAGTATTTCAGAAACTGCTGATCTACTGGGATTTTCACGCACAACCATCTCTAGGGTTTACAGAGAATGGTCCGAAAAAGAAAAAAAATCCAGTGAGCGGAAGTTCTGTGGCCGGAAATGCCTTGTTGATGCCAGAGGTCAGAGGAGAATGGGCAGACTGGTTCGAGCTGATAGAAAGGCAACAGTGACTCAAATTGCCACCCGTTACAACCAAGGTAGGCAGAAGAGCATCTCTGAACGCACAGTGCGTCGAACTTTGAGGCAGATGGGCTACAGCAGCAGAAGACCACACCGGGTACCACTCCTCTCAGCTAAGAACAGGAAACTGAGGCTACAATTTGCACAAGCTCATCGAAATTGGACAGTAGAAGATTGGAAAAACGTTGCCTGGTCTGATGAGTCTCGATTTCTGCTGCGACATTCGGATGGTAGGGTCAGAATTTGGCGTAAACAACATGAAAGCATGGATCCATCCTGCCTTGTATCAACGGTTCAGGCTGGTGGTGGTGGTGTCATGGTGTGGGGAATTTTTTCTTGGCACTCTTTGGGCCCCTTGGTACCAATTGAGCATCGTTGCAACGCCACAGCCTACCTGAGTATTGTTGCTGACCATGTCCATCCCTTTATGACCACAATGTAACCAACATCTGATGGCTACTTTCAGCAGGATAATGCGCCATGTCATAAAGCTCGAATCATCTCAGATTGGTTTCTTGAACATGACAATGAGTTCACTGTACTCAAATGGCCTCCTCAGTCACCAGATCTCAATCCAATAGAGCATCTTTGGGATGTGGTGGAACGGGAGATTCGCATCAGGGATGTGCAGCCGACAAATCTGCGCCAACTGTGTGATGCCATCATGTCAATATGGTCCAAAATCTCTGAGGAATGCTTCCAGCACCTTGTTGAATCTCTGCCACGAAGAATTGAGGCAGTTCTGAAGGCAAAAGGGGGTCCAACCCGTTACTAGCATGGTGTACCTAATAAAGTGGCCAGTGAGTGTATATTTCCAATCTACAATTGTCCTGCAAGGTTTTTATATTTTCCTTTGATAAAATGTTTAGAAAAAAGGTCGCTTGTCTATAGGTATTGCAGCTCAGCCATGAGCCATAAGTACTACAGTAGTTCCAGTCATGGACAAGAGTGCTGCTGATCACCTTTTTTTTGGGGGGACAACCTTTTTAAGAGTCGTCTATGAGCTAATAATTGTTTAGCAGAACGATCTTCACTTTACAGCTCCTTTGTAGCTGTGGAGATCTAGGTTATATTAATCCTCTTGTGAATTTCACCTTTCTTTGTAATAAGTTATTGTCACTATATACGGTGGAGCAGCCCGCTTTCTGTTATGGTGTAGTGAACAAAAGACCTCTGAAGTCCTGAGCAAGTCTTTGATTCTGTATTTCCGGTGTTTAAGGCTATCTGATACTCTGCGCAGAGTAACATGATCGTAAAGTATTTTATGTCTGCGGCTCAGAGTTGAAGTTCCATTGACTTATACAATCGTATACTCTAATATATTAAACGTTTATCACGATAAAAAAAAAATATTTGGATGCAAAATTAATTTTTTTATCTGATGAGGAATTTACACATTAAAATTAATAAGAAGACTCCTACAAAATGGGAAATATCAAGGTCTATTTGATACTATTTGGAAATATTTTTGCTTTAAAGGGAAAGTGTCATCAGAAAATGACCTATAATACAAATTATTGTTTTTTACATTAAATGAAATTTTTCAAAATTGTTGATTTTTTTAATATCACTATTTATATGAAAAAAATATAATATTTCACAATTTTACATCTGAGTCTAATATTATGCTCACACTTCTTTGGCTGGCTTCACATTTGCGTATGGAGGAGCTGCGGCAGTCTGCGGACTTCCTCCTTGAAGCTCCGCCCATGGCCGCACCTCCTCCAGTCAACTCCGCCTACGTCCGCGTGGTGCCGCTTCATTCACTGTCTATGTGACTGATGGAGATAGCTGAGCGCTATGTTCCTTCAGTCCCAAAGACAGTAAATCGAGCAGCGTCGCGGATGCTTGACCATGCCGCTCCATTCGTTTCTAAAAATAAGGAAGAATGAGGGATCGTGACCACCATTTTAATGTCTGTGGAGGTTTTAGTATTCAGTCATTTATTGACATGGCAAAAATGTGAGCCTAGCCTTTTTCTGCACAGATCACTTTTTATCATTGTTGCTGTATTATCATTACAGTCAGGATTACAGGGCCACCAATCACAGTAGGTGTTGTTCAAAGCTCACCTACTCTCCTTCTCTGTGTATTGGCCTCTGCACAGGTCACAGAGCATGCCCATAACAATCACCCCACAAAAAACAGTGAGTTAACTCCTGACTATTGCAGGTATAGATTAAAAATGGAGATTCAGGACTCAGACTATTGGATGCGATTAACTCAAACTGTTTGTTTTGGTTTAGACCCTTGTTAAAGGGGTTTTCTTATTGATTTCCCCTTTTGTATGCCCCCATTATGTTGAAGAAAGTAAGTAATGCATAATTACCCCCCCTCATCCACCAGCCCGGCACCACAACAAATGCCCCCCTTGTGACACTGGGGTTTCAAAGAGAATTGTCTATTCTTAACAAGATAGGAAGTGAAATATAATGTGAACTGTTGGTAGGAAGAGCAGAAAGTTCAGAAACCATCTTTAAAGGGTCACTAAACTTTTGTGCTATATTTGTAGACTCTACTGTGACAGAAGCCACACTGTTGATTTATAATTATCCAGCAACTATAAGGGTTAAAATGGTTATAGAAGACAGGGAGCTTTAGCTCAGCCCCAGGGGATACTGGGAAAGTTGTTACTGTGTCCTGGACATCCAAGAGTAAGGTGTGAGTTAGAGAGTCTCCTGTCAGACTGAAAGCAGACAAGCTGTATAGACTATTTCTTCCTGGGAAGTGATTGCTGTAATCATAGAAGCAGTCAGGACAGCCAGGAGCAAGTTTTTACCTCAAGATAGAAGTGAGAGAGCTGCAGCACCGGACTCATCCCCCTCCGCCAACCTCACTGCATGAGAAAGGTACAGTTCTGCTTAAGTTAAGACACTGTGTGTGAATAGGAGTTATCTCCGAAAATAAGTTATCTGTGTTATGAAAAGAAGCTTGAATAAAACCCTTGTGATTAACTTCAGCTCAGATTTCTGTCATAGCTGTTTTCCTGTAAACCGCTACTTCCCCTCTACTGTTGTGAAGAATTATAACTAATGGTCGTCCTAAGTAAGATTTCCCCAAGTTTCCAAAAAGAACTCATGTTTCCTTTGTATCGCTCTCATATCCTGAGTGGCGTGCATGCAGCACCTTTCAATACCATTGATCTATTTGGTTGTTGGTCTTGAGACCCCCGCGGTTAGCTCAAACACTATATGTGGGGTATCATATAGTGTTGTTGTGCAGTGAAAATAATAATGGATCATGGTGCTCCTGTCATCATCCTGAGTTATAAAATCTATTAAAGTCTCCAGCCTAAAGGGGTTGTTCGGGACTACCATACTGATGGGATATCTGTAATATAGATCATCAATATGAGATTATTTAGATCTGGCCACTGCTGAAGCAGATGTCAGCTAATCAGTGAAGGTGCCGGATACCAACTGTAGGGTGTTGGACTCACTCAGGTGCGGCAGGAAGAAGACAGGAGGCACATTTCTTTAAAAAGTCAGTGCGGGATTATTTGCTCCATAAACCCCTAAGCAACAACACAAGCTTAACAGCCTTCAGAGCAGGCAAAACAGCACAAGATGTCCTTAGCAAGGATCTGCTCTCTCAGGCCTGTGGGCTCACAGGCTGAGGCAATGTCCAGAACGCAGACTTGGTCTGGAGCCACACACACAAGAAGGCTTCTCCCTCCTAAGACACTGACTATGTGCCAAACAACAGCCTTCATTATGTAGGCTCTAACCACACCCACAGGTGAGGTATACAGGTAACCAGACCCGCCTATCTCTCATAGTTACCCGCAACCCGGACCCAGGTGCACTAAACGACATCTTAGTGCTTACGTGCACTAAAGGAAAATACTCCGGGTTACATCACAGGGAGCATCCATCCCTGTGACACATATCTCCCATTGATTAAGTGGCCATTAGCCTCCTTACACCACTGATCTTCTATTGATTACCTGTCCTACAGATTAATCACCAATATGTTAGTCCCAGACAGCCTCTCTAATTTTAAACTCTTCTGGTTGTCATTTCACACAGTTGTAAAACTGAATGTCAGATATCCCCTCAAATGACCCTGTAAAATGCAGTGTCAGAAATACTTCCCAAATTAATTTTTCTGTGCAATATCTTGATCGATGATCACTCAAGACTCTGGAAGTCAATAGGAGAATAGCTATGGGCAAATCAACAATAAACTGTCACGTGTACCTGTCCTGTGTGACACGACCCACAGGTTGGTAACTGAAACAACAAGACTGTCACGTATACCTGTCCTGTGTGACACGACCCGCAGGTTGGTAACTGAAGCAACAAGACTGTCACGTATACCTGTCCTGTGTGACACAACCCGCAGGTCGATAACTGAAACAACAAGACAAAAGGGGAACACCGGGGAAACAGTTACAACGGGGGGCCCTGCAATAGGGAACGGGGATGTGGAGACCTCCTGCACTTCCCTGAGGCAGTGTCCCTGAACACTCCTAACATTCCCTATACAGGCTCTTCACCTGTCGCCGACCAGGATACCTGAATCCCTCACTAGCCCTGCACCTATCCCTTACTAGGGAACTGGATAGTGCGGACACTGGTCCCACCGCTGCACTAATACACATGAAGGAAAATACACCAAACAGGGGAAAACAACAAAACACTTATCTTTCTCTGCTGCAATCACCGGGCAGCAGAGTTCATCACCGGATTAGCTTTCAGCAGTGGCTCGACACCTAAGAGCCAGCTGCTACATTTACCATCTTTCTCTAATGCAGACACCGGGCAGCAGAGTTCAGCACCAGATCAGCTTTCAGCAGTGGCTAAACACCTCAGAGCCAACTGCTAACTTCACCGCGGTTGGAATCCACCAAGGACCTGCTATAACCAACACCAGCTGATACACCAGGTGACCTTATATAGCAAAGGAGGAGTGGTCACCATCAGCAGAGAAATGAAAGACATGTAATAACCCCAGTGAGCACCGGGGGCAAAAGGTAAAGCAAAGAAAACTATCAAACATGTAATAACACCTGTGGCCAATGGGGGGCAAAAACCCATATTAATGCCCCAAAGGCCTGAAAGGGAAAAAAAAGGTTTAATGAGGGATTCCAGAATCTGACACAAATCCAAGAATTGGACTGTGACAGTACCCCTCCCTCAATGAGGGGCTTCCGGGCCCTCAACACCGTACAACACTGGAGTCGACCTACAATGAGGACGCCTTGTTCCGCCAGAGTTCAATTCAGCAATCATCTGACACTCTGGTGTTGTGAACTCATTTTCTGGTCTGCCTCTGGTTTCTGGCGAGGGAGATGGTTGTGCTGACAGAGGAGTTGTGAGTTCTCTTTCCGGGCAGGAGGTAATGAAGCTGATCTAATTAACAGACACCTGCCACCTGATAATGAGGATGAGGAGTGGACATCTGGAGTCTCAGACTGGATTTAAGACAGCCGACTCCCTATTCCCATGCTGGTGATTTTTTCGGCCTCCTGAGGGCTTAGTGTCCAGTTCAGTTCCTGCCTTCTTAAGCTAAGTTGTTCTCTGCTTATGTTCACATTTGACTTGGTTTGGTCTATTCAGTTTTTTGTGTGGTCAACCAGCCTCGGCTGGGGCTGTGCTGAATTTCCACTCTTATGTCATTGTATGTGCTAGTTTGCTTTTTGTCCCTTATTGGATTGGCCTCTTTTTGCTCTGTTCTCAGAATATGCCATAGGGCTGATATAGTGGGAGAAGTCTAGTGACTTCAGGGTATTTTTTGCTATCAGAAGTGTTGGACATTTTTGCAGGGTTTTTTGGCGTGATTGCAGACAGTATCTTTCCTTTCCTGTCCTTTCTAGTTAGTGTGGGCCCCATTGTTTGCTCAGCCTATTTTTCTACCTGTGTTTGTGCTTTCATCTTGTCTCACAGTCAATACATGTGTGGGGGCTATCTATTTCTTTGGGGTCTGCTCTGGGGCAGTTTAGATTTCCCCTTTTCTTGCTTTAGGCTTATTTAGTCCTCCGGCTGTGACGAGGCGTCTAGAATCATCGTAGGTACGCTCCACGGTTGCTGTTAGTTGTGTGGTTAGAATCAGGGGTCTGCAATTCGCATAGTTACCAACCTCTCTGGTTTTCTGTGACTAAGCTTGGTCTTTTTTACTTCCTCGGTGATCCACTCATAACACTCCGGGTCATGGCAAGAGAGGGCAGATGGAGGTGACGACGTATACTCCGGAGGTACTACAAATCTCCAGTGCGCCGACCTGGGGAATGAGCTAGGCCTGGGTATAACAAAGGGTAACTCCAGATGATAACTCGCTGGTGCAAAAATGGCAGACACCCATACAAACACGTACACACCCAGGTCCAGACCTGAACGTTTATTGTCATTCACACTCTTGCCACTAGATGGTGAACTCCTCACAGAACCGACAACAGAGGCGTCCCCCCGTGTCGTAACACTCACACCCCCACAAGGCTCAGCGGTGACCACTCATCTCTATGCCCCCCTTCTAAGAGGACTCTGACTCTGAGGGGCATAACAAAGGGTAACTCCAGATGATAACTCACTGGCGCGAAAATGGCAGACACCCATACAAACATGTACACACCCAGGTCCGGACCTGAAGGTTTATTGTCATTCACTCTCTTGCCACTAGATGGTGAACTCCTCACAGAACCGACAATAGAGGCGTCCCCCCATGTCGTAACACTCACACCCCCACAAGTTTCAGAGCTAACCACTCCTCTCTGCCCCCCCTTCTAAGAGGACTCCGACTCTGAGGGGCAGCTTGTGGTGAGGGTTGCGCCTTGCCCCTACTCCCTGGCAGCACCCCTGCTGCCACTACTGCAGGAGAAGGGGACAAGAATATGGAGGAAATATACACTCCCTGGTCGTCTTCCTCCACCCGACCAGGAGGGGGCGGCTTTTTCGAAGGTATAGTAGTTTCGGCGTGAGCCCCATGGACTAAATCATCAGTCTGCTCACTACAGGGACGTGCCCCCTCACCACGGGCAACATCAGGCAGC
This sequence comes from Dendrobates tinctorius, assembly GCF_039654945.1. Taxonomy (NCBI): domain Eukaryota; kingdom Metazoa; phylum Chordata; class Amphibia; order Anura; family Dendrobatidae; genus Dendrobates; species Dendrobates tinctorius. Next base: position 17,764,544 of record NW_027361814.1, on the reverse strand, counting down.
ACCTCGGGGACACCAACTCCTCCCACCTGCCTGGGTGCGTCAGCGTGTATGAGCAGGTCCTGCTCCCTAGCAGGGACTACAGGGGGCATATTCACCAAAGCCGCACATTGGGGTTCTAGTTGAGCCAGAGGGGAGGCCCCAGACCCCAACAACTGCAGCTGCTGCTGCTCCAACACACTGTGCAGCACCTCACTCTCCTCAGTGAAGACCAGAAGCAATTGGTCACAGGTCTGTACTTGGCCCATGGTTCTCCAGAGAAAATGAATGGTTGGTTATAAACTGTCACTTATACCTGTCCTGTGTGACACGACCCGCAGGTCGGCAACTGAAACAACAAGACAAAAGGGGAACACCGGGGAAACAGTTACAACGGTGGGCCCTGCAATAGGGAAAGGGGACATGGAGACCTCCTGCACTCCCCTGAGGCAGTGTCCCTGAACACTCCTAGCGTTCCCTATACAGGCTCTTCACCTGTCGTCGACTAGGATACCTGAATCCCTCACTAGCCCTGCACCTATCCCTTACTAGGAAACTGGATAGTGCGGACACTGGTCCCACCGCTGCACTAATACACATGAAGGAAAATACACCAAACGGGGGAAAACAACAAAACACTTATCTTTCTCTGCTGCAGTCACCGGGCAGCAGAGTTCATCAACAGATTAGCTTTCAGCAGTGATTCGCACCTAAGACCCAGCTGCTACCTTCACCATCTTTCTCTGCTGCAAACACCGGGCAGCGGAGTTCAGCACCAGATCAGCTTTCAGCAGTGGCTAAACACCTCCGAGCCAACTGCTAACTTCACCGTGGTTGGAATCCACAAAGGACCTGCTATAACCAACACCAGCTGATACACCAGGTGACCTTATATAGCAAAGGAGGAGTGGTCACCATCAGCAGAGAAATGAAAGACATGAAATAACCCCAGTGACCACCGGGGGCAAAAGGTAAAGCAAAGAAAACTATCAGACATGAAATAACACCTGTGGCCACCGGGGGCAAAAACCCATATTAAGGCCCTGAAAGGGAAAAAAAAGCTTTAAATGTGGGAATCCAGAATCTGACACAGATCCAAGAATTGGACTGTGACATGAAGTCCCTGGACAAGGTCTTCAAATCGAAGAACATTTCACAGGTGATGAAAAACGTCTTGCCACATAGTTTGGTCTTTTCAGTGGTAACATAGAGATGCAAAACCTGGACAATAAAAAAAAATAAGACAGAACAAGAATCAACTCCTTCGAAATGTGGTGCTAGAGAAGTATGTTATCATTACCATGGATGGCAAAATAAGACAAACCGATCAGTTTTGGAACAAATCAAGCCAGACATGTCACTCGAAGCAAGGATCCCTAAGCTATGACTTGCCAGCTTCCTACACATAATATGAAGAGTGCAATCATTGGACCATGACATTATGGTCAGAAGAATAGAAGAAACAAGACAAAGAGGAAGGCAAGCAATCAAGATAACAGCTGAGAAGACGCTGGTGAACTTATCAAGGCTTGCATAAGAACCATCTTCCTACTGAGCGCTCATCCATCAAGTCACTATGATTGATGATTGATGATACAGTGCTGTTTGGGTCCCTTTAATACACTGAATACAAGGATTTTAACTGTACTACCAAAATTGTAACCAGCATTTTACGAAGATCTAAAATCCAATATTACTATTGGACAAAATTTGTAATATCTAATTAAAGAAATATGACACGTGAACCTACCTAGATCCATCAGCTCATATTTATAAGGTCCTGTTTGAAAAACAACAATTTTTTTAAATGTGGTAGCTTGTGCATTATGCTCATGTTAGAGCCTGTTCTCATCAGAGGCACGTGTCACAGTCTAACATAGTATGGACTGTATACTAATTATTACCCAGCTGACAGCGTGCGTACATATGAGTGTCATAAACATGCTCCATCCTGTTCGCCGGCGGACTGAAAAGTTACGAAATTGTGTCCTCCCTTTATAGGGACTATAAAGTCTTTATATTAACACTCGGTGTTCTTTGGATTTTGGGTGATATGTGCCAGTGTAGCTTTTCTTTCTTTACTATATTAATAAATGTGGGACAAAGACGAGGTGATAAATATACAGTATGTTTTTTTACAGTGGTTCTACTTGGCAAGCTATGCAGCTGTAGGTACTCCCATTGAGCTGGTATGAATAGAGCATAGTCTATATACAGTAAATGGTAAAACAGTGCCGAAAGACAAGTTGGAGTAAGATTTTAGTGTGACTGACATTTTCAATTGGCTCCAAAAATTTGGGACCGTATGGAGTATTTGACGTGGATGACTTCATGCCACCTGTAGGAGACATCAGTCAAACGCCATGGGTTGGTGAATACCCAACCCATGTCCGCTTTCATGACATTTTGGTTTTAATATTCATGAGCAGCTCTTCTTAGAACTCAATTGTGCCGTTCCTCTGTTATTTTGCCTGAATATTTATGAATAAATTGACAAATGGGTGTTACCCTTCTACGTCTCCAAATTAGCCCAAATTAGCATATCCATAAATTTCTATCATGCGTCTGGATTCAGACTTTTGAGCCTGTGCTTTGTGGTCTGCTTCTCTGTCCACCGAGCCACAGCAGATACTTCTTTTCTACTGATGTTTTGCATCTCTTCCTTGCTTCAGTCTGTTTAGGATAGCAGCTGTTTTTTATTGACTTATTTGTCTGCCCTATCACCTTTCAGGTGCGGCTTTATATTCTTTCCCCTGATGGTAATAGTATCATTTGGATGTCCAGCCAACTGCTATTATTTAAGCCAGTCATTGAAAGACCAGCTAGGGTTTATCAATTTACTGCACCTATCTTCTGTTTCCGTTTAGGAAGTAGGTGGCATATTTTCTAACAGTACTTTTTAATCCTTTATTTTGTATTTCATAGTTTGCTTTATTCACTCTGGGATCTTTCTATTTCTATTTTCCATTTTGTAGGTAATTTGCACTTTGCTCTGCCCTCTGGTTCTTTAGGAGAAACATGAAGCAGTTCACGGCCACTCGGGCAGCATAGGTCTGAGCAGCCATCGTTTAGTCTATGTTAGGGCTTGTCCCTGCTCACCCAGGAACCATTAGTAATTGCAGGCTCAGGATCTCTATTTTGTACAAACCTTCACGGTCAATTGCAGTTTTTAGTGTGTTGCCCGTTTTCCAAAGTGAGGTGCTACACTATCATAACAATAGCCTGACTTTGTGGGTACTGATCGGACAGTGTCAGAGTGTGTTGGGTCGAATTTGACTTTAAGGACTGCTACTCCAGTAGGTGGTACAAGTGCTCAAACCGTCTTCCTCTGCTTGGCACTCTCACAAGAAGAGACGTTGCCCCTTAGAGAGTGTGTAGACACACACCTCTCATCATCTGGTAACACCCAGTTGTCAATGTATTCATTTCTAGGAGGAAAAACAGGAAAAATTCAATGCAGAGTTTTAAATCCTTGTTGTTTAATGACAGGTCTGTATCACTGAGAAAAAAGCTTTATTATTCTGTGATTTATACATTAATTACCATTTTAATTTTAATGTTCAAATATTTAAAAAAAAATTAAACTGTTTTACTTCCAAATTGATTCAGTCCTATCATACTTAATGCCAAACCAGACAAGTGTGAACATATAATATCAGTCTAAACGACGGATTTCCTGCATCCATTTATGGCAAAATGCAAACCTACGGTATATCATTTTTTTAACACAAATCTGCCCTTTATCCACGTCAAAAAAGTACATCTAAATAAAATTGTAAGTGACTAAGTTATCCTGAGGGAGAACAGTAAAATAAAGCATTTCCGGATTTAGCAAATACTTGTAGGAGGAATACAGAAGAATTAGGAAGTTATGTAACATGTCCGTGGGACGTCTGGACATCAAACCTGAATCTTAGGATTTTATGGGCGGGGAGTTATGAAACTGTCTAAAAGAAAAACTGTCATGGCCAATCGCGGGGCAGCTTCTATTCCTTATAGTGCGCTGGTAAAATGAAAGCTTCACTTGGATTGGTATTCAGAAATCTGCCTTTGTGATGTTTTCTTTTTTAAATATTTTATTATTTTTTTGCTTTTTAACAATGTAGAGGACTTGAGAGAGGAATGATAGGAAAAGAAATAAGAAAAGAAAAAATAAGAATTGTGAGTATGGGCCATTTTTTTTACTTCTGGAAAGAAAGAAATTAGAAGTCTATACTGAGTCTGAGTGATCGGAGGTGATTTGTGGGGTACTAAAGATTTCTACAAATAGGTGGACTAGGTTGTATGTACAACACCAGAAGTGAGACATCTCTGGGCAGGTTCACCACACATGTAGGATATCACATTTGTAGGGACACCTCTGGCTGGAAAACCAGGAGGAGCCATGTGTGCTATCCACGTGGAGACCATGCACCAGGGTAAGAGGACTTTATATGCAGATTCTAGCTCCGTAGAGTTCGAGGAGCAGGAAGCGATAACGTTCCACTCTTCATTCCAGGATGCTCTGTCTCATGTAAGAAGCAAGTCCACCTCCCATTTACTTACACAACTCTGTATGGTATGATGGTTAACGCTATTCAATAGAGAATAGATGACGGCAATCTGACTACTGCCCTTGTGACGTTGTAACGTGGCATGGGGCGGTAGCCATGGGCGAGATACTTGTCTTCTGCGCTAGGGCACGTTACATGAAGGTGAGGATCCTAGCTGGATGTGAAAACTTGTACTGTGGGGCACTACCCCCTTGCAGGCCACGTGTAACCGATAACTTTGGTTTGTCGGAACCAGATGTTTGACAGTTCAATGGAGACCACCATTCAAAGATGAACTCAAAACGGGAATTTGGTAGGAAATATATAAAGTAGATAGCGGGCACACATCTAGATGAATGTCTCTTTCACAATACCGAACATTTTCCACACACAGATTCCTTCCTCTTCTCTCTGTTATCCTCTATCTTTACCCTTCCTCTTTTCTTCACCACAGCCCAGCTCAGTACTACAGTCCAGTTTGTAAGAGTCCTATGCTCAACCCGCTGTTCTGTGTCCTTTTCTAAGGGAGCTTCTTTGCCACTATGGCCAGTACTTATCTCTTCTCTCTTCTTCTACTTCTCTGCACAGGATCATGTATTGGTCTCCTCTCTCCATAGGGAAACCCATGTCATGCGGCACTGCTCATACTAGACCTTAGGTCTTTTCTCTGCTGCCACCAGGCCCTTTCTGCTATTCACAACGAAACTGTCTATCTCCTTTCAGTTTCCCGTACCCATAGTGGGCTAGTCCCAACCATTAACTCTCACTATCCCTACTATCAAACAACAAACATTATCAGCATTAATAACACAAGTCACAATTCATATTACATATTACAATAACACTTCTTCCTTCAAGGGGGAACATGGGCAGTATGTCCAACAACATTTTTAATATTACATTGGTGCAAATTTTCTAAGGCTGACAGCAAAAGATGGTACCCTCAGTGTAGACGAGGTTGTCAAATCTATCACAAAGGCCCATGGTGTCTGATGTCATTGCATGTTTGGCACGTTTCCTTTTTTTACTCCTTTTTTGGGGTGGTATACTCTCGGTATCTTGTGCCTAAACCTGTTCCATGCCAATAATAAAAAGGACATTTTTATCACTCATTTTCTAATCACTTTAAAAAAAAAGGATAACTCCTATTGAAAAATCATGAATCCAACATTAAAATGATTAAAATGGAATATAAAAATATATACAGTGGGGGAAATAAGTATTTGATCCCTGGTTGATTTCTCACTGCAAAATGCAAATAAATTTATTTAATTTATACAATGTGATTTTCTGGATTTTATTTTTGATATTCTATCTCTCAATGTTAAAATTAACCTACCCTTAAAATTATAGACTGTTCATGTCTTTGTCAGTGGGCAAACTTACACAATCAGCAAGGGATCTAATACTTATTCCCCCACTGTAGTCTTTATACATACAAAATCTGATGTATAAGTATTGGAGAAATGCATATATTGAAGATTAAAGACTGAATCCTCACAAAGAAAAATGATGGGATATCACAGGCCCCTGCATATATGAGATTAGATTCTACATCACATCAAATAGATCCCTTCCAGTATACTGCATGTAAAGAGCACAGTATAAAGTGTGATAATATTGCACGCATATCAAATAGAACCTCCAATGGCAGGCTGCCATGAAAATAAAAGCAAAAATAGACAGTGTAAAAGTAGCTACAAAAAATAGAAACTGTTTAACAGGTATCACATCTAAATGGGCAGAAATAAAGTAGATCTAATGTTAGCAAGTGGTTTGGACAGCAGCAGGGTGTCCATATGTCCACCACAACTAATGCCTGTTTCGCACAAAGTGCATCATCAGGGGGTATTTACTAGTCACTAATATAAGGCATTGGAAAATTGAGACGCACCCAACCATGGGTCACATCAGATTATTAGAGTTTCAGATGACATTGTATGGAAAAGTACAAAGTAACAGATGACCTTAGAAACAACCTTTAAAAAACCTCATTACCAGACTTCAAGCACAACTATACTGTTTCCCTATAGGGGTAATGATTGTGCCACAATGGCAAGAATTCTGAACCCGTTGTTATAACTGAAATGATGGATCTGGTTTCATTTATTTGAGTCATAAGAAATCTTCATGGATCCTGTCGACTTTTTAAAGATAAAATTTTGGGGTGTTCTGCCTTTTTGGGGTAACACAATGTAATTGCAATGCCAGCTTGCAGAGATTGTGTTACCACATCTTAACATGAAGGATGTCATGGATCGACTGCTCCCAAGTGCTTTCCCTTCTCTACTGTCATCTCGATGCCAATTCTTGGAGCTGAGTCACGTCTGGCAGTCTGGCTATTAGAGCTATATTAATAATATTGCTGCACAACCAGAGTCTCTTCAGTAGGGTCGTCTGGAGGTTTGTGCCTAACAGCAAATCATTCTAGAATTACCCAGCTCAGGGCAACATCAGCACCAAAGTGATTACATAGTAGAGGCAAATTGGAAAGGAAGAACACTATTTTTTCTATTATTGGGATGTTGAAGGGGTTTTCCACTTTTATAAAAAGTTACCAATGAGATGCCATCCTGATAAAAAAAAAATAGAAGAAGCTGTACTTGCCCTTGTAATCCGTCCCCAGGTCCAGTGCTGCCGCTCTGACAGTCTACTCCATATTGGAGTAACCTGATCGCTGAGACTGATTGACTGCAGGCTCAGGTGACTCAAGATCGGGACGTCATTACTTCAGGTCTAGCGGAGACCAATGGAGTGTCACTGCTGGATTGCGGGGGTGAGAATAACTTCTTTTATTCCTTTATCAAAATGGTATCCTTTTAATAAAAAACTGAAAACCCCTTCAAAGGTGTCCAGCAATTGGAAAAATTATATTTCAAAGGGCTCAAACTGGTTAAAATTAAAGAAAAAAAACACTTACCCAACTGATCCCAGGAGTTCCAGTTTCACTTCTTATCCGATTCCAAAGGTGTCCAGCAAGTGGAAAAATTATATTTCAAAGGGCTCAAACTGGTTAAAATTAAAGGAAAAAAACACTTACCCAACTGATCCCAGGAGTTCCAGTTCCACTTCTTATCCGATTACGGCTTGTCTTTTACTTCATAACCCCGTCTAGCTCAAGGATGGGCAGTTCATTTTCTCATGGGGCCACATGATAGGCCGGGACTGTGTTGAATAGACAAATCTACATGCTGAAATTAAAAAGACCAGAGCTAATACATTCAAGGTCCAGACTTCACCCATCGAAAGTCAAGCACCGAAGACCCGTATGACGCCGGTCAAGTTTCCCGACCCAGATGATGATGGTCAACAGCTGAGGACCAGCCCCCATCGATATGGACCCAAGGAGACACTCGTCAGCGGTCAAGTACCAAAGAAACCCTGAGGATGTACGGCCAGAGACCCGAGCCTGGACTGGTGATCAGTGAAGACATGTGAGACAGGCCATCACTTTCAGCTGAGACTTACAGTACTGCGTGTAGGCAGAGGGAGGGCTGCGAGCCAGACAGACTCCAGATGACACCTAGATAAAGCTGATAGACTTTGTCAGGAAACATGAGGCTACTGAGATGCAGCAGTGGCCCTTGCCAGGGGTCCAGAAAGCCGTGCGGAAGTTCTTAGAGACTGTTCCCACCTAGTCCAGTGTTTTCCCCCTTCCAACTAGGATTAGGTTGGAATGTAAACCCCGAGTTTATCCTGATATTCCCCATTGCACATTAACCAATATATTCCTGTGCATATAATTGTTTTGCCATAGATTCTGTGAATATTGTGTCTGTTTAATCTGCCTTTAATAACAATCCCCTATTCATATAATTCTGTTAAGCAAATAAAAGTAGATTGTTGTTCTGCCTGTGTCTCCGCTGTTGCATATACTTTACCTGCTTACAGGGGTCCCAGCAGTCAGACCCCCAGTGATCAGGAAGTCGTCCCCTCTCCTACAGATACAGAATAACTTCCAAATTGGACAATACCACTTTAAGTATGTTGGCTAACTGCTACTGCATAGTGGCTCAGCACACAGTGGCTCAGTGGTTCGCAAAAAATGGATCAGCAGTTAACACACGATGGCTCAGTGGTTATGACGACACAGTCACTAACTGATTAGCACATGTAGTCTTTCAGCGCTGGGGTCTTGGGTTAAAATCCTCTGGGTGCTCTGGTTTCCTCCTGAACTGCAAAGACATGCTATATATAACTAACAAATTACAGCTGCAACACTGAATATATGAAATTGGTACTGCGTTATGTGACGTCCGTCCCCGGATCTGGGCTGCAGTAGGGACAGCACCCCAAGAAACCCCGAGTCCCTTAACCCCTATACAGGGATCTGGAATGGTAGCAAGGCCCAGGGGGTGGCTGTCTAGAAGTAGTGTGCCAGAGCAGGACGGTCGCCAATACAGAAGAAGGCAGGGACCCAAAAGCGTAGTCAGAAACCGGGCGAGCAGCGGAGGTACAGAAACGGCAGGCAGTGGCAGAGTCGAGTGGCAGAGTCGAGAGTCCAGGCCAAGGTCACAAAACGGGAGGGCAATAAAGGTACAAAAACGGCAGGCAGTAGCAGAGTCGAATATCCAGGCCAAGGTCACAAACCGGGAGAATAGCAGAGGTACAAAATCGTCAGGCAGTAGAGGGGTCAGAAATCCAGGCTGAGGTCAGAGTCAGAGTCAGTTGGAAGAATGTCTCAAGTGGGGTACCACAGGGCTCTGTCCTGGGCCCTGTATTGTTCAACATCTTTATCAACGATTTAGATGAAGGAATTGAGGGTAAACTGATTAAATTTGCTGATGACACAAAGCTAGGAGGGATAGCTAATACTAGAGAAGAGAGAGAGAGGATTCAAAAAGATTTAAATAAACTGGAGAAGTGGGCAGCAACTAACAGAATGGTTTTTAACAGGGAGAAATGCAAAGTACTACATCTGGGCAATAAAAATGAAAAAAGCATATATAGAATGGGAGGAATAGGGCTAAGTGACAGCACATGTGAAAAAGACTTGGGTATACTAATAGATCACAGACTGAATATGAGTCAACAGTGTGATGCAGCAGCAAAAAAGGCAAATGCAATTCTAGGATGTATTAACAGAAGCATACAGTCTAGATCACGTGAAGTCATTATTTCCCTCTACTCCTCTTTGGTCAGACCTCATCTGGAATATTGTGTCCAGTTTTGGGCACCACATTTTAAAAAAGACATCAACAAACTGGAGCAAGTTCAGAAAAGGGCGACCAGAATGGTGACCGGTCTGCAAACCCTGTCTTATGAGGAAAGGTTGCAGGATTTGGGAATGTTTAGTTTGCAAAAGAGAAGACTGAGAGGAGACTTAATAGCTGTCTACAAATATCTAAAGGGATGTCACATTGTAGAAGGATCAACTTTATTCTCATTTGCACAAGGAAAGACTAGAAGCAATGGGATGAAACTGAATGGGAAGAGACACAGATTAGATATTAGAAAAAACTTTTTGACAGTTAGAGTGATCAATGAGTGGAACAGGCTGCCACGAGAAGTGGTGAGTTCTCCTTCAATGGAAGTCTTCAAACAGAGGCTGGACAGACATCTGACTGGGATGATTTAGCGAATCCTGCTTTGAGCAGGGGGTTGGACCAGATGGCCCAGGAGGTCCCTTCCAACTCTACGATTCTATGATTCTATGATTCTATGATTCTAATAGCAAATCACACAGTAGCACATAGGGGAACCAAGAATATATCCGGCGGCTTGCAAGACCAGTCCCAAGGTATTTGAGGGATCAGGTCATCCCTCACAGGCTCCCGGACTGATGATGTCATCAGGACCGCCCCCAGGACCAGGCCAGATGGCGATGCACCAACCCCTCCATGACCGACAGAGGAGCGGAGCCTGCGTCCATCAGATGCTTGCGCAGGAGCCCCTTCTCTGTCGCCGACATCACTCGGGGGCGAACCACGGCGCCTCCCAGTGGCCGAGGCAGGAACAGCAGGCCCCGAGTCTGACGGCGATGTGACAGTCGGGCGCCTCCTAGTGGCCGAGGCCGGGACAGCAGGCCCCGAGTCTGACGGCGACCTGACAGTCCGGTGCCTCCTTGTGGCCGAGGCCGGGACAACAGGCCCCGAGTCTGATGGCGACGTGACAGTACCCCTCCCTCTAAGAGGGGCCTCTGGACCCTCAAAACCCAGTTTGTCAGGATGAAGGAGATGAAATCTCCTAATTAATGCTTTGGCATGGATGTTTCCCGCAGGGACCCAGGACCTTCCTCCGGGCCGCAGCCCTTCCAGTGTACAAGATACTGTACCGAGCCTCTCACAAGGCGGGAGTCAAGGATACCCTGGACTTCATACTCCAAGGTCCCTCCGACCGAAACAGGAGGAGGGGACTGGACAGGGTGAATTGGGGAGTGATACAGCTTGAGGAGAGACTTGTGGAACACGTTAGGCAACTTAAATGACTGAGGAAGTTTTAAACGGAAGGCTACCGGGTTAATCACTTCTATAATTTCGTATGGGCCAATAAATCTGGGACCCAGTTTAAGCTTGATGTTTTTGGTAGAGAGCCAAACATTGTCTCCAACTCCCAGGTGCGGCCCCTTAGATCGTCGTCTGTTCGCAGCCGAAGCCTGTCTAACCTGGGCCCCTTTCAAGTTCGATTTTACCTCAGACCAAATCGTTTTTAAGCGATGTATATTTTTCTCTACACAGGGAGCTCCGACATCCTGGCCGAGAATGAACCAAAGAGCGGATGCAGTCCATGGTTGCAGAAAAAGGGGGTAGTCTTAATGGAGTCCTGGTATCGGTTATTTAGGGCAAACTCAACTAGTGGCAGATGTTCCACCCAATCGGACTGATGTTCTGACACATAACAGCGGAGGCATTGCTCCAGAGCCTGGTTGGTACGCTCGGTTTGACCATTGGTTTCGGGGTGGTAGGCAGAGGAGAAGGACAACTCAATATCAATGCGTTTGCAAAATGCCCTCCAGAATTTTGAGATGAACTGGGTACCTCTGTCGGACACAATATTCACCGGAGCACCGTGAAGATGTACAACATGCACAATGAACAGTTTACTCAAGGTTTCGGAGTTAGGTAACCCAGACAGGGGGACAAAATGACACTGTTTGCTGAACCTGTCCACCACCACCCAGATACACATTTTCCCATTTGAGGGCGGCAAGTCCGTAATGAAGTCCATGGAGATGTGGGTCCATGGACTTTCATGGGTGGGCATGGACTGGAGCCAGCTGGCAGGGCGATTATGAGGGGACTTGGCACGGGCACAGACTTCACATGCTAAAACATAGTCTTTACAGTCCTTAACCACCGTCGGCCACCAAAAGTTCCTAGCTACCAGTCTGGTGGTATTATTGAGACCAGGATGGCCTTCCAGAACAGAGTCATGCGATTCTTTAAGAACTTGTAGGCGAAACGTAGCCGGGACGAACAATTTTTTGGGGGGCGTAGTGTCAGGAGCTTGTTCTGGGGATCTACGGATCTCCTCCAGAAGGTCCAAAGACACTGCCGACACAACGATCCCATTGGCCAATATCGGGACTGGCTCACAGTCCTCGGCTTGTGAGGGGCAACAACTGCGAGAGAGGGCATCGGCCCTCACATTTTTAGTACCAGGGCGAAAGGTGATTAAAAAATCAAACCTAGAGAAGAACAAGGCCCACCTTGCCTGTCTAGGATTTAGTCTTTTATTTAGTCTTTTATCTGACTCCAGGTAGGTAAGGTTCTTGTGTTCAGTAATTACAGTGATCTTATGTTTGGCGCCTTCGAGGAAGTGGCGCCATTCCTCGAAGGCCCATTTGATTGCCAATAATTCCCGATTACCTATATCATAGATTTTCTCAGTGGCAGAGAATTTGCGGGAAAAAAAAGCACATGGGCGAAGCTGAGTGAGGGATGCAGTGCCTTGCGATAGCACTGCTCCCACTCTGACTTCAGAGGCATCTACTTCTACAATAAATGGGCGGTCCAGATCAGGCTGAACCAAAACCGGGTTGGCCACAAAGCACTCTTTTAGCGTAGAAAATGCCTGAATTGCCTCAGGGTTCCAATTGGCCACGTCTGCCCCTTTCCGGGTCAAATCCGTGAGTGGTTTGGCAATTTCTGAGAAACCCCTGATGAACTTGCGGTAGTAATTAGCAAACCCTAAAAATCGCTGCAGCGCTTTTAGCGATTTGGGTTGCACCCAAGCTTTAATAGGTCTGATCTTGGCAGGATCCATGCGGAACCCTTTGCCTGAGACCATGTACCCTAGAAACTGTACGTTCTCAGCAAAAAAACCCACATTTCTCCAGTTTAGCAAACAAGGAGTATTCACGCAGTCTCTGCAGCACAGAACAGACGTGTTGAGCGTGTGTCACAGGGTCAGCAGAGTAATTCAAAATGTCATCTAAATACACAACGTCATACACCCCACAAATGTCTCTGAAAATATCACTAACAAAGTTCTGAAACACGGCAGGTGCGTTACTAAGTCCGAACGGCATTACAAGGTACTCAAAATGGCCAAGAGGTGTATTAAACGCGGTTTTCCACTCATCACCCTCTCTTATGCAGACCAGATTATATGCCCCCCGGAGGTCAAGTTTAGTAAACCAACGGTCTCCCATTAGCTGATTAAAAAGATCAGGGATGAGTGGAAGCGGATACTGGTTCTTTATAGTGATTGCGTTTAATTCCCGGTAATCAATGCAGGGTCTGAAACCCCCATTTTTCTTCTCTACAAAGAAGAACCCGGCTCCAACTGATTAAATGGATGGTCTAATAGCCCCTTTTTTTAAGCTGTCTGCTATATAGTCATTCATGGCCTGACGCTCTGGACCGGAGAGATTAAATATTCTCCCTTTTGGGAGACGGGCATCCGGAATCAGGTCTATAGGGCAATCATACTCTCTGTGAGGGGGTAGCTTCTCAGATTCTACAATAGAAAAGACCTCCTCATAGTCTCTGAAAGCAAACGGTATGAGGAGATTTTTAACCTTAACTTGGTTTACTGCTAATGATATGCAGTTATCCTGACACTGCGAACTCCAGCGAACAACATCACCCAGGTGCCAGTCGATGACAGGATTGTGCTGGCGTAGCCACAGCATCCCCAAAATAACTGCAGAAGATAAATTATCCATCACAAAAAATGACATAAGCTCGGTATGTAATGCTCCCACAGACATAGCAATTTTGGCAGTAGCAAATTTAACCCCCTCCTGAATAATAGATGTGCCATTAATAGCCGTGGTTTTAATAGGGGCATTAAGTCTTAATAGCGGTACACCAAGATTCCTAGCAGCCAAAGAATCCATAAAATTTCCTTCAGATCCACAATCCACATAAGCTTTTAAACACAGAGATTTATGACCAAATGAAAGAGAGATAGGTAATAAAACTTTAGCCACATCTGTGGGCAGTACCTGAGCCCCTGGGCAATCACGGCCAGAGCTGCCCAGGGGCCGATGTCCCAGGAGTATGGATCTCTGACGTTCAGCTTTCTCCCTGAAGTCTCCAGACTGCAGCATGCTTGTGCAGGAAGATGAGAGAGATCCTCCAGGCTGTGCACTGAAGCAAGTAACAGGTGTTCAGGCCAAAAATCAGCTCAGGCAGGAGAAGGGAGGGAAAGAAAAAAAAAAAGTTCAGGGAGACTGATTTTGTATATGTTGGATATATACACAAGAAGCAGTTTTTCTGGCCGGATATAATGTGACGTCCGTCCACGGATCTGGGCTGCAGTAGGGACAGCACCCCGAGAAACCCCGAGACCCTTAACCCCTATACAGGGATCTAGAATTGTAGCAAGGCCCAGGGGGTGGCTGTCTAGAAGCAGTTCGCCAGAGCAGGACAATCGCCAATAGGGAAGAAGGCAGGGAGCCAAAAACATAGTCATAAACCGGGCGAGCAGCGGAGGCACAGAAACGGCAGGCAGTAGCAGAGTTAAATATCCAGGCCAAGGTCACAAACCGGGAGAATAGCAGAGGTACAAAATCGTCAGGCAGTAGAGGGGTCAGAAATCCAGGCTGAGGTCAGAGTCAAACAATAGCAAATCACACAGTAGCACATAGGGGAACCAAGAATATATCCGGCGGCTTGCAAGACCAGTCCCAAGGTATTTGAGGGATCAGGTCATCCCTCACAGGCTCCCGGACTGATGATGTCATCAGGACCGCCCCCAGGACCAGGCCAGATGGCGATGCACCAACCCCTCCATGACCGACAGAGGAGCAGAGCCTGCATCCATCAGATGCCTGCGCAGGAGCCCCTTCTCTGTCGCCGCTATCACTCGGGGCGAACCACGGCACCTCCTAGTGGCCGAAGCCGGGTCAGCAGGCCCCGAGTCTGACGGTGACGTGACAGTCTGGCGTCTCCTAGTGGCCAAGGCCGGGACAGCAGGCCACGAGTCTGACGGCGACGTGACACGTTACTGCTGTAGAAAACATGTTAAAAAATAGCAGTAGTCGACTAATATCGGATGACCAGATTGGTTTTACTGAGGGACGTCAGGTGGCAGACGGAACGAGGAGGGTACTAAATTTAATTAATATGGCTAATTCCTCAAGGATCCATTCAGCTTTTCTGGCGCTGGATGCAGAGAAGGCCTTTGACAGGTTGAACTGGTCATTCTTGGAAGCTACTTTGACTAAATTCAGTTTTGACCGGGAATTCATCTCGATGGTCTTCGCTCTGTACTCAAATCCTAGCGCTAGAATTTATGCGAATAACTGTCTTTCGGATCCGTTCTCTATCTCGAATGTAACAAGGCAGGGGTGTCCTTTGTCTCCCCTGCTCTTTGTTCTCGCCATTGAGCCATTGGCGGAAAAAATTAGAAGCAATAGAGATACAGTTGGATTTATCCTACCCTCCCGTCAGTAATAGGGCTATTTGCTGACGATCTATTTCTTACTCTACTTGACCCCCTAAATTCAATCAAAGCACTTACCCTGGAGTTGGAGGCTTTTTCTAGGGCTTCTTATTTTAAAATGAACACCCAGAAATCTAAATTTTTGACCCTTAACATGACAGACTTGGAAATTGGGGAATTGAGGAAAAGTACTGAGTTTACCTGGGAAGCAGAGGGGATTGTATATCTCGGGATTGCCATAACTAGTTCAATCCAAGCAACCGTTAAAGCAAATTTAAATGGTGTCCTTAAAACCATCTCCCATGATATCTCCTTCTCAAAGATAGAACTCTCCATGTTTGGGAAAATATTGACTGTTAAGTCTATCATCTTACATAAGGTTCTTTACCTTTTTAGGGCCCTCCCACTTAATATTTCAGCTCAGTTTATATACAATATACAGAATATTATAAATTCATTTATATGGAGCGGTAGGAAGCCTAGAGTGTCGGCAGAAATTCTGTATAGACACAGATATAGAGGAGGTGCAAGCCTTCCCAATTTACCTGCGTAGTATATGGCTCTCTTAATTAAATAGAGCTGGTGCTGGCTCAATAATAATCCGATACATCCCGCTTGGCCTCACCTAGAGAGGGAACCAAGTAAAGCAGGAAATCCTAGAGATTTACTTTTTTGTTTTTTGTTTCAAATACCTCGAAGAGACTCTTCACATCCCATCTTCCATCCTATTATCTCTGCTTGGAGAACAATGATTAAGTCATACAAAGATTGGATAAAAAAGAACAGGCCTTGAATTTCCCATTACACCTTGTGGCGTTAATATTTAATATCCCTCTTTCTGAAATCTGGCATAACTTGGGTATCGAAAGGGTATGCGATATGCATAATGGGACTAAATTCTTAACCTTTAGTGAACTAAAATCCAAGTATAAATTACCTTCCTCTTAATTGATTCCTTTTTTTATGCTAAAAGATATTGTACAAAAAATATTAACGGGTAGAGCTTTGAATTTTAAAATATTATCTTTACTGCTGTGCAACCTAAATAATAAACACATCTGGAGCTTGCGGAATACATATTCCTACTTTAATAAGGAGAATACCTGTTATAAAACAGCATACATGAGGAGGTGGGAATCTGATCTTGGGATGGTCTTATTAGATGACCAATGGGATAGCGCTTTAAAAAATACTTATAATGCAACCATTTCAGTGACTCTCCACAAGTCTTTTTTTAAACTATTTAACAGGTGGTATTACACACCCATTAGACTCTGTCATATTAGTCAGGACCATTCTCCCCTTTGGACAACGGGGAAACCTTTATCATATCTTTTGGTGTTGTCCAAAGCTAAAAGGTCTACGGCTCCAAGTCTCACATCATATCAATTCTTTTTCAGATAAATTTGTTTTAACTTCCCAGAAAGCATTACTTTCCATGGATTTGGATTGTCTGGACTTAGCGGTGAGACAGGTTGTCATACATATTTTCCTAGTTGTCAAAAACAACATAACCTTTTGTTGGAAGGAACCTGACCTGCCTAAATTTTCCGACATCCTGGACAAAATTCATCTACACAATGCCCTCGAATGGAGGTTTGCGATTAGTAATAGTATTATGATTTGGAATAGTAAATTTAGATAATTCTAATCTTCATCTTGTTGACTATATTTAATGGCTGGTTGGTATTGCCGTTTTGTACCAAGCTATATTGGTATATGTATTATCTAAATGACCCTTCAATTGGAGATGGTTATAAGGGTTCTCTAGTGTTATTACCCTTCCCCTACCCTATGTATATATTCTCTTTCCTTCCCTCTTTTTGGTTTAAAAATTTAAATAAAAACATTTAAACAGAAAAAAATAGCAGTAGTGACACAGAACAGATCAGCCCGTTCTGGATAGGTGTGTCTAATTTATTTTTTATTATTCGTCAGTATAAAATACCTGAAAGCAATCGAAAAAAATCAGCGGCTGAATGTTTTCATGGTATTATCTCTTATCCTCCGGTGATGAGAATCTGATTTGCTGAAACTTGTTTGCTCAGGAAGTGCAGGACTCCATCATCACTACAGACGTAGGCTCAGCCCAACATACTGCACATGTTTTGTGAGAAAACATCACTATAACAACCAGCTTAGGTTTGGATCTTCTCTGAGCATGTGGTAAAGTTGTATGGAAATCCTAAGAACCTATCGGCCATAGTGGGGGTGCTGGGACCGGGGATGGAGATGTCAATGTGATAAGAAGCTTGAGACGTCTGGGAGGAAATAAACTGCAGACGTGAAGTAAAGATAATATGTATTTGGTGCTGGAAACTAGATATGAGATAGATATAATGTGAGATAAATTATCTATCAATCTACCTACCTATCAATCACATTATCTATCTATCTATCACATACAGGTGCTTTTCACAAAATCAGAATATCTTCGAAAAGCTAATTTATTTCAGTTCTTCAATACAAAAGTGAAACTCATATATTATATAGAGTCATTACAAAGAGAGTGATCTACTTCAAGTGTGATGATTATGGCTTACAGCCAATGAAAGCCCAAAAGTCACTATCTTAGTAAATTAGAATAATTAACAAAAAACACCTGCAAAGGCTTCCTAAGCGCTTAAAAAGGTCCCTTAGTCTGTTTCAGTAGCTCCACAATCATGGGGAAGACTGCTGAATTGAAACATGTTCAGAAGGCCGTCATTGACACGCTCCACAAGGAGGGTAAGCCACAAAAAGTCATTGCTAAGAAGCTGGCTGTTCACAGAGTGCTGTATCCAAGCATATTAATGGAAAGTTGAGTGGAAGGAAAAAGTGTGATAGAAAAAGGTGCACAAGCAACCGGGATAACCGCAGCCTTGAAAGGATTGTTAAGAAAAAGCCATTCAAAAATTTGAGGGAGATTCACAAGGAGTGGAGTGCTGCTGGAGTCATTGTTTCAAGAGCCACCACACACAGACGTATCCAGGACATGGGCTACAAGTGTCGCATTACTTGCGTCAGCCGCTCATGACCAATAGACAACGCCAGAAGTGTCTTATCTCGACCAAGAAGAAAAAGAATTGGACTGTTGCTCAGTGGTCCAAGGTGTTGTTCTCAGATGAAAGTAAATTTTGCATTTCATTTGGAAATCAAGGTCCCAGAGTCTGGAGGAAGAGTGGAGAGGCCACAATCCAAGCTGCTTGAAGTCTAGTGTGAAGTTTCCACAATCAGGGATGGTTTGGGGGGCTATCAATCCCTGGTTTAACAATAACAGTATCACTGTGCTTGATAGGCAGCAAACTCGCCTGACCTTAACCCCATAGAGAATCTATGGAGTATTGTCAAGAGGAAAATGAGAGACACCAGACCCAACAATGCAGACGAACTGAAGGCTTCTATCAAAGTAACCTGGGCTTCCATAACCCCTCAGCAGTGCCACAGGCTGATCACCACCATGCCATGCCGCATTGATGCAGTAATTGATGACAAAGGAGCCCCGACCAAGAATTGAGTGTATATACTGAACATACATTTCAGTAGGCCAACAGTTCTGATTTTAAAATCATTTTTCAAGCTGATGTTATAAAGTATTCTAATTTACTGAGATAATGACTTTTGGGTTTTCATTGGCTGTAAACCATAATCATCAACATTAACAGAAATAAACACTTGGAATAGATCACTCTGTAATGACTCTATAATATATGAGTTTCACTTTTTGTATCGAAGAACTAAAATAAATTAACTTTTTGATGATATTCTAATTTAGTGAGACGCACTCGTATCTATCTATCTATCTATCTATCTATCTATCTATCTATCTATCTATCTATCTATCTGTGTCTGTCTACAATTCATCTCTCTCTTCATCTCATTATTCATTTCTATTTATCACCTCTATTTATCTCATATCATAAAAGAGATAAGATAGATAATAGATAGATAGCTGAAAAAGGCTCACACCCTGAGCCGAAACGTCACCACTTCTATACAGAGGTTTGGTTGTTGATTCGAGGCACAGCACCCAGGTATGCTTTTGTCTGTTGCTGCTTTTCACTTTTTATAGATAGATAGATATTCTAAGGCTGCTTTTAATTAGAATTGGCTTTTTCCTGCCCTTTATATTTGTAGGCTTTTGGCTTGATAGATTTGGTCAGGTTCCCATCAGAGGAAGGTACGCCTTGTGGTCGCTGGTGGGCACACATGAATTGGCCAATTTGTGCACTAAATACATTCATTTACTAAACGTATTCTATGTAGCAGTAATGCAATTTACATTGCAGTGGCTTCTGTGTTTTTTTGGCAGATAGAATCAAAATGTATTAGAGATGTCTGCAGTGTTCATACTGTATACTTAATCTCATATTTATCTATAGTTCCCAGGGAACATCTTCTGCCACTATGTGAGTATTAAGTACAAGTAGATGTAATGATTCTTGGGATCTTGCGTCTCAGATAGTATTATAGATGGCTATAACCCCTACTATGGTCAAGCTATAGCCTCCTTGCCGTTCCCTCGTAGTGTTGCAGGTAATATGTGGTTTACTATGAACGCGTGGAATCCAATTATTACGCTTGACGATCCTGAAGCGGAAAGATCTCATTTTCCAAGTATAATATTTCTTTTCTTCTTCGTGCTCCATTTACTGAGCCTTGAATCACAGGCAGGTGTTGCTTCGCTCAGAGTTTACATCCCGAAGGCAAAGATTTTTTTTTTCTCTCTCCTCTCTTACAGATTATTGGGCTGAGTCGAAGGGTGGGACCCAAAAAAAAAAACCCTTAAACCATGCCACACCTTTGTCAGGACTTGCCTGGAAATGAAGGGACCTGGGAGAAGGGGATACATAATAAGAGAAAAAGTGAACATTCTTGAAGCATCAGTCAGCCCCAACACACCTCAGAGGACGGGTAACCGAGTGTAGGAGGGCAATCACTTATAAAAAGGAAAATTTGGGGGAAGGCAGACATTAATTTGGCCTCTGCTGTTTCCGAAGGATCTTCTTCTATCATCTTAACACACAAGGTATGTGTCCTGGATGCTACAGATTGGACTTATATTGGGATTTTATATGCATTAGATATCAGCAATCTTAGAGGCCACATACCTTCATGTCCATTGCATAGGACAAACTGGAAGTCAATGGCTCAGATCATTGGATATGATACCGCAGGCCTGGAGACTGCTGAAGTCTTATTGTGGTGCCCTAAGTGCACTTGATCCACTTTTACCTATTTGTATTCCTGTCTGTATTCTTGCCTATTTACCAAGGTGATGTTATCAATGGGACTGAGTGAGCGACTCCGGACTTCAGAACCGCTGCGATTTGTTATGGCGGACAGATAATTGCTAGGTTGTTCTTGTTTCATGACTTGCTTACGGACTTATATGATCATAATGTATATCGGTGCAATGTATGTACGAAAAATGTATTAGATGTTCATAAATGGTTGGTAGCACTGGAGAGGCTGGTGCATCCAGATGTATATCCATGGGGAGTGAAAAAAAGGACATAAACATGTACGAATTGCACGCCTTATGCCAGAGCATAGTTTGGAGAGGGTATGCTGGAGCATAATTTAGAAAAGGTATGTTGGAGCATGGTTTGTACAGAGTATGCTGAAGCATCATTAGGAAAGGACAAGCAGGAGCATAGTTTGGCGAGGGCATGCTAGCTCATAGTTTGGAGAAGAAAGGATGATATAGTATAATTTGGAGAGGGTATACTGGATCATAGTTTGTAGAGGATAGGACAATGGAGCATAGTTTGGAGCGGGTATGCTGGAGCACAGTTTGGAGCGGGTAGAACACTGAAGTATAGTTTGAGAGAGTATGCTAAGGCATAGTTTGGAGAGGGTATGCTGGGCATAAATTGGAGAAGGTAGGACTATGTAGGATAGTTTGAGAAGGTATGCTGGAGCATAGTTTGTAGATGGTAGGATGATGGTGAATAGTTTGAATAGGTAGGTTGGAGTATAGTTTGGAGAGGGTAGGTGGATGCATCATGTGCCCCATTTATTGGGTGCTGAGGAGGGGACTTGCCACTGTGCTTTAGCCAGGGTATTTAGATATAGATTTAGATATAGGAATTGGTCAATGAACTGGTCCGAAATGTCAATCAATTAGAAGCGTACCGTTCCCCCCCAAGCAAGAAGTCGGGAGGCAGGAAAGTAGGCAAACTGAATATAACCCTTTAAGAAAATGCTATTAAACACTTCATTTATGCTTTGGTCCTCCCCAACAATCTTAGCTTATTGCCTTACGGAAAGGAATCCCCTCACTCGAACGGGTCAGAAGAAACAAGAGTAATCACTAAATCACGTTTTATTCATAACTTTATTAAAAAGTTCCCCCTTCAAATCATCATCTAAAAATAAATCAAGGTTTGCTAAAGATTCTCGAGACGTTCTGGGTAATTGAAAGATTTCTTTCTCAGAACTATTTACTTAGATGAAGAAATTCCTCATAAAGCCACGTAGTGTTCAGCCAGAGACAAGTATTTTCTAGCTTTCTCAACTTTGTGATTTGTGAGACGTGCTAAAGGTTTGAGTTGTTATGTCACTCATCAAAAACCACATTCTACATGAGGATACAGTGAGTCTTCTGTATCATCCCAGCCACAGATTATGTTTGGAGATATGAACACAAAATGACGATGTCTAGAGGGATGTAGCCGGGATGTGTCCCGTCCCGGGAACACAGGTTCCGATACCTCCAATGTCTAATGCCTAATTCAGGGACATCTGAATTCTAGGTGAAACACCCAAGCTGTAACATCCACAGATCTACTGAACTATGGGATCCAGAATTATTATTATTATCAGTGGCCTTGAGCTCAATCTCGACCCATGGCGACTTAACGGATGAACGCTCTGTAGCGAGATCGATCTTGTGCAAGTCTAGATAGGTCCACCAGGGCCTTATACACCGTTAACTTGATTGTATGAAGCCATCTGGATCCAGACTATTAAATTCGTTCATTAAACCCATCAGAATGAGACCCTTTACTGGAAAAATTGAAAATAATATTCCAATGCCACATTATAAATATATTAGGAATACTTACTATAATAATATCCAGTAGAGTAGTAGCAACAGTGACGATGTATTGTTTTTATCTTTCCTCTTGACTCAACAAATCCTAAGATTAGAAGTCCAAAATGACCAGCTGCAGAACAAAAACTATGATTTTACGATACTCTGTCGGGAGATGTTAATACTATTTGGGCCTGTATATCCACCTAGTGGTTGTAATGTGGATTGCAGCTTGTCAGTGGTGTTTCTAGCAAAAAAAAATAAAATCATTTTGTCCCATTGATTAATCAATAGGTTAACCATATCAAATAATAGCCATTGGGGTAAAAAACACAGATACGTTGTATTCTTGTAGAATTTCCTTATATGTGACATTGTAAGAACTTACCGTAATATTGAAGGAGTCATATTGGATTTTGTAGTGTGCTACATACAGCCCGGACAGGTCTCAGAGCGTAGGGTAAGAGCTCTTTTATTTTACTGTCTGGCTCTAAGTTTTTAGGAAACCACAAAAACCAAAAACATGAAAATGAGTTTATAGGCTGACGACATGTCAGACTCTTCAGTACAAGGATCATTCTTGAGGATTTCGTACGTATGCTACTTCTATTCTTATAGATGTCGTACTTTTAGTTTAAAGAGAATCAGTCAATCGTCACAATTATTTTTGTACATTTTTGCCCCTGATGTAGATGCCGCTGTCCTCCTGTATCCAGCATTGTTTTTCTTTTGTTCCTGTGCCTCTCCGTTCCAGAGATACAACCCCTTATTCATTGCATGTCGATCTATTCTTGATAGCAAGGGGGTGTGATCAGGGATTTTTTTTTTTGAAGGGTTAAGGACTACACCCCATTGGCTAACAAACTAGTTTTACATACATGGAAGAGTGGGACAAGTTTCAAAAAATGGAGAGGCTCAGGAACGGAAAAAAAAACAATGCCTGATTCAGGAGAATTGTGGCATTTATACCAGATAAAGCAATAAAATATTATTGGCAAGTGAGGGGTCCTCTTTAATTCTATCATAGACTTTTTGTTAGAAAATGTAATAAAATCAGCTATGAGGATATAAGACACTAGCTACATTGTGATAGATAGAATAGAATAACAGCGCCTCCACAATTACAGGCCGTTAAAGGTATTGCAATCTGCCTCTCTGTGATGGGGAACTATGAGTGTGCCACCTTCTACCAGTCTATTGCACATTCAGCACACTATGACCGGACTTAATAGGTTCGTATGTAAAAAGTAATAATTAAATTTGCTGATTTTCCCCCTTTATGGTAATCGATTTGAGTACGCCACATGAGTCCTGCAATCTTCATTACTCCTTTAAGTAGGTCATCCAATCCCACTACATTCCAGTAAACCAGTGAGCGCTTGCTCAGACATTATATGCATGAGCTGGTTCGATTACGTAAAAAAAAAAATTAAGATGCACAAAATAAAAACAAGATATATTCCTGATGCTTAAATATTGCTTCAGGGAAGGGCGAGTAGGAATGTAGCGAGAATTAGATTGTGGCTCACGGAATGCTGGTATATTGAGTAGTACATTATACTATAGGGAGCATTGAGTAGTACGTTATACTATAGGGAGCATTATGGAAATGACTGTACAGTGACAACAGTAATGATGGACAATCCCCCATATTCAGTTATGGACCCTTGTTATTTGTAATACTATCATTTATTGGGCAATGATCCAAAAATGGTCATCATCATTTCCATATAAAAAATTGCTCTCATCATCGAACATTACTTTCGGGGTTTTTATTAACTAAATAGATCCAAATGATGTGCTAATTCAATATCTTTATCTGATAAACAGCTCCAAACGCCTCGAATAGCCTTCAAAGAAGACAAGTGGCCAGGTCAAACATTTTTTTCTTATTTTATTTCGCTCCTCCCCTGAGGATCTCGTTTAGTTATCTTTAATCCAGCAGATGATTTCAGATATATGAGCCTTTTTTTAATTTAGCGAGCCCAATATGTTTATTATGGTCATTTCTCACAGGTTAATTATGCACAGCTGCCTAAAGACACGCCCCTGAGGACCCAGCTTCAAAACCACTTTAGGAAACCAAAAATTCCAAAGAATGAGCATTTCCACTGGAAAACTCATTATTTTGGACTTCCTGAAAAAAACTCTGTTGGCAAATAGTCTTATACTCCCATAATATCAGCTGAAAGCTACTGGAATTGTACTTATTGATTACTATAAAGAGGAATTGGAGTTTGCTCTGTGCCTGAAAACCTGAGTGACGCCTCTTGTAGAAATAATAATCAAGCGCAGGATGTTAGATCTAAAGAGGTATTCTCATCTCCAAGATTGTATCCCAATAGGTAGTAGGTGTAATAATAATAATAATATTAGCAAATACCTCCAAGTAGAAATGTTGTATAGTTGTTCTGATAAGTTATGTTGCTTATCCCATGTGCAGGGCAATGCAGTAGATCAGGTATGCATAAGAAGATACTAGCATTTATAAATGACACATGGTAATTGAAGGGGGGGTAATACAAATTTTTACATTGTAAGTCAGGAGCTTCTAGTTAAGCCTCTGACAAAGTTTGACCACATTTCCTTTTTCACAACTGTATAAATTGTCCCCATCAGGTACAGTGCATGTTGGAAATTACAGTATCAAAAATATTATCTACAAAATATTATCTATGAAAGATCAAATAAAGTGGAGAGAGTTTACA
Organism: Dendrobates tinctorius; assembly: GCF_039654945.1. Lineage (NCBI taxonomy): Eukaryota > Metazoa > Chordata > Amphibia > Anura > Dendrobatidae > Dendrobates > Dendrobates tinctorius. Next base: position 17,739,477 of record NW_027361814.1, on the reverse strand, counting down.
AGTTTTGATTATGCCAGTTTCCCTGTATATATGTAGCAAACCGTATTCACCCCAGATGAAGCAGCTGTGAAATGCGCGTCGGGGTGATTACTGCTGTAATAATGTTTCAAGCAGCTATGGAATTTTTGCTTTACTAAGGTCATTCTCACTGGTTCACGGTGACTTGTGCTTCTCAATCCTTTATTGTGCCTTATATCTTGTGATATTATTGTCTGTCTTCCATTTTTTATTCCTTTGGCCTGTATTTATATAATTTTTGGCCTCTCTGACTCACCTAGCATTTTTCTCATATGTCCATTTATATTGACTTTGCTTTATATACGTTCATATAGAAATATATATATTTAAATGATATTCAATAAAGTTTACATATTTTATCGTTACTCCCTATATCCTGCACATTTTTTGTACGGGTTCTTCATGTCATTTTTGCCCATTAGGATTAATTTATTTCTGGCTTTGGGCCATTGCTTTCCGGTCTTCATTTTGTAACATATTTATTGTTTTATTTTTTTTTTTTTGAATCTCATGGAAACAGTGTCAGACTGAGCAACATTGGCCCCACCAGAGGACTTGATTCTAAGGGCCCTACTATACAATAAGGCCAGGGCTAATTTTTCTCAGATCAGGGCTAATTGTTGCCAAGCACTGTGTCTTACAGTATAGCCATAAGATAAACAATGTTAGGATTTGTCTCTGCTTCGATTGGTTATCTCGTAATCACTGAGATACTGTTTATATCCAGATGGTGGCGCTGGGTTCTCTGTGACTCAAGTGCCGCATAATGGTTGTGAAATCTGCTGCTGTGGATATCCCTGAAGAAGAAACCGGGGCCCACCGGAGGATTTTCTGGTTCTCTGGTTGGCCAGTCCAACCCTACGTGGAAATAAAAGATATAACTTCTTGTTTGTTATTGTTATATTATGTTGTTTTTTTTCGGTGTTCCATAAGATCACGGTCATCTTTTGAGCTTCGTGGAATATGCCTGAGCTAAGACAATCGATAGACGCAACATGTCCCATGTGTTAGTCAAGAACCTTTTTAGCACTTCTGCATCTTCATGTAATGTGAAACGCGCGTCGGGGTGATAACTGCTATAATAATGTTTCAAGCAGCTATGGAATTTTGACTTTATTAAAGTCATTCTCACTGGTTTTAGTTTGCTGGTGATTTGATTGACACGTGATAATTTTTTCACTTCTTTACTAATTTTCTCTTATTAAATATGAAAGGAGCACAAGACTTAAAGGGATCATGTCCATTCTTCTGCTTTATTACCATTACGTAGCAGTACCCCTGGCAAATCCAAGACAATATTCTACTGTACTTCCCATAAAGTAGGGCTTTGCTTTGTCACATATATCTTCTTCGAAAAACCACATTCCCCTCCCGAATAATATCACGTTTCAGTCTTTCTTTGCTCTGAGCTATGCTTTATATGGATTTAGACGACTATAGTCTGCACAGAATTACTAGGGGTGTTGCACAGTAATATTATACTCATGTGTTTGCATGTATACCGCCTGCAGGAAGAGTATATTGTGCAGATTAGAATGATCACGCAACGTGGCCAGGGACGCTTTCTGCATTTTAATGTCTTCACTCCTAAAATATGTAAGCCTGATAAATCTGGGGTGCATAGTTTAGCGCGTACGCAGGAGGCTCAGCTGTCAGGACTTGTCTTCACACAAGGAGATTGTAAGAGACCAAATATAACAGAGAACACAAGTTTTGATACATAAAGTCCCAAAATTTGAATTTTGATTGGAAAAAATTGCCAACAGTTTTAATACATAAGACCAAATATTTCACAATGAGGCCATGCTGGGTCAGGTACTACATTGTCAAATGCAATTTTCAGGAAGGGGGTTAATGTAGAATGGCATGGTGCCAATAACAATTGGTTTGGGGAAGACCTTGTGTCACCCAGTTACATTCCGCATGTGTCTTGTTGTGAAAGCAGTGTGGAGACTTTAGGGCAATTTTCTCTGCCGAGCTCACAATTTGAAAGCGTTTTCCAAAAAAGTTTTCTGAAATTTAGCATGGGTGACAAGGTGGCTCAGTGGCTAAAACTGTTGCTTTGCTGTTCAGGGGTCATGGGTTTGAATCTCACCAATGGCAACATCTGCTGGGGTTTGTATAGTGGTTTGTCCTATGGCAGAGGTGGGGGGAGGCTTCTGCTGCATTCAGTTGTCTTACAGCCACCACAGGACAGTGACAAGAAGGAGGAGGCTATGGCTGACCTCCGGAGACAGAGGATTTAGTGACCTACTTCTCAGTTTAAACTGTTTTTGTCATTTTGAGGCTTTGCGCATTTATTTTCCTATTGTGTGTTGTCTCATAGTTTTTTAGCTTGAAGGTAGACTTAAGTCCATTGAGTTCAACCTATAACCTAATATGTTGTTGTAGAGGAAGATAAAAACCCCATGGGGCAGAGACTAATAACTCCAAATAAGAAAAATTCTTTCCCGACTCCACATACGGCAATAAGACTAGTTCCCTGGATCAGCGCCACATCGCAGAATCTGGTACCCATAACTTGTAATATTACATTTTCAAGAAAATCCATCCAGATCTCTCTTGAATTTTAGTACTGAATCCAGCTTTACCTCATCATGTGACAGAGAGTTACATAATCTCACTGCTCGTACAGTAAAGAATCCATTAATCTCACTACTCGTACAATAAAGAATCCATTGATCTCACTGCTTGTACAGTAAAGAATCCATTAATCTCACTGCTCGTACAGTAAAGAATCCATTAATCTCACTGCTCGTACAATAAAGAATCCATTAATCTCACTGCTCGTACAGTAAAGAATCCATTAATCTCACTGCTCGTACAGTAAATAATCCATTAATCTCACTGCTCGTACAGTAAATAATCCATTAATCTCACTGCTCGTACAGTAAAGAATCCATTAATCTCACTGCTCGTACAGTAAAGAATCCATTAATCTCACTGCTCGTACAATAAAGAATCCATTAATCTTACTGCTCTTATAGTAAAGAATCTATTAATCTCACTGCTCATACAGTGAAGAATCCATTAATCTCACTGCTTGTACAGTAAAAAATCTATTAATCTCACTTCTCGTACAGTAAAGAATCCATTAATCTCACTGTTCGTACAGTAAAGAATCCATTAATCTCACTGCTCGTACAATAAAGAATCCATTAATCTCACTGCTCTTATAGTAAAGAATCTATTAATCTCACTGCCTGTACAGTAAAGAATCCATAATCTCACTGCTCTTACAGTAAAGAATCCATAGTCTCACTATTTTATTTTGCTCGTATATAACATTAATATGACATTTGATGACATTTCCTTCCTAGGAACATGAGAGATTGATTAATCTGTGATATCTTTAACTCTGCAGCCAAATCAATTACAATATCTCCAAAAGTCTTGGAGGTCTTTATCAAGTTTTGACAAAATTAGAAGTCATAACATTAATTCTAGAAACTCCAGAGTTAATGATTTATGAATAAAAGTGCATCCAAGATTAATAGAAATCATAAATATTACTGCGACTTTTATCAGTGGAGGGAACTGTCAGCCATTGTCAGTTGAATACAAGAAGCAATAGTCTCCCCCTGGTGGTGAAGTAATATATAACATGATAATATATGGGACATTTCTGATTTTGCGAGTTATTAATTTGCTTCACTTGCTAAAAATCATGTTTTTTTTCCTCCTTTCAGGTGACTATGGAATGGACGGACTAGGGAGAAAAAGTTATCGAGACGGCGGAGAAGTCACAGGAAGAAGTATGTTTTATTGTCTGCGTATGTGCTGAATTTTAAGAACCTAATATGGTGATTTACGCTCATAAATAAATTGAAATTCTTTAGTATAAATATTGAAGTTTTTTTTTTAATTCTTAATTATTGTAACACTAGCCATAGATAGCTTCATAGGTTGTATATCATATTGCAGCGTATTCGCATATGGCAACTACACTGCAATACCAGAATCAGCCCAAAAAGAAGAGAGACACTACTTCAAAAAAAAAAAAAATTCTAATCCTGGCCAACTGCTAGAGTAGAAACTGACCCACTACAGTCTCACCTAGTATATCTAACATTAAGATTCTTAGAAAATAGTGGCATTTAATGGTTCTCTTGTTTTCCAGCCTATACGGAAACAGTAACATCTTCATCAAGACTTGCATCATTACCACCAAGTAAGTTATCACTTGTAGATTTTTATAAAATATTTACTGTTCAAGAAAAGTTTTTAGCAGTTTTTTTTTTTAAATGAAGATTCAAGGGGAGTCAATACAACACCTGCGTTATCAGGGCGCATGACAAATGTGGGATCTCTGCCTGGGACCCCCATTATAAGCCAAAGCAGAGAACCACTCCAGAGCTGGAAGACTCAACATGACCATATAATATTCCAGGGCAAATGTGTGTCCAATCACAGTACCTTGGTTTTGTACCAATATGTTTTGTATTCTATAAGAAATAGAAATGTTACACAACTTTCTTCTACAGTGTATAAATTATATTTAGCCTCTTTCTCTACAACCTGACTGTTATGATAGTATACCAACTCACTTGGGAAAATAGGTAACACACTAAAAACTGCAACTGACCCTGCCTGTTCCTCTACAGACTAGAGATCCTGACCCCACAGTCCATAGTGGTTCGTGCATGAGCAAAGATAGGCCGAACCACAGACTAGACGATAGCAACTCAGACCTATGCTGCCTGAAAGGCCGTCGAGTGCTTCACATTCCTCCTAAGTAACTGGGGGCAGAGCAGAGTGCATATTACCTACAGAAGGGAAAGTGTGCTGAAATAGGTAGAGATCCCAGAGTGAGTAACGGAAACAACAAAATACAAAACTAAGGATTAAGTACGTACTGTTAGAGATAAACCCTAGTTGGTCTTTCACTGGACTTCTTCAGCAATTGTCTAGTATTTAAGAATTAATTGCAGAAAATACAAATTTCCTAATGACAAGCTCAACTTGAAACAGGAAACAAAAACATGAATGAAATACTCCCATTATTTTATGTTATAAAATGATGACAAATATCATTATTTATTATAACTATTATATATATTTTTGAGGGGATTTTGATCTATATATTCCTTGTTATATAGAGGGAGCGAACTCTAGTGGTTCGAAACTTTCATACCAGGCAGGAGGGAGTGGTATGGAAAAGAAGACCCTGGTACAAAGCAGCAGTAGTTACGTCACATCAGGTAAGTAGTGGATCCCAGTATTTGTCATGTTATCATAAAGGGTGCAGACGGCCCAAATAATTAACGGTCAAAGTCGTTCATGCAGTGAATGGTTTCCTCTAGGTGACCTCTACATTTCCTCGATATGTCTCCCACCCATGCTAGACAGGATGGCATTCTTGGCCTACGTTGTGGCCATTTTTGATGGGATAGAAAATCCCTACAATCCCTACAATTGAAATGAAGCTTAGAAAAAAGTAGTTTATAAGAAAATTTTTGTTCTTACAGCTATTCGGTTGGCACTTACATGTTTATTTCATTAATTATATGGAATCCAATATGCCCAGTTCTGACTCTCTCCAAACTCTTTAGAGGATAGTCACTAGAGATGACTTATTAACCATTCTATCATAGTATAAAATTACAATAATGTTTCCTTATTATATTCTTTGATATGTAAAAAATTCTAAAAAAAAAAAACAAACTACAGGTCATTGAAAGCCATAAAAAAACATAACTGTGTATATTCATCTCTTTTAGGCACAGGCGGCAGCTCTAGAGTAAATCTTAGCACTTCTGGAGGATCAAGATTCGCACAGTCCCCCAGTTCTACCCTATCAGTATCACCAAACTCCACCTTTGATAGGAAGGTCTACAGTTCCAGCTCTCGCCAGGCGGGTTATGAAGGTAGGCACCGCCCACGAGGAGCCCCGCACGATCCTGTGTTGTCAGACACATCTGCATGAACCAAGTCCTCTGTAATAATTGCAATTAATATATCCCCGTCCTGTATTCTAGGAAGTTCTAGTGGGAATTCATCACCAGAATACACTAGAAAAGAAATGGGTATGTATTGGAATGCTCCGTAAAGCAGACCTGTATCCAATAAGGGATCAGAGCATTTATTTCATTTATACGTAAAAGAATAGTTTTATTATTGGGATTCATTAGTTTTATTCAATAACTTTTTGTGTCTTTTTTGCAGCATCCTCTTCTACCAGAGGTCGTACTCAGAGCAGAGGTGAGATCATTATATGTTGATAGTTGCACTTGGTATTAGGGGTGGGCAAATATTAAATTAGGAAAGCCTAGGTAGCCAAATTCGATTTTCTGGACCAAGTCACGTTAAAAAATTTCTCAATTTTCAATTGACCGAACAGAAATAAACTCTGTACAGTTTTTCAGTTTGGAATCCAAGACTGAAAAATTGACGGCTTAGCAGATCCATGGCTGTCCTACGCAGCCGCTATGCTGTGACTGCAAACTGCTGATTGGATAAGAGAGGTCCTACAGATAGGCCAATAATTTTTAAGACTTTTGAAACGACTTTATGTCATATATAGCTCTAAAGTCTTTGTCCGTGCTTAAAAGATAAATCAGAACTTTGAGTGGAGCTCCTCACAACATGCAGCAGGCGTCCATCATGGGTGTCCTTCTCTTAGTCCCACAGCATGGAGATCCCCTACTGTAAATTCCCCATTCATTTCCCAGGACCTCTTATAGGCAGAGCCCTGCTGTGCCCATAGGTAAATCTAGTCCTGGCTAAACTATACTTTACTACATTAGTCTATTCTATACTTTTTAGACTATATTAAATATCAGTGGTCTCCAACCAACGTTTCTTCATGCTACGAACATATCACATTTATTCTCTTATCTCTTCTTCTCAAGTCAACTCGCAATTGATTTACTGTCCAATTCTGAGATGAGAAAATATCTCTTCTATATCTTTTCTATTGCTTGCTATTTTACAGAGACCGAAATCCGCACTCGCCTCCAAAGTGCCTCACCCTCCACCCGATGTAAGTGATGCTCTAATTGTGTCAGAATTTGTCTATTCCTGTACATGAGCCTTATAACATATGTCCGTAAGTTATGTAGCTAGGGGAAGTTGATGTAGCATGTGTGGAGGGGGCAGTAACAAGCCACTCGGCTTCCAGAGTATTTAGATACATGGCTAGGGCAGTTAATGGAATATGCGCCATAGTAGAAGGAATGCCTGGCTGTGACTCCATATTGCATTGTTAAAATCATTTAATACCGTTTGCCCCTTTATTTTATATACTACTGTCATGTTTGTTAAATTATTGCGAAAATTAATATATCAAACCTTAATATCCAAAAACTAGTAACTTTTCTGCAGGTATCATACAGAAACTTTTCTCCAAGCATCATGAAGAAAAAATTCTTTACACGTCATGCACAATCTTTTCTTTACACATCATAGAGAAACTTTTCTTTAAGCATCACGCATACATTTTTCTTTCAAAACTTTTCTCTAGGCATCATGCAGAAACTTTTCTCTAGGCATCAGGCATCATGCAGAAACTTTCTCTAGGCATCAGGCATCATGCAGAAACTTTTTTTTCATGCATTATACAAAAAGTTTTCTTTAAGCGTCACGAGTACATTTTTATTTAAGCATCATGTATTTGTCAGATCCTTATGCACATATAATATATGGAGGCACATGTAGTCCCTGTATCTCCCTCCCTGTATATTCGGAGGTTGCCTGTTGTACATGAGCCACATTGTGCTAACGCCAACATAAACAATCTAATAGCTAATTAAATATATGTGATTTTTCTTTACAGGGACAGAACTTGATGATGTGAAAAAACTTCTTAAAGGGGGCCGCTCCACCAGTGTGAGCCCCACCAGATCCCCAAATAATACACTTCCCATTCCCAAAAAAGCAACAGTGGAGACGAAGATTGTAACTGAAAGCTCCCAGTCAGGTGAGTGTCGTCCATTGAACTTCTCTGTATAACATCAGATCACCTACATATTGCCATTGACAATAATCACTGGCATTTTGATACAGCTTCAGGAGCTTATGACACAACCATAATGGAATCCGCTCTCCCATCCTTCATGTGGACCTCCACACTTCCTGCTGGATCCTCCATGACTGGCTACAACAACATGGCCAATATGGGGTATGGGTCATCAATGATGAACGCCCATTCTTCAGGATCAGGTAAATTCCAAGTGGATAATATCTTATCCGTTTATCTCGGTTGCGTTATTTTATCCTTATCTCAATTGATTTATTTTCTTCTTCTTTAGTATTTGGAGTCCCAAACAATCTGGCCCCCACTTCTCCTTCCCTACATTCAGGACTAAATACCTCCTCTGCTGGTAAATACAATATCATTTCACACATTTCTCAAGTCTTTTAATTTTTTTGTGCTTTTTCAGCATATAGGAATAATACCATTATTACCTTAACCCCCCAATATATAATGTATATAATGTATTTACAAACTTTTAATATTTAGTTGTCCAAATATTCCGAAAGTTTGCAAACAATTTTTAGTAATTTTTTGCTTAGCCAATCGAGGTATACTGTAACTTCTAAAATGTTCTATTTTTTTCACATAAATTTAAGTTAATATCACAAATTGTTATTCTGGCTAACACAGTACCACGCCGTATTTCCTACGCAACATATTTATATATATATGGGTTGTCTAATTTAGCTATTGTATTTACTTTTTCCTTTTCATCTAGAGTTTGCCTAAATCTAACCTATGTTCTTTGCTTTTTTTACAGTATTCGGAATGCAAAACAATTTGGCCCCATTGCCCTCCCAAATTACAGCAGCAGCTCCAGCACCTGTTGTTCATAGCTCGGCCGCAGCCTTACACTCTGCGGGTCAGTATGTGGACCAAGAGGATGTATCGCCTTAATCTCAATACAATGATTGACCGATCAAATAAATTAATATAATTGTTTTGTCTTCTAGGTTATGGCGTACAGAAAAATGTCACACAGAACACCCAGAGCGCAGGTGGTGTAGGCGGCGGAGTCACCTCAACAACTGGTGAGAACCTATTATATGAGGCTTTGAGGGGATTCCTAAATGTAAAGTTAGCGGCTAGCAAAAATGAAGCTGATACAGTAGACAGAGCTTCTCATACAGAAGTAGATAGTTCCGGAAGTAATCAGTAAAGTCCCGATTATGGAGGTGAATGTCTGGTGGTTATGGAGGTGGATATCTAATGGTTATGGTTATGTGGACATCTACTGGTAATGGAGGTGGTCATCTGGTTGTTATGGAGGTGGATATGTGGTGGTTATAGATGTTGACATGTGGTTATGGAGGTGGACATGTGGTGGTTATAGAGCTCGACACATGGTGGTTATGGAGGTGGACATGTGGTAGTTACGGAGCTGGACACTTGGTGGTTATGGAGGTGGACATGTGGTGGTTATGGAGGTGGACATCTGTTGATTATAGAGGTGGACATCTAGCGGTTATGGAGGTACACATCTGGTAGTTATATTGAGGTGGACATCTGGTGGTTATGGAGGTGGACATCTAGTGGTTATGGAGGGGCACATCTGAAAGTTATATAGAGATGGACATTTGATGGTTATGGCAGTGGACATGTGACTATGGGGGTGAATGCTGATGGTTATCCAAGTGGACATCTGTTGGCTATGCAGATGGATATGTTATGGAGGTGGACATCTGGTGATTATGGAAATTGATATCTAGAGGTTATGGAGGTGGACATCTAATGGTAATGAAGGTTGATATTTGATGGTTATAAAGGTGGACATCTGGTGATGACGAAAATGGATATTTGTTGATGATGAAGGTGGACATCTGATGGTTATAAAGGTGAACATCTAGTGGTTATGGAGGTGGATATCTGATAGTTATGGCAGTGGACATGTGGTTATGGGGGTAACTTCTGATTACTTCCATACTGAGCTGTCTTTCCAATGACTTGAATGTAAAAAAAAAAAAAACAGAATAAACATATTTTAAACATCTGTATGTAAATTATTATTTTTTTCTTAGTTACAACCACTAAATCCCAAGGTGATGACATCCTCAGCAAGGATTACAAGTTCCTTCTGCTGGAGAAAGAAAAGGCCCCAAGTAAAAAGGAGGGAGACATGCTGATCATGTCTAAGGACAGTGGCAAAGTTTTCACAGCGTCCTCTGGAGGAAGCTTAGGTACGTCTATAGGAAAAATCACCATTGTTTCGGTTGTCTCGGATAGGTCTATCATATGAAGATCCAGCCTTCTTCAAAAAGCAATCCCAGAACTTGATGAATACCATAGGACACCTTTACCTTTCCCTTTTATCAAATTGTCTGACTTAAAAAAGTTGCAAATTTTCTTTTTAGGGCTTTTACGACATCTTACTAAGATGTCTTTGACAGAAAAAAAATTGTTAGCCACATGCAGTATTTAAGACCAAAAGACAAATATTGGCTGGAACAGCCAATGACAACTTTGTTTCCTGGGAAATATTAGGGGAAGACAGATTGGGCATTTTTTCATAATGGAATTTTGTGGATTTGATGAGATTGTTCCAGAAAAGTCTTGACAATTTTCACAAATTTAAGACTTTTGTCAACTCTAGGAACACTGGCAGCGCGATTGGCCACTAAAAGACTAGATTTTTGACCTACTCGTTAACATATCCACAAAGACGACAGTAATAGACTGGCCTAGCCACAGCATGGAAATAATTATTGCAACTCGAGAATAAAAAGTCATCAAAATACTTAGAATCTTTGTCTTCATGGCTGGTTAATTCATGTTGAATGGGTCAGCCTAAATGCTCATGAATGTTCGGAAACCACTGACATGGGAATGTCTGTTAGTTTATGGTTTACTCCTCCCAGGTTCATACGGTGAAGAAGTTCTAAAGAAAGAAAAACAAGCAACAACCAGTATAGAAACCTCGTACAAATCAGAAGCCAATGGTAAGAAATACCATCATGGTGATCATCTTCCATGGCACGTCATGTATAAAACACAACATAATATTCTGTTTTTTTTTCTTTCTTTCTGTCTTAGGTGGTCTCAGAGTAACAAAAGATAAAGCCACATATGCAGGTAAGATCGGATAAAAATGGGGGGAAAAAATAAAAAAGTCAATAAAAAAATACTTTGAAATAGAATTTATTAATATCCATATCCAAGCCATGGAAGCTAAAGAGCTATTGTTTGAATATGGATTCTGTGTTAGGCAGGGTTCCCATAGCGGTTGGCCTGACGGTCAGTGGTTTCATCGGGGCTTAGGTTCGAACCCTTACAACATGGCATTCGGGCGCATGCGCCGACAGGACCATTGACTGTAATGATGCAGGTGGGGTCACAGTGTACTCTGTCGTGCATCATTTTCGGCCATATTCGCCTACTGGAGGCGAGCAGCAGGCATAGCTGATAGCATTTAGAAAAATCTCATGCGTTTCGTGGATGCAGTGATACACAGTGGATGTTCCAATTGGAAACATCTAGGTAATCCGCAGCGTGTTGTCCCTGCGGGAGCACCCGCACTGGTTGTTTGTGGGCTTTTTTCTTGGACATGGAGGGGTATATATGTATATATATAATGTCCCTTTTACTCCATAGAAATACATCGAGCTGATGGCCTGAAGGCTGGAGCTGATCCTTACGTAGAGCGAAAAGACAGTGGAACCGACGCCGTCTGTGGACCATGTGGTTCTTGCTGTAAATGGTGGATGTGGGCACTTGGTCTGATCTTGGGTCTACTATTCCTTCTGGGATTGCTCTTCGGACTCATCTCTTTGTGTAAGTGTTCATCACCAACATAATGTGTTGTTTGCTGTAATATTTATATTTTCAGTTTTGTTCATTTTCTTTTCTTTTCTGTTTTTTTTTTTTTTTTTTACAATTGACATTTACGGCGGCGCATATGACATACTCCACGTCAATCCTAACATACATGAAATGACATAGACTTGTTGTACGATTTGTGAAATAGATCTATTAGACCTGAGAAGGCTGGTGGATTTACTTTGAAAATATGTGCCAAAATATATCTGTGTAATCTACTATGAAAATTGAATTCTATCTCCAACCTCTTAGCCTGATATACAACTCCTAAGTGTCCCTCCTCCCTGCTGCCGCCGACATCTTCCACTGCACAGTACAAGCTGCAGTGTTCAGTCATTTAGGCTCATGAGTTTCGTCTCTCTTTAGATAGATTTGTTTAAATTATGCAGCTTTTGGTACATGAATTTTCAAAGCAAATACACCAGAATCATCAAGTCTAAAATATCTATGTAACAATCTATGACGTTTTCATTGTGAAATCTGGTAACAGAGCCATATTTAAAAGTCAGGGTCACGTATGGCTGTGTAATTACATATGCTTAGCTCAACTAGTCAATTAATTTCTAATTAACCTGAAATTACATTTATTCTGCAAAGGCTGAATGATGCATGACGCATTCATGCAGTGGTTGATGGGGGCGAATACCAATCAATGGGTGCTGACAAAGTCTGCAAACCCCCTATTGACATGGGGGATGGGATATTTTACACAGGTTAATACATTGCGAAATGAAAATTTATAAAACTGCTTTGTCATATAGGGCAGGACGTGAAGAATTTGAAGGAACGTGTGGACAATCTACATGGCCAGGCAACAATGGGCCGCTTGGAAGCAGGCCCTATAATACCCTCCAGTTCCAATATGAATTTGGCCAGCTCCTTAGATTCTTTAGGCGGTGACCAGAGGGAGGCCATGTGGCTATACATCAGGGACAGGATGGCAACAGACAGAGGTAAGTTTACTTTGCTAATTCTGATCAATAGTTGGAGCGATCAAGTAGAGATAAGACAAGGTCAGATGTATTTTATTCAGATTTTTTAAAAATGTGGGTTCGCAGTTTTTTTTCTTGCAACCCGTTAAGATGAACTTTTCATCTCCATAACATATGGATGCATGGATGATGGCATCAGGACTTTCTGATGTAGGTTGTTAGGAGTATGTTTGTGTCACACAGCACCTAAAATGGCTCCTATACCACAACATTTGGCATAAAGCATTTTCCACATTTTTACCTTAGTGGTGATATCTACTCATCAGGAAACCTATCAAACAATAATGAACATTATTTAAAAAGAAAACCATCTAAGCTCCCAGAGAACACAAAGGTGTAATGTGGATTTAAATGTAAGGAAGAACTGTTCAAAATCTTTGTGATCAGTTAAACCTGATATTACTAATATTTGGATTACATTTTTTTATTTATTTTGGATTTGAGAAGTTTGGGGGGAGATATGTTAATGCTATAAGGTCTTTGGAGAGAGGGGGACTATTCCAGGGTGATCTTATCAGCTGAGATTACGGCAAAAGGGCTTACTGACGCACATTGTTAGGCGTATGCTGGTGTCAAGCAGCACCTTTAAAGGTTAATTTAACAGAATGTTGAAAGCCTTTTTTCATATTTTTCCCTTACTGATAATTTATTCACCAGGGAACCACCAACACTATTTTTATTAAAACTTAGCTAAACTCCCAAAGAACACAAAGGTGTAATCTAAATTTAGACGTAAGGTAGGACTGTTCAAAATCTTTGTGATCACTTAAACTGACATTATATGAATATTGTACTGATTTTGAATTTACTTTTCACAGGAGGAACATTTGTTGGTCAGAAAGGTGAACCCGGAGCAAAAGGTAAAATTATTTTTTAATGGTCTAATTATTTGGAGAGTAGAGATATTAGCACGTCCATAATTAAAATTAATAGGGCAGGATTATGGCACAAGTACAGTTGTTTTGTTTGCTGCATGCCGGTGTACAATAAAACCACTAGGTGGCGCTTTAATAACACACGATCACAAATGATCATTTATATAGCCCTTAATGTTCCAATGCCACAGTTAATATAGGCAATTTGCTGACATAAAAGGCTATCAGTTTTTAGTTCTTATAGCAAAAGAAGTGAGCCGGAGCATAAGTTGCCTTACGTGCGTTGCATAAGAGCGCGTTCACACTGTGGCCATTTCACAGACAAGACCCAAGGAAAAAAAATAAAATGAGTATACACCCTATACTAAATAAATAAGTAAATAGTAATAGTCCATGTAAAAAACATAGGGGACTTAGTCAATGATATTTTGATCAAAAAAGGCGGAAAAGCCATCCCACCGCAACAAGGTGACCCCATCGGGATAGTCCTATCCCTTCTCTAGTATTAAAAACTTACCTTGTGCCAATGTGTTTTAGTTTCTGTATAGAAAATGTAGTCTTTGTAAAGTCAATAGTATTTCAGTTTATATATGGAGTATATGGTAGAGCATTGCTCTGTTGTTCCTCTATACTTACTGCAGACTAGACTACCCCTTTAAGAAGAGATATTGTTATCTTTGCAGCCATATAATAATTCTTCTGCTTATCTCTAACTCTTTTATGATGTTTTTATTTCCAGGTGACCCAGGAATACAAGGAGAAAAAGGTTGGCTATCGGTTTTATTTATTCTCTATTGTGTATATGTCACTATAGTGTGCTGCTGCTGGTTAGATTAGAAATAGCTGCTATCAGGGGTGTATCCCTTCCGCTATAGGGCAGAGCTTGTGGGATATTATCTGGAGCCCTAAGCCCCTTGCTCAGTCCTCATTAATGTCCAAAGACCCCATAGCCTCTCACATAGCCAAATCAAATGTCACACTTTGCACTGATGACTGGCAATACACCCGAAACACAGTGTCTGCACATTGAGATTCTGATTTGGGGTTGATAATTACTTGTAGGATCGTTGCTTCCAACAGGTGGAGCTATACAGTTCAAGTCTTTTTCCCTTTCTGAAGAGGCAGTTTGAACATTAAAGGTCCCTTATCCATTAGATGAAATTTGGCTGAACCCATTGATTTCGGCAGGATCAGCCATTTGATACCTGACTCTCCCATTACGGATGATGTATTGGGAAATAAGGCTCGGGCCAGTGGATTTTCCATGGCTGATTCTTTTTTTTTCAGGGACAGTAAGCCGCTGCCAGTGGAATCTGACAGCAGCTTTTTCCTCTGTCCCTATTGAAAATACAGGATCACTTGGCCTAGACAGAAAAGGCCCCTGTGCAAGAACAATATATGGGTCCTTTGTAGCCCAAGAGCTCCTAAAAATGCAAAATGGCACCTGATTTGGAGGTAGAAATGAGGCCCCTCACCTCTGCACCAATGATATATCCGCTCCTGACTTGGCCGAACGTTCATGGGAATGAGGAAGTCAGGAAGAGATAGCTGCCTGCTGAGCGAACATTCATCAGACAGTTATCTCATGGGGATGGTCGGCGTTTGGGAAGGATAAGTAGTTTACGTAGCCAAACCAATAGTATCCTACTCAGAAGTTGTAAAGAATCCCATGACCTTTAATATCTAGGGGGTCCAGATCACTTTTAGTTTCCCCTATGCTTGAAATTTCAAATATTGCATGTTACTTTTTACATTCATTAATATATTTTTTTTTATTCTACTCAAACAGGTGACAGAGGATACCAAGGTCCTCAAGGTGAGAAACAAGTCCTGAGAAAAATCTGCCAATCAGCGATGTGGGCGGGGTTATAAACAGCTCAGCATTCTGAGCACTGCTACCTCTGCAGCAGAGAAAACTGTGATTTTAACAAAATGACAGCATGCAGAACAGCAAGTGATACATCGCTGCAATCAGGGTCTCAGCCCCCGCATCATGTGGTCCTCAGATTCCCTTTAAAGCCGAGGGTTCCATTTTCTATAAAATCGGCTTTGATGCAAATGACAGGTATCCACGTAGGTGTCAAATGCAGGTCATTTTGGAAGCTTTAGGTATGGTCAACCGAAACAAAATGTTGACTTTGGAGCTGCAGGTTGAAGATCGTGACTGTTCCTCGAACACAAGATTTAAAATATTTTTTAGTTGATAAAATTGTCGTTCTTTGCTACTTTTTCTGCCCCCGTCAATCAGACCATATATGCGATTTTTTTCCCCGTCTTTTCCTATAGGAGCTCCAGGTCTTATTGGTCATCCAGGAGCAGATGGGCCAAAAGGACAGAAAGGCAACACAGGTAAGAAATATGGATTTGTGAAACTATATCGCAGTATAAATAACAACCAGCCAATTATGGGACAGTCCGAGGGATTTTTATTGTCCTGACACACGGTAGGATTCTGAAATTGATGTACCGTAATATTGTTTTATAGGTGACGCTGGTTTGGAAGGTCCAGTTGGACAAAGAGGAAGGGACGGCTCTGCTGGACCTCGTGGTGAACCTGGTCCTCCTGGAACGGGAGAAAAGGGAGACAGAGGTAAAATACTATGTACATGTACTTGAGGATTAATATAAGGGGAGTACTGTAGTGGAGAGCGTGTATAGGACGTGATGGCATCCAGCGGGTATTTCTATGTAGCCGCACACTCCGGTCCTGAGTGCCGGGTATTGATGCGAGAGACTCGCGCGAGTTTTTCGCATCACACTCGCAAGTGTGACCCCGGCCTTACATGTAGCGCTCACTGGGAAAAAAGTGCAAATTTAGGTTTTCTCAAGAAGAACAAAACTGTCTCTCTAGCGCCACCTATAGGTAGATATCTTGTAAAGTTGACACCTGGTTCACTAAAAGTGACTAGTGGTATTGGACAAAGCAGCGGTTCTGGAGTTCTTGCCCTTTGCTCAGGGTGTGGGTTGGCTGGGAACGATGTAGCTCTATGGGGGTCACTGGTTCTACTTGTAGGGTTCAACCTGCGTTAGGGGCCTTACATGCTACGTTCCCTGGGAAAAAGGCATATCTAAAGAAACTTTACAGCTCTGCTACGTCTGTCATTTCTAAGGCTTTCATCAATCTTTCAAATTCTTCAAACTCATCATGTCATCAATTTGCTTCGCAGGCGTGCCAGGCGAACCAGGTATGCCAGGATCTAGCGGTATGCCAGGACAGATGGGACTTAAAGGTAAGAAATATCCAATATATCCAGGTTCTATCTCTTAGTAATCCATAAAAGCCAGATCTTCTCATACTATGGTTTTTGTTTATCGCACGTTTGGTTGGGAATGTCAGATAAGAATCAGAATCCTTAGGTGGCGACAATTATGATTTATCCAAATTCTTAAAAATCAATTCAGTATGTTTTACTGTGAAATTAGATAAATTGTTACTAATTTTAACATCTCATCCGCAGGTACAATGGGTCCTGCCGGCCCTCAGGGAATGCCAGGTATGTAAACCCATATAATAAAATGTAAGATTCATAAGGGGAAACATAAAAGCTACAACAAATACAATGAAAACTGATTTCCTTGCTCCATTAACTCCACTAGTCTTCTCCTTCATACAGGTGTCTCAGCAACCTCCCTCCATAGAGTTAGATCATTAAAATCTGGCTACCAGTAATCACCACTAGGGGGAGCTGAGGTGCCTTCTCCATACTGTCTATCATTGAGCTCAGTATATAAATAGTATGCAGTAGGCGCCCTCTAGTGGTGACTGCAGGTAGACAGAATGTTATTAATTACCTCTACATCTTTGTGCGGGTTCTATAACTATGCATCAAGCTCTGTCTATTATAAGGACACTTTTATATTTAACTTAAAAATTGGCGAAAGATGGAGTGAATATTCAGCTTCAATTATTTGAAAACTTCTTTATAACAATATTTTAAAACTAGCTGAAAAGCCCGGCATTGCCTGGGCATAGTAACTAACGGTGGTTAGTTGTGAGCCCCCGTCCCCTTGCAGTGTGAGCACCCCTACCATTGCAGTGTGAAACCCCCTGTGTATTGTGAGCACCCCTTACTTTGCAGTGTAGCACATCCCGTATATTGTGAGACCCCCTAATCAGTTATAGTTGGAAATAAAGATGTGGTTACACAAACAGTCCACTTGATGTCAGCAGAGAGCTAGAGATGGCTTGATACATACACACACACATACATACATACACTCAACTTTATATATACTGTATAATCAGTTACTGATGTGAAATAACAGTGTATAATCCCACACATATATATTGACATGTTTGAAATTCAAGATTTTGTTTCTTTTTTCCATTAGGAACCCCCGGTCAGCAAGGTTTCAGAGGAGAAGCTGGTTCTCCAGGACCTAAAGGTAAGATTTTATTTAAGTAGTTTATCAAGATACATACCGTATGTTTTATAAATCAGATGTATTATAGATATGGCTAATAATATAGTACTATAATATACAGGGATACATATATGTCTGATAAATAAACCTAAGACACAATTATGTATCACAAATAGAACAGCGCCATCTACGGGCTGTATTTATATGAAGCATAGTCCGATCACATGGAGAAGGTTGTGATTATCTAGTATGAATTTTCTCTGCATTCCTTATATAATCGCCTTCTTATCGTTCTATCAGGTGACAAAGGATCCATTGGGCCACTCGGAAATAAAGGTAGAGACAATTCCCCGGCTGTTACTTGTGGCTATGAAATACTGTATCTTACAGCAGAATTATGTTCTATGACCCGGTACTTGGGGATTTGTCAAAGTTTTCCTCCTAGTATATGTTGTAATATTGTGTAATTGTCTTATTCTAGGTGACACAGGAGACAAGGGAGCGCGGGGACTTACAGGTCAGTAAAAACGGGTGATAGTTTTCAACTCTGAGAATTTTGCATTGGCGCATGGTTCTGTACCCAGGCGCTTTAGGCCTCCGTGCACTCCCACACAGGCATCATGTAAAGTGTTCTGTCATGTGCATTAGTCCTAACTCTGCTACCTTTATTTGCATGTACCCTGTATAGAGGACTTTCCATAAATAGGGGGGTGCTGCCAGCGCGCGTCGAGGGTGCTGGGTGCCAGCCGGTTGCACCCACAATCTACTCTGCCTTAGCTAAGGTGTTTAGATACAGTGGTGTTAGTAGATTAATAGAGTACATGCCTTGTCTAGTCCCAGGATATAGATGCTCCTCATATATAGACGTCCATATTTCCTTGAGTCTTAGGTTGTGTCTCCGTATAACCCTTTGCCATATTTCTAATATACAGGAGAACCAGGACCAAGAGGATTACCAGGACCCACCGGAGAACCTGGCGCTAAAGGTTCAGCAGGTGAGATATGACAACTCTTACACCTACGTCATCAACTCAACTATTTATAATGATCTGGCAAAACAATGTACAATATTGCCTTTATTTAGTGACTGTACGATCAGGCGGTCTTATTTATTTTGGATGCCATGTCTTATATCTCAATTTTAAAAAAATGTGATTTTTTTTTATTTTTAGAAACTATATATAGCACTGCATTTACTGTATATGTATACTGTATATAAAGTGATATACTGTATATGGAAAAATAAATTCTGAAAAAAAAGATTGCAATGTTCACTTTCGCCACTAGATGTCAGTACATTCAATAGGACTCAATGGCTAATAGCGGAATAGTGAAGTAACCGCTAGAGACAGTAGAGATGGAGCTGGTGGTGAGAGCTGTGATATCGCTGCCTATCTACAGATTTCGCCCTCATTGATCTTAATAAACTTTACAGAAAGATATCCATTAAGGTTTTCATTTTTATTAGCGTCGTGGGATTTAAATAGAACCTGTCCCTTGTCATAAATATGTAATATTTGGTAAGTTGGTGTGAATGCCACTGTCCTCCTGAACCGGATGTTGTTTTTCTTTTGTTCCTACTCCTTTCCGTTCCAGAGATATGGCCTCTTCTTCTCTGTAGTCTAGGTAGTCAAGGAGGCGTTGTCTTCAAGTAGAGTTGAGGGCCACGCCCACTTGGATAGATATAGTAGATTTTTATACATGAAAGATGGGACCGTATCTCAGGAATAGAGAGGCGCAGGAAGAAAAGAAAAACAGCTTCAGATTCAGAAAAACAGCGGCATTTATGTCAAGGTTAAAAAAATATATGTTTATATATATTTATGCATTTGTATGGTCATCTAGGAGAAAAGGGAAAGAGAGCCACTCTCTCCGATTCGATCATGTGGCACTATGCCAAACTACTAGCTGGTCGTGTTGGAATTGATTCCCAATAAATCACATTGGCAGCGGTAATGAGTGAGGAAACCATTTAATGTGTCTGCCTTTTCTCCATTTCCCTTCAGGACCTCCTGGACCAGATGGACATCAAGGTCAACGGGGTAAGCAATGAACCTAATACATGACAGTAGCCATGAAGGAATATAAGCCAGAATTCAATCCCATGAAGCCCGTATAATAATTATTAACCCTACATGTGATTTTAGGTGAACAAGGTCCTATCGGGCAACCAGGACCTAGAGGCCCACCCGGATCATCAGGAGACCCAGGCCTGCCAGGTACGGCCCTGAATGCCTTCTGGGGCTCATTTCTACAGCTTACTGGGGACTTTACCATTGCTACTTTCTTCCCATGATTTTTGGGGTTTGTTCACACAGAGGTCTTTTCTCACATGGATTTTGACTCCATAGGTAACACTCATCATAGCCTCCCAGCTTTAGGGGTTGTTTGCTGGGACCATCCATGGGCGCCCCCCTTGTACCAAATGTCACCGAAAGTTTAATGTATGAATAATTGATTGATTGCCGAGTGCCACAAAGCGCAACGTCTCCAGTTCCACATAATCCTTTCTGTTTAGTTGTCGCTTCTATTATTCATAAAGGGAAAGCAAATCCTCGTAGAAAGCCGCTCCTCCTGGCACAATGGTTACTCTTCTGTGTAGTCACATACACTAATAGATTCGATTACCTTCTTTTCTCTTTATTTTTAGGATTGGCTGGAGCACAAGGCCCACCAGGTAATAGAACGCAGCCTGTTGTGTTAACAAGAGATGTAGAGTCCCCGGCAGTGCCTGGGTTAATTATACAGAGTCCTCTCTACGTTAACCCATGACATTGAGGGTGGCTCTATTACACCTGGGCTACCGACACATATCGGGGATGGTCAGGGGAAAAAGTACGCTCAGCTGGAGTTTTTCAGAAGCCAGATCCACAGATCTTAATTGGTGCGGTTGTAAGTGGCTGATTTCCCTGCACTGCCCCCACAGGAGAAACAGAGTATTACACAATTCCCCCCCAAAAAGTCTGTCTGTGTAATTTAGACACAGCCAAGTTAGTTAATTCACCTTAACGAGCGCCGATCGTCTATATGACAAGTCATTCGGCGCTCGTTTACCGCCATTACACAGGCCGGAGAACAATGTGGGGAATATACTGTAACGATCGCCATGTGTCTCTACACAGTATCGTGCTGTTGGCAGCTCATCCCCTCAATTCATGTGCTGCCGATAACAATGATCTGCATACAGCAATACCGGCCTGAAGGATCTGACCACCCGAAAAACAAACCCCCAGCAGATAATCGGTTCCTGATTGTACCATAAGCCAGGAGGGGCCTATGGAAGGGAGCCATCTCTATAAATGCAAAAGCCCCCAAAAATATTTGACTATTCGAATTACACATTTTTTAAACCAGAAACACGCTATTAGCTGTAATCACTATAGCAATATAGATACTAACACCGAGTGCCCAATTTTACCATTCTTCCCAAAATTTGCTTTTCAATCATGTTTTTTCTGTTTATTTTAGGACCACCCGGCAATCCCGGACGAGCTGGAGCTAAAGGTAAATTTTACAAAATGTGTCCCTTACATTAATAATTATGGGTATAATTATGTTCTTTTCTTGCACTGTATTGGGTTCATTCATTTATTGTCACTTTTATTTATAGGTGATGCTGGCGACCCCGGAAGAGTCTCTACAGGTGTGTGTAAACAATTAGAAAAATATGGCCACTTTTCTTTAAGAAACAGCGCCATACTTGTCTAGAGGATGTGTCTGGTACTGCAGCTCAGCTACGTTCACTTCCATAAAATTGACCTGAGATGCCAGACATCCTAATGATCCACTTCTGTTAATCTTCTTATCTGCACTATACTGTATGCTTCATGCATATTTTTTTCTTCCAGATGGTAGCTCTTATACTATCCAGGGTCCACCAGGGCCACCAGGACCAGCGGGACCACCAGGATCACCAGGAGTTTCAGGTATGCTCGCACAGCTTGGAATATGGGATATATAAGCTAAAATCATACACAGAATCGGTCCCAGGTCACTGAAATGGGGCCCATGGAGAAAACGGGCCCTGGCATCTTTGCTTAATCTCTGGACTGTTGTTGATGGAATCCCATCTCCACAGAAGAAGAGAAGAGTGTAGTGAATTAAGCCAAGGAGTTTAAGGTGCTGCAGATGGTAGAACGTCCTCTGTATCTTCAGGACTTGGCAATTAGACAGGAAACGATAAGAATCACAATTTATGGCAGGAAAACAGTTCAACGGGTTTACTTGTTTTATTCCGTGAGAAGGAAAACACTTACGTAATTCATTGGATAGGTTTGAAAATCTCGCAACTCTCTCTACACCTCACAGGCATCACCTCCTCGGCTCGGTTCCTCACACATTTTCAGTGGCCTCTTCACATTACCGTCACCAGCCGGGTACGGCTCAGCCATTCTTTTCTGCCAGATACGGAGGATATTGTCAAGCCCATAGGATGCTTGCCCCTCGGACCTGCTTACTGTGGGCATTTTTTGGTCAGCTCACATCTGATTTTCTTGCCCCATGGCCATGACACTTCCATCATTAGCGACTCTCTCTCTCACCGTGTGGTATTTTCTGCAGTAATCCCACTCATCAAGTGCTCAACAACTTCTGTTGTTGCGGGGCAACACAGAACTAGACCCCAATCAGAGGACCATAAAACATCCAGACTCCTTATCTATGAACTGGTCCAATGTTTATATTTATGTTTCTCCCTCTCCCATATTGATAGTTCTGCTTCACGTCACTTGTCTTATCTATTGCATTTTTTCTAGGCTGTATTGTGCATAAATATGTGACTTCAGATTTTGTATTAGTCTAGCCTGATGAAGAGACCTAAGTAGTCTCGAAAGCTTGCAATGTGTTACCATCTTTTCAGTTAGCCATTAAAAGGTATCAACTACTGAGGACTCTCAATCCTGAATATTTTTCTATCCACTGGCTAACACGGTACAAAGATATACATCTTTCCTGTATCAACAACTTCTGTGGGACTCATTTCACCTTACCATGCTCTTAAAGCATGGCTTTAACTCTCCACATATGAGTGGCTGGTCTTTCCAACAGAGGTAGTCAACCCTCTATGACGTAGCCAGGGGTAGCACACAATACTTTACTAATGTGTCCCACCTGCAAGTCACAGGTGCTCTTGACCTCTGTAACTGACCATGAGTAGAGGGAAACAGAGGCCATTTCACCCTCTGACATGTTGGCCTGTTTTTCTGAAATATCTGCCACTGCTCCAAACTTCCACGAGGCCACTTACGAACCCACAGAGGAATACTGCCCTGGCGTCCATGGCCAAGCGCCATCCCTACACACTTTCCAATCAATTCCCAGAACACCACTTAGACACATATCGTAAATGTAATACGTCAAATTCACAAAGTATTCCAAAAATATGGTGCTACATGAAACACCGACATGGCAAAACAATAATAAGATGCAACAGCATTTCCTGGGACTAGAACGACCCAAGAATAACAACAGTAACTGTCACTTCTTAGAGGGTTTTGTTTCAACCCTCTTACAAAGGAACTTGAAAAAATGATGTGGGACAAAGAAGCACAAAGTTCGGTATTGCCATATATTCAGGAGTGGTGTAGTTAACCATCATCAGAAGACTGGGCCAGCTTACCTCTACATATGACCCTGGCATTACGATCTTGTCTTCTATGTTACTCTGTACCCTTGGTTTAGAATAACACTTTTCATGGTACTTTCTAGGTCCCATCGGTCCAGCCGGTATTCCAGGAGCACCAGGTAATATAAAAAAATTTCATATTATTGATATTAGTGATATAGATTATTAGCGAGATCACTTTCTAACAGTTTGGTAACGACTTACGCAATTTATTTTTCTTCTAGGTGCTAAGGGAGCAAGAGGAGAGATCGGAGAGCCTGGCGTTTCATATTCAAGACAAGAAAGTAAGTTTTCAAAATGCAAAAGTAGAGACTTAAAATTATTTCTTTACCCCTAAGAACCAATGGAGACACAGATCAATGTTAAATCTTCATTCAGACATCCATGAAACACAATCCGCGAACTGACAGTGACGCCTGAATTGGCTATGGGTCTCTCGACTGGAACTCAATGTAGGCTACCAAGGTGATCAAGTTTGGCTCAGTAGACTAGTTCGTGCATCGGGATGTGATTCAGGGATGACTGAATGAGGCTAAAGGGAAACGGTGAGCAGGACCATGCCAATCTAACTGATGGCAAGTGTCCCAAATTCCAATCATACTGTATTTAATCTTAGAGTTATGCATCGGGTAAAAGCATCAACTGGAAGGTTCTCACCCTTTGCTCCAATGACATGGCATGGGTGAAAGCTGCACAGTAGATGCTTCTTTTCGACCCCTTTACGTAGCACTTGCTGCAAGTTAGTATTACAACTATGTCCCCAATTCATCGTTTGCATTTTCTTAGGTATTTTCATCTTCTTTCTTTTTTCATTGTTGAATTTTGTGCCAAATTTATCAAAACGGTGCACGACGTTCGATGCAGTTTCCGCCAATTCAGATTTTTCTTTTGCTCTTTTTTTTGTGTGCCATTTTTAAAGTTAAAAGTTACACAAGCCTTTAAAATATTGCAGAATTTTCTTCAACTTCACGTTAAAAAAAGGAACTACAAAAAATATATGCTGGGGTATAGTGGAATAAAACTTTTTTTTTTAGAAAAGTCACAAATGATGAATTAGGCGAAAGCATCTGGAAGTGGCTGACACTGAATAAAAGAGAAAAGCCATGGGGAGATTAAAAGAGAAGCAAATACGGATCAAAGCACACAATGAACTAAAAAAAAATATAACAAATTTCGCTCCAAAAAAGGCGCAAATTTAATGATGAATTCGCCTTTGTTTTCTTTAAAGGATAGTTGGAGAAACTGTCAGTAAACGATGCAGCTCACGGTGGGGTGTATCGTTATTTTGCTGATGGGTTTCCTTTAATATATATACATGAAAATAAAATAAATTGAAAAAATTAAAAATAACATCTTGTAATCATCTCCAGGTTCATACGCAGCACAGCAAGTGCCAGGACCCCCAGGACTACCGGGACCACCAGGACCCCCAGGTAAGACTCTCGTTATAAAGGATCATCATCAGTATAATTTCTCGTACAATTGTTTGATGTCATCAAACTAAAATAAGCAAATACGTAAAATAGTAGTAGTAGAAAATTAGATGATTGATATGAATGATTAATTGAATAGTAATTAATAGACATGCAAGAACGTAGTAAAAAGGTAAAAGTAGACATTTGGCATTTGCATACATATGTCCACATAATGAACATCCATAATGAATATAGAAGTATAAAAACCCAAAGAAGAGAAAACATTTACTACTAAATATGACAAAAGGCTAATAAAGAACCTCAACCACCGAAAATAACCCTACGATTCCAATTATTTTAGGAGCTTCAATTCAAGGTCCACCAGGACAAGCAGGTGCTCAAGGTCCTCCTGGCGCTCAAGGCCCACCAGGTGCCTCAGGCCAAGCAGGTCCCGCAGGACCACCAGGTACGATATTGTATTGCAATCCTGTAACAATTGCTTTCACTTCATAATAAATAATATGGAGAACCTTTGTAGGAAACATTTTTCTTTCCTCTGTGATCAATAGGAGAAGCCAAAGATGGTAAACCAGGATCTCCAGGCCCAGCTGGACCACCTGGAACCGCAGGATTTGCAACAGCCTCAGGTATGAGAACAATCCTTTTCAAAATTGCCTGGATACATTGAAAAGCACTACTGATAGTCAAGACTGTTGTCCTGTTGTTTCTACAGATGGAACCATTGGTCTTCCTGGACCTCCTGGTCCACCCGGAACTAAAGGAGACCCAGGTGATCCAGGTCAAAGAGGCCAACCCGGCCAACCAGGTAAGATGCAGTTTTGTTTTTTTTTGCACTTTCACAATAAAAGCAACTTTAGTGCAATAGAAAAGATTCGGTATCATTTATAAGCATCTTCTTTATCATGTAGGACAACCAGGAGATCCAGGTCAACCAGGAGTTTCAGGACCACCCGGTCGTGACGGTCAGTTTCATTTTTTTTGTTGTAATATTATGAGATATATACACATACCTTGAACATCTCACTATAACAAACAGCATATGATATTGCAGGACCTGCAAGTGTTGGACCTAGTGGACCACCAGGCAATCCAGGATTACCAGGATCTCCGGGATCACCAGGATCACCTGGAAGTCCTGGCCAGCCAGGATCACCAGGAGAAAGAGGTAAAATACGTAAAACATCTATATCATGTGTTCTATTTAGATTGAAACCCAACTATTTTACATAATTCTTCTGTTCTTTGTACTACTGGGTATATCTACGACATACTTCCCTTTGTCCACGGTCTTTCTATTGAATTTTAGCCACATGTACTTGAGCTTCGGCATGAGATGTGATTGACAACTCTCATAGACTGGTATCAGCTTTATATAGCCTACCAATGTCGTTATATAGCGCGCATTAAAGGGGTTGTCCAGGTTTTTTAAATTGGCAGCCATAGATGTAAAAATAGCTCTCAGCACCCCTGACAATCAGCTATTTGAAGGGGCTGAGAGTCATGGCCCCTTTAAACAGTTGACTAGCAGAAGTGCCGAGAGTTGACCCCTTCGATCTAATATTGATGATCCATACTAAGGCTAGGGCATCAATTTTCCAACCTAGATAACCCCTTTAAATCTTTTCATCCACACTCTCATTGTTAATGAATCGCAAAAAACATGAATATTAAATATTTTATTACTTTTTTATTTCAATGGTTTGGGCTTCTATGTGGTCCATGAGTTGTTGGGGTCTGATGACCAACAGCTCAGTCCCTTGCCTGGTGCCTCGCCTTGTTCTCCTGACATCTGCTGTAAATATGTCGCAAGTTGGGAGATGTATGGAGCATGTTCATCTGCTGAGCCTGCTCCATAACCGGCAGGTGCTTGCTGGTTTCTATAGCAGACACCCGTCGGTAACTTCTGAGCTACTTCTTATAGCAGTTTAGATGCTGTGATAAATTGCGACCATGGCATCTAAGCAGTTAGGTGAAGGGACCTTCTGTCGCATCCTAAACAATCTTAGGGTATGGGGTCAATTTGGACTTTTGTTATGGGAATTCCTGTATTCATTCATTTTGAGCCCAGATACAAAACATTTTAGCTTGTAGATGCTTTCGAGAAATTACTAAGGGAGCATGCACCATGCCCTACACTTTCATATATAAGCCACACCTAAATGTCTACCCGGTCTAAAATCCGCGACAGACAAAATATTGCCGGGAGCAGTGCACCCACAAAGAGGACATAACTGTGCCAACCTTAGGGCATCCAAGCCAGAGCTAGCCACATGGCTCCGTACATTGCTGGGCACATTGACCCAGACCAGTCATTGTTCTAAAACAAATCATGATGGCGCAAAGTCTACATTGATGAATTACAATTTTGCATAAGTCTCCTGTGTCCACGGATGATCTGGTCACACTCACATATTCTCATTAATCACTTCTTGCAGGTGAAGCTGGAATCCCAGGTGCTCCCGGTATCCCAGGAAGTTCTAGAGGTGAGAACCAGTCCAGATATTCATCTCCGCAGGTTTCCGTTTCAAGAGAATGTATTGGTCCACCCAGGTCTTCTACACCACCTCAAACACCATCCTACAGCAGAGCATATAATCTGTTTTATTAATTTTAGGCCCACCTGGAGGAAGACCTGGCCAAGGATCACCAGGCCTACCCGGTCCTCCTGGCCCACCAGGTCCTCCTGGCCCTCCTGGATCTCCTGGCGATTCTGTTCGTGGAGCCGAAGAAGTTCAACAATATATTGCGCAATATATTCAAAGTAAGCAACTCCGCCGTGTTACTTACTAATAATACCTCTGCAGTGGATGTAAATAGAACCTTAACCATTAATATGAGATTAAATATAACACATTTGTATTTAGGTGAAAATGTCAGAAATTACTTAATAGGGCCACAGGGACCACCAGGGCCACCAGGTGGACAGGAAGTGGACTATGCAGAACTGGCCAGCCGGGTCATGAGCTACATAAGAGGTAAAGCCCAATGGTTCTGATATTGGGGAAAAAAGAGACATAGTTATATTTTTCTACATTTTCATATGGCCTTTACTAAACACTGATGCATGAGGATCTGGTGAACAAAGTGATCTTTTTCATCACTAGGTTCAGGCTTAACGTCGTCCGATGGTACAGGAACAATCCCCGGACCTCCAGTTACATATGAGGAAATCTTATCAATGCTGCAGAGTAAGTATTTAATAATAATAATAATAATTATTATTATTATTATATGTTACGAGGAAAGCCCAGAATAATAAAGTGACTGATATTTTCTAGCCTCTGGTTTGAGAATTGGCCTCCCAGGACCCCCTGGTCCACCAGGACTTCCAGGATTACCAGGATCGCAATATGGTGATTTAGCAGCTTTACTTCAAAGTAAGAAAGATTTTTTTTCAATGTGCAGAATGTTAATTATTCACCAGTAAATTACTGATGATATTTCAGACGTCCAACATTCATAGTCTGGGTAAGGGCCTCGATGTCGGGACCGGCCGCGGGTCTCCTGACCTGAAGCTAACAACTTCCTCTGAGCCTATGAGGCTGGAGAGCCGCAGTCGGTGTGATCATCGCGATCCATACTTGGATTGTGAAGGTCGGATGTGTGAAACCGGCCTTAAAAATTAGTTAGTTGTCCAATCAGTGTTAGTCAGTATAAACACATGCCTTATTAAAAAAAGGGAGAATAGTAACGTTCATTTTTCAATTTATTCACACATTACCAATTAGATTTATTTTGTATTTATTCATGTAGCATCAGAATTCAGAGGAGTTGTTGGTCCACCTGGACCACCGGGTCAAACAGGACGTCCAGGTCGCCCTGGACCCCCGGGACCTATGGGACCTCCAGGAGCTCCGGGCACTAGTCTGACCAGCTTCGACAAGGAAGACATTTCCACCTATCTCCAAAGTAAGTTGAGTACAAACTAAATATAAAATAGGCCCAAATTAATGTTGCCTAAACCCCGCCATACACTTTTGATGAATATCGGCTGAACCCACTGACTTTTGCAGGACTGGCAGACCATTGATGTGTGTATGGGCTTCCTGGGTCGCCCCTGACATTGGATAGTTGAGATTTCAACGCCCAATTCTATTGTTTTTAGAGGATGAGAGATAAGATGCTGCCAAAAATGTCTGGCAGCGGCTTTCACCTATCCCACAATGAATACCAAGTGCTCATGTGCACAAGGGAGTCGGGATAGATAGTGTCTTCCAAACAAATGTTTCGTCGGCAGCTTCCTCATGAGTCCTTAAATCTCAACAAAAAAAATTAAAGAAACCTTTGATTTTTAATTAGTTTTTCACATAATGTTCATCCTTTCACATGATCAAGGTTAAAATCCTTTCTAAGGTCAAATTATATATAACATTATTTAATTTCTTTAGGTACTGGGTTTGTCTCAGGCCCACCAGGTCCACCAGGACCTCCAGGACCACAAGGTCCACCAGGCAATGGAGATAGTCTGTTCTCTTATGCTGAAGACGACAGGAGCAGTCGCTTTAGGACTGAACTAATGGAATATCTGACAAGTAAGAATAAATTCACTAATCTAAAACACATATTGTTCCACTTCGACACGATGATGTATGGATGTGTAGAGAGTACGGAATATATTAGATATCCTTTATATGATAAGTATATTCATGTGGTTGTTTATCAATTAAAGGTTGTGAATTCTTCCACAGGTGACAACATTCGTAGATATGTCTCTGGACCACCAGGACCACCTGGGCCACCTGGCCCTCAAGGTATAAGAGGTCCTAAAGGAGACAGTGGTGTGATGTCATCATCCTCATTATCCAGTGGCTCCTCATTATCCAGTAGCTCCTCATTATCCAGTAGCTCCTCATCATCAGGATCGTTAGGATCGGCATTCGCCTTGGATTATAGTGAAGTCGCAAACCGAGTGGCAGAACAGTTTCAGAGTAAGTATCATGTGTAACCAAAAATTATGCTAGGGCCTCAGAACTCAACTAATGGCAAAGTTCCATCTTAATGAGGATCTCTGGGAGTCCAGAAATCAGACCTCCAACAATTATATTCCATTTTTTAATGGTGGAGAAAACCCTTTAAGTAAATCCCTAGTAGGAGTTCTTTAGGTTACTCATAATGGGGTTTTTTTGGGGATAATTTTACCCAATTCAATGAAAATGGGGTTAAGATTTACTAATTTCATACACATTTTAGAGCAAGGTGGTAATATTTTTGGTTTCTCTTTTTAGACCAAGGTTTATTTGGAGATATGACTTTAGGATTTCAAAGATCTGTTATTGCTGGTACTCAAGGGCCTCCAGGACCACCTGGACCACCTGGAATTTGTCAAGTATATGCAACCCATGCAAACATCACCACCGATCTCATGGAAGTTTTCAGACGTAAGGAAGATATTTTATGAAATTTTTTTTGTCAATATTTAGTTCCTTAAAGAGTCGCCAAGACAACTAAGACGCATTTTATTTGACAGGTCACGGAACCATTCCAGGACCACGTGGTCTAACAGGTCAGAAGGGAGACAGAGGATTCCCCGGTGCCAAAGGTGAGTCATAAAGAATTCTGTCTGAAAAAGTAACTTTTTAACTTTTGTTTATTTCGACATTTACTTTAGTAGTATGTAGATTTTCCAGTAAATCCCAGCTCACCATTGAGACACTTTTCTGTTTTCAATATCTGACCAGTCAAAAAATGTTCACACCAACCCAAAAAGACCACTAGCCTCCATTATGTATGCATTTCACATGTATTTATGCACATAATATATTTAGATAATATTTGTTCATACTGCTTTAGGTAGCCTCCATCATTGGGTCTTAATGGAGGTTCCCTCACCCCAACTGGACCCATTATAAGTCAGCGTGGTCCAGTGTTCACCATATAGGTCTATCTAACAATGAATCCGGCACAGTATCATGGCAGTCTAAGGTTGGCTGCCAATATTAGCCTTACTCATGTAAATATATATTATGTTTCCATAGGTGACAGAGGAGAGCAGGGATATGTTGGACCACAAGGACCCAGAGGTCCAAGAGGAGAGAAAGGTACGGTATCCCATAATTTTGTCCTTCAAATAGATGATAGTTACTGTAAAGTACATATAAATCCTATGTGGATATGGCCTCCACACTTTTCAACAGTCTAATATTTTTGGGCACACTTTAGATTCCTTCCATAAGGATTGGCCTACTGTAGAGGACTTTGTTAGGGGTGGTGTCCCCGGATTGAACAAAGATTTTAGTGGCTACTCATTTTTCAAATTATTGACCTCTCAGGCCTTCATTTAGTAATCACATTATGAAAGATATTTTTAAATGAGTAATAACATAGTGGTCCTGGTGGGCTGGAGGTTTCCATTATTCCAAGATGTTACAAATATTTTATTGTAGCTTTAATAATATCGAAACCACCATAACATTAAAAAAAAGTGGCTCTGATGGGCTTAAGGTTTCCATGGTCATTCTAAGATGTTTAGACTTATTTTTATTGTAGATTTATTAAGATCACACCACCAATATAACTGATAACATAATGGACCTGGTGGACTTGAGGTTCCCATTGTAACGTCAGGTGTATTTTATTGCAGATTTAATTAGCTCACCACCCATGTGACAGATAACATAGTGGATCTGATGGGCGTGAGGAGTCATTTCATTATGTTCAGAAGTATTCTATCGTAGATTTATTTAGATTATCACCAGTATAACTGATAATATAATGGACCTGGTGGGCTCGAGGTTTCCAAGATATTCAGATATATTTTAATAAGATCATCCAAAATGTACTGTAGATGAAAACATAATGGACTTGAGGTTTCCATTGCCATTCCAACATGTTTAGAAATATTTTATTGCAGATTTATTAAGATCACCCCCAATATAAAAGATAACATAGTAGACCTGGTGGGCTTGAGGATTTCAAGATGTTCAGATTATATTTCATTGTAGATTTATTTCGATCAGGACCAATATAATTCTGACCTGGTGTGCTAGAGGTTTCCATTAACATACATAATTTTTTTTATTTTTATTTTTTTAAAGGAGAACAATTTATCACCGGGAAACGGAAAAGAAGAAGCCTTGGCGTCTGACGCATTCATGTCCTTGCCATTGACTCATCAGCCCATGTTGCTTGATACGTTGTGACTAATTGGCCAGAGCTAAAAGTATATGACCCCTGCTCTTTTGCACTGACTATCCCTAAAAATCAGGATTTGACGCCTCCTAGCAGGCTCATATCAAGCAATACGGCTGAGTAATTTTTCACATCACAGCTTCCATTAATCAGAAGCCTCTCATGAATTTGGAGGAAAATTAAAGAAGTGTAAAGATAGTGATAGGTCTATCGATGTCATCAGTTGAAAAGGTCTTTGAATTCCTTGTACCATAGAAACATCCACGGGGCATTAAAAGTCATTTTTGCATCCGGTAACCTGTCGTCCTGGATATTGTGGAGGGGAGGGTGTCAAAATGGCAGTGATCAATAGGAAAAGTATCTGACACTGCACTGGAGATCACGGTGGCCATTGAGAAAGATTTTAAGATGTGTATAAGTTGTATTGTTCTAGATCAAGACTGGAAATCCAAAGTTCTAAGAAGTTGTATTAACCGCGAAATTGGACCAAATTTGTATAGTGTTCGATTACACGATTGTCTCTTCTCTATCATTTTATTTATCTTTTTCCTTATATACAGTACATTAGTCGTTATTGTGTTTTTATGTTTTGATTAGCTTTTATTATTTTTTTATGATAAATTCATTTTTTTTTTATTTCATTTTTTTTTTTTTTTTTTAAATTAAATACTGATAAGATGGATTGAGAGCTCCTGGGCAAAGTTTACATAAGAGAAAAATAAGTAGTATAATGGGGCCATATACTGGCATGCACTAACATGTGGCAGTGTGTGCAAAGTACCTGTATTTATTGATGCCATAGGGATGATTATTAATCAACTGCTACTTTACTGAGACAATTTATAGAAAAGCCACATAGAAACAAGATTTTTGTTTTCCAACTTATGACTAACTATGTTTTCACCTGCAATGCTATTTTCAACCTTCAAAGTTAGGGATCTAAAACTTTCCTTGCCTCTCTATGGAAACTGATGAAAAAATGGTGGCCAAGAGTAACCAATTGTATTGCAGCTTTAATTTCTCATCCCAAGTTAAGAAATGCAAGCAGCACTCTTTTTGGTTGTCTATGTCAGTTATCGACAGACAGCCCAATGTACCAAATCAAAATGTCACCTCTTTTTGTTAAGTTACTTAGTACTAACATTTATAAGCCTTTGTATCATCCCAAACCAAATGAACATAAGTTATTTAGCATTAACAAATAGAAACAGCCTTTGCTTTTAACACCAAATGAAAATTTCAACTCTTTCTGTTAAGTTACTTAGTATTACCATATAGAAACAGTAATTTCCTTCCAGCATCAAATGAAAATTTCACCCCTTTCTGTTAAGTTACTTAGTATTACCATATAGAAACAGTCATTTCCTTCCAACACCACTTGAAAATTTCACCTCTTTCTGTTAAGTTACTTAGTGTTACCGTATAGAAAGTCATTTCCTTCCAACCCAAGAAAATTTCAAACCTTTCTGTTGGTACTTAGTTTTACCATATAGAAAGTCATTTCCTTTCAACATCACATAAAAATGTCACCCCTTTCTGTTAAGTTACTTAGTATTACCATTTAGAAAGTCATTTCCTTCCAACACCACATGAAAATTTCACCCCTTTCTGTTCAGTTACTTAGAATTACCATATAGAAAGTTGTTTCTTTTCAACACCACATAAAAATTTCACCCCTTTCTGTTAAGTTACTTAGTATTAACATATAGAAATCTTAATTTCCTTTCAACACCAAATGAAAACTTCACCACTTTCCATTACTTAGTGTTAACGTATGGAAACATTTACATCCACCTAAAAAAGGACCTTATGAATCAAAAACAATCTGAGACAAATGTGTTTATCATTACATAAGCCCCGGCTTTCATGTGCTCTATTGCTGTGTTTTGCTTTTTTAACTAATATTGTATTATGATTATGACACATATTATAAGTTATTACCTGTAAATTAAAGAACTGCATCTCATGACACATTTGGACAACCCATTACTAGGCCAGGGTTACACTGTAAATTCCACCTTAAACATTCCACTTTATATCAGTCTCTTGTAAATGGCAAGTGTTACATAACTAATGCAGTTTTAGAACATTTATCTCTGCTGAAGTGTCCACTGCAATTGTGATGTGGCCTACTAATGTCACTCACGGTGTTGTGTGCCAGGCGATGTTCCAAGTCTTCATTTAGCTGTGGCCTTAAAGTGTACCAGCCATAGACAAGCCCTACAGGCAGCCAAGTAATGCTACCTCCGAGCTGAGCAATCCAGACAAACGCATTAAGGGGGTTGTTCAGGATTAGAAAGTTTTGACTATTTTCTTTAAAAAAAAAGTCATTTCTTACTATAGATTGTGTGTGCTAGAGCTCTGTTTATGCCAATAGTGGCATGCTGCAATACCAGACTAAACCCAATGACAGTTGTGGCGCTGTTTCTGGAAGCGATCAGCCATGTTTTTCTAATCCTAGCCACCAAATGTAACTAAAATCAATGGTGCCAGTGACAAGCTGCAAAAAAACCTCTATATGTAAATTGTATTTTAATACTGTGATGTCCTGATTGCTCAGTTAAGAGGGCTCAAGGGTGAGTGAGCGACCACAGTGCTCATCCTCGGTCAGATCCTTACTTTGTGTGAGATTTGTAAAGACAACAGACACGTGCACTTTGTGTAAAACAAAATAAATAACTTTTTCAAATTGTGTTTGGAATTTTGTACTTTTTTAAACTAGATCTTTTTTTTATAATACTGTACTATTCTGTTCTCAGCAGAGATTTCTTGTCAGTCTAGTGGCAGGTCCTGCTGCTTACTTTTAGAATTAAAAAGCAAACAAACAGGAAAAGGATCTGCGTTTGCATTCAGAAACAGCTCCCCTTCTGTTAATTGGCTGTGTCTGGTATTACAGTTCTGCTCCATTTACTTCATCTATCCACCACATTTTTACAGTGTTAAAATATGGATTTTTGTGCTTCTCACCATAAAATCCTTTTCTCCGAGACGCTCATTGGGGGACACAGGACTGTGTGAGTGTATGCTACTGCCGCCAGCAGGCTGACACTAAGTGAACATAAAAAAAAGTTAGCTCCTCCTCCACAGTATAAACCCTCACACTGGCTGAAGGCGAAACCAGTTTGGTGCAAAAGCAGTAGGAGAACAAAAACAAAATCAACCTTAACACAGGTAACAACATGTCTAGAAAACCCACCTATCAAAAAATGAAAACAAAAAGAGCCATCTGGCTAACAGGGTGGGTGCTGTGTCCCCCAATGAGCGCCTTGGAGAAAAGGATTTTAACGGTGAGTACCACAAAAATCCATATTTCTCCTTTGCCTCATTGGGGGACACAGGTACTGTGGGATGTCCTAAAGCAGTCCCTGGGTGGGAAGTTGACTCAGCGGTTTTAAGCCATAAGAACCTACTGTCTAAAGGTGTGCCACCGCTGCCTGGAGAATCCTTCTATCCAGGCTTGCATCTGCTGAAGCCTGAGTATGGATATTGTAGTGTTTAGAGAATGTGTGCAGACTGGACCAGGTTGCCGCCTTGCCTGTTCTGCTGATGGCTGGTGCCCAAGAGGCGCCCTCTGCCTGAGTGGAGTGTGCCCTGATCCCTGCTGGAACAGATGCGCCTCTGATGCTGTAAGACTCCTGAATAGTCAAACGAATCCACCTTGCTATGGTCAATCTTGAGGCAGCGAGTCCCTTCCTGCGACCCTCAGGGAACACGAACAGCGTGTCTGTCTGACGAAAGGATGCCGTCCATGACACGTACTGTGAGAAGCAATGGGGAATAGTGGATGAGGGCAGGTATATCTCGCCCAGATACCTTTCCTATGTGGCCTAGTCTGGTGATTATCTCACCTGGTGACTAATGAGTAATGGGAGGCGGATATAAAAGGATGCCATGTGGTGTTAGTTGCTCAGCCTGGTGAACACAGAGAGCATGTCTGTGTGAGCAACACTTGTGAGTGAAAGCTGTGCTTACGGTAATGCTGGTTTGGCTGGCTGGGAGAAGCCCTCCAGTTGGTAGTTAGTACGGACCCTGTTTAGTTAGTGCTGGACAGGCAAGGATTTGTTTTATGTTTTATTTACTATATGTTTTGCTTTCACCTGAAATAAACCTGACACAGCGTCAGTTATGTCCGAATCCCGGCTGTGCACCTGAAACCCCACGTGACCTTTGACCCCAGCAAAGGCAATCCCGGAGTGTTTTATCACAAATTGGTGGAGAATGCGGGCACCACATTGAAAGCAGGAACATGGAGGACGTGGTGAAAGCACTGGTACAGTCCACCGCCGTCCAGCAAGAAGCTAATCGGGTGATGATGACCCAGCTGAAGGAGTTGGTGAACAAGACAGCTACAGATCGCTCACTTCTCCAGCAGGTGGCGCAGTGCCTGGCAACCTTACCTGAGGTTAACCCGGAGGCCATCCCTTTGCGTAACATGGCCACCAAAACGATTGCCAAGGAACTGGTGCATGTGTTTAGTCGGATGAGTATTCCAAAACAGACACTTACCGACCAGGGGACTCCCTTTATGTCAAGGGTAATGAGGGAGCTCTGCAGGTTGCTACAAATCGAACCATTACTCACGTCCATGTATCACCCTCAAACAGACGGGCTGGTCGAATGGTTCAAAAAAACTTTGAAGCAAATGCTGAGAAAGGCGATAGACAAGGATGGGAAAAACTTGGACTATGTACTTCCGTATTTGCTTTTTGCCATTAGGGAAGGGCCCCAGTCTTCCACTGGGTTCTCGCCTTTCGAGTTATTGTACGCCCGACGTCCCCGTAGACTGATAGACGTCGCAAAAGAAACCTGGGAGGATCAGGTCACTCCGTTTAAAACGGTGATAGATCATGTAACACAAATGCAGGACCGTATTGCGGCCATTATGCCCATTGTCAGAGAGCACATGATGCAGGCTCAGGGAGCCCAGAAAAGAATCTATGACAGGGGCGCCAAGATCCGTACGTTTGCACCCGGAGATAGGGTGTTGATCCTGGTCCCCACGGCCAAAAGTAAATTCCTCGCAAAGTGGCAGGGCCCCTTTGAGATTAAGGAAAGAGTTGGTGAGGTAAACTACAAAGTGTATCAGGCAGGTAAAAGGAAACCTGAACAGATTTATCATGTAAATCTGATAAAACCCTGGAAGGATTGGTCTGCCTTATCAGCGGATCTGGCCCAGTCCGTCTGCTCGCAAACCGTACTGGAGGTACGGATTGCAGAGACTCTCTCGGTGTGGCAAAAGACTGAGGTCAGGCAGTTTCTACTTCACAACCAAAAGTTTTTCTCTGAAAAACCCGGGCAGACTACGCTAATGAAACATGACATCATAACGGAACCTGGGGTCACCGTCCATACGAAACCCTACAGAACCCCGGAAGCGCCGTGAAGCTGTTTCCCGAGAAGTCAAGGCAATGTTAGAGTTAGGGGTCATTGAGGAGTCGCACAGTGCTTGGTCCAGCCCGATTGTGTTAATTCCTAAACCGGACGGCACCATCCGGTTCTGCAATGACTTCAGGAAACTGAATGCGGTCTCTAAATTTGATGCTTACCCTATGCCTCGGGTCGACGAGTTAATAGATCGGTTAGGGAAGGCCCGGTATATTACGACCCCAGATCTAACAAAGGGATATTGGCAGATCCCTCTGGCAGAAGCTGCCAGAGAGAAGACGGCGTTTGCTACACTGGAAGGTTTATTCCAGTATGTGTATATGCCGTTTGGACTGCACGGAGCGCCGGCGACATTCCAGAGACTGATGGATCGAGTCCTGAGGCCACATAGGCAGTATGCTTCTGCCTATTTGGATGACATTGTCATTTACAGCTTGGACTGGGAGACTCACCTCCGGAAAGTGCAAGCTGTGATTGCGGACCTGTGGGGGGCAGGTCTAACCGCGAACCCAAAGAAATGTCACATTGGGCTAGAAGAAGCCCGCTATTTCGGTTATGTAAATGGGAGGGGTATTGTTAAACCCCAGGTCGATAATATTCAAGCGGTTCAGGACTGGCCGCAACCAGTTAACAAAAAGCAGGTGCAAGCCTCTCTGGGGATCGCCGGCTATTATCGTCGGTTCATCCCCAATTTTGCAGCCATCGCTACACCCCTGACGGATCTTACCAAAGGGAAAGATTCCGTCATGTTTAAATGGAATTTAGCGGCTGAAGAAGCCTTCCATATCCTAAAACGGGCCCTTTGTTCTCAACGTGTACTGGTGACTCCAGATTTCCGCAGCGAGTTTGTGGTACAAACTGATGCCTCTGAGACCAGTATCGGAGCCGTACTGTCACAAGCGAGGGACGGAGTGGAACACCCGGTCCTCTATCTCAGCAGGAAGCTGAATAAGCATGAGCAAAAGTATGTGGTAGTGGAAAAAGAGTGCCTAGCCATTAAGTGGGCTATAGAGTCCCTCAAATATTACCTGGTGGGCAGAAAGTTCAGGCTGATCACTGACCATGCCCCTCTCAAGTGGATGCACTTGCACAAGGAACGGAATAGTCGGGTGACCCGGCGGTTCCTTACCCTGCAGGCCTACACTTTTATGGTGGAGCACCGCCCAGGGGTACAGATGGGGAATGCAGATGCCCTGTCCCTAGTGCACTGTTTGGCGGGTGTCATTGCTCGACCGGAGTGGTCTGAGCAGAGGGGAGGGATATGTAAGAAGCATGGGGGAATAGTGGATGAGGGCAGGTATATCTCGTCCAGATACCTTTCCTATGTGGCCTAGTCTGGTCAGTATCTCACCTGGTGACTAATGAGTAATGGGAGGCGGATATAAAAGGATGCCATGTGGTGTGTTAGTTGCTCAGCCTGGGGAACAAAGAGAGCATGTCTGTGTGAGCGACACTTGTGAGTGAAAGCTGTGCTTACGGTAACACTGGTTTGGCTGGCTGGGAGAAGCCATCCAGATTAACCTCTGAACTACCTAATCCCACAAACTAAGCAGATCATGACAGGCAGCCATTTCGTCACCAGCTTCAGGCTCGTTTTCGGTCCTTTCGCAACCCCAGGTGGGCCGCAACGGCCAACCCCGCCAGTTCAGGTCGACCCAATCAGGACAGAGTTCATCAAATCTCGTACAGAGCCAACCAGTTGGTTAAAATGCGATCCCACCAGCCCAAATCGAGGGGATCTAGGTCCCACAGATTTTCAGCCAAATGACTTGAGGCATTTTCCAGTCGACACAGCAGAGTAGGTGGTCGCCTGCTCTGGTTTTGCCACGTCTGGCTCACCGTCATACACGACATGTTGGTAAGAGAGCTGGTATCCTCGGGGTACAAGTTTGAATTTATCAAACACCCCCAAGACGATTTTTTCATTCTCGTCCTCCCAAAGCGGAAACCCGTGCATGGGCCTTATTCAAAGCCATCGAATCACTCCGGCGCAACGCAGTTATCATTCCTGTACCGGAAAACGAGAAATTTCAGGGTTTCTATTCCAACCTGTTCGTGGTCCCCAAAAAGAACGGAACTGTAAGGCCCATTCTGGACCTGAAGCTTCTGAACAGATTTTTCAATATCAGACATTTCCGGATGGAGTCTCTCCGCTCGGTCATATCTGCCATAGAAAGGGGAGAATATTTGGCCTCTATCGACATCCAAGAAGCCTACCTTCACATCCTCACTTTCCCCCCGCATCAAAGGTTCTTACACTTTGCTATCAACAACCTACATTACCAGTTCACAGCCCTGCCTTTCGGGCTACCCACCGCCCCCAGAGTATTCACAAAGGTCATGGCGGCTGTCATGTCCATCCTGTATTTCCTGGGCATAGTCGTCTTGCCATACTTGGATGACCTCCTCGTCAAGGACCCGTCTTTTCGAGCTTGCGAGGAAAGCCTTAACATCACGCTAGATACACTTTCCCGCTTAGCATGGCTGGTAAACCTGAAAAAGTCACCCCCTGTTCCGACTCAGAAGATTTCCTTTCTAGGGATGATCTTCGACACTTCCTGAGGGTTGGTAATTCTCCCTCGGGACAAAGTCCTAGCCCTCCGGCAGAGTCCAGGCACTTCGCCAGTCTACTCTCGTACCATTCGGTTTTGCATGAGGGTCTTAGGGAAAATGGTGGCAGCAATAGAAGCAATTCCGTTTGCCTAACTCCATCTTCGTCCCCTGCAGCACCCCCTCTTGGCATCTTGGGACAAGAACCCGCTTACTCTTGACCACCAGTGCCGGCTGTCCGTTCTGGACAGGCAGGCACTCAAGTGGTGGACAATTAGCTCCTCCCTTCTTCAGGGAAACCTTTTCCCCCGGACCATTGGCTGGTGGTCACAACCGACGCCAGTCTCGGCTGAGGAGCGGTTTTTCGCCACCACGCGGCCCAGGGATATTGGTCGCCTCGGGAATCACACCTACCGATCAACCTTCTAGAAATACGAGTGATCTGGCTGGCTTTGCAGCATTTTCATCATCTTGTAGCAGGCTGCCCTGTCCGGATTCAATCAGACAATGCCATGGCCGTGGCTTATATAAGTCATCAGGGGGCACCCGCAGCAGAACGGCGATGCACAAAGTAGAACATATCCTCTGCTGGGCCGAGAAAAACCACTCTGTGATCTCGGCAGTCCGTATTCCGGGCATAGAGAACTGGGTGGCAGACTTCCTCAGCCGGCAGGGTCTTGTGTCCGGGGAGTGGTCGCTCCACCCCGAGATTTTCCATCAGATTTGCCAATGCTGGGGAACTCCGGATGTGGACCTGATGGCCTCCAGGTTAAATGTCAAAATGCACATGTTTGTCGCTTGTTTCCCAGGACCCACAGGCAATCGCCGTGGACGCGTTGATTCTGCCGTGGAACCAGTTTCGCCTCCCATACCTATTTCCCCCCACTGCAACTGCTTCCGAAGGTCATCAGGAAGGTCAAGGCAGAGGGGGTCCCAGTAATTCTGGTTGCCCCAGATTGGCCTCGTCGGGCATGGTACGCAGATCTAGTGCAGCTACTCGCCGATGTCCCCTGGCAGCTGCCAGAGCACCAAGACCTATATTCCCAGGGCCCGATCTGCCACCAGAGTTCAGGGGCCCTGTGTTTAATGGCTTGGCCGTTGAATCTTGGATTCTGACCTAGTTTGGGTTCTGCCAGAACATGGTCACTACAATGGTTAGCGCCCGGAAGCCCACCTCAGCACGTATCTGTCACCACATCTGGAAGGTTTTCTTTGCATGGTGCAGGGACTGCGGTCAGTCCCCGCTTAATTTCTCCATCCCCAACATTTTAGCATTTCTCCAAACTGGCCTAGACTCGGGTCTAGCACCAAGCTCCCTCAAAAGACAGATATCTGCCTTATCCGTCCTGTTCCAGTGCAGGATCGCTACGAATCTGCAGGTAAAAACCTTCATCTAGGGGGTTTCCCACGTGGTACCTCCCTATAAGGCCCCCCTGGACGCCTGGGAACTTAACGTGGTCCTAAGTGTTCTGCAGGAATCTCCATTCGAACCGCTACAGGATGTCTCATTGACATACCTTTCCTGGAAGGTGGTGTTTCTCGTGGCTATAACGTCAACCTGGCGGGTCTCGGAGCTGGCGGCTCTATCCTGCCGAGCCCCGTTTCTGATTTTCCACCAGGATAAGGTGGTTTTCAGGCCAGCCCCTCCTTTTCTGCCAAAAGTCATTTCCTTGTTTCACATTAATGAGGATATTGTCTTGCCCTCTTTTTGCCCAGCACCAGTACACTGTGTGGAAAAGTCTCTTCATACGTTGGATCTGGTGAGAACTCTCAGAAGGTACTGTGATAAAACACTCCGACCTTACTCTGGGATTCTGGGAGGCTTCTTATAGCCTCATTGTGGGGTCATTCCTCGTCGCTTATACTTTGACCCTTGGTCGAGTGTGTGTGACCCTGGTGTGTCTGTGCCTGTGCTTTGTGCCTGTGCTACTTTATGCTTGTTTGGTTTTGATCTGGTTCTGTCCCTGTTACGAGTTCTGCCTGTCTCTCCTGTACTGTGCTATCTCCGTGTATGACTCCTTGCCTACGTTCTGACTATTCTCTGCTCGTCCCTACTGTACCGCGCCGCCCTCTCTGTGTATGACCCCCGTTTGTCCGACCTGAGCTCCCCTCTCCTCTACGCCAGGATCCCTGTAATAGCATCCTGCACTCATCTCCAGCAGCAGGACGCTAAGCCCCACCCCCTGTGGTCACATGATCGTAGGTCCTTGTGCTTCCTACTACCTTCAGCGTCCCAGGTCCCGTCTGCCTGAGCTTTCCCCGCAGCATCTGACCCCGGGCCCTCCCGCAGTGTGGGTGAGTCAGCCTGCTCAGCCGTGACAGTTCGCCGGCAACTGACAGGATCCTGATACTGCCTAATGCTTTGCTGAGGGAGAAAGTTGCTTTTCCCCCCTGTGGTGTCAAAGATGAGCTGATCTAGCTTCTCACTGAATAATCGGCCGCTCTGATAAGGCAAAGAAGTTAGGGATTTCTTAGAAATTGAGTCTGCTCGCCATGTCCTCAACCACAGAGCTCTCCAAATGGAAATTGCATTCACGGCAGCAAATGCCGCGCAGTTAGCCGCATCCAAGGATGCATTAATCAAGTAGTCTCTGGCCAAAGTGATCTGATTTGCGATCTCAGCTACCTCTGATGGCAGGTCCATACCCTGCAGGGCTCTGTTTAATGACTCTGAGCAGGAAACTATGGCCTTAGCTACGAAAGTTGCAGCGAAAGAGGGAGAGAGGGCTGATCCTGACGCTTCAAACACCGAGAGAGCCAAGCTCTCTATGAGACGGTCAGTGGGGTCTTTAATAGAGAAACCATCAGGTAAGGATAACAGGGTTTTAGAAGCCAAATGCGACACGGGTGGATCAACCATCGGGGATTCTGCCCACTTTTTACGGAGATCAGGAACAAATGGGTATCTTGTATCGAGCGCCTTCTGCCCTGAGTAACGTTTGTCTGGCCGTTCCCTGTCGTAACTATGTCCTCAAACTCTGGGTGAGTGCAAAATACTCTATGAGGCTGTTTGACCCGTTTGAATGACACCTTGTGACCTGAGGT
The DNA here is from genome assembly GCF_039654945.1 of Dendrobates tinctorius. Classification (NCBI taxonomy): domain Eukaryota; kingdom Metazoa; phylum Chordata; class Amphibia; order Anura; family Dendrobatidae; genus Dendrobates; species Dendrobates tinctorius. The sequence goes on along the minus strand of NW_027361814.1, from coordinate 17,696,272 downwards.
CAAGGTGGATTCATCGTCAATCCCCAGGGTTTGGTTGATGGCCTCAATGAGGCTGTCAACTGTTTCCTGGTAACCAGGTATATCCAAATTGAGGGGCCTATCCAAATCGTAATCAGAGTTTTGATCGCTATCACACATTGGTGGAGAGCGAGACGGAACTCATGGATGCCGAGGCACCAGATGGGCCGGGCAACGCTGTGTGGGTTTGTTTCCCCCACATCTGCCTTGAGTGAGAGCGGCCCCTGCAAGCCGGAGGCTCCTGTGAGATGGAGGATCCCTCCAAGACAGGCGAGCCACTGTCCCTGTCCCTCACTGGGGCCTGAAGAGACTCGATTGCTCTCGATAGTGACACCATAGACTGCGACAGAGACAGGGCCCAATCAGGGGGACCCGGTACACTGAGCTCGGTCGCAGGGAAGGGCTTCTGGGCGTGTTCGAAATCGCAGGCTTCACATAACTGCTTGCTCTGTGCCTGTGGAAAAGTGGACCAACAGGAGGTACATGAGGCAAATACTACCGTGTGTCTCGGCCCTTCTAGCCATGCTGGACCGGCTAGTTGATATGGCCTGCAGCAGCTGGAGCGTGTATAAGCAGAGTAGCTTTAATGCAGCGATTGGGGTGAAATGGCGCTGCAAGAGACGGAGGGGGGTAGCATTTACCCCAGTCCTGTACCTGAGCGTCCATGAACACGGCAGAAGGGTCTTCGGCTGCTCCTGGATTAAAAAAACCGCGCCTCGGGGAGTGGACGGGCCCGCCGAAAATAGGCGTGCCTGGAGGCGAGACCTCTGGCTGCGGCCTAGCACCAGCCGAAGCCGGTGACTACATTTCCGGCGCCGGCCCGAGGAAAAAGGGGGCGGGCCTGCCAGAAGTAGATGTGTCGTGGGGGTGGGACTTCCTCCAGCAGCCTAGCACAGGCCTAGGCCGGGGAGTAAAGTTCCGGCATTGCCAGACAATACAGAGGCGGTGTACGTGCCGGGGAGTGTCTGTTGGTGCCAGTACTATGCAGCGGAAGCTGCACCCACCCGGAATATGGCTAGAGTGAGGACGCCAGGACTTCGTATGGGCCGGACCGCCAAGGGGAACGCAGCTGCAGGAGCCCTCCCACCCCACCCTCCTTCCGTGCCCCCTGCAGTGACCCATGCATGGAGCGCTGCAGCTACCAACTTTGCCATGTTAGAGGGGCGGTGGGGGCTGTGTAAACTATGGTGCAGGCACCCTAACTCCATCTTTCCCTACAAGGGATGAGAAGGACCGTCCGCCTCCTTCCATCACCGCAGTCTTGGCATTGGTGATGAAGTGAGGGCCGCGCGGACTGTACCTATGCCTCTGTAAAGCCTAGGGTTTCTGTACCTTAGGGTGATCAGGGCTGAGTCCAGCATCTTATCCCACGTTGCAGGACAGGATACGTGGAGGCGACACTCCACGTGTTCGCCTGTTGTTGGTTTGGGGAGATTGGACCCTTTCATTAGGGTCCGTCGCCCCTGTCTCATCTTCATTGAAAACAGAAAAAAGTCTGAGAAAAAAAACATGTGTGCTTCCTAAGGACACTAAGCATGAACTGGTTTCGCTTCAGCCAGTGTGAGGGTGTATACTGTGGAGGAGGAGCTAACTTTTTTTATCTTCACTTAGTGTCAGCCTCCTGGCGGCAGTAGCATACACCCACACAGTCACGTGTCCCCCAATGAGGCGAAGGAGAAAGATAATTTCCTATTAAGACAACTCCTATCAATATTCTATATTATGGCGCATGAAGAATGTCTTTGGCAGCGGTAGGATAAAACAATGTAGGTGGACATTCCATGCTCATAACTTATCAATCAGTCTTTATCAGTGGGTGTTTCCTATGGATCAGCATTCTCCCAACACTATAGTAGCCAGAATCTTCGATTTTGAAGCTCATAACTTGTCTTCTACTCTTGCAGTGGGTGGTTCCTATGGATCAGCATTCTCCCAGCACTATAGTAGCCAGAACTTCAGATAGCTTGTCTTACATTATTTTCGTCAATGGGCTATTTCTCTTCATTAGCTTCCTACAAGCACACTTAGAGCAGGAACTTCCATTCTCACTTTCCAAGCATGCATTTTGCCTGCCATTTCCCAGCTGCTTGCCTGGCTCCACCTATCTGTTGTGCCTGTATACAGCTTGCCAGACAGGAGAGCAGGAGCAGACAGACCGACACCCGCCTCCTCTTCCTTTAATCCGGCTTGATGCCTCTGCTGCTAGTGACCGATTACACTTGACAAAAGGCAGCGGACAGTAAATTAGAAGAGAGGCCCCTAAAGGCTGGCACTATGGGATGATTTTAGGGGTGGTAAAGACACCATTATGTTTTGGACTGTTTTTTGTATTTATCTCATTGCGAAGCCAGAAGAAATGAGAAAAGTCAGCCACCTCTCAGGCAGTATATACCCCATAAAGCATAGAAGAGCCAAAGCCAAACACACTAAAAAAAAAATCAAGAACTCAGGACAAGAAAGAATGTACAGTATATGAGATTTATTTACAGTATAGTTCAATTTACAGTCAGCTTTTCTTCACGTTTGCTTCTTATGGGCAGAAAAGCTTCAGAGATCAATTACTGGCCAAAAAGTAATTATATGGGCTATAGAAAAAGGACACATCGGGCAAAATTCAAGTTCAGGAAAATGACAATTGTTGCCACATCTGCAACAAATAAAAATAGATATTTTACATGAAGAATGCTGGGTAACACTCAATTCCTAACCTATTAACCAATGATAATATATATATATATATATATATATAAATATATATATATATATATATATATATATATATATATATATATTTTTTTTTTTTTTTTTTCCCAGAAACAGAGCCTGACTACGGTAGCACACCGATGACTCTTAACTTTCTGAAACCAAGTTTCATTTTTTTTTTTTAAATCCTCCTTCCTCTAGGGGCGCTATATCATTACATCATCAGATAATATAAATGAACTCTAATAACGGTGATAACCTTCTCCACAAAACAAGTGGAATATTGAAGCTTGAAAGGAAAAGACAAACGAAAACCTGTGGTGATAATTCTACTCTGCTTCGCCCCGTACCCCCCCAAAATATATTTTTAGAGCGATGCTTCCTTTATTACAGAAAAGCCCAGTAATAAAAAAAAAAAAGTAAAATAAATAACAGTCGATGAATAGTAAAATAATGTTTTTCTGGGTATTAACCCCTTTCCGCCACGGCCATTTTTCTTTCTTTTCACTTGTCTTCCAAAAAAACGTAACTTTTATTTTAATTTCTTTACTTACAATGAAATATCTAACGAGCTCACACTTTTATGGATGCAGTAATACCATATATATTAATTGTATATATATTTATTTTTTTAAACAAACGGGTTAAGAGGCCAAATTTAAACTTTTGCGTTCTTTTATCTCTTAATACTAGTGAAAATTTTTTAACTTTTACATTTTTTTTTTTAGTCCCACTAGGTTAATTTTTGATTGCTGGTAAAACTATATTTTCATATCTGTGGCATAGCTTAACAAGTAGTGATGAGCGAATACGCTCGGGTAAGCCGTTATCCGCCATGCTCAGGTGCTAACCGAGTGTCTTCGGCGTGCTCGAATAACATGTTCAAGTTCCCGCGGCTGCATGTCTCGTGGCTGTTCGACAGTCTTAACACATGCCGGGATTGGCTAACAAACAGCCAATCCCTGCCTGTATTCCAGTTGTCGAACAGCCGCGAATTATGCAGCAGCGGGGACTCGAACATGGTATTCGAGCACGCCAAAGACACTCGATTTGTACCTTAGCATTGTTCAAAGAGCGAAAACTTGAAAAAATGGAAACCACTCCAGGATAATAGAGAATAAAAAGAGTAATACTGACAAGAATATGACACGCACATCTGCAAATCATACAAGAGCAAAACTTTACAAAAATTCACTTTAACCATTTAAGTCTTATGCAATGAACATAGCAAACCAGTTACCGACACACAGTGACGGCCCCACGCATTCAGCGACGTCACAGGTTTCTAGTCAACTGCATTACACAAGCGGTCGCCTGCCATCACAATTTAAAGGGGCATAACGCATGAGAAGGGGCATTGAGTGTTCCTCCGAGATGAGGTCTAAGGGGTAACGTTCCTCCTTGTGGACAGTGACAAGCCAAGCCTGACGTGTCAGAGTGAGGACTTATAAGCCATGCATGCTCCTCTACAAAATTCTCTCTTCAGAGAGGAAGAGGACTAGACCTCTAGCGCCACCTGTTGGAAGCAGCGATCCTAAAAGTCAACATCGACTCTTTAACGAGCCTTGCAATAGGACTTAGGCTAAAAGCCAAACCAGAATCTCATTTTTCAGACACGGTGTTTCGGGGGTGTTGCCCCTCATCAGTGCAAAGCCAACAGGTGGTGCTAGAGTTCTAGTCCTCTTCCTCTCTGCATATTTAATTTCCCCAGAGGCGCATGCATGGCTTTTAAGTCTCCTCACTCCGACATACCAGGGTTTCCTTTGAGATATAAAAATCCTGACAAAGTTTTTGAGTGATGAAGTTGACCCCCCCACACTTTTGTCTCCATCCTAATAATCTTAAGACTGTAGGCGGCTGATCGCCGGTATAGTCCCATGTCTCCAAAAATAGCCTCCCGGCAGCTTTCACTTGAGATGCTGTGGTGTCCTGTATAGCCACGTGGCCAGGGGAAGGCAGAACTGGTGTGTGATCGGTGAGGGTCCCTGAGGTCAGCCAATCATCAATCATAAAACATTGAGGCAAGCTCTAGAAGTGGGGCTTAGCGGCAGGCCAATATTTCTGCAAAGTGTCCCCACTGCTAAGTTTTCACAAGTTTCAAGTACGCGGTCTCTGTGCTGACAGTGTTTAGCGGATTTAATATAATATGCTGCTATGCTAAGTATGCTCTCATAGGAGCAATCTGCACCACAGGCAAGGCTCCCTTTGGAAGCGGTGTACAAAATACTTCTGCCCTTAAATTGACCAAAGACGTAGCATCTACACCACCCAAAAAGGTACTAATGAAAAAGTCATTTCAAGGAAACAGGCATTTATCAGACCTAGTAGGGGTTAACTAGAATAACAATAGTTATAAGGATGACGTGATTGGATTTGGTAAACCAGGTCTATCGGCCAGGGCAGTAATCTGTTGCCACCGGACGGAAAACCCAAGAACTGCTTCCTACCTGCCTGCATCTGCAGCCGTCCTGGTGTGCCGTCATTGTTGTGGCATTAGACACATGATGTTGCACCAGGCTGGCTAATCAAAAGAAGAGAAGCGGATGCAGGAAGGTAGGAGGGCTCTCATCTGATGGCCACAGATTGCTGACATAGACCGAGTCATGACAATCAATTAGCAATTTAATTCCTCACTGAACTGATCTGGGGTCCAGTGCGATCCTCCGTGGGTGCCAGTGTTCACTTCTGTGCCCGTCGCAAAATTATCGCAAGTTACAATGCTTGCATTGAGGGAGAGTCTGGGTCTACGAAGGGAAAGGTCTGGTGTGACTTCGCCTATACAGGAACACATTTAGCTTCCACTTAGTAATATACAAGCAATACAAGTATAGGGGCGATATCACAAGTATAAGGGAGGAGATCGGCCATCCAGGAGTCAGGGACACTGTAGAAGCCAAAACAATCAGGAAACAGGTGGCCATTGTTCTTTATGGGGAAAATGTTCTTTAGGTCTTGCTGGTTTCCCCAGATCACATGGGTTAATCCATTAGAATATAGATCAGAATAATCCAGCATAACAGATTGATATCAGCAGTCAATGGTCCTACACTATAAATTGGGGACCCTAAAATAAAAAAAAAGGTGTGATACTGAAAGTTATCTAATCCATGCATCTAATCTGATATGAAAATTGATATTAACCTTCGTATGAAAGCAATTTCTTTTGCATATTAAATATTATACAAAATATGGCCAATTTTTGCAACTTTTTCGCTCAACACAAGATACTGCATAGCGCCTCTCGCAGGCGGCCTTGTGTCCTCGCTGTACAAACAATACATCTGATTTAATTTAGAATAAACAACTTATATATTTATATATCATAAAAAAGAAGAAAAACACCAGAAAAACGGACTAAAAACAGTCTAAGAAAAAAAAATAATAAAATAAAATTCTACCCATGTTTTTTTCTAGAAAGTTCCAAAAGTGACATGGCTGAGATAAAAGCATATAAAACAAGCGGTAAAACAGATGTGGTTAAGACCCGGTTGAATGCATGCTTGGTATGGGGTAGAACTTGGAAATCCGACTCTGCGTTGTGGGGTTAAGGCATTCAGATTCTCCGCTCATTTTGAAGAAAATTTCTTGTTCTTGAAGTTTTCGTGCGAATTCTTCCTCTAGTGCCTATCAATAAAAATATCGTTATAACAGCAGCAAAGGTGTGGAAATTAGAAAAATTAGAGGTGAACATTTACTGTTACAACAGTTTTATGGTGATCAGAGAATTTGCAAGAAGGTAAAGGGGAACTAGATGTCGTGTTTTTGAGAGGATTTTTTTAAATACCATTTTTTTTAAATTATTAAAACTGGGATTTGTGGGCTTTGACAAGGGGACTTGAACCTTTGATCACACTGATAATACTCTGCACTGATTACGTAGCGTTTGATTGACAGGTAGCCTCCACCTCTGGTGTATGGCAGATAATAAGCAAATCATTCTAAGGCCTCTAGATGCAACAGCAACTAATTTGCATCCCACGATTGTGCTGCGGAGGTACCCTTGGGTTGACAGAGGGAGATATCCTCCTCTGTCAAACGCCTCACATGCCACTGTCACTGCCGACAGTGGTATGGGAGGGGTTAAAGTGCTAGGATCGGAACTAGCTCTTGTTCCCAGGACACCCAGCACGAGTTCGTCTCTGGTCCCCAACACGAGTTCGGCTCTTGTTCCCAGCACGAGTTCGGCTCTTGTTCCCAGCACGAGTTCGGCTCTTGTTCCCAGCACGAGTTCGGCTCTTGTTCCCAGCACGAGTTCGGCTCTTGTTCCCAGCACGAGTTCGGCTCTTGTTCCCAGCACGAGTTCGACTCTTGTTCCCAGCACGAGTTCGACTCTTGTTCCCAGCACGAGTTCGACTCTTGTTCCCAGCACGAGTTCGACTCTTGTTCCCAGCACGAGTTCGACTCTTGTTCCCAGCACGAGTTCGACTCTTGTTCCCAGCACGAGTTCGACTCTTGTTCCCAGCACGAGTTCGACTCTTGTTCCCAGCACGAGTTCGACTCTTGTTCCCAGCACGAGTTCGACTCTTGTTCCCAGCACGAGTTCCACTCTTGTTCCCAGCACGAGTTCAACTCTTGTTCCCAGCACGAGTTCAACTCTTGTTCCCAGCACGAGTTCAACTCTTGTTCCCAGCACGAGTTCAACTCTTGTTCCCAGCACGAGTTCAACTCTTGTTCCCAGCACGAGTTCAACTCTTGTTCCCAGCACGAGTTCAACTCTTGTTCCCAGCACGAGTTCAACTCTTGTTCCCAGCACGAGTTCAACTCTTGTTCCCAGCACGAGTTCAACTCTTGTTCCCAGCACGAGTTCAACTCTTGTTCCCAGCACGAGTTCAACTCTTGTTCCCAGCACGAGTTCAACTCTTGTTCCCAGCACGAGTTCAACTCTTGTTCCCAGCACGAGTTCAACTCTTGTTCCCAGCACGAGTTCAACTCTTGTTCCCAGCACGAGTTCAACTCTTGTTCCCAGCACGAGTTCAACTCTTGTTCCCAGCACGAGTTCAACTCTTGTTCCCAGCACGAGTTCAACTCTTGTTCCCAGCACGAGTTCAACTCTTGTTCCCAGCACGAGTTCAACTCTTGTTCCCAGCACGAGTTCAACTCTTGTTCCCAGCACGAGTTCAACTCTTGTTCCCAGCACGAGTTCAACTCTTGTTCCCAGCACGAGTTCAACTCTTGTTCCCAGCACGAGTTCAACTCTTGTTCCCAGCACGAGTTCAACTCTTGTTCCCAGCACGAGTTCAACTCTTGTTCCCAGCACGAGTTCAACTCTTGTTCCCAGCACGAGTTCAACTCTTGTTCCCAGCACGAGTTCAACTCTTGTTCCCAGCACGAGTTCAACTCTTGTTCCCAGCACGAGTTCAACTCTTGTTCCCAGCACGAGTTCAACTCTTGTTCCCAGCACGAGTTCAACTCTTGTTCCCAGCACGAGTTCAACTCTTGTTCCCAGCACGAGTTCAACTCTTGTTCCCAGCACGAGTTCAACTCTTGTTCCCAGCACGAGTTCAACTCTTGTTCCCAGCACGAGTTCAACTCTTGTTCCCAGCACGAGTTCAACTCTTGTTCCCAGCACGAGTTCAACTCTTGTTCCCAGCACGAGTTCAGCTCTTGTTCTCAGCACGAGTTCAGCTCTTGTTCCCAGGACACCCAGCACGAGTTTGGCACTGGTCCCCAGCACGGGTTCGGCTCTGGTCCCCAGCACGGGTTCGGCTCTGGTCCCCAGCACGGGTTCGGCTCTGGTCCCCAGCACTAGTTCGGCTCTGGTCCCCAGCACTAGTTCGGCTCTGGTCCCCAGCACTAGTTCGGCTCTTGTTCCCAGCACACACAGCACGAGTTCATCTCTTGTTCCCAGCACACACAGCACGAGTTCATCTCTTGTTCCCAGCACACACAGCACGAGTTCAGTTCTTGTTCCCAGCACATACAGCACGAGTTCATCTCTTGTTCCCAGCACACACAGCACGAGTTCATCTCTTGTTCCCAGCACACACAGCACGAGTTCATCTCTTGTTCCCAGCACACACAGCACAAGTTCAGTTCTTGTACCCAGCACACACAGCACGAGTTCAGCTCTTGTTCCCAGCACACACAGCACGAGTTCATCTCTTGTTCCCAGCACACACAGCACAAGTTCAGTTCTTGTTCCCAGCACACACAGCACGAGTTCAGTTCTTGTTCCCAGCACAAGTTCAGTTCTTGTTCCCAGCACACACAGCACAAGTTCATCTCTTGTTCCCAGCACAAACAGCACGAGTTCAGCTCTTGTTCCCAGCACACACAGCACGAGTTCAGCTCTTGTTCCCTTCTCGAGTTCAGCTCTTGTTCCCAGCACACATAGCAGGAGATCATCTGTGTATTACAGCCGGCTACTCCTACGGATAGCATGGGTAAAACTCCTGTGCCGTCACTGGTAGGTAACTATATGGCGGATAGCAGTAAACTACAAGCAATTCTGAACAGTTACAGGACAATTACAATAATAATATATGATGATCACCGTAAGAGGCAGAGGAGAGAATATTTGCTTGTGCCAGGGCTGGCAAATTGGGGGTGAATAGCTGATGGCTCTCATATAAAATTGGGGATTTCTGATGAGGTCACCCCTTTATGTGTGTGGTCACACAAGGTCAGACAAGTGGCTTGTTGGAAGAATACCTTTTTTCGTGGCCTTAGTTTCTCCCTCCACTCCTTCAGCTCCAGCGCATGCTCTTCATCCAGCTCTTTCAGCTTTTGAGTTTCATGTTCTATTAAAAGGTGACATTTTTCATTCTAAAAACAAAAACAAATTAGCCACAAGTTATAACATGTCTCCACTAGACATCTACAGCACATCCCCAGGTTATAGAGGGGTCCGCCAGGACCCGAAATATCCCGAGAATGGTGGTGATGTGACCTCACATGCACAGTCATACTCCATTCTACGGCATACAATGCTTGCCACGTGTTGGCAGTGTGATTGTGCCCCATCACCTTATCACAGGATTATCTGACCGTATTGTGGTATTTTATAAACCGGATATAAATAATAAACTTTATTTAGAGTATAGTAGAGATCAAGAAAACGACATCTTCTCAAAGTGCGATGTACATGTATTGCGCAGGCTCAGGAGCTGAGCCCACATCATACGCAGCAGGTGTTGCCTGTGTTATACAGACGACATCTACAGGTAACTGCAGCGGTCGGACATATCTCCGGTTGCTACTGTTGATCACATTTATGCTGCTATCATTCTCAGACAGCGGCATCTGAGCTGTGCGATCCCAGGTGGGCGCAGTTTCGGTTAAACAAGCGCCGACCGACTTGTTATCCTCCCTAAGTGAAGCAGTTGTGTCCTGTTGAGAGCAGTTCTCAGACTTCCACAGCAGGATGAACACCTCGCTGTGTGTCTGACGCCATATACCTGTAGCTGCTGGAGCTCCCGGATGTTGGCGTCACACTGAAGCTGCAGATCCCGCATCTGGTTCTCGTGCTTCTGATGCTGAGCTAATCTCTCACTCTTCTGTCTTTTATCTTCTTGGACAGCAAACTGCAAAAGAAAAAATTACATTTTCAGTTGACTTTCACTTGCAACTGATGTCAGAATACAAAATGTGGTTCTGAGGTCAGTATATATATAGGAGGTGTCCGTATACAGGGGGAATCTGGCCTGGTGTTGGTATATAGAGCATGAGCAGTCTATTAAGGAGGTTTGGCCTGGGGTCTGTTTTTATTTGGGATGCCTTTCACGGAGGGTATTCATTTTAGGGTCATATATACCTATGCTGTAGTTTGTGACGTGCAGTAAATAGTCAGAAAGGTAAGTAATAGTGTTGTGCTGTGAGCTATGAGTATGAGTGCTGCCGTGTCACAGTGCCCGCGCCATCACACCATGGGCAACAACAGTGCCTCACAGACAGAACCCCACAGACAAACTCTTCACAGACAGAAACCCTCCAGACAGAACCCCTTACAGACTGAAACCTCCCACAGACAGAAATCCCCCACAGACAGGAACCCTCCAGACAGAACCCCCCTGGCAAAACCCCAACAGACAGAAACCCTCCAGGCAAAACCCCCTACAGACAGAAACCTCCCACAGACAGCAACCCCCCCACAGACAGAAACCCTCCACAGACAGGAACCCTCCACAGACAGAACCCCCCTGGCAAAATTCCCCAGGCAAAACCTCCCACAGCCTCAGGTTATTTTTATTATCAGAATTCTGTTTTTCCTGACGGCTTGGTTGTATCTTTCCCATTTATCATCATATAAGAAACCTCCCACAGACAGAACCCCCCAGGCAAAACCCCCTACATACAGAAACCCTCCAGACAAAAAGCCCCCACAGACAAAAACCCTCCAGACAGAAACCCTCCACAGACAGAAACCCCCCACAGACAGGAACCCCCCACAGACAGGAACCCCCCACAGACAGGAACCCCCCACAGACAGGAACCCCCCACAGACAGGAACCCCCCACAGACAGGAACCCCCACAGACAGAACCCCCCCACAGACAGAAACCCCCCCACAGACAGAAACCCCCCCCACAGACAGAAACCCCCCACAGACAGAAACCCCCCCACAGACAGAAACCCCCCCACAGACAGAAACCCCCCCACAGACAGAAACCCCCCCACAGACAGAAACCCCCCAGGCAAAACCCCCTACAGACAGAAACCCCCCACAGACAGAAACCCCCCACAGACAGAAACCCCCCACAGACACCCTACAGACAGAAACCCTCCAGACAGAAACCCCCCACAGACAGAAACCCCCCACAGACAGAAACCCCCCACAGACAGAAACCCCCCACAGACAGAAACCCCCCACAGACAGAAACCCCCCACAGACAGAAACCCCCCACAGAGACACCACACAGACAGAAAACCTAAACAGACAGAAACCCTCCAGACAGGACTCCCCAGGCAAAACCCCCCACAGACAGAAACCTCCCACAGACAGAAACCCTCCAGACAGAAACCCCCCTCAGACAGAAAACCCCCTCAGACAGAAAACCCCCTCAGACAGAAAACCCCTGGCAAAACCACCTACAGACAGAAACCCTCCAGACAGAAATCCCCCACAGACAGAAACCCCCCACAGAGACACCACACAGACAGAAAACCTAAACAGACAGAAACCCTCCAGACAGGACCCCCCAGGCAAAACCCCCCACAGACAGAAACCCCCCACAGACAGAAACCCCCCACAGACAGAAACCCCCCACAGACAGAAACCCCCCACAGACAGAAACCCCCCACAGACACCCTCCAGACAGAAACCCCCTGGCAAAACCCCCCAGGCAAAACCACCTACAGACAGAAACCCCCCACAGACAGGAAACCCCCCACAGACAGAAACCCCCCACAGACAGAAACCCCCCACAGACAGAAACCCCCCACAGACAGAAACCCCCCACAGACAGAAACCCCCCACAGACAGAAACCCCCCACAGACAGAAACCCCCCACAGACAGAAACCCCCCACAGACAGAAACCCTCACAGACAGAAACCCTCACAGACAGAAACCCCCCACAGAGACACCACACAGACAGAAAACCTAAACAGACAGAAACCCTCCAGACAGGACCCCCCAGGCAAAACCCCCCACAGACAGAAACCCCCCACAGACAGAAACCCCCCACAGACAGAAACCCCCCACAGACAGAAACCCCCCACAGACAGAAACCCCCCACAGACAGAAACCCCCCACAGACAGAAACCCCCCACAGACAGAAACCCCCCACAGACAGAAACCCCCCACAGACACCCTCCAGACAGAAACCCCCTGGCAAAACCCCCCAGGCAAAACCACCTACAGACAGAAACCCCCCACAGACAGGAAACCCCCCACAGACAGAAACCCCCCACAGACAGAAACCCCCCACAGACAGAAACCCCCCACAGACAGAAACCCCCCACAGACAGAAACCCCCCACAGACAGAAACCCCCCACAGACAGAAACCCTCACAGACAGAAACCCTCACAGACAGAAACCCCCCACAGAGACACCACACAGACAGAAAACCTAAACAGACAGAAACCCTCCAGACAGGACTCCCCAGGCAAAACCCCCCACAGACAGAAACCTCCCACAGACAGAAACCCCCCCACAGACAGAAACCCCCCCACAGACAGAAACCCCCCCACAGACAGAAACCCCCCCACAGACAGAAACCCCCCCACAGACAGAAACCCCCCCACAGACAGAAACCCCCCCACAGACAGAAACCCCCCCACAGACAGAAACCCCCCACAGACAGAAACCCCCCACAGACAGAAACCCCCCACAGACACCCTCCAGACAGAAACCCCCTGGCAAAACCCCCTACAGACAGAAACCCTCCAGACAGAAACCCCCCACAGACAGAAACCCCCCACAGACAGAAACCCCCCACAGAGACACCACACAGACAGAAAACCTAAACAGACAGAAACCCTCCAGACAGGACTCCCCAGGCAAAACCCCCCACAGACAGAAACCTCCCACAGACAGAAACCCTCCAGACAGAAACCCCCCTCAGACAGAAAACCCCCTCAGACAGAAACCCCCTGGCAAAACCATCTACAGACAGAAACCCTCCAGACAGAAATCCCCCACAGACAGAAACCCCCCACAGACAGAAACCCCCCACAGAGACACCACACAGACAGAAAACCCCCCACAGACAGAAACCCTCCAGACAGGACCCCCCAGGCAAAACCCCCCACAGACAGAAACCTCCCACAGACAGAAACCCCCACAGACAGAAACCCCCCACAGACAGAAACCCCCCACAGACAGAAACCCCCCACAGACAGAAACCCCCCACAGACAGAAACCCCCCACAGACAGAAACCCCCCACAGACACCCTCCAGACAGAAACCCCCTGGCAAAAACCCCCAGGCAAAACCACCTACAGACAGAAACCCCCCACAGACAGAAACCCCCCACAGACAGAAACCCCCCACAGACAGGAAACCCCCCACAGACAGGAAACCCCCCACAGACAGGAAACCCCCCACAGACAGGAAACCCCCCACAGACAGGAAACCCCCCACAGACAGGAAACCCCCCACAGACAGGAAACCCCCCACAGACAGGAAACCCCCCACAGACAGAAACCCCCCACAGACAGAAACCCTCACAGACAGAAACCCCCCACAGAGACACCACACAGACAGAAAACCTAAACAGACAGAAACCCTCCAGACAGGACTTCCCAGGCAAAACCCCCCACAGACAGAAACCTCCCACAGACAGAAACCCTCCAGACAGAAACCCCCCTCAGACAGAAACCCCCCTCAGACAGAAACCCCCCTCAGACAGAAACCCCCTGGCAAAACCACCTACAGACAGAAACCCTCCAGACAGAAATCCCCCACAGACAGAAACCCCCCACAGAGACACCACACAGACAGAAAACCTAAACAGACAGAAACCCTCCAGACAGGACCCCCCAGGCAAAACCCCCCACAGACAGAAACCTCCCACAGACAGAAACCCCCCACAGACACCCTCCAGACAGAAACCCCCTGGCAAAACCCCCTACAGACAGAAACCCCCCACAGACAGAAACCCCCCACAGACAGGAAACCCCCCACAGACAGGAAACCCCCCACAGACAGAAACCCCCCACAGACAGAAACCCCGCACAGACAGAACCCCTCACAGACAGAAACCCTCACAGACAGAAACCCTCACAGACAGAAACCCCCCACAGAGACACCACACAGACAGAAAACCTAAACAGACAGAAACCCTCCAGACAGGACCCCCCAGGCAAAACCCCCCACAGACAGAAACCCTCCTGACAACCCCCCCCGAACAGAAACCCCCCAGACAAAAACCCTCCAGACAGAAACCCCCACAAACAGAAACCCCCCCACAGACAGAACCCCCAGACAGAACCTTCCACAGACAGAACCTTCCACAGACAGAAACCCCCCACAGACAGAAACCCCCCACAGACAGAAACCCCCCACAGACAGAAACCCCCCTCCGCAGACAGAACCCCCCTGCAGACAGAACCCCCCTGCAGACAGAACCCCCCTGCAGACAGAACCCCCCTGCAGACAGAACCCCCCCGCAGACAGAACCCCCCCGCAGACAGAACCCCCCCCCGCAGACAGAACCCCCCCCCGCAGACAGAAACCCCCCACAGACAGAAACCCCCCACAGACAGAAACCCCCCACAGACAGAAACCCCCCTCCGCAGACAGAACCCCCCCGCAGACAGAACCCCCCCCCGCAGACAGAACCCCCCCCCCCCCCGCAGACAGAGCTGCTGATTGCGGCTCCTGGTTGGATTATCATCGCCATCCTGTGTTGCATCCATGGGGTACATGGTTACATATTTTTGGGTACTAGGGGAACTTAGCTTGAAAAGGGCAGGAAACACTAATATAAAAGTTATCCATAGAGGTCTCCAGGCGCAGGACCATCTCCAGATGACCTGGAAGGTGCCTGCAGCCGTAACATGTGCCCAATCATTACACATTTAAGCGATCACAGATACTCAGATTGTTAATGACGCCCGCTCTACAGCGCCCCCTTCAGCAGAGTTTATTAGCAGGTGAAGGATAGAAGAGATAGGTCTGCTACCTGCTTAATCTTTTCTCTGTCTTGCTCTGGAGAAGCCGCGGAATTAATCCTCAAACTCTTCTTGAACATGGCCATGCGAGTCTTGGCGTCACTGCGCTGAATTTTGGGCAGCCGTGCCCGCTCTTGAGTTTGCTTGTTCTTCAGTTCCTCGATCAGCCTCTGGTTATACCTCTGCATCTGCTCCATTTCCTACAGGACAGGATGGAAGACTTACATGATCAGAGGACACACTGAAGCTGGTACACCTCAATGCACACAAAGAATAACAGTATGGTAGATATAGATAGGGACGTCTTCTCTCATGGGCGCCGTACCTTCTCATGCCGCTTCAGGAGCTGGTGTCTCTGCATAAAGTACTGATCCTTCAGCTGCTGTTTCAGGAGCTGGTGCTTCTCTTGTAGATGTCGCTCTTCAAGTTCCCAGATAGCAGCTTCTCGAGCTGTAGTGAAATATATGCATTATCTATGGGTCATCACGACAACTCTCAGCAAGTCTTCATAGCGGAGTTGTCCAAATGTACAGTGTGAACAGGTTAGAAAGCATGTACAGACTCTGAGAGGGGAGAGAAAGAAAAGCTATAGGAAAGTACACGAAGAAAAAATAAGTGCAGGATAGAAGCTGTGCTGTTATATATAGCTAATGAAGACAGCAGCACCCTGGATACACAAATAATACACATTCAGCCTGTATTACAGAAAGGGTCACTCCCACCAGAGAAAAATGTGAAACATTGACCAGCCTGCAAAATGCATTTTAGGGGGTCTGAAAATGAATGAAGGAATGAAGATTGGAGACAAACTTTTTGCAATTTTATTATCTAAAAATAACTTAGTGACGTGTAAAAACATTTTTTTTTGCATGTCAAAGATGGCCCCAGCCTTGTTGTATAATAATTTATGACACATGCAAAGGTGGATCCAAACCTCACCTCACACTAAACAGAGGGTAAGACCCCAAGGATCATCTGACTGCGCTATGTACCCACCTCTCATGAGCTGCTGTTTACGGCTCAGGCAGTCGCGCTCAATGGTGGCCAGTTCCATCTTCTGCTGGTGAATGATCTTTTTCAGGGATCCATCCAATTCCTGCTGCTGCTTTAGCACAAACTCTTGCTCCTGAGTCAAATTACACTCTAATTAATACTTAATTATGAAACAAGTCGCTGCCTTGTTGGGGAAAAGGTCAGTGGCACAGCACGCCAGTAATGTCACTCCCCAAAATCATCTATGGGCACTGCACAAAACTAAGCAAATCATCACAGGTGCAAAATCATCGGGAACCTTTAAAAGATACAAGAAACAAAGAACAGTTCTTTGGATGCGTTATCGGGTGTGGATTCCAT
Source organism: Dendrobates tinctorius (assembly GCF_039654945.1). NCBI lineage: Eukaryota > Metazoa > Chordata > Amphibia > Anura > Dendrobatidae > Dendrobates > Dendrobates tinctorius. The sequence continues at coordinate 17,679,645 of NW_027361814.1, read as the reverse complement.
GTTCTGTCATGCCCTGACGTACAAAGGATCAGGCATATTGACATCCAACATGCCTGATCCTCCTTCTTTGCTTTTTTTTTAAAATAATCTATTGCAAAAGTTACATTAATTCTTACATCTTCATATTAAATAAATAAGAAAATGACTTAATAAAGCAATAAGTGTAACAATATAGGGGTTAAACAGTGAAGACAAGTTATCAGCTATCCAATATTGACCAGTGGGATCCGGCTTCTGGGACCGGCATCAATCGGCAAAAAAGAAGACTTCGATCTCCTTTAGAATGGGGTGGCATGCCTCCGCTTTATTCATTCCCTGCAGGTTTCCTGCAGCCCCATAGAGAATAAATGGAGTGTTGGTCAGAGATAAAAAAAAAGCCCACAGAATAGTGGGAGTCTGTAGGATCAAACTGAACCAGAAGATATCTGTAGGACCCCACCATCTAATGTACATCAGGGCCTCCGGAATTTAGCCCAATAGATGAAGTCAGGGGAATAATGACCAGGCAGGCAGATAAGTCAGTGGCAGGAGTCTGGCAGCGGATGACTCAGTTCTCCCCATAGTGAAGCACATGAACGCTAGGACAGCAGCGAGCTACCTAAAGCTGGCCTTGTACGAGACAGCTGTTGGCTGAATGTTCCCTTGCCAGACCGCAATCTCTGACTCCCCCTTACACTCGACAGCTTTTCTAGGAGCTCATAGGGCCGATTCATCAAGATTGGCGTAGTGCAAGCTCGCGCAACGTCAGACTCATGGAGAAGAAGACACACTAAATTTATTGAGAGGAGCTTCTTCTGGGTGGAACTGAAACAGCCTGTCTGGCTTTAAACCGCCGGCACTTTTCATGAATGGGATGGGTTTATGTGGCCACACCCCATCCTGCCCCCTCCACAGCTCCACCCATTTTGGCTGTGCTGATCCAAAATGGCGTGAAACCGCCGAGAGTCAACTTTTTGCGCAACTCAACGTTGAAAACTTTTCGAGGCTTTTATGCCTCTTTTGTGGTGTAAAAGTATTGATGAATCACTTTCCCCCATGCATTTTCTACAGAGAGAAGAGAAAGCAGCTGCCCAACACACCTGGCTGTGGCTTATTATACCTGGAAACTAAAAGGATCAGTCGTTAAAATTCCAGCAGCCAATCTTTTCCCACCCCTGACATTTTCTGTAGGGGGGGGGGGGGGGGGGTGGGGTAGAGTCGGGAAAACCCCGTACGCATCAGATGGTGGTCCGATCCCCCAAATCAGTGGGCTTAAGCGACTTTCATTGTATGTGCATGAGGGTCTTGAATTCTGCTTAAAGGAGATTCATAGTTCTACCACCAGCCAGCGTTATATTAGTTGTGCTGCTATAAGATAGGCTTGGTTTTCTCTTCTAGGAGAGCTATAACACAACTGAGATAGATTATATATAAGGAGGAGACCACGGCACACTTTCACGCTGCCAGTACAGAAGCACAGCTTGTTCTGTACTGAAAGGGAGAAGACAAACGGCATCTCCAGCATGAAGTCTATTCAATGGAAATGCGAGGGCCGTGTAATAACAGGCTGCGAGCCCTGACGGCTCCACAATGCTCACACCCACACGGTGCTACTTACTGCAGCACAGCTAGGCGGTAAGTGAGCGATCACTGCGATTTCTGACATCTCTGGATACTGCAGCAATTACAATCTTCACGACAACTCACTGAATGGATCGTCCCCACCATAGTGAGCTTTGTTAGCAATGAAGCCTTTTATATGGTTAAGGGGGTGTAAAGACAAAAACAAGGTGAAAAGTTACCCCGATCCAATCGAGCGTTTCCTTTTCTCCCTCTCCAATATTCCCATCTATGCGTCAGCTCAGCGTTTGTACTGTACAGGAGGCAGCTCGCTCTCCCTCTCTCACAGCAGAAGTACTAGCATGGACACCAATCAGTTGCAAGATTATACTGACCCGATCAGTTGCAAATAACTGCGCTTGTCTAAAAAAAATGTGACAACCCCTTTAGTGTGACCACCTCACACATAAAATATGTCACCACCTGCTATTGTGTCCTTACTTTAGCACAGCTGAATGGCAGCGTCTTTCACTGGCCCTGACCCTGCAAAATAAATCCGAATTGGAGCAGTATCAATTGACATTACACAATACTAAAACTATCGGAGGTGACGGCCGGACACTTACTATCGGCCAATGTTTCCCAGATTAATAGTAGAGGAGGACGATGCTGCGTTGAGCGGGCTGCGCTGCGGTAAGTGAGATTCCTTTTGGGTTCCAAAATTGATCATTATTGAAAAGTATCGGCACCAGACCAGCACCTTTGTCAAGGTGAAAAAAAAAGACTTTTTAAATGAAGAAGCACCGTATTCCGATGCCGAAACGCCTTGGGACAAAAAAAAACATTTTGGAACACAAAGGGCTTCTCATTTAGACGTTCTACACGATATCTTCCTCCTTTACTATTAATCATCTGGAAGAAGTGTTTCTCCTCCAGCCACGGTGCAGTAGCAGCAGTTACATGCGTCTACAGGTGTCGCACCTTCACACAACACCGCTAGGTCAGTGCATACTCCCTCCTGTCACCATCCTTACTGGGCGACACTGCTCTGTGTGTGTGTGCGCTTCTGTCCCCCAAACAACTCAATATCTCCTAGTCTTACACACGTCACCATATAGGTTTTGCGCCAGATTTCTAACAACTAGTGATGAGCGAATGTTATTGGATGAGGTCCTATTGAGCATGCTCGGGTGCTAACCGAGTGTTCATCGCCGTGCTCGAAAAATATATTCGAGTCCCCGCGGCTGCATGTCTCAAACAGTAGCAAAACACATGTAGGGGTAGCCCGTTTGTTAGGCCATCCCTGTATGTGATGCGGCTGTCAAACAGCCGCGAGACATTCAGGTGCGAGGAAGTGAACATATTATTTGAGAACGCCGAAGATACTCGGTTAGCGCCCGAGCATGCTCAGATAACACCTTATTCGAACACATTCTATCATCACTAGAGTAATAACCTCAATAAAAAACTAATTCCCAACAGGATTATATTGCTGTTTGTACTGGATCGGCACATACGTTTCTGAAATGTAATTGTCAAGTTTTCTGGTAAAATTTCCATTGAATAGACTACAGTGATGAGAAAAAAAAAAATACAAATATAAGCTTGTGTTCACTGCACTCACACATGCAAAAGTCAACGCCAAACCTAAACCTGCCATGCAGCACTTACATCTTGCATTTGAGCGTTGAAAAGCGTACAAGATGAAAGCTGAAAAGACTGAATCATAACCTGGGCAACACCCTGCGGATGATCAGAATATTAGAGCCACAGAGTGAGAGGCTGCACGCAGCGGCTGGTGGTCTTCAGCACATAAATGACACTTTCACAAAGTCATAATATTGAGGTATTGATACCGAGACTGAACTTTATCATCTGGTAGTTCTAGACTAACTAGTCAGACAGGGAACCTGCTGCAGCGCCTTAAGAAATGACTTTCGAGGCGCCCATGTACATTGGGGGACGTTCCCCTATATCATCTCAGCTACAAACGTAAATCTACCGCTGAGGCATTTACCGCTGTGGATCTAGTTGCAAAACAGAGGTTTAGGTGAGCAATCCAAAGTTAAAACACGTCATGACATCCGCAGGCGGGGCCAGACTGGCCATCTGGCAAATGCCAGAAAGGCGGGTCCCTGAAGTGGGCCACTCCATCACTCTCTCTACAGCAGCATTAGCTTGGCTTGTGCATACGATCGCGCTGCACAGCTGAAACCAGCAGGACTAGGGACGGAGCGCTGTGCTGCACCTTGACCCTGCTGATTTGAGTTGTGGGCGCAAGGCAGGCTAATGCTGCTGAAGAGAGAGTGGAGGCGAAGATAGATCGAGCCTTTATATGAGGTTCACGGAGATGTCCGGGAGACGCCATTCCCTCCTTCCTATAATCACATGTTTTCGTGTCTTCGTTTTGGTCAGTAGTTGGGGTCTTAGTAACTGGGTTTTAGTAAACTTCCGCAACTTGTCAAAAGTCTTGTGACAGTGCAGTTACTCTTTCAGCATGGTTGCCTTTAGGAGACGGCTCAGTAGGACATGTCTCCACCATGCCTTTCTGAATGGTGAACGACTGTGATAACATCACGGTCCTTTAGGACAACCTACCTGTTATATACCGCAGAAAGCAAAACTGTGAGAGCTCAACGCCAACAAGTCTGTGCAACCTGCTGTGGAGGCGTACAACATATATCTATACGGTGTTAGTAGATCAGAAACCAGCAGTGTTAGTGGGACACGATGTGTTAATTGACAGATGACTTGACGTCACTACACGATCAGGACGGCATTAGGCGACTTTTCTAGGTTTAGTAGCACAAAGCGTCTGCGGTTACCTGCGCGTACTGGAATTGTGCAAGCTCCTCTCTCTTGCGTTTCATAAGCTCTTTTCGCAGCTCTTTAGGTGCTCTCTCCACTTCATTTATTACCTAGTGTAAGCATGCAGAAGGTGGGGAAACGGGACCCTTTTCTCAAGAGCAAGCACAGGAGGAAGAGGAAAAGCCACACCACCACGTGACAGATGCCGGAGGCTGTAACCTCTATGGGTTACATTTCAGATAACAGAGAGGTTCATGCTGTTTAGTCAAGCAACGACAATGGAAATGTTACATGTACCTACAGGAGTGCCCTGTCTTATCAAGGGGCATACAATAGGTGATTTTTATATGTGTGATGGGTTAATGATGTGCATACAATGCCTCTAATCTGGCTCTATAATCTAGTAATCAATTTCTGTTCATGGACTCTTCAAAAATGGAACCATTTGGCTTGTGCAGCTTGCATGCATTACAGCACACTGTAAGCTGCTCAATGCAGTTCAGGGGCAAAAATGACAGCTGGGCTAATTGTCAGTTCAGCCCCCAGCCGCTTCTGTTTCCTTCTAAACATGATCAAAGTCCTGATTTGATATGATCAGATAAATATGACCTTCCGGTCATCTCGGGCTGAGAAGTGAGATGGCAGGGGGCCTGGCTTCTAGAGTTCACACCAATTGGGATAGAGCAGCTTGCAATGTACTGTAATATATGCAAGCTGTAGAAGAAAAATGCATAAAAATGACAGTATTGTTTTTACACAAATATATGCCATGTACTAAATAAAAGATGCTAAAATTTTCATAGTTGTGTGGGCGTACTCCCAGGAACATTTCAATTTCTGCTCCAAGGTAAGTGACCGTCATTCATCTTAAGGTAGAGCTAGTGTGTGAACACCTGAACCCTCTGTACCTAAAAGGTTATGAGGCACTAACTGGAAGTGTTGTGTTTAAAGGGAATCTGTCACCTATTTTTCCCCTATGAGATGCAGCCACCGGTATCAGGGGCTTATCTACTGCATTCTGTAATACTGTAGATAAGCCCCTGATGTCACCTGAAAGATAAGAAAAACGAGTTAGCTTATACTCACCGCGGGTGCGGTCCGGTCCGATGGGTGTCGTGGTCCGGGTCTGGCGCCTCCCATCTTCTAGCGATGACGTCCTCTTCCTTGATTCTGTCGCGGCTCCTACGCAGGCGTAATTCTCTGCCCTGTTGAGGGCAGAGCAGAGTACTGCAGTGTGCAGGTGCCGGAAGAGGTCAGAGAGATCCAGCGCTTGCGCACTGCAGTACTTTACTCTGCCCTCAACAGGGCAGAGAATTACGCCTGCGCAGGAGCTTCGACAGAAGCAAGGAAGAGGACGTCATCGCTAGAAGATGGGAGGTACCGGAACCGGACCCGGACACCCATCGGACCGGACCGCACCCCCGGTGAGTATAATTTAACTTGTTTTTCTTATCTTTCAGGTTACATCGGGGGCTTATCTACAGAATTACAGAATGGCGCATCTCATAGTGGAAAAAAAGGTGACAGATTCCCTTTAATATAATCAGGTCACATTATAACAATGTCCCAGAAATTACCAAAAACTTGGTATGCACCTTAAAATCTATTGCCCCTTAAGTATCACTTGTTGATAAAATCATGGACAATGGTTTTGTGTAACATGTGAACTTGTAGTGTGATAAATTGTAAAACTGCTCACACCCAAAAGTAACAAAGAATTCAGAAAAGCGAGAAAGACTTTTGTAATGGTAAGAAGCGTGCCGACACATGGGCAAAAGTCTAAAACGGTTTCCAAATTCTGCGTGAAGCATAAGAAAATTCTAAAATAAATCTCTTATGATATATTAAACAGGTCCAGCAGAGTATTAACCAACCACCACATAGACCCATCGGGCAGTACCAATATAAATATCAGCTGTCACCAGAGCGTAAGGCCCAACCACCAAAAGCTCAAGAAAGACTCAAAACGCAAAGTCAAATAGCAGAGAGGAAAATAAGATATCACATTATTGCATGTATGCAAATAAACGGCATTAAAAACGTTCATTTCAATGAGGTATTACATATATTCTAATAAAATACGGCTCACATTGACCTGTAAAGTAGAAACAATTATAATATCTATCTATCTTATCATTTTTCATGTGTTGGGACCCTGCCGCAAGTGGAGAGATACCAGATTGGCTCCGGTTACAGAGGCCTTGGCAAAACCTTGTATTAATGGGTCATCAATTAGGGCAGCAGGGTGGCTCAGTGGTTAACATTGCAGCGCTGGGGTCCTGGGTTCGAATCCCACCAAGGACAACATCTGCAAGGAGTTTGTATGTTCTCCCTGTGTTTGTGTGGGTTTCCTCTGGGTACTCCGGTTTCCTCCCACATTCCAAAGACATACTGATAGAGAATTTAGATTGTGAGCCCCATCGGGGATAGTGATAAAGTGTGCACACTGTAAAGCGCTGCGGAATATGCTAGCGCTATACAAAAATAAAGATTAATATTATTATTATCATCAATTCAAATGTCATGTAATAGCCCATTTTCCCTGCAGAGGTCGCTTTAGAGATGAGCTGCTAGGTTAGAGCATCTGGACCTGAAGCGATCGGATGATTTCCAGAGTGGCTTTATGCACAGATAATCGTGATAAATATAGAATAATGTACAAAGGGCAATACTGCGATTAGGGGCTATTTCCTTTTCAAGGTGGACACAAAGGGCTAATCAAAGGGGTTTACTAGAAACGAATGGGAAACACTAAAGTATAAGTGTTTTGTCTGCTTGCTAGGGACTCCACCAATTACAATAATGGCGGCACCATTCCCCCTGATTGAATGGAGTAGCAGCCCATCATAAAAGCTTCTGCTCCATTCAATGTCTATAGAACGGATGGGGAGAGTTATCGATTGAAGGAAAAACCCCTTTAAACAAGTTCTAACATGGAAAACTAAATGATGAGGGACATATTCATGGTAAAAAGAGGTTTCAAGGTAAAGAATCAAAAATTTTGAGAGTACGGACATCTCGATCCATGAACCCTGCGACTCTCTTACCTCTTTCTTTTTGTTTTTCAGCACATTCTGGAATTTGGAGAGCTCCTTCTCCTGTTCCCCCTTGATCCGCTTGGCTTCATCTCTCAGGCGGACGGTGTGCTCCAGCTCCAGCCGCTCTATGGTCTGTTTCTGTTGTTTCTCCAGGTTTTCTATATCCTGATCATACTGCCGCTTCTTGTTCTAGGAGGAGAACATATTTAGATTTTTTTTTAGCTTTTGGAAGGTTCAAAGAAATCTTTACATTGGAAGAATCAAACATGAATGAAGCTGTGTGCCCCCGAGAACGTCTCACGAGACATGGGAGACAGAAAGACACCTCTTTGTGTATTATTTGTCACTTTTCAAATATTCTGTGCACATTAATTTCACAATTTGCCTCTATAAAAGGTGCCGCTGACATCTTTTGATCTCTACTTTCAAGAGCATAGAGCAGCCAGCTTGCAAGCAGGAGCCAGCTTACAAGCAGAAGCCACCAGAAGAATCAGCATCTCACTTCTCTGAACCGTCTTGGGGTTTCCAAACACTGAAGGAGTTAAAAGAAATGACCTGTATTTTTGCAATTGGGTTGCATTCTGTTCATTTTATGGGGCGCTTATGCACTTTTTCAGGCAGAATTCCGGGTGAAACTCGCACTGAAAAGATGATTGTTGCACATTGCCTTACAAATATTTATTATGAAACTTACGGACGGGAATTATTCAATAGTTTCAAAAAGGACACTTTTTCAGAAGAATAAAAAAAATACTTATGTAAAAGTGTAAAGTTCAGGTTCTGACTTTTGCTCCAGTTGAGATTTGTGATCAAACGAGGGGAAAAGAATTTGTTTTACGGATTCTGTATTATGGATGTACTAAAATCTCATTTCCCAACCCTTGGGTTGAACTTGCTGGGCATATGTCTTTTTTTCCCAACCATAAAAAGTGAATGCAAAAAACCTAGAAAGAAAGGGTTTGGTGGACCCACATTTTTGAGAGAGGTACGTCCTGGAAGTAAGGCCGAGTTTGGCTGGGGTTACATGGTAACTTTGGCCATAAAAGGGGTGGTGCGGCCAAAAATTGCTGTAGTCCACTGCTACATCACAGCATAATGTAAGTGAATGGGGCTGCATTGCGATCATGGGAAACAAATAGCAGTAAAACGGAAGAGGTTGGATTTTTTGCAGCTTGCTTGCTGCGGTACTTCGTGGGTCACAATATGGTCCTCTTCACTTGCACTGTACTTCGATGTGGCAGTGGCATGCAGCAATCTTTTGGCTGTGTGACCTGTGATGTAGCTTTAGTGAGACACTTTTGGCATCTCCTGCCAAGGGAAGAGATGTGAGATACAACCACCACCTTTCAGGGCTGATATACAGCAATCTATAATGCCGTATATCTGCCCCCAACCCCACCCGAAAGACAAGAAAAACTGCTCTTATATTCACTGGGGGGGGTGGGTCGGACTGGTTCGAGGGGTGTTGCTGGTCCTGGTCCGGCGCCTCCCTTCTTTTTGCGATGCCATCCTCCTTCTTGCTTTGTCACGCACAGTCTCCCCGGCATTGCGCTCCTGCGCAGGCGCACTTCTTTGGCATGACTACCGTAAAATACTGCAGTGCGCACGCGTTGGGACCTGTTTGACCTTTCCCGGCGTTTGTGTACTGAAGTACTTTACTCTGCCCTAGTTAGGGCAGAGAAAGACGTACGCCTGTGCAGGAGCACGATGCCGGGAATACTGTGTGGATGATGTACGAACGAGTCATCCAAACGGAGCAAGAAGGACGGTATCGTAAGAAGGGAGGCGCCGGACCAAGACCAGCGACACCCTTGGACCAGACCGCCCCACAGGTGAGTATAATAAAAGCTGTTTTTCTGGCATTTCAGGTCAGGTTGGGGGCAGAGATACAGCATTATAGAATGAAAGGTGGTGGCCGGATCTCATATCGGTCAAACCTGGTGACAGGTTCGCTTTAAATATGATCATGTGTCACAGAATGATTCTATAATGTGGTGATATTACATTAATGCATTGATGGAGAGTATGGTTTAACTTCCATTTTCCGCAGCGAAGCATTCAGCAGCTGAGTTATAGGTGAGAATATTCACTGTAAATGCACAGAGATGATTTTAATCACCGTCATTTCCTGCTCGAATCTTCGGAAGATTTGCTCTCGCTGTTGCAGCAGTTTGTTGCTGAGGATCTGCTGCGCTCGCTGTTCTTCTTTCTGCAGCAGCCGTAGTTCCCGCAGCTCTTGTCGCCTACAGGAAATCAAAAGCCGTGAATCACAGACTCACCAGGAAAAATAAGCATCTAATAATCGCTGCCAAATATTGTACAATTGTCTCCTCGTTGTGAGATCAGACAAGTAGCTGCTGCAGGAAATGGTCGGCTTAACCACAAGGTTACAACAGTCACTGCGCGCTGAAGTCACAGCAACGTACCCAAGCTGGGGTCACCGTGACACTAGGATATTACTAAAATTTGCTGTTTATGGTGGTGTGGGGTCTCACTGTTGGGAACCTGAGACTGAAGGTGTGCAGCGCTGCTACGATGCCATCCTGGAGAGGTGGCAGAGAGCGGCGCTGTGCGGAGACGGCTCAGGAGGGGATGCAGACCTCAATCTGCGCTGGGCCCCTTTATTCTTAGGATCAGTGACATTACCAGAGGTCCGATCCACCTTTACAATAAGCCAACTATGTACGTCGTGTTGTCACAATGACGATGTGTCAGGCCAGCTAATCACAAGAGCAGCTGTGGATGCCGGCAGCTAGGAGGTGGTTAGCAGGGCTCTTGGTCAGTGGCCATGGAGAAGTGGCCAGGGTCCTGCCAATCAGTTGTTTAGTAGCTACCTTTCCAACGTGGTACTTGGGAGATTGCTCAACGAATGGAACAAGATAGCTAATCTGTATACTCCCCACACATGAAGCAATGATTTTAAGACTCCACAAGCACGTGATCTTTTTAAGGGTTTCCAAACATATTGTGAGAAAGACTTTAAAGAAAGCCTCTCGGAGTAAGAGGTGGCAAATTTTATAAGAGAGGCCAACACTTCTTCATAAAATTCACTCATCTTACGCTGTTTATGTGCCACAAACTGAAATCTCTGCTGCCAGCTTTGAAGCGGCGATGCATTTCTACCAGGTATTTATATTAATTTTCTGGTATACATATATTGAAAACAATTTTTTTTGCCCAGAATCATATAAAAGACCCCTGTAACTTTTCTGGAGACAAACAAAGGTGTTAGGAAAAGTAGAGGGGCTTCAAAATGAGTCAAAGCGAGATGACAACAGAGCGCAATGTAATGTGTAGAGTCCATACCGGAGGAATCTCATCTCTTCACTCTTGGCGTCGTTATCCGTCACGATCTTCGAGGTTGTGACACTCACTTCCACACCATCTACAATGAACTTGCGAGTCTTCTTCAGTGTCTTTTTCTGCCTTCTGGTATCCTAGTGAACAATTTACAAAGGGAGAATTGCTGTAAAATATTGCATAAAAAGCATCCCAGACGTTTTATGTCAGTGGATGAGGACTGGCAGATAAAAAGGTGAGAAGAAACTGAAGCCGGTGGCTCTAAAAGAAACCTTACCTGTATAGAGATCGAGCCGGACTCTTTATTCTTGGTCAGGAAGCTGGATATAGACAAGTTTAGATCCATGCTTCCACTGTCGGCCGTAGATCCCGTTCCGGAATCTGAATCCACTTCTTTTGGAATTTCAGCTTCTCCAGAAGGAGAGGTCTCAGGCTTCGCTTTTTCCTTCTCTTCACCTTCTGCAGAGATGACACTGATGCTGGGCACGTTGGTTTGAGTCTCTGTTTCTGAGCTGGTAGTACCCTCTGAGCTGGTAGTACCCTCACTGTCATTTACAGCATTGTCCCGAGGTTGACTTTGAGATGGTTCTTTACTAGGATCAGGAACTGTTGGAGATTCCTTCTCAGATTCGGGAAGAACTTGAGTGTCGTTCTCAGGCTTTTTATCTTCTACCACAACCGGTGATGGAGTCACGTCTACTTCCACTTTAGTGATGTGATTGATTTGATCAGTGGTTTCTGGTAATTGCTGTTCACCTTGAATGACTGTGATATCACCTGAAGCATTTTCTTGACTTTCCTGGGGTTCATCATTTACAGGAGGACTTTCAGAAGATTCTGGTTTCACATCAAGCTCCTGTTTTGAGTCCTGTACTTGTTCTGATACTTTGGGACCCTCTGAAATCTCCACACTTACATTTGTGTCTGATATGGAATCACTTGTACCGTTTTCTTTTACTTCAATCTCTGGCTTTTCATTCGGCACTTCTGGGGTCTCCTCTTGTGTCTCATTCTTATTCTCGGGAATCCCGCTTTCTACTGGTTCACATACAGCATCAGATTTCTTACTTTCCTCAACACTTTCCATTTCTTTCTTCTCAGGTGTTTCAATAACATCTTCCTTAACTTCAGAAGGAGGTGCATCTTCTTTCTTTTCGGGCTTCTCCTCAGCCTCTTTCTCTGGGAGTGAGGGCTCTTGTGCCGGTTTGCTAGGATCAATAGTTGCTTCCAAAACCGGTACGCCGGCCTCCTCTTTTTTCTCCGGTAGGACTGTTTGGTCGACGCTTGGAACTTCAATGACCTCTTTGGAGACATCTGGACTAACTGGTTTCCTGTCTTTAGGAGGTTCCTCGACTTTCTCCTTCTTTGGTTCCTTTTCAGAGACTTTATTTTCTACTGAAGGAGGCACAATTGTTTCAGAAACCGGTTCAAGAGTTGATGCATTTTGGGAAAGCTTGTCTTCTTCCAAGCTGGCAATACTAAGGTCTGAGGAAGCCCTTTTACTGTCTGGAACAGGCTAAGGAAAGGGAATTTAAACAGAAATAGTTTAGGATTAAAGCAGCAGCTTGATGATACATTGTGGGGTGGAAACACGATAAGGAAACTCAAATATCCCCCCGAATAACAAATATAATAAAAGACTGCACAGTGAAGCTGAAGTGTTGCTACAAGGATGACATTATTTGAAGTCATAGCCATCAGAGACCCCTTTGAAGTCATAGCCATCAGGGTGGTCAGCTGATTGCCCCATTTATGGCTACAGGCATCTTTGCCTTAGATGAATGTAGTGTTACATGGTGGCCAGATGTCTAGCAGTCCATGTATGTGAAGGCTGGCTCTAGTCTGAGAAGCCTTCCTTTCTGTTTCACAAATTGCTCTGGCCCCCACGGGGGAGAATATAGAAAGGGGTTGTCATCATGAGAGGATGCACCTAGAAGTCCGCTGTTGAGTCTATGAACTGCCTAAACAAAAAGGTTAAATTGAGGAGCTCTAGCATTGCACTGCATGGGTTAAACAAGCAGTGTATTCCCTCTGGCGGCAGGAGTGGTGTCCGTGTGACATAAGCATGCAACTTGCATACATGCGGTCACGTGCCAACTAGATGTGCGTGGCCTCGCACAATGCAAGTGTATTGAGCGAGGCCGGACACGTATAGTCGGAATGAGGCTGGAAGTATACAGATCGCACTGACCGCCTGCTCCCTCACTGGAGAATCCTCACAGCACACATACAGTGACTGCAGATTTGTACCCCAAGGCCGGACAACCTCTTTAAGAACATTCATTTGATGACCTATAATTAGAGCTGGGCCTGAGCTGCAGTACCAGGTACAGCCACATCTTTGTGAGTAGCGCTGCGCCAGGCATCACTTCCATAAGTGTTCTGCCTATCAGTGGGTGCACATCATAAGCTTATCCTAAGAAACTCTTCTGGACAATACCTTATACCTTTGAGGCTAAAATTATTCATGCAAATTTTGTGGTGCAGTTTGAGCCAGAGTCAAGAGAGGATATGAAAAAAAAAAATGGGAAACAAGAGCAAGGACTCCTACTTATTTCTGGTAGATCCACTTTTGGATTCATCAAAAACTGCACATGTGATTCCAGCCTACAGATGGTTCATTAAGACTCCGAGAAGAGTATTGCGTTACACAAACAAAACAGGCCGCGCTCACCGTACAGGCCGAGCTCACCGTACAGGCCGAGCTCACCGTACGGGCCGCGCTCACCGTACGGGCCGAGCTCACCGTACGGGCCGAGCTCACCGTACGGGCCGAGCTCACCGTACGGGCCGAGATCACCGTACGGGCCGAGATCACCGTACGGGCCGAGATCACCGTACGGGCCGAGATCACCGTACGGGCCGCGCTCACCGTACGGGCCGAGCTCACCGTACGGGCCGAGCTCAAGGTACAGGCCGCGCTCGCCGTACAGGCCGCGCTCGCCGTACAGGCCGAGATCACCGTACAGGCCGCGATCACCGTACAGGCCGCGCTCACCGTACAGGCCGCGCTCACCGTACAGGCCGCGCTCACCGTACAGGCCGCGCTCACCATACAGGCCGCGCTCGCCATACAGGCCGCGCTCGCCATACAGGCCGCGCTCGCCATACAGGCCGCGCTCGCCATACAGGCCGCGCTCGCCATACAGGCCGCGCTCGCCGTACAGGCCGAGCTCGCCGTACAGGCCGCGCTCGCCGTACAGGCCGAGCTCGCCGTACAGGCCGCGCTCGCCGTACAGGCCGCGCTCGCCGTACAGGCCGCGCTCGCCGTACAGGCCGCGCTCGCCGTACAGGCCGAGCTCGCCGTACAGGCCGAGCTCGCCGTACAGGCCGAGCTCACCGTACAGGCCGAGCTCACCGTACAGGCCGAGCTCACCGTACAGGCCGAGCTCACCGTACAGGCCGAGCTCACCGTACAGGCCGAGCTCACCGTACAGGCCGAGCTCACCGCACAGGCCGAGCTCACCGTACAGGCCGAGCTCACCGTACAGGCCGCGCTCACCGTACAGGCCGCGCTCACCGTACAGGCCGCGCTCACCGTACAGGCCGCGCTCACCGTACAGGCCGCGCTCACCGTACAGGCCGAGCTCACCATATAGGCCGAGCTCAAGGTACAGGCCGAGCTCAAGGTACAGGCCGAGCTCACCGTACAGGCCGCGCTCACCGTACAGGCCGCGCTCACCGTACAGGCCGCGCTCACCGTACAGGCCGCGCTCACCGTACAGGCCGCGCTCACCGTACAGGCCGCGCTCACCGTACAGGCCGAGCTCACCGTACAGGCCGAGCTCACCGTACAGGCCGAGCTCACCGTACAGGCCGAGCTCACCGTACAGGCCGAGCTCACCGTACAGGCCGAGCTCGCCGTACAGGCCGAGTTCGCCGTACAGGCCGCGCTCACCGTACAGACCGAGCTCACCGTACAGGCCGAGCTCACCGTACAGGCCGAGATCGCCGTACAGGCCGCGCTCACCGTACAGGCCGAGATCTCCGTACAGGCCGAGATCGCCGTACAGGCCGAGATCACCGTACAGGCCGAGATCGCCGTACAGGCCGAGATCGCCGTACAGGCCGAGCTCACCGTACAGGCCGAGTTCACCGTACAGACCGAGCTCACCGTACAGGCCGAGTTCACCGTACAGGCCGCGCTCACCGTACAGACCGAGCTCACCGTACAGACCGAGCTCACCGTACAGGCCGAGCTCACCGTACAGGCCGAGATCGCCGTACAGGCCGAGATCACCGTACAGGCCGAGATCTCCGTACAGGCCGAGATCGCCGTACAGGCCGAGATCACCGTACAGGCCGAGATCGCCGTACAGGCCGAGCTCACCGTACAGGCCGAGCTCACCGTACAGGCCGCGCTCACCGTACAGACCGAGCTCACCGTACAGGCCGCGCTCACCGTACAGGCCGCGCTCACCGTACAGACCGAGCTCACCGTACAGGCCGAGCTCACCGTACAGGCCGAGATCGCCGTACAGGCCGAGATCACCGTACAGGCCGAGATCTCCGTACAGGCCGAGATCGCCGTACAGGCCGAGATCACCGTACAGGCCGAGATCGCCGTACAGGCCGAGATCGCCGTACAGGCCGCGCTCGCCGTACAGGCCGCGCTCGCCGTACAGGCCGAGCTCACCATATAGGCCGAGCTCAAGGTACAGGCCGCGCTCGCCGTACAGGCCGCGCTCACCGTACAGGCCGCGCTCACCGTACAGGCCGAGATCACCGTACAGGCCGAGATCGCCGTACAGGCCGAGATCGCCGTACAGGCCGAGATCGCCGTACAGGCCGAGCTCACCGTACAGGCCGAGCTCACCGTACAGACCGAGCTCACCGTACAGGCCGAGTTCACCGTACAGGCCGCGCTCACCGTACAGACCGAGCTCACCGTACAGACCGAGCTCACCGTACAGGCCGAGCTCACCGTACAGGCCGAGATCGCCGTACAGGCCGAGATCGCCGTACAGGCCGAGATCTCCGTACAGGCCGAGATCGCCGTACAGGCCGAGATCGCCGTACAGGCCGAGATCGCCGTACAGGCCGAGCTCACCGTACAGGCCGAGCTCACCGTACAGGCCGCGCTCACCGTACAGACCGAGCTCACCGTACAGGCCGAGTTCACCGTACAGGCCGCGCTCACCGTACAGACCGAGCTCACCGTACAGGCCGAGCTCACCGTACAGGCCGAGATCGCCGTACAGGCCGAGATCACCGTACAGGCCGAGATCTCCGTACAGGCCGAGATCGCCGTACAGGCCGAGATCACCGTACAGGCCGAGATCGCCGTACAGGCCGAGATCGCCGTACAGGCCGCGCTCGCCGTACAGGCCGCGCTCGCCGTACAGGCCGAGCTCACCATATAGGCCGAGCTCAAGGTACAGGCCGCGCTCGCCGTACAGGCCGCGCTCACCGTACAGGCCGCGCTCACCGTACAGGCCGAGATCACCGTACAGGCCGAGATCACCGTACAGGCCGAGATCACCGTACAGGCCGAGATCACCGTACAGGCCGAGATCTCCGTACAGGCCGAGATCGCCGTACAGGCCGAGATCACCGTACAGGCCGAGATCGCCGTACAGGCCGAGATCGCCGTACAGGCCGCGCTCGCCGTACAGGCCGCGCTCGCCGTACAGGCCGCGCTCGCCGTACAGGCCGCGCTCGCCGTACAGGCCGAGCTCGCCGTACAGGCCGAGCTCGCCGTACAGGCCGAGCTCGCCGTACAGGCCGAGCTCACCGTACAGGCCGAGCTCACCGTACAGGCCGAGCTCACCGTACAGGCCGAGCTCACCGTACAGGCCGAGCTCACCGTACAGGCCGAGCTCACCGTACAGGCCGAGCTCACCGTACAGGCCGAGCTCACCGTACAGGCCGAGCTCACCGTACAGGCCGAGCTCACCGTACAGGCCGAGCTCACCGTACAGGCCGAGCTCACCGTACAGGCCGAGCTCACCATACAGGCCGAGCTCACAGTACAGGCCGAGCTCACAGTACAGGCCGAGCTCACCATACAGGCCGGGCTTATAAAACAGGGTGAGCTTACTGCAATGCAGAGGAATAATGGTCCGCTCTATATACACATGAGGAAATGAGTCTGTGATGAGTGGATGGGTAAACAGCTTTGCGTTCCAGGTCATTACTTTTCTGAAATCTAAAGTATTTACATATGGATTAGGTTGTCTGCTCAAAGATTACATGCTGGGCTCCATTTATACAGGAACACTTGCTCGCCTGTTTGTGCATTTCCCATTTGCTCCCAAGTACTGTCGCTGTGCAGACACAACCAGCACTGCTACTCCATCTGCACACTAGGCATGAGACCCCAGTTCGTGGCACAGTGACTCAATGATTTGGTGGGCTCCTGGGTTCAAATCCAAGTAAAGACATCTACAAGGAGTTCTATGTTCTCCCCATGTTTGCGTGGGTTTCCTCCGGGTTCTCTGGTTTCCTCTCACATTCCCAAGACTGATAGGGAAACTAGATTTTAAGCCCCGATGGGGACAGTGATGATAATGTCTGTAAAGCACTGTGGAATGTATTGGCG
The DNA here is from genome assembly GCF_039654945.1 of Dendrobates tinctorius. Lineage (NCBI taxonomy): Eukaryota > Metazoa > Chordata > Amphibia > Anura > Dendrobatidae > Dendrobates > Dendrobates tinctorius. The sequence goes on along the minus strand of NW_027361814.1, from coordinate 17,662,419 downwards.
CTATGTAATCAATTAAATAAATGTGCCTTTGTGATTGACCCATTAAGTCTCTGTTCACGTTTTATTTTATAATATGCTTTTCCTTTGGAGTATTCCCCAATGTAGAACACCAGTGAAAACCCCTGAGGTGTCAGTGGCATATGTCAGCCATTTTTTTTTCTTATGTGTCCTTCTCTATAGGAAAAGGGTGGTAGAATACCGTTTCCTGTAAAGTGAAGAAAATGAAGCCATCAGGTAGTATCCGAGTGTATGCAATAAAGGATACTCTTTCATAAAGCTAAGTGAATGGGGTCCTAGTCAGATGATCTGGGCTCAGAATGTGAGAGCAAACAGTAAGACTAAGCAACCACACACAATCAGAAATCTAACTGGAAGGTGATACACAAAAAAAAACAAAAAAAACTAACCAAGGAGCTCTCAGGCTCCTCTTCCTCATCATCCTCTTTACTCTCCTCCACTTCCTCCAGGACCTCGGCCTTGGCCTCTGCGATCAGCTCTCGCACAGGTTTGTTGCTGTTCACCACAGATACGAATGGATGCTGCAGGGAAAGAGATTGTATGAGCTTTCTATTATATCGTCTTCATACAAGACCTTGATCATTCAGGGCAGGTAGACCTCACGTCTGTGTTACCTGAAGTAGCTGAGCAGTGGTCCATCGAGCGTCCAGGTTCTTCTCCAGACATTTTCTCAAAAAATCGTTAAAGTCTCTTGACCTGCAGGAAACATATGTGACATCTCATTGTGGGTCTAAAGGGCATGTCACACTAAGAGATATCACTAGCAATATCGCTATAACTAGTGACGTTATAGCGATATTGATAGCGATATCGCTGTCTCTGATACTTACCTACGACCGGCTCCCCCGCTGGTTATCGCTGATCGCGCGAGAACGTCCAGGACTGTTTCTCGTCGTCAGCTTCCTGCGGCGCTTCCTGTGGAGAGACGAGCAACGCGTGGAGCTGGGCGGGAGGACGTCAGGATCGCCTGGTGTGACAGGTACGTAGCGACCCCCGTCCCCAGCAATGTCGCTGGTGAGATCTGCCTGTGTGGCAGCTCACTAGCGACCACTTAGCGGTGCACCAGCGATCCTGACCGCGTCATATCGCTGGTCGGGATCGCTGGTACATCGCTAAGTGTGACAGTACCTTAAGACATCAGTTCTTTTGATATAGTGTTTAATTATGCTAATATTGTAACACCCTGACAGAGGACGTCATGGGTATTATTGCGGTGATGGGGCGTTGATTCAGGGAACTAGTCTGATTGCCATATGTGGAGTCAGGAAGGAATTTGTCTCCTAATATGGGACAATCAGCAGTTTCCTCGTGGGGTTCTTGCCTTCTTCTGGATCAACATGTCAGGTTATAGCTTGGACTTGTGTTTTCTTTCAACCTTAAAACTATTAAACTGTGACATATCTTCTTTTTGCATCTCTTGCGCAGAATTTGAAGTGGAGCTTTCCAGAAGTCTTTTCCTAGACCCGAAACTATCCACCAGTCTTAACGGGGTTATCTGTGCTATTATTTAATAATGTGCCTAAGAATTAGCAGGTAGGTAGTTGCTACCTAGCTGCCTGTTGTACCTGGCGCCGATCTCTGCCTGCACAGATCAGTCACAGACCGCCCCTTCCGGCGATTCAGCGCTGAGATCTTGGTGCCAAGATCTCCATCTGCGCATGCGCCGCCCCCGGCAGCCATTTTCCCGGAGTCCACCACACAGTAAACCAAGTAAGTGCAGGGGCTGTGGCCTTAAACAATATGTCGACAGAGCCCCCGCACCACCGAACACCCGCAGCGGCGCACATTGGAACACCCCCTCATCCCAGCCTGCAGCAACGCTCCACTCCTGCCTCCTCCGGCAGCGACCCTGCTCCACGGCAGCCGGTAAGGTGTATCTGCATTATAAGAAGCACCCACATTTCCCCCCCCGTAATTTGGGAGGGAAAAAAAGTGCAGCTTATAATCCAAAAAATAAAGTATTTTTTTCATGAAAATGTTGTTTTAGCCCCAAATTTTTCACTTTTTGCAAGAAGCAAAATGAAAACGTGGACCGCACAGTTACCCACTTTCTTCCGAGTGTGGCGATATCCCAACATGTAGTCAAAAAATTCTGTCTGGACATATGGCAGGGTTCGGAACGAAGCAAGCGACATTTGGTATCTGGAACGTAAATTTGGCCGGAATAGATTGCAGACACCATGTCTCATTTGCAGAGCCCCTGAGGCACCAACAGAGCAGAAACCTCCACAAGTGACCCCATTTTGGAAACTGAACCCATAAAGGAATTTATCTAGGGGCATGCTGAGCTTGTTGAACCTGTAGGTGTGTTTCACAGAACTTTTTAAAATGTGGATGGCACAAACTGTGTTTTTTCTGCTAAAATGTTGTTCGTAATTTGTAATTTTCACAATGGATAATAGAAAAATGGGATAATGAATTGGGTGCAATCAAACTGGAAAAAAGGGCGCAAATGCAGTGATGAATCGGAAGGCTTATAGATCCAGGCCAGCAGTATTATGAGCGATGTGCAAAACAGGAAGTCGGTGTGGTGCAACTTCCGCCAATAGATGTAAAGCAGGAAGTGATGTCACAGAGTGGGTGTGGTTTTGGGAGTTTCTCCAGTAGAGCCCAATAACTTGCAGAATAAATAATAATTGCCTGTGGTTTAAGGGATCCGAAGGGCTGAACACCAAAAAAGGGGACCGGAGAAAAGATGTGGTACAAATTATTCTAATGTTGATCAAAACAGACAATTTCAACAAAAAGAAAACAGAAAGATCAGTCGGGCTTCCTGGAGGTCGGACCCCCATTGATCATCAGGTGGTGTCATGACATTCCTTACTCACATGGGAATGCCCCTAAACCTTTTACATAAAGGAAACACTAAAGAGCAGCGCAGGTTTCTGGAGGTATAGAGCAAGTATAGACTTACGTATGAGAGGATGCACTTACCATCTTGATGGCTGCGCTAATGTTGGTGGCTCTGATTTTGCAATCTTTAACAAGACACGCATAGGATTTAATTCGTGATGCGGAGGCTCAATCTGAGCCATCTCGATTAAAGTCACGCCGAGAGACCAAACATCAGCTTTGAAGTCGTACGGCTTGTCTTTAGAGGTCTCACACATCACCACTTCTGGAGCCATCCTAATGAAAGAAAAGGAGATGAATATATCAGGTCGCAGCACAAAATAACAACCTGGTGACATATATGGCAAGAGGTGACGAATGCTACAACTACAGGACCATGCACATGCATATTCCCCAACAGTGAAGAGACTTATGTAGATTCATGGCATATCCACAGGAAACACAATAACTGTCTGACAGATGGTGATCCCAACTTTTTGAGAATGGGGGCTTTCCCAATCTCTGGACCACCTGACAACACAACCTCAATGTAGAGAATTAATGTAAAAGGTTGCTGCGCACGTGTGTTAATCGTCTATGGGAACGAGGAGGGTAGTACTGGTCCCCTTAAATGGGTTCTCCAAGAATATAACAAAATGGTACCCGTCATAATGACGTGTCAGGACGGACTGCAGTTTGAAGACACACTCCTCCCGAGTCCTCTGTCTCAACAGACATAGGAGTTGTTTTGTAAGCACATATACCGGTGAGATGCCAGAGAAGGGACAAGAGAAGAAATAAATCTTCACCCTGGCTGACTGAGTAAGAAAGATTTTTTTTCTCCAGTCTCAGTGCTCCATGTGCAGTCAATCTAGGAGAAGATAAACTTAGTCTCCTGTCACAGCCCTTCTCCGGCACCTAACCGGTATATGTGCTTACAATACAGCTCCTTTGTCAGTTGAGACACAAGTTTTGGGAATTGTATTTCTTCAGGCTGCAACCAGTCCTGACAATTGACTAGGACACGCTGCCATTCAAATTATGTGACAAAGGCCATTTTATTACATTCTTGGAGAAACGTGTTAAAGAGACCACCTGAGTATTGAGTCTTACAGGAAATGCCCCAAAAGGATAAAAAGTGTGCAAGAACAAAAAAAAAAAAAAAAAATGCTCTTGCAAGAATGACCTAGATGAGGTAGCTACCGTATAAGTAAATGTCTGATACTTTAATCAGCCTTGCTACAGTCAGAAACTCATGTATAGACAGCTTTTTTTGAGGGTGGTTGCCCCTCATCAGTGTAGAACAGGATCTGGATGACTGAGTGTGACACCCATTGGGAAAGTTCTGGTTCTCAATAAGAAATACTCAATTGATGTCCTAACTGGTTATATGGAACTGAGCTGCAATCCCAAACACAACCTTTCAATAAGAGGGGTGCTGTTTCTGAACCTTTTTTAATCCTGTGCAACCTTTCTAGGACATGCGGATTTTAATGGTTGTATGCACAACAAATTTCAGCACCTACGGAAGGAATGAAATCTTCACAATACACATACCAGTATGGCGTGCCGATGAAGGAGTCTCTTCTCTGTATCGTTCTGGTGTTCTTTGCAGACACTCCAAAGTCAGCTATAAAGGAAATAGGGAAGCCATGTATGGCACCGTTACCATATAATAAATGGTTTCTTTCTTTGGGATTACTTGAAAAAGAACCAAGTCCACAAATCAAACACGGTAACTTCAGGTCAGGTCAACTGGTATTGTTGCCGGGCCGCCCTTTTTTTTTTGGAATATCCACAGCCACTTTTTAGAAAAGTCTTCCAAAACTTCGGTGCAAGTACACCTTGTCCCAAATTTTGCGACTTTTTGATGCCAGAAAATTGGAGTAGAGGGAATGACAACTTCCTTGTCTTTAATTTATGAACAAGTCTACATGTAAGAAATTCACCAATATTAAAGCCTGAATAGGACAGTGACGTCCATCTCGGCTTTTATTAAAAGTGTGGGTCGATGCAGAAGAGCGCACTAGTAATTGTGTCCTGTGAAGAGCACTCACCCAGTTTCACGTCACCGTCAAGTGTCAGGAGGATGTTTCCCGCTTTAAGATCTCGATGGATAATTTTGTTATCGTGCAGATAGACCAAGGCTTCCAGGGTCTGCTTACACACCACCCGGATCTGAGGCTCTGTTAATGGGCGCTCCAGCTCTGCAGGCACAAATCAGAAAAAACAATGTGCAACAGGCTCTGAATTGAAGACTAGCATAACCTTATAGGGGATATTTAAAAATAAAGCACTCTATGCTTAGACCCCCAGCAACAACATCTGGCCCTTTAGGGTGAATTTCCGCGTAGCGGCGCTGCATGAAGTTCTGCAGATCTGTCTGTATTGTTCTGCATCTGCCCACATGTGGGTCGCTCTATGCAGTCACTCAATGATGGGTGAAGGAAATGAGACTTACCCAGCATTACGGCATCTACGGCTCCCCCAGCACAAAACTCTATAAGAATCTGTCAAGAAAACAAAGTGGTGAATGAGCAACGCCATCCAATAGGAGAAACCATGGTTCAGACTAAAAGTGAAGCTTGCACACAGACCGGATGATAAAAGAACATCTTAAAGGGGTCTTCCACTACTATTTTGTGCTCTTCTTCTATATGTCTTAACTCTTCATAACTATCACTTTTCTATTATAATTTTGTTACCTGCGATTCTACTAAGAGAGCATCTCGGTGTGGGCCCCATAATCCATTGATGAAATGCGGGCACTGATTCCGGTCCGTTACGTCTGATCCAGCCTTCATCTGGGACACAGGATTCGGATGGAATCGGAAGGGCACATCACTCTGTTCCCGATGGGGGTGAAATGTCTTGGTGTACAACGCAGATCAATCTTGACAGATCCTGCTGATGCTTTAGAGTGCCCTGAGATGTGCTCGCCATTAGAAAGCACACAGCAGCCATCTGCGCTCCTAAGAATCAGCAGGCTTACTTGATAGACTTCAATGTCCTCTGCACTGACATTGCCGATGCTTTAGAGTGCCGGTCCCTTTAATTGACAAGCTCTGAGATGTGCTTGCCATATAGAAAGTACACAGCAGCCATCTGCGCTCTAAGAATCAGCCAGCTTACTTGAAAGACTTCAATGTCCTCTGCACTGACATTGCCGATGCTTTAGAGTGCCGGTCCCTTTAATTGACAAGCTCTGAGATGTGCTTGCCATATAGAAAGCACACAGCAGCCATCTGCGCTCTAAGAATCAGCCAGCTTAGTTGATAGACTTCCATGTCCACTGCACTGACCCTGCCAATGCTTTAGAGTGCCGGTCCCTTTAATTGACAAGCTCTGAAATGTGCTTGCCATTAGAAAGCACATTGCAGCATCGCACTCCAAAGAAACAGCAGGCTTAGTTGATAGACTTCAATGTCCTCTGCACTGACCCTGCCGATGCTTTAGAGTGCCGGTCCCTTTAATTGACAAGCTCTGAGATGTCCTTGCCATTAGAAAGCACATTGCAGCAACTGCGCTACAAAGCGTCGCCGGTGTCAGTCTGCACCACGTATCAGCAAGCTTAGTTGATAAACTTCATTGCCCTCTGCACTAACCCTGCGATGCTTTGGAGCGCAGGTGCTGCAATGTACTTTCTAATAACGCACACATCACGGTGCCTGTAAATTGAAGGGGCGGGCTCTCTAAAGCAGCATGCAGAGAACAATAAAGTCAGTGATCTGAGCTGCGTGCTCAGACATCCTATCACTCATTTTAAAGGCAGGTCTGCTCCATCTGGAGCAGAGTCGCATGCTATACTCATCCCACCCGGATCCTGTGCCAAGATGAGGGGCAGGTTGGACGTAACAGGGAAGGAGTAGAGCCTGCATGTCAACGATGGATCACGTGATCCACACAGAGATGAACTCATAATAGAAGTATATTAGAAAAGTGATTGTTATGAAGACTTGGCACATATGAAACAGTAGTGGAAACCCCTTTAAACATTTCTATAACTTTTATTTAAGTCACTATTTCTAAGTTCAGCACCCCTGCAAGCCCCAACCAATGCAGGCCCAACAATCTAGATAAAAGAGCACCACTGATCCTAATGATGCTGTGAGTCTGTGCTGCCGGACCAACCCAACCCACTGCGGTGTATGAAGAGGAAGCCCGTCTTTTTACCCTACGCCTTTTATAATGGGTGTGTTGGATGTGTTAGATGCTTTGTTCACTAGAACATCAGTGGTTTACACCATATACGGCAGCTGCTTATCCTACTTCACCATAGCAAATAGGATGGCATGCTTCTGGAGAGGTCGTGGCAGAAAGCCATCCATCAGCCAAAATCCGATTCTCTCGGATCAGATATATTTGGAGGATCTCACTGGTGCTGTGCCCGCTCGGCTGCTTGCATAGGGAGACATCTCACCATTTAAGTCCTGTGGTGGTCGTCCTGCCCAAACGCTGGCATAAAAACATACATAAACCGACTGTATGATTTGTATGGGTCGCGCAAAAGAATTAAACGGGCTAGTCAAAATGAGAAAAAAATGGCTGCATTCTTCCCAATCCAGCGCCACACCTCTCACACCATATCAGACACATCCTGTAAGGAAGACATTTTTTTTTCTACTTCCCTTTGTGAAAATTCTCCAGTGAGAAAAAGCAAAGCTCGATGTTCATTGACGAGAAAGGATCAGGATCTGCAGATGACAAGCTGACCTTGGAAGACGCAGAGGGGGCCGTCACACAGAAGGACAGAAGCAGATCCACCTACCCAAAGATTATTCTCATAGTAAAAGGCATCCAGCAGCTTCACGATATGTGGATGGTCGCAGGAGGCCAGGATGTCAATCTCCACCATATAATCTTCAAGTTCATCTTCAGATTTGGTATCGATGACCTTCGCAGCGGCCAATATACCGGTTTCTTTATTCTGGGCCTAAAAGAAAAAATAAATAAAAGTAAAAATAAAGTAAGAACAAACGTCAGATACTCATGACTCAGAAACTGCATTACGATCTACTTTGACGTTCACACCCAGAGGACGAGGCACAAGTGTTTGTGTAGTAAAGCCAACGTACTTCTCATCCACCTCACCCACCTCCAGATCCGCCACTCAACAATCCCAAACACGACCTTTCTTGCACCAGATCATTGCCTCTCGGCGCTCCCAGCTCACCCCAAACACATCACGAGGCGACATCACAGAGCCGACTTATCAGATTACATACCGCCATGCCTGGCAACCATGATGATTCATAGTGTAATCTCTCTCTTACTGAGGATCTGTCAGCTCCATGGACAAAACTATTTTAGTCGATGCTTCATTAAAGGACACGTTCCCGCATCCAGAGCACCTAACACAATAATAACCGGAGCTACATCATGCCAGTGTGTGGCCCTGCAGGCAAATTTCCTTCTATCTGCCCAAGAATGGCTGTGCCAGAGGTTGCTACTGCGCCCGGGTGAGTGATGGGCCCACCGATGCCAGAGCGAATTTCAACTGGATGTGCGTCCTCAGTTACACATTCATCTGAAGCGTATTGCGGCACAGAGACCCATCAGGTCCATGCGCTGCAATACATGCTGCCAGGCAATCAGGGCCCAGCAGCTGATGTTGGCGTGCACGTGATTTGGGGCGCATGGCAGTGACACCACGCGCTTCCGTCGTTTGCACGCTGAAGTCAGCTTCAGAAGAAAACACCACGAGTCGGGGGACAGGAGGGAAGACGAGTAGAATCATTTTTTTCCCATGCATTATAGAACAGCAGCAGAATGGGAAACATATATACTAGGATGGGGGAACATATACACCAGGATGGGAAACATATACACCAGGATGGGGAATAAACCGTATATACCAGGATGGGGGTTATATATATATATATATATATATATATATACCGTGGGGCAAAAAAGTATTTAGTCAGTCAGCAATAGTGCAAGTTCCACCACTTAAAAAGATGAGAGGCGTCTGTAATTTACATCATAGGTAGACCTCAACTATGGGAGACAAACTGAGAAAAAAAAATCCAGAAAATCACATTGTCTGTTTTTTTTTCATTTTATTTGCATATTATGGTGGAAAATAAGTATTTGGTCAGAAACAAAATTTCATCTCAATACTTTGTGATATATCCTTTGTTGGCAATGACAGAGGTCAAACGTTTTCTGTAAGTCTTCACAAGGTTGCCACACACTGTTGTTGGTATGTTGGCCCATTCCTCCATGCAGATCTCCTCTAGAGCAGTGATGTTTTTGGCTTTTCGCTTGGCAACACGGACTTTCAACTCCCTCCAAAGGTTTTCTATAGGGTTGAGATCTGGAGACTGGCTAGGCCACTCCAGGACCTTGAAATGCTTCTTACGAAGCCACTCCTTCGTTGCCCTGGCGGTGTGCTTTGGATCATTGTCATGTTGAAAGACCCAGCCACGTTTCATATTCAATACCCTTGCTGATGGAAGGAGGTTTGCACTCAAAATCTCACGATACATGGCCCCATTCATTCTTTCATGTACCTGGATCAGTCGTCCTGGCCCCTTTGCAGAGAAACAGCCCCAAAGCATGATGTTTCCACCACCATGCTTTACAGTAGGTATGGTGTTTGATGGATGCAACTCAGTATTCTTTTTCCTCCAAACACGACAAGTTGTGTTTCTACCAAACAGTTCCAGTTTGGTTTCATCAGACCATAGGACATTCTCCCAAAACTCCTCTGGATCATCCAAATGCTCTCTAGCAAACTTCAGACGGGCCCGGACATGTACAGGCTTAAGCAGTGGGACACGTCTGGCACTGCAGGATCTGAGTCCATGGTGGCGTAGTGTGTTACTTATGGTAGGCCTTGTTACATTGGTCCCAGCTCTCTGCAGTTCATTCACTAGGTCCCCCCGCGTGGTTCTGGGATTTTTGCTCACCGTTCTTGTGATCATTCTGACCCCACGGGGTGGGATTTTGCGTGGAGCACCAGATCGAGGGAGATTATCAGTGGTCTTGTATGTCTTCCATTTTCTAATTATTGCTCCCACAGTTGATTTCTTCACTCCAAGCTGGTTGGCTATTGCAGATTCAGTCTTCCCAGCCTGGTGCAGGGCTACAATTTTGTTTCTGGTGTCCTTTGACAGCTCTTTGGTCTTCACCATAGTGGAGTTTGGAGTCAGACTGTTTGAGGGTGTGCACAGGTGTCTTTTTATACTGATAACAAGTTTAAACAGGTGCCATTACTACATGTAATGAGTGGAGGAAAGAGGAGACTCTTAAAGAAGAAGTTACAGGTCTGTGAGAGCCAGAAATCTTGATTGCTTGTTTCTGACCAAATACTTATTTTCCACCATAATATGCAAATAAAATGAAAAAACAGACAATGTGATTTTCTGGATTTTTTTTTCTCAGTTTGTCTCCCATAGTTGAGGTCTACCTATGATGTAAATTACAGACGCCTCTCATCTTTTTAAGTGGTGGAACTTGCACTATTGCTGACTGACTAAATACTTTTTTTCCCCACTGTATATGTGTGTATATATATATATATATATATATATATATATAAAAAGCTCAAAGTGTGTATGTATGCGTGTATGTATGTCCAGGATTGGCATCCGCACCGTCGCAGCTACAGCCTCAAAATTTGGCACAGTCACACGTCTGGACCCCGAGAGCATCCTAGGCTATGTTGTGAGGCAAAATTTTAACCCTGCGCGTTCCAATTCACCAAACAATTTTGCCCCTATATACATACTGGGGAAAAAGTGTGCGCGCGTCAAGCCCCGCCCCTCATTATGATGTCATAATGCCCATATTTGCATACTGGGGAAGCAGTGTGTGCGTATCAAGCCCCGCCCCTCATTGTGATGTCACAATGGTTGCCATGGCGACGCTGATGTCATCATAGGTTGCAAGCCCTGCCGCCGCTCATTATGATGTCATAATGGTTGACTATGGGATGGAGGATGTGTATGACGGGTATATGGGCACGGGACTATGGGATGGCGGATATGTACGTATATGGGCATGGGACTATGGGATGGCGGATATGTATGACGGGTATATGGGCACGGGACTATGAGATGGCGGATATGTATGATGCGTATATGGGCACGGGACTATGGGATGGCGGATATGTATGATGGGTATATGGGCACGGGCCTATGGGATGGAGGATATGTATGATTGGTATATGGGCACGGGACTATGGGATGGAGGATGTGTGATGGGTATATGGGCACGGGACTATGGGATGGCGAATATGTACGTATATGGGCATGGGACTATGGGATGGAGGATATGTATGACGGGTATATGGGCACGGGACTATGGGATGGCGGATATGTATGACGGGTATATGGGCACGGGACTATGGGATGGCGGATATGTATGACGGGTATATGGGCACGGGACTATGGGATGGCGGATATGTATGACGGGTATATGGGCACGGGACTATGAGATGGCGGATATGTATGATTGGTATATGGGCACGGGACTATGGGATGGAGGATGTGTGATGGGTATATGGGCACGGGACTATGGGATGGAGGATAATTATAATTTGTTATAACTAACCACAGTTAGTTACTATGCCCGAGCAGCGTCGGGCTCTTCAGCTAGTATATATTATATAAAAACGACCAGCACCTCCTAGTGTGAACACGTGCAAGCTGCAAAAACTGCACAATATAGAGAAAAGGCATACAGCAGCACAAGTGCATGAATCTAGGCCATGTGAAAACAGAAAAACATTAAAACCATTCAATTTAGATAATAATCCTCAAAAATATTTTTTTTTCAAAAAAATTTTTTTTTTTTTACTTACAGTAAGATGAAAATGAAGGTTCTTAGTGCACAAATTGGCCAATTCATGTAAGCCCATCAACCACGGCAAGGTGGCCTCCCCCTGATGGGTCCCTGCTCTACCGCACCTAAGCCACTTCTGGGCCACCAGCCTACAATTTTAGACAAACATGTCACTACCGGGCTAAGCCTACAATTTATGGGCAGGTAGAGCTAATTGCGGCCACCTGCAAGGCCAATGGGAGGGGTGCAAGATCAGACTGGAGGCAGCTAGCATCCAGCAACTAAATAGACAAAAAAAGTGACGTTTGTCCAAAATTGTAGGCTGGTGGCCCAGAAGTGGCTTATGTATGGTAGAGCAGGGACCCATCAGGGGGAGGTCACCTTGCCATGGTTGATGGGCTTACATGAATTGGCCAATTTGTGCACTAAGAACCTTCATTTTCATCTTACTGTAAGTAAAAAAAATTTTTTTTAAATATTTTTGAGGATTATTATCTAAATTGAATGGTTTTAATGTTTTTCTGTGTTCTCACATGGCCTAGATTCATGCACATGTGCTGCTGCATGCTTTTTTTCTCTCTCTCTCTAATATATATATATATATATATATATATATATATATATATATATACACACATACTGTATACACACACATACACCAGGATGGGGAACGTACCGTATATACCAAGTTGCGGAATATTTATACCTGGATCTGTCCGCTGTATAAAAAAATAAGGGAGTATCTTTTCTTATTGTGCCGCCCCTCTGTTACACCTCCTGGAAATGGACGGGAACATTTCTCCTATTCTCCTTGCAGCAATATATCTCTCGATATGTAAATGTAGAGGAATGTCCTGCTCCTGAATTCACGGGACGCCCGTCTGACGGCAGCACACGCTGCATCCCCCATCAGGACATCCTACTGTATTCTTCACGTCTTCCTGTCAATCACCTCCGACCACAAAAGCCGGAGGTTGTGATCCCACTGAACGCACATTAGTAAAAGGAGCGGTGCTATTCTCAGAGATCGGACGAGACGTCTTCTATATACTCACATCTTCTTCTATTGACCACATCTTTACATGTGGTCTTCCCACGGTCGGCCGCACAGTGATTGATGGCGTCCCGTGTACCGCCGAAAATCAGACAACTGATGACAGTGCTCATAGCGGCTACTCTCCAGAGGACGGTGCGCAACTGTGAAGGGTTAGGGATCATTCAAGGGTCCAATTTTTAAACATACGAGAAAAGCGGAGCAATTATTCCGATCGGAGGGAAGACAGGTGAAGAAGGAGGACCAGATTCGACGCCGGACCAGGACACCACAAACTGAATTGCTCCTCTTGAGTTAGAAGGCCTGTGTCTTCACTGACAAGCCCAGTGATCGAGGCGTCCTGTCGCTATTTCAGCATGCAGATACCTTTCTCTCCACCGGTATCATCTGTGGGGGACAGTCGGAAGACCCAAATACTAGTTCGATGGTTGGCACAATATGTATGAGTGGCCTTTACAGTCCTTGTGGCGTCCCAAGAGACGGCCCCTCTATGACTACCACCTACGCTGGCCATTACAGAAGGATATATATGAGAAGCATAGAATCTAGATCTCGTGAGGCTGGACAGACATCTGTCTGAGATGGTTTAGTGAATCCTACATTGAGCAGGGGGTTGGACATTATGACCCTGGAGGAAACCCCATTTACATGCATTAGATGGGGAGAAGTTTGCAGATTTCCAAAGCCAAAAATCCATTTAAAAATGTGAAGCCGACTTGTCCAAGAATCAGAGTATTCTGCTTTATTAGTGCTGACACAGAGTGCAGTAATGTCATCATCACTATACATCGCACAGCCTGATGACTCATGTACAGGATGGACGATTTCCTCACACTGAGCATCTACAATGCTTCGGGCCTCAAGATGAAGTCATGTCTGAAAAACTAACGCAGAGATGACGGCCGGGGAAGGGTCTGCGCCCTAAAGGCGTGTACACGTACATAGCAACACAACCTGGACCAACAGCAGCCACCTCTAGACTCTCCCACTGTGTCAGATCCAGGGAGGAATCAAACAGAAAAATTGGTGCAAATTACATTTCTTTTTTAGCACAAAAAGGAGAAAAATGTGCAAAAAAAAAAAAAAAGTAACATTTGTGTTCCCTCGTAATGGCCCCGTTTCCTGGATAAGGGGTATGGATTCCTTGTCCTAAGACAGTAAAGATATGTTTCCACGGTCAGGATTCCTTCAGGATTTTCTGCGGATTGGACGCTGTGTACCGCCGCAGTGTTTATAATCCGCAGCGTCCAGATGTTACAGCATAGTGGAGGGGATTTTAGCGTGCACGGCCGCATCCGACGGCCCTGCGTTGTCAGACATGAGGCGCGTTTTTATAGACCGCAGCACGTCTATTTATCTTCCGTCTCCGCAAGGTAAATAACCCAGTCTATGTATGTGATGCGGCGATTCCGGAATCACCGCGCGTACAACAGGGGGCAGCGCGGGGTATCTGCTGCGTCCAAAACGCAGGGATTCCAGCCCGTGGAAACATACCCTAAGTTATCCCCTATCCATAGGGGGTCCGACCAATCTAGACAATGGGGTCCTGCTGAAAAAAGTCGGCTATTTACATCATTCCCATAAACAACAAATGGGGACAAGGTCCCTGTGCATCTCCGCTGCCTGTCAGAAGGGGCGCTGTAGAGCTGACTTCAGAGGTTCAAAAGCTCCATTCTTGGGACCATTGGGGGTCCTAAAGATGGGGGATAGTCTACTATCGTGGTAAAAAAAAAATTAAATGGATTTTCTGGGACTTTAAAATATTTTTTGGATAGGTCATCAACATCGTACAGGTGGGGGTCCGACACCCAGAAACTATTACATGGTTGATTGAAGATGCCGCACCACAGCAGGAGCGTCAGATCTCTATACAGTGCAGGCAGCAATGAGGACAGCGATGTGAATGGATGCAAAGCCCTGGATTATGATGGCGCTATATAAGCGAATAGATGACAGCTTGCAGTACCACTCATGGACACTACACCCTGTATGGCGCTGTATGGCTCAATATCAGATCAGTGGATTGATTGGGCTGATCGCAAGACCCTCGATAGGTCCAATCAATCTCCTTATCTGATATTGTTGAGCTTTCCTAAGGATAGGTCATCAATATTAGAAAGTATTGTAAAACCTCTTGGAAGGGTCATTGCCCAGCACATGACTAAAAGTAACACACAGCAGATAACGTGCACCGAGCTGTTTGGGCAGGTGTCATGGCAGCTGGCACTATACGGACACAGCAAGACACTACAAATACTACTGTTTGCTAGTGAACGCTTCCTATGGAGATAGCAAAACATGGCGGCCGACGCGCCAATAAAAACAAAGGACTGATTCGCTTTCACACCATCTCCACACTAATTGCATGTAAACGACACATTCTCCATTAAGGGGAAAACGTCCTTAGAAAATTACCCGTTTACATCAGGTTTTTGTGTTTTATATATCATGATCTTGATTTGAAAAAAAAAAAAGTATTCTTTCACACTGCTTTTTAGACTTTTTATACTTCCTGTCCCTTTTCAGCAGTTTCATTATCATCAGAGGCAGGATTACAATGACTGATAACACCTCTATACATGGCTGATGACACAGGCTCCACCAATCATTATAGATGTCACAGCTCACCTGCTCCCCCTTCTTTTCACAATGTCTTTTGCACACGCTCATTAGATGCTTCAATACAAAATACAGGCTCTGATTCAGACTATTGCTGCTATTGTGCCAGTGAAAGTGAGACTATGGATTCTTCACTGTAAGAGCAGTGATATTATGGATTCTTTACTTTAAGTGCAGTGAGACTATGGGTTCTTTACTGTAAGGGCAGTGAGACTAGAGATTCTTTACTGTAAGAGCAGCGAGACTATGGATAATTTACTGTAAGAGCAGTGAGACTATGGATTCTTTACTGTAAATGATACTATGGATTCTTTACTGTAAGAGCAGCGAGACTATGGATTATTTACTGTAAGGGCAGTGAGACTATGGATTCTTTACTGTAAGTGCAGTGAGACTATATATGCTTTACTGTAATAGCAGTGAGACTATGGATTCTTCACTGTAAGAGCAGTGAGACTATGGATTCTTTACTGTAAGAGCAGTGAGATTGTGCATTTTCTATTGTAAGGGCAGTGAGCGTATGGATGCTTTACTGTAAGAGCAGTGAGACTATGGATTATTTACTGTAAGAGCAGTAAGATTATGGATCCTTTATTGTAAGGGCAGCGACACTATGGATGCTTTACTGTAAGAGCAGGAACAAACTGTGGAGGAAATCTGCACAATAGGGTCTTATCCGATGGATAAAAAAACTAATCCATTCAGATTGCACTAACCTGATAGGTCATATAGATCTTATTGAGGAAATCAGCAGCAGCAGATCCACGAGACCGCAAGTGACCGTATCAGATATGACTAAATAAAGGGTTTGTGGATGTAATGCGCTCTGCTGAAATCGATGTAGAATCAGGATATCCAGATAAAAGAAAGTGGTTTATAAAATGTGTTTCAAAGTTCAAATGACTTCTTCCTCAGGACATAACCACATGTATACCTGTGGTTATGCCCTGAGGATAAACAACTTTCTTTTATCTGGATATCCTTATTCGCCATCGATTTTGGCAGCACGGATTACATCCACAAACTTTATTTCGTCATTACTGTAAGAGAAGTGAGACTAAGGATTATTTACTGTAAGAGCAGTGAGACTATGGATTATTCGATGTAACAACAGTGAGGCTATAGATGCTTTACTGTAAGAGCTGTGAGACTATAAATGCTTTACTGTAAGAGCAGGGAGACTGGATTTTTTTGATGTAAGGGCAGTGAGACTATGGATTCTTTACTGTAAGAGCAGTGAGACTATGGATTCTTTACTATAAGTGATACTATGGATTCTTTACTATAAGGGCAGTGAGACTATAGATTATTTACTGTAAGAGCAGCGAGACTATGGATTATTTACTGTAAGAGCAGTGAGACTATGGATTTACTGTAAGTGATACTATGGATTCTTTACTGTAAGGGCAGTGAGACTATGGATTCTTTACTGTAAGTGCAGTGAGACTATATATATTTTACTGTAATAGCAGTGAGACTATGGATTCTTTACTGTAGTAGCAGTGAGACTATGGATTCTTTACTGTAATAGCAGTGAGACTATGGATTCTTTACTGTAATAGCAGTGAGACTATGGATTCTTTACTGTAAGGGCAGTGAGACTATGGATTCTTTACTGTAAGGGAAGTGAGACTATGGATTCTTTACTGTAAGGGCAGTGAGACTATGGATTCTTTACTGTAAGGGAAGTGAGACTATATATGTTTTACTGTAATAGCAGTGAGACTATGGATTCTTTACTGTAAGGGCAGTGAGACTATGGATTATTTACTGTAAGGGCAGTGAGACTATGGATTCTTTACTGTAAGAGCAGTGAGACTATGGATTCTTTAATGTAAGGGAAGTGAGACTATATATGTTTTACTGTAATAGCAGTGAGACTATGGATTCTTTACTGTAAGGGCAGTGAGACTATGGATTATTTACTGTAAGGGCAGTGAGACTATGGATTCTTTACTGTAAGAGCAGTGAGACTATAGATTCTTTACTGTAAGGGCAGTGAGACTATGGATTCTTTACTGTAAGGGCAGTGAGACTATGGATTCTTTACTGTAAGAGCAGTGAAACTATGGATTCTTTACTGTAAGGGCAGTGAGACTATGGATTATTTACTGTAAGGGCAGTGAGACTGTATTCTTTACTGTAGGAGCAGTGAGACTATGGATTCTTTACTGTAAGGGCAGTGAGACTACGGATTCTTTACTGTAAGGGCAGTGAGACTATGTATATTCTTTACTGTAAGAGCAGTGAGACTGGATTCTTTACTGTAAGGGCAGTGAGACTATGGATTCTTTACTGTAAGAGTAGTGAGACTATGGATTCTTTACCGTAAGAGAAGTGAGACTACGGATTCTTTACTGTAAGGGCAGTGAGACTACAGATTATTTACTGTAAGAGCAGTGAGACTACACATTATTTACTGTAAGAGCAGTGAGACTATGGATTCTTTACTGTAAGAGTAGTGAGACTATGGATTCTTTACTGTAAGAGCAGTGAGAATATGGATTCTTTACTGTAAGAGCAGTGAGACTATGGATTCTTTACTGTAAGGGCAGTGAGACTATGGATTCTTTACTGTAAGGGCAGTGAGACTATGGATTCTTTACTGTAAGGGCAGTGAGACTATAGATTATTTACTGTAAGAGCAGTGAGACTATGGATTATTTACTGTAAGAGCAGTGAGACTATGGATTTACTTTAAGTGATACTATGGATTCTTTACTGTAAGGGCAGTGAGACTATGGATTCTTTACTGTAAGTGCAGTGAGACTATATATGTTTTACTGTAATAGCAGTGAGACTATGGATTCTTTACTGTAGTAGCAGTGAGACTATGGATTCTTTACTTTAAGAGCAGTGAGACTATGGATTCTTTACTGTAAGGGCAGTGAGACTATGGATTCTTTACTGTAAGGGCAGTGAGACTATGGATTCTTTACTGTAAGGGAAGTGAGACTATATATGTTTTACTGTAATAGCAGTGAGACTATGGATTCTTTACTGTAGTAGCAGTGAGACTATGGATTCTTTACTTTAAGAGCAGTGAGACTATGGATTCTTTACTGTAAGGGCAGTGAGACTATGGATTCTTTACTGTAAGGGCAGTGAGACTATGGATTCTTTACTGTAAGGGAAGTGAGACTATATATGTTTTACTGTAATAGCAGTGAGACTATGGATTCTTTACTGTAAGGGCAGTGAGACTATGGATTATTTACTGTAAGGGCAGTGAGACTATGGATTCTTTACTGTAAGAGCAGTGAGACTATGGATTCTTTACTGTAAGGGAAGTGAGACTATATATGTTTTACTGTAATAGCAGTGAGACTATGGATTCTTTACTGTAAGGGCAGTGAGACTATGGATTATTTACTGTAAGGGCAGTGAGACTATGGATTCTTTACTGTAAGAGCAGTGAGACTATAGATTCTTTACTGTAAGGGCAGTGAGACTATGGATTCTTTACTGTAAGGGCAGTGAGACTATGGATTCTTTACTGTAAGGGCAGTGAGACTATGGATTCTTTACTGTAAGGGCAGTGAGACTGTATTCTTTACTGTAGGAGCAGTGAGACTATGGATTCTTTACTGTAAGGGCAGAGAGACTATGGATTCTTTACTGTAAGGGCAGTGAGACTATGGATTCTTTACTGTAAGGGCAGTGAGACTATGTATATTCTTTACTGTAAGAGCAGTGAGACTGAATTCTTTACTGTAAGGGCAGTGAGACTATGGATTCTTTACTGTAAGAGTAGTGAGACTATGGATTCTTTACCGTAAGAGCAGTGAGACTATGGATTCTTTACTGTAAGGGCAGTGAGACTACAGATTATTTACTGTAAGAGCAGTGAGACTACACATTATTTACTGTAAGAGTAGTGAGACTATGGATTCTTTACTGTAAGAGCAGTGAGAATATGGATTCTTTACTGTAAGAGCAGTGAGACTATGGATTCTTTACTGTAAGGGCAGTGAGACTATGGATTCTTTACTGTAAGAGCAGTGAGACTATGGATTCTTTACTGTAAGAGCAGTGAGACTATGGATTCTTTACTGTAAGAGCAGTGAGACTATGGATGCTTTACTGTAAGAGCAATGAGATTATAGAACTCTCTGCCACAAGATGTTGTAATGGTTATTTCACTTCAATAGTACAAGTAGAAGCCTGGCTACCTCTATTATAATATATAGTATCACAGGTTATGAGTATTAGATTCTGTGATAGGACATTGATCCAGGAAACTAGTCCTATTGCCGTCCGTGCCATCGGGAAATGATTTTACATCTAATATGGGGTTTTTATTTTCCTCAGAATCGATATGTTGGGTTATAGGTTGGACTGGGGTCTCCTTTCATCCATAAACCTATGGACAGTCTCAGATCTGTGGATCAGCCGTGTATTTCAGAGATGGTAATACCAGGGCTGTGGAGTCGGAGTCGGTGCTCATTTTGGTGGAGTCGGAGTCGGAGTTGGAGTCGGTATAAAATGGACCGACTCCGACTCCTAAAATATATAATAAATTGGGTACAGTAATTCAATGCAGGATGTGCTGAATATTTTTTCATAGGAATTTGGGAAAGTTATGAAATGTCCTATAAATGGCTGTTCTATTCCTGATCTAAGGCTACATTCACACACAGCGTTTTTCCTGTGTTTTTTGAGGATACGTTTTTCAGCTGCAAAAGCTGATCATCTTTTTAAAAAACCGCATCACCTGAAAGGTTTTTGAGCTCATAGATAATGTTTTCAATAGCAAAAGCAGATTAGAAATCTGCTCTATCTATCCATTTATCCATATCTGTCTATCCATATCGTATCTGTACCAAAAAGAATGAAAACCGGGTAGTACACCAATATATATTCTGTTCTATCTAAATATCTTGATTATTGGATCATAAAAATGATTAAATGTCTGAGGTTCACATTGTACTACAATAAATTTTTCACTTAAATATAAGCAATATGTGTGGGAGTCGGAGTCGGAGTTGGAGTCGTTGTAAGGGAAATTGAGGAGTCGGAGTCGCAGGTTTGGCTTACCGACTCCACAGCCCTGGGTAATACACCTTTAACATGACATTCTAAGCCTTTCTAGGAGACGGTATGGTCGGGTTACATCTCTGGGTGTTTCCAGCAGTTTGCAGGACACATCATATAATCGCCTAAATCGTAGTGAATGACATCAGACTGTTCAGCAATGATGAAGGGAAACCTGGGAGAACGGCACAGGTCACCAGCCATCTCCGGGATCCCGTGTGACTGAGGGCACACTTACATTTAGGACGGGTGAAGTCACTGATTTCATTTTTTAGGCTCTCTGATAAATTGAGAGAGCTGCAATGTGATTGGTGCATCCCCTGCACCGGTGTGGCTCCGTCCAGGCCTGTCGGACGCGGCGAGCCTTTCCTCTGACATCAGTGACCAGATGCCATCTCCGTGGCAGGACCCATTATGTAACACAGCTGGCTATTTATAGGGCGGCGCTCACATGCCAGCGCTCCCCTCATGCTGTCCAGAAAAACATTTTCCATTAAATCATCTCACACAAAGATTTCACGTGTCGAAGAACCATTAGGCTGGGAGTCCTGACATACAGATTGGGGGACGCTTGAAGATGTGGGGGCTGCACTGCAGTGCATTGTGGGAAACACAGCTTGCTTTGCCCCCCACAAACCTCAACATCATGCAGACTGAAGAGTACTAGAACTCTAGCGCCACCTATTGGAACCAGCGATCCTAAAACTCAATATCGACCCTATAAAGAGCCTTGGTGCACAACTTAGGACAAAAGCCAAACCACAAGCTCAATTTGCAGACACGTGTTTCGGGATGTTGCCCTTCATCAGTGCAAAGTATGAGATCTGATTTGGCTAGGTGATAGGCTTAAGACTGGGGTCTAAGGGGTAACGTTTCTCCTTATGGAGAATGGCAAGCCAAGCCTGGAATGCCAGAATGAAGAGACTTATAAGCCATGCATGATAGTTCTCTTCCTCTGTGAAGAGACAATTTGCATAATTAATTTCCCAGAGGAGCATTGCATGGCTTTTAAGTCTCCTTGCTCTGACATGCCAGGTAACCCCTCAGACCCCATCTCCCACAATGCAGAGCAGATGGGGGCAGATCCAAAAGTGATGGCGACTGCACTGTAAAGCATAGTGCAGCTGTGATGTATGCGCTCTGGCGCTTGCTGTGATTAA
The DNA here is from genome assembly GCF_039654945.1 of Dendrobates tinctorius. Lineage (NCBI taxonomy): Eukaryota > Metazoa > Chordata > Amphibia > Anura > Dendrobatidae > Dendrobates > Dendrobates tinctorius. Next base: position 17,640,915 of record NW_027361814.1, on the reverse strand, counting down.
TGGCGCCATATCCCTGCAGGCCAGCACTGTGCCGAGACTCTTAAGACAGACATCTATTACACCACACATCTTCCAGGATGTGCTCATCTTATCGGGTCCCACAGCTTCCCGGACAAGCCCCTACAACTCTAGCAGGGGGGGATCCTACAAAAGTATAATGTGCATTAACCACAAGCAGGAAATGTCAGACATGAAGAAGTGGCCAAGATACTGACGCCTGGTACTTCCCTGTGAATAATGCACTCATTCATCGAGGCCCCGGTCCACCAGAGCACAACAACGGCGAGTTGGTATGTAGTATATCTGAACAGGCCAGGCAATGCCTCCTGGGTAAAGAGGTATGCAAATGAGCGCTCCTGTACCTTTAATGCCACCTATAAGGGGTTTCTGGTTCCGGACATCCGATGTCCCCCCCATCTGCAGTTTGTTTTGAAATACAAACTGGGCTTTACTCCTCTCCCCAGGTCCAGCGACAAGGCTCCTCTGCTGCTCCCGCTGTTATGACCGCAGCGCTGCAGCCACTCAGTGACCTCAGCAGATGTGAGTGGCTTGTGCTGTCTATTTGGGGCAGGGTCGCTGAGTTTGCGGATTGAATGCTGCGCTGCGCCGCTGACTGCAGCCAATAAGACACCGGGACCCAGAGCTGGACCCAGGGAAGGGGAATAAGGCGGTCTGCCTTTCTAAATAAATTGCAGCTGTAATGAGAATGAAGATATAAGACAAACCAGAGTCTCCGCCATTTTTTGTTCTCCCATCCCAATACATAGCCACACTGTAAGTCAATGTGACCAAGATGTGAAAGGAAAGCAGCGGCCTGTAGATGCCGGCCAGATGCCGGTTACAGAGTGGCTCCCCCTGCAGGTGGCACTGGTGGAGTCAGAGTCGGTGTTGTGGAAATGGAGGAGTCTGAGATTTGGCTTCCCGACTCCACAGTCCTGACTAGAGGGAACGCTTCTTCTGACGTAGAGCCAATGTTCATAAGATGCTGGTGTTGAGCAAACTGCTTCGGCGGACCTTAGTCCCGCGGCCACATAGGTAACCAATGGCTGCCAGACCAGAAACCTTCTGCCACCTGCAACATCCACATTGCCTCTTCTGATTATCAGGCTAATAAAACACAGCGCTGTCCAGTGGTGCCGAGGTCACGGTGGGGAACGGCAAGTGCTCCATGGAGCCGAAGATTACATGTCTGACCACTACTGTAGATGGGATGGGAGGGAAGGGGCTGGGTGTTACTGTGAGGGCACATTATGGGGCAATTACACAGAGGAGCAGTGTGGGGGGGATATTATACAGAGGAGCAGTGTGGGGGGGGATATTATACAGAGGAGCAGTGTGGGGGGATATTATACAGAGGAGCAGTATGGGGGGATATTATACACAGAGGAGCAGTGTGGGGGGATATTATACACAGAGGAGCAGTGTGGGGGGATATTATACAGAGGAGCAGTGTGGGGGGATATTATACAGAGGAGCAGTGTGGGGGGGTATTATACAGAGGAGCAGTGTGGGGGGATATTACACAGAGGAGCAGTGTGGGGGGATATTACACAGAGGAGCAGTGTGGGGGGATATTACACAGAGGAGCAGTGTGGGGGGATATTACACAGAGGAGCAGTGTGGGGGGATATTATACAGAGGAGCAGTGTGGGGGGGATATTACACAGAGGAGCAGTGTGGGGGGATATTACACAGAGGAGCAGTGTGGGGGGATATTACACAGAGGAGCAGTGTGGGGGGGATATTACACAGAGGAGCAGTGTGGGGGGATATTACACAGAGGAGCAGTGTGGGGGGATATTACACAGAGGAGCAGTGTGGGGGGATAATACACAGAGGAGCAGTGTGGGGGGATATTATACAGAGGAGCAGTGTGGGGATATTACACAGAGGAGCAGTGTGGGGGGATATTACACAGAGGAGCAGTGTGGGGGGATATTATACAGAGGAGCAGTGTGGGGGGATATTATACACAGAGGAGCAGTATGGGGGGATATTACACAGAGGAGCTGTGTGGGGGGGATATTATACAGAGGGGCAGTGTGGGGAAATATTACACAGAGGAGCAGTATGGGGGGATATTATACACAGGGGCAGTGTGGGGCAATTATACAGAGGAGCAGTGTGGGGGGATATTATACACAGAGGAGCAGTATGGGGGGATATTATACACAGAGGAGCAGTGTGGGGGGATATTATACAGAGGGGCAGTGTGGGGGGATATTATACACAGGGGCAGTGTGGGGGGGATATTATACAGAGGAGCAGTGTGGGGGGGATATTATACAGAGGAGCAGTATGGGGGGATATTATACACAGAGGAGCAGTATGGGGGATATTATACACAGAGGAGCAGTGTGGGGGGGATATTATACAGAGGAGCAGTATGGGGGGATATTATACACAGAGGAGCAGTATGCGGGATATTATACACAGAGGAGCAGTATGCGGGGTATTATACACAGAGGAGCAGTGTGGGGGGATATTATACAGAGGGGCAGTGTGGGGGGGATATTATACAGAGGAGCAGTGTGGGGGGATATTATACACAGAGGAGCAGTATGGGGGGATATTATACACAGAGGAGCAGTGTGGGGAGATATTATACACAGGGGCAGTGTGGGGGGGATATTATACAGAGGAGCAGTGTGGGGGGATATTATACAGAGGAGCAGTGTGGGGGGATATTATACACAGAGGAGCAGTATGGGGGATATTATACACAGAGGAGCAGTGTGGGGAGATATTATACACAGGGGCAGTGTGGGGGGGATATTATACAGAGGAGCAGTGTGGGGGGATATTACACAGAGGAGCAGTATGGGGGGATATTACACAGAGGAGCAGTGTGGGGAGATATTACACAGAGGAGCAGTGTGGGGGGATATTACACAAAGGAGCAGTGTGGGGGGATATTACACAGAGGAGCAGTGTGGGGGGATATTATACAGAGGAGCAGTGTGGGGGGATATTACACAGAGGAGCAGTGTGGGGGGATATTACACAGAGGAGCAGTGTGGGGGGATATTATACAGAGGGGCAGTGTGGGGGGGATATTACACAGAGGAGCAGTGTGGGGGGGATATTACACAGAGGAGCAGTGTGGGGGGGATATTACACAGAGGAGCAGTGTGGGGGGATATTACACAGAGGAGCAGTATGGGGGGATATTACACAGAGGGGCAGTGTGGGGGGATATTATACAGAAGGGCAGTGTGGGGGGATATTATACAGAGGAGCAGTGTGGGGGGATATTATACAGAGGAGCAGTGTGGGGGGATATTACACAGAGGAGCAGTGTGGGGGGATATTATACAGAGGAGCAGTGTGGGGGGATAATATACAGAGGAGCAGTGTGGGGGGATATTATACAGAGGAGCAGTGTGGGGGGATATTACACAGAGGAGCAGTGTGGGGGGATATTACACAGAGGAGCAGTGTGGGGGGATATTATACAGAGGGGCAGTGTGGGGGGGATATTACACAGAGGAGCAGTGTGGGGGGGATATTACACAGAGGAGCAGTGTGGGGGGGATATTACACAGAGGAGCAGTGTGGGGGGATATTACACAGAGGAGCAGTATGGGGGGATATTACACAGAGGGGCAGTGTGGGGGGATATTATACAGAAGGGCAGTGTGGGGGGATATTATACAGAGGAGCAGTGTGGGGGGATATTATACAGAGGAGCAGTGTGGGGGGATATTACACAGAGGAGCAGTGTGGGGGGATATTATACAGAGGAGCAGTGTGGGGGGATAATATACAGAGGAGCAGTGTGGGGGGATATTATACAGAGGAGCAGTGTGGGGGGATATTATACAGAGGAGCAGTGTGGGGGGATATTATACAGAGAAGCAGTGTGGGGGGATATTATACAGAGGGGCAGTGAGATGGAATATTATACAGAAGGGCAGTGTGGGGGGATATTATACAGAGGGGCAGTGTGGGGGGATATTATACAGAGGAGCAGTGTGGGGGGATATTATACAGAGGGGCAGTGTGGGGGGGATATTATACAGAGGAGCAGTGTGAGGGATGGGAATGACTGCAATCAGATGATGTCATCTATAAGGTATCTGGATGTAAATGCTTATCTGTGGTTCCTGTATGGTCTGCTGGTAATGATTATGATGGCTGGTAACTCCCAGCATCTCCTAAGCATTGTTAAAGACATACTAGAAGTTGCAGATTCATGTGATACAAGTATATATGGGTCAGACCTAACACTGCAATTGCAGTACTAAGCTTGATGCTGCATTCAGGTGCCGACAGTGGTTCTGGGGGGCTGCATTCATGTGCCAACAGTGGTTCTGGGGGCTGCATTCATGTGCCGACAGTGGTTCTGGGGGCTGCATTCATGTGCCGACAGTGGTTCTGGGCACTGCATTCATGTACTGACAGTGGTTCTGGGGGTTGCATTCATGTGCCGACAGTGGTTCTGGGGGTTGCATTCATGTGCCGACAGTGGTTCTGGGCGCTGCATTCATGTACCGACAGTGGTTCTGGGCGCTGCATTCATGTACCGACAGTGGTTCTGGGCGCTGCATTCATGTGCCGACAGTGGTTCTGGGGGCTGCATTCATGTGCCGACAGTGGTTCTGGGCGCTGCATTCATGTACTGACAGAGGTTCTGGGGGTTGCATTCATGTGCCGACAGTGGTTCTGGGGGTTGCATTCATGTGCCGACAGTGGTTCTGGGGGCTGCATTCATGTGCCGACAGTGGTTCTGGGGGCTGCATTCATGTGCCGACAGTGGTTCTGGGCGCTGCATTCATGTACTGACAGTGGTTCTGGGGGTTGCATTCATGTGCCGACAGTGGTTCTGGGGGCTGCATTCATGTGCCGACAGTGGTTCTGGGCGCTGCATTCATGTGCCGACAGTGGTTCTGGGTGCTGCATTCATGTACTGACAGTGGTTCTGGGTGCTGCATTCATGTACTGACAGTGGTTCTGGGCACTGCATTCATGTACTGACTGTGGTTCTGGGCGCTGCATTCATGTACTGACTGTGGTTCTGGGCGCTGCATTCATGTACTGACTGTGGTTCTGGGCGCTGCATTCATGTACTGATGACGGTGGTTCTGATCTTATTCACATTTAGCATGTATGTTAAAACTGAAAAATCCTCAACACTTGAGGATTTGGTGGGTTTCTGCTCAATTTCTGCTCCAAAAGTGTAGATTACAATGTGTTTACATTTTGTTTTTGGAGTGGAAACTCTGTAAATCCTCCTAAAATTCTCAAAACTTGGTTTTGGTGATGCATTAGGCTAGTTTCCTGCACCCTGTTGCTCGGCGCACTGTCAAAAGGACGCATTCGCCGGCAAACGCATACCTGAGCACGGCCTGCGTACCCAATGCTAAAGATAGGGTACGCAGGTTGCATGCAGCGTCATGCGCCCATAGGCGGAGCTGACCGGAGGAGGCGCAGCAGGGGGCGGAGCTTAGCGGCGGCCGTGAGCAGCTCCAGGAAACGCTAGTGTAAAACTAGCCTTAATGATGGTGTCTCTGGTGATGCATTCATGTAAGTACCTCTTTAAATTCTTTGGCTGCCCTTGGAATTGGTTCAGTATGACAATGGCCCTTGGACTATAAAATGTGGCGCATCCTTACTCTATCTGGTGGCAGAAGATGGACAGCTTTGCTCTGGAGCCATGGACTTGTTTCAAATAACTTTGTTTATAAGAGTCTGAAGAACATCCTTCACAAAGATTCGTTTTTCATGGGTTCAAACAACTTTTAACGTAAAAATTCATGGCATATCGTTAATATAGTCAAAGATTACCAACAATTCTCTGCATTCTTCAGAAGGTTCATAAAGATCCTGACAGTATGGCGACCAACATTAATTACTAAGATCAACATTACAGAATTTACAGCACACGGACAGTGACGGCACAGGTGCTCCAGGGGCATAAAGAGGAAGAAAGAAGCTGCAGTGCAAGTCAACACATCCAGTGACAGGTAGGGCGCACGTTACTAGACTGAGGTTAGACTAACCCAGAGATTTAGCTGGATCATCTATCTAAAGTTGTATTTAAAGTTGCTCCAACATTCATTTATCTCATATTGGGGCAAAAAAAAAATAATCAAGCATACGGAAAGTCAATGCTTTATACAAGGCCACCTCCAGATTTTTACCGCGATGAGACCCTGCAATTCACTGATTTGCACAAAGTTGGTAAATATGGTGGACGTTTCGTTATCATCTATACTGTGGGTATGAAAAGTATTCAGATCCCTTTAAATTTTTCCCTCTGTTTCATTGAAGCCATTTGGTAAATTCAAAAAAGTTCATGTCTTCTCATTAATGTACACTCTGCACCCCATCTTGACCTGAAAAAAAAACACAAATGTAGAAATTTTTGCAAATTTATTAAAAAAGAAAAACTGAAATATCACATGGTCATAAGTATTCAGACCCTTTGCTCAGTATTGAGTAGAAGCACCTTTTGAGCTAATACAGCCATGAGTCTTATTGGGAATGATGCAACAAGTTTTTTACACCTGGATTTGAGAATCCTCTGCCATTCTTCCTTGCAGATCCTCTCCAGTTCCGTCAGGTTGGATAGTGATCGTTGGTGGACAGCCATTCTCAGGTCTCTCCAGAGATATCCAATTGGGTCTCATCAGACCAGAGAATCTTATTTCTCATAGTCTGGGAGTCCTTCATGTGTTATGGGGTTCTTCTTTACCTCTCTCACCAAGGCTCTTCTCCCATGATTGCTCAGTTTGGCTGGACGGCCAGGTCTAGGAAGACTTCTGGTGGTCCCAAACTTCTTCCATTTAAGGATCATGGAGGCCACTGTGCTCTTAGAAACCTTGAGTACTGCAGAAATTCTTTTGTAACCTTGGCCAGATCTTTTGCTTGCCACAATTCTGTCTCTGAGCTCCTTGGCCAGTTCCTTTGACCTCATGATTCTCATTTGGTCTGACATGCACTGTGAGCTGTGAGGTCTTATATAGACAGGTGTGTGCCTGTACAAATCAAGTCCTATCAGTTTAATTACACACAGCTGGACTCCAATGAAGGAGTAGAACCATCTCAAGGAGGATCACAAGGAGATGGACAGCATGTGACTTAAATATGAGTGTCTGAGCAAAGGGTCTGAATACTAATGACCATGTGATATTTCGTTTTTTCTTTTTTAATAAATTTGCAAAAATTTCTATATGTCTGTTTCTTTCAGTGAAGATGGGGTGCAGAGTGTACATTAATGAGAAAAAAATGAACTTTTTTGAATTTACCAAATGGCAACTTTCCGTTCCAACTGTATATGCAGAATAGCAATGGAAATAGAAATTTTGTGAATGCAACAGAGAAAATGTCTTGTGTGGATGTTTTTGGAAATGATTGTGAGGCTTGAGAGATCCTGAACACGCTATTTAGCACTGAGTTTTTAAGTCAGGTATTTTTAATGACATTTGGGAGGCCCCTATACACATTAGATGGTCGTCCGAGTCCGCCGAAATCCGCGGGTTTAGCCATCTTATTTTATGCGCATGGGGTCTTTAGTACATCTCCCCATGTTCATGTACACGAATGGAGCCTCTCAAGGAGGGAAAAAAAATATTGATTTATAGGACCCCAAATAGCCCAAGGGTTATTATAAAAAGAAAATTGGAAAGATAGGAGTCTGACAACTGCAACTGACCCTGCTGGTTCCTGTACAGACTAGAGATCCTGACCCCAGAGTCCCCACTGGTTCTTGAGTGAGCTGAGATAGCCGTAATCACAGACTAGTCGATGGCAACTCAGACCTGTGCTGCCTGAAAAGCCGTCGGGTGCTCCACATTCCTCCTAAAGAACCCGGAGGGCAGAGCAGAGTGCAAATTACCTACAGAAGGGAAAGTGTGCTGGAAAAGGAGAAGATTAAACCTCGAAATATAAAAGGATTAAATACGTACTGTTAAGAGTATATGCCACCTACTTCCTAAAAAGAAACAAAAGATAGGTGCAGAGTAAATAACAAAAACCAACAAAGAGTAACCCATACTGGTCTTTACCTGACTGGCTTGAACAGCAGTATGGCCGGACATCCAAATGAGACTATCACCAGCAGGGTGAAAGAATACAAAGCTACACCCGAAAAGTGATAGGGCAGACAAATGAGTAAATGAAAACAAGTGTTACCCTAAACACCTGGAGAAAAGGTGTATCTGCTGTGGCTAAGTGGACAGCGAAGCCAACCACAAAGCATAGGCTCCATGGTTCAAGCTGAGACGCATAACAGTCTCATTGGAGAACACTATGAATCTTATTAGAAGTAACAATAACCTTCATTTACTTGGGATCTCTTCCTTATGGTTCAGTTCATTCAATACGGCACTTGCCACTTGGCAGGATCATACTATGAACCATGATCTGTGATTGCCCCTTAAATGCCAATTACCTGATATCCTAATAGAAGAATCTCGATCTGGCCTGGATATCCCTCAGCAACCTCTGCACTCCGATCCATTGTACATGTCCTGTCACATATTAACAAGAAGCAGGACAGACGGAAAGTAAACAGGAACCTCACAACCACCGGTGATGGGACAGCATCCCCCTTCCATTAACAAAGCCCACCCCAAACCTAAAAGCTTTCCATGCACAGTATGAAGCCAGCCGCCATCCGGTCACCACGAGTGTGAAGGACCCCCTCACATGAGAGTAGGTCAGTCACAGAAGTAATAAGGAGACCCAGACACGGGATAGAAGAAACAGACATCCGAAATGCAAAATCATTGCTCTTTTCACGGAAAACAATTGACGGGGCTTGCGGCTTTCATATTCTTGTTTTAGGGCATGATAATCAGAGTCACATTACAAGAGGATAGGTGAGAAATGTTTCACAACTGTTGGGCGCAACACTGGGACCCCCCAGAATCACTACAAGCCCACCCTTTCTGCTATCTACATGACTATAGTGTGGAGAAGATTGAATGGAACTGAGGGAGCGCGCCGGGGCTGTGGACTCGGAGTCGTGGAGTCGGAGTCATGGAAATTGAGGAGTCGGAGGTTTGGCTGACTCCACAGCCCTGGAGCGCGCGGCGGACCACAGAACTGAAGGAGCATAAGCTGAACCACTGCCCCATTTAGATCCCTTACAGATGACCACATAACGCGGACGAGCGCAAGATCCCTCGTTCTGACATACAGCACTGATCAAAAAAAAAAAAAAAGCCTCCTCACTGTGGTCATTTAAGTAGAAAAGGGGGCTCAAGATCCTCGTTGTTCTTTATAGGGAAAGGGGTCAGGTGAGGAGCCCACAAGTGACACTTCACTTAACCATTGTGCTCCGCTCCCTAACCAAGACGCAAGGCTATAACTCGCCCTATGCTACAGATCTTTAAGTGGCCATTATTCACCCACTGGACGACCATATCTGACATCACCTGCTCTTATGGGGCCACTAGAAATATTACTGGGGGCTTCTACCGCTCTGGGAGAAATGAATCGCTAGGACGGAACCTTTAGTCATTTCTTACTATAGGAAACATTTGTGTCCCCTGTAGCTTCCCTTTAATTAACGCTTGCACATCCTATAATGGATCTAGAGTGGGCGCGCGTACACGGAGGGAATCAAAGGAGAACGTGCTACGGCGGCAAAGACATAATGGAGCGCACATGTACTACACGGACCAGACTGCCACATGCCCTTTGTTCTTCTCTTGCTCTGCTGTGCATGTGTTACATAAGCCACAATACAGATCATGAAAGGCTCAGATGCAGAAGGGTGTATAAGAGGGGAGTAAGGTAATTCAGGGTCCCTCATACTCAAGGCCATGTAGCTGACTTAAAGGGGTTTTCTGGCTGTGCTTTACAGCTTTAGACAATATCAGACGTCTGGTGCAGGGGTGAAGGCTCAGTGCTGGCCCTGGGGTAGGCAAGCAAAACACAATTTGTTTCTTCTTTTAAAGGGAATCTGTCAGCAGGTTTTTGCTATTAAATCTGAGAACAGCATAATGTATGGGGCAGAGACCCTGATTCCAGATATGTATCACTTATTAGGCTGTGTTAATACAATCAGTGTTTTATCAGCAGGAAATCATCAGTTCAGGACTAGGTGTCTTGTGCCAGGCAGTCCAGCTAATCTGTGTGACCCCGCCCCCACCACCAATTGGCAGCTTGCTCACAATATAGACAGGAAGCTGCCAATCAGTGGTGTGGGCGGGGTTACACACAGCTCAGCATTCAGAGCACTGATATATCCACAGCAGAGAACACAGGGGTTTTTATCCAAACTGCACCAAGTCCAGTAAGTGACACATCACTGGACTCAGGGTCTCAGCCCCTACATCATGCTGCACTCGAATTCCATAGCAAAAACCTGCTGACGATTCCCTTTAACATAAACTCTGCGGTGAAGAGATTTCCAAAGCCAGAAAACCCCTCTGAGTGGCGTCTTATTGTTCTTTCCAGGTCACGTTCACGTGATCAGGATCTGCTTCGGACTGCGTTGTTTGTGGCCTAATTCACAGGGTAAAATTGAGATCTCATGACTTAGTCTCATCTCCCACGAGGATTTTCTATATGCAGGTGAATATCTGGGGAAATGTATCCACAGTTAAGTCCAGATTTATAGCACTGCTGCGTTAGACAATTGCTTATAATCCCCCTACATCCGATCAGCAGCTTGATCATGGGATCACTCACAGGACGCCCCCTTCTGATATCTTCCAGTGACTTTCTGCTGTTCCCGCCGCCTCCATGTGATGATGAAGCACATGAACTGATCAGCTCCAGACAATCACCTGGCGGCTGCAGGCAGTGAACTCCTGCCAGGAGACTGAATGACTGAAACTATAGAGGCTCCTGGCAGGCAGAGGTGAAAAGGAAGCAGGGGGTGGGGGGGCTGTGGAGCAGATCAATCTTTCCCTGCCGTCTCTAGTGGGGGATTTGGTTTCTTTCTGTGACTTTCCCACAAGAAGAACAACACTTTCACTAGCCCCCCTGCAAGCTGCTCTACTGAATACTGTGCCAGGGGCAGCGGCTCAGGAAATGCAGCCTCCCAAGGCAAGGAAATCAGCTGCGGGTGCACAGTATGGGGGGCGCTGAAGTCTGGGAGGGATGGCATTTCCTCTGCAGAAAGCTGATCCCACGCCTACGGCGGCAAACTACTGTGGGGGATATCATCCCGGAAGCTAAATTGTATCTAGTAAATAACCCACACAAAACCCTTTCTAACCCCTTAAAATCCACCGGTGCCCGCTTTCAATTTCGGATGGTATTTTACAAGGGAGTCCACCTCCCCGCATTCTGTGGTGTACAAGCTGTTTAACCCTTTGATCGCTACAGTAGAAAGTTATTGCGAGATGATCAAATGGCACCAACCCCATCAATCAGGTCAATGAGTCTCTAGGTGAAACAACTGGGGACCGGGTAGACTTAAAAAAAAGCCTTTCAGGGTACAGTCCCCCTGGTGTGGGCCGCTATCCCATCCGGTCTCTCCTTTATGAGCAGAGAGCGGCTGTATAGAGAAGCTTCCATTAGGGCAAAGCGCCACACACGTCCATGTATTAGGATGCCCAGAAGATGCCACCTCCAATAGTGCTCCCAACTATCACGGGTCTAGTATTGGTATTTGGGGCCCTCTCCATAGTGCACAGGTAATAGACCACTCCTAAATGTAATAGATGGATGCACGAGCAGTGACTGAAGGGCAACGCGTGCTATAGTGACCCTAGGGATGGCGGTCGCTCCTCACATTGTGCGGCTTTTCTTAACACATATGGATGCGATTTTTCATGGTACAATCCATAATATATATATATATATATATATATATATATATATATATATATATATATATTGAAATCCCACAATGTCTGTCTGCTATCTCAGCCTTCTTCTCTGCTCGCTTTCTCAAACTGAACATGGACAAAACAGAATTCATCATCTTTCCCCCATCTCACTCTACCCCTCCACCAGACCTATCCATCAATGTCAATTGCTGCTCTCTTTCCCCAGTCCCGCACGCTCAGTGCCTTGGGGTGATCCTCGACTCTGCGCTCTCTTTCAAACCACATATCCAAGCCCTTGCCTCCTCCTGCCGCCTCAAACTCAAAAATATTTCCCGGATCCGCTCATTCCTCAACCACAAAAACACTAGTGCATGCCCTTATCATCTCCCGCCTCGACTACTGCAACCTCCTACTCTCTGGCCTCCCCTCTAGCACTCTGGCTCCGCTCCAGTCCATCCTACACTCCGCTGCCCGACTAATCCACCTGTCTCCCCGCTATTCCCCAGCCTCCCCCCTATGCAAGGCCCTTCACTGGCTTCCTATTGCCCAGAGGCTCCAATTCAAAACCCTAACCATGACATACAAAGCCATCCACAACCTGTCTCCTCCATACATCTGTGACATGGTCTCTAGGCACCTACCTGCACGCAACCTTCGATCCTCTCAAGATCTCCTTCTCTACTCCCCCCTTATCTCTTCTTCCCACAACCGCATACAAGACTTCTCCCGTGCTTCCCCCATACTCTGGAACTCTCTGCCGCAACACATCAGACTCTCACCATCAACGGAAACCTTCACAAAGAACCTGAAGACCCACCTGTTCCGACAAGCCTACAGCCTGCAATGATCCTCGGTCTACTGAACCACAGCATGACCTGCTCTACCCTCTCCTACTGTATCCTCACCCATCCCTGTAGACTGTGAGCCCTCGCGGGCAGGGTCCCCTCTCCTTATGTACTTGTGTGTCCCTTGTCTTGCACATGTTTATTATACTCGTTTATATTTTGCCATGGAATAAATGGCGCTATATACCGTAAATGCATAATAATATATAGAAAATGTCTAAAGGACCAACATATCACACGTATATTTGAATTGCTTGAATCTGCCACCAGGTTTCCCCCCCCAATCTAATCTGCGAGCAGCATGATTTAAGGGGCAGACACCCTGACTACAGCAATGTGTCACTTATTCGGCTGCTAATCACCGTTTCATTAGCAGGAGAGGAATACTTTTGAAAGCTTATAGATTTAGAGTGTCAGGTCTTCTTCAAATAAAAAAAAGACTTTTTAGGCCCCCGAAGCTCTGGATGCACCCACTTAAGTTACTCCCCTGGAACCTTGCCTTATTAAATTTCCTCTTGCAATAACAGATGATCGGTCCAGAAGCCAGACCTGCTCTTAGGCCCTAAATAATTAAGACTGGTGGAGTGCTGGAGGAAGATGTGCCTAAGGCCGGGGTCAGACTTGCAAGAAACTCGGACAAGTCTCGCACGTCTATACCCGGCACTCGGACTGGAGCGTTCAGCTGCATGTATTTCTATGCAGCCACACACTCCGATCCGAGTGCCGGGCATTGACGTGCGAGACTTGTCCGAGTTTCTCGCAAGTCTGACCATGGCCTAATAGAGATGAGCAAATATGTTTGGAAACGATCGCCGAATCCGAATTTGCCATATTGGCGCTGAATTTATTTTTGACGATCATTTACGAACATATTTGCTCATTTCTACTCCCATTGACTCCAATGGTGCTCGGCAAATATTCCAAAAACAGTATTCTCCAGCGATGATAATCCGAACCGAATATTGAAAACTTCGCTCCACTCTAGGCCTAATTCACTATAAGGCGTGGACCCCTAACAACTGCTGGCTCCAGGGGCTGGAGGAAACGGCAATGAATGTGTGAGGCCGGCAGCCCCAGCACTTTTCTAAAAGTCAGCGGAGCAGGCCGGGGTGGATGGGAGTAAAAATCCCAACATCTTGGCGTGAACTGCTTGCTGAATCGCGGCCTTAGTCTCCAAATAAGACCCCTCATTTGCCCCCATTGTAGGTAATATTTCTATTAAGTAAAGGTTTTCCAGTAGTCACAATATATTCATGTATCCCCCCCAAAGTGCTAAGACCCTTTTATATGGAACTTTTTGCAAACAAGATCTTGAACGTGTTATCACAGAGAGCCGAATCCCAATACCGTCTGGGGCGTATGATTGGGGCACCGGGGCGTCAGGAGGAAGAAGGGCGAGATCGTCTCACTCATTATGGAAAGACATATAGAACAACTAACACTTGTCCAAGTCAATAACCCTCAGAGGAGCCGGACATTAACACTCTGATGCCTCTCGGGCTCCCGCCAGTGTGTGATCTACACAGGACTAAGGGTGGCAGCCATACTGAGCAAACAGCTGTCAAATCTCCTCTGCAGCCTGATGGGAGACCTGACAGTGGTATTGACCCCAGTCATCGCCAAAGCCCGACGGCCCCCTCTCCTGCGGGAGCCCTCCTGACAAGCCACGGCGATGACGAACTCCATATTTCACGCATAGCCAACAGCTGGGCCATTTAATTTTTTTTGCACATGACACTTGCCCTGCCCATTTTGCTACAAAAGAGGAGGGGCTAAGGTGTAGAGGGGGGTGTGGCTTATTAGTTGCACACATACAATATATCACTCAATGTCAGTCTGATCAAATTGCATCTACCAAAAGTAAACCAACCACAAGAGTTCATTAGTGCTGGAGGTCTTTTAGTTTATTTGGGGAGGGAAGACAATTCCTGATCACAGGGTAAGACACAGGACCTTCCATGGATCCCCTGAGCTACTCAGTAACCAGAGATCCCTACGGTGATCCACTTTGGGTTCAGCAAACTGTAGGGTGGATCCAGGTCCCCCGATAAAGACTTGAAAATGTCCCCACACTGCAGCATCTGGTCTAATCCAACCCAACAGAAAGTTTGTAGAACCGATTATTTCTACTGTTTTCTCACATCCCAGAGGGCTGAAGCGATCTCATACAAGGAGATACAATGTGGCCAAACAATCCCAGGGTCAATATTTTCCTTGTAGGGTTCACTTCCTGACTCTGGGATCCCTGACCCACAGAAATAAAGAGCCTAAGAGATCCCATCTATTCCACCTCACAAGGGCTCGCGTTTATAGAAACCGCAGAAATGTAACTCCCAAAAAAAGAGCCAACAACCGGCCCAAAATGCAACATACTCCACCTTCCAGGCAGATCCTTCTGGACGGAGCATTTACCAGTACAGCTGTAGACTGGTTTTGTCTCAAACTGGGATTTCTAGACTCTCGAGAGGCGATTCTGTAGGGTAAATCTGCCGAACAGGAACGACCTGAATTATCAGGTTGCTTCCCGCCGTACACAGATGACCCCACTGAATCGATCCCACCTCCCCTCCGACCCCGATCTTCACTCACCTTATAAACTTTTCCGAAGGCCCCGTCGCCCAGCTCCCCGATGATCTCCCAGAACTCCTCGGGGTTCTGATCCCTCTTCACGTGTTCGTATTGCTTCTTCTTTTTGTCCCCGCCGAGCTTAAAGATCTTACGAAAGTTAAAGAAAGACATTTCCTCTGTTTTTTTTCTGGGTAGCTGCTTCCCCCCCCAAACCTCAAACCGCAGCCCTGGAGAAGAGTGGACGCCTCAGCGGGGGGCTGCTGGCTTCATGCCCCACCTAATGACAGGAAAGCGAGGGGGGTGATCAACTGGGGAATCCGGTATATCCTCCCCAATAACTCTGCTAATAGGGCAGTAGATCCTTTCTGAGAACAGCAGATCCTTTTCAATCCCTTGTGATAGA
The DNA here is from genome assembly GCF_039654945.1 of Dendrobates tinctorius. Taxonomy (NCBI): domain Eukaryota; kingdom Metazoa; phylum Chordata; class Amphibia; order Anura; family Dendrobatidae; genus Dendrobates; species Dendrobates tinctorius. Next base: position 17,625,367 of record NW_027361814.1, on the reverse strand, counting down.
AAAGTCGATTCTGTTAATCCCTTGGCATCTACACCAATAGATCCTCCTTGATCTGATGACAGATATGAGCAGATCCTTCCGATGAAAAAGGACTATATCCTCCCTGATATTAGGGCAGTAGATCCTTTCTGGGGGCAGCAGATCTTTTATTAGGGCAGCAGATCCTTTTCAGTCCCTTGTGATAGAAGAGACGATCCTGTTAATCCCTCGGCTTCTTCACCAATAGATCCTTTTTGATCTGATGACAGATATGAGCAGATCCTGATTGATCCCTCCGATGATAAAGGACTATATCCTCCCTGATATTTGGGCAGTAGATCCTTTCTGATGACAGTAAATCCCGCCTGATCCCTGTGAGAACAGAGACCCCAGGAGATCCAGCCCAGGTCGGTTCCAACCTCTTTGGAGATCCCAGATCGGTGGTGAATCGCTCGCTCCTATGCGATCCCGTCCACAGCTACTGTCAGAGCAGGAGGCGCGCTTTATCAATGGGCACCTGCTGGAAGCCCTATCCGAAGGCCGCGGGTTACTCACACGTTCCTGTCAGGCCCAGCCCATCACAGGGACGCGGCCCCGGACACAGAGGGAGGAGGAGGAAGAAGAGGGGGAGTCACCCGAGCAAGGCGCAGCAGCAGCACCCGCACCCCCGACCCGAGCGGCGGACCGGAGACGACAGGCGCCCAGAGGTGAGACATAGGCGGCCCGGCCTCTCACACTTCCTCTACATCTACACTGGGCCCCGCCGCGCTGCGCGTCCCCGCGGTACCTCTCCTTTGCCGGGAGCGCGAACGTTTCCCTAGCAACAACTTATTTTTTTTTCAATCTTTATTAACCACGAATAACGCACACAATGGCCGCCGTCTTTTATTGGATAGAGGTGGAATGTGACTGGATAGAACATAGAGCGGTTTTCCGGCATGGCGTGTACACGAGGAGAGCTGCGGAGGACGCTGCTGGGCCGCGCTTCAGCCTGGCTGCCCGACTCCGCCAGTGCGCGCCTTTCCCGAGTGCAAGTTTTTTTTTGTTTGTTAGAACTTTATTAACAATAATAGCCACAAGCCAGTGGAAATGTCACATCAGAACCTGAGTGTTTCCACACCCGCCCAGACCATTTATACCCGGGTATAGCAGTGGCCGCGCAGGCAGGGAGGATGCTGAGGACAGGGCCTCACCCTACACTGGGCCGTGACTCATCCGTGTGTCAGGCCCGGGGCTACACTTGGCATCTCAGCCTGTAAGCAAAACTATTAGACCAGCCCCATATTCCTGTAGAACTACAAGTGCCAGGAGACTTTGCACACTTCTGAATTGATCATGGGACTTCTAGTTCACCAGGCGCCGAGCGTCCGGGACCCGTAGTTCTGCGGGCGCCGAGCGTCCGGGACCCGTAGTTCTGCGGGCGCCGAGCGTCCGGGACCCGTAGTTCTGCGGGCGCCGAGCGTCCGGGACCCGTAGTTCTGCGGGCGCCGAGCGTCCGGGACCCGTAGTTCTGCGGGCGCCGAGCGTCCGGGACCCGTAGATCTGCGGGCGCCGAGCGTCCGGGACCCGTAGATCTGCGGGCGCCGAGCGTCCGGGACCTGTAATTCTGCGGGCTCCGAGCGTCCGGGACCCGTAGTTCTGCGGTCACTGAGCGTCCGGGACCCGTAGTTCTGCGGGCTCCGAGCGTCCGGGACCCGTAGTTCTGCGGGCTCCGAGCGTCCGGGACCCGTAGTTCTGCGGGCGCCGAGCGTCCGGGACCCGTAGTTCTGCAGATTGTAAATACATGAGACGTCATTCTTTATGCAGTAAACACCCGGGACTCCTGCAGACCTCTGGTTGCTGCATAGATTGCAGTCCCTTGGTTAGCACAAGGGTGCCATCATTGCCAGTTTGAAAGGACGCTCAATTTTAGGTGAAAAATTAAATTCTGTGTTGACGTAGATAGTAATGTGGTCACTTTCCATTTCTGGTATATTCTCAGAGTACCACACACCACCTATGCAGAAGAAGGGTCTCCCTGATCCTTGTCCCATATGATGGGGCCACCGCATTCAGGGTGATTCACAGCACTGAATATTGTAAGTGAATGTTCATCAGCTGTTACTGCTGAGGTCTCCGAACCCTGCTGTAATGTGTTTACTGATGATATAGATGGCGTGGAGAGCAAAGGTCAGACAAATCGGCTCCGACAATGTGAGCATGACCTGGGAAGCTATGCTTGTGTGTGTATGTATATAGGTAATGATTATTATCAGCAGGCTGTGTACATGCGATGTGCTTGCTCAGCATTTCCAGCATGGTAGTCCAGGGCTGCACTGTCCTTTCCAGCTGGATGCCAGGTAAAAGCCGGCCATACGCATTAGATAGCTGGCTGACATTTGTGTAACCCGAAGCCATCTTGGTCGAATTGTCCGACTCACGTACACATTAGATTGTCAGCCAAACCCATCATTGCCAATATAAATCTAATCTGTGTATGAGGGATAGAGTTTACATCACCCCAATCTGTGATTTGAGGATCCTCTAGCGCAATAAGCAAAAAATGATTTAATAGATGTCGCTTTTTTTTTTTTTAGATCGGTCATTACCTTAAAACCAGGGCTGTGGAGTCGGTAAGCCAAACCTGCGACTCCGACTCCTCAATTTCCCTTCCACCGACTCCGACTCCAACATATATTGCTTATATTTAAGTGAAAAATTTATTGTAGTACAATGTGAACATCAGACATTTAATCATTTTTTTATGATACAATAATCAAGACATTTAGATAGAACATAATATATTTATTGGAATACAACTTTAGAACACACAAAACTGTAATAAATTGTAAATATGTAATACACTATGTAATATCGATTATATATATATATATATATCACTATGTAATAAACTATGTAAGTGGCAAAAAACAGTTTTCAACAAAAACATACTAAATAACATTTGTGCAGTCTATGAATTTGTTCTAAGAAATAGAATTGCCTCCATCAGATCCTCCTTCATAGATGACCTCAAATTTGACCTAATAATTTTAAGGCCAGAGAACAACCTCTCTACACTAACTTGGGTTGGAGGGAAAGCCGTAACCACATGGGCAACATCTCCAACAATTTCCAAGTATAAAGGAATTGCCTCATGCACAGTCAGTTTTGATGAACGGTTGAATTTTTCTATTTCTTTGAGAGCAAGTGAAACATTTTGCTGAAATATGGTCAATCTGCTTGCTATAGGAGACGGAGTGAAGTCTTTTTCCTTCCAGCAACGCTTTGCCTGCTCCATGTCATCCAAATACTTGTCAAAGTCAAACTCCTCATCTGATGAGGATGAAGATATGGCAGCACTTGCGCCTGGCAGTCCTCCTGTAGGCCACTCATCCTAACTGCTACCTCAGTCAGAGCTTCTTTTCCTTTAGTAAGCTGTTAATCATCAAGCAATATACGATGACTTGGGTCCACATAAACAGCTGTCAGAAAAATTTTATTTTCCAATAGCTGTGTCACTCTCCGTTTCATTGAAGCAGAAATGCCATCTGCGATTAAATCTCCTCTTTGGGACAGGCAAAATAGCAAGTTCTTCCACTCCCTTATGAAAATGCCAGGAGTTAAATCCTCAGCTTGTAATTTCTTAGTCACGGTAAATGGGTGATTAAGCAATTCCATCAATTCAGCCACCTGTGTCCATTGACCTTCAATTAGGGTTACCTGAGGGTTCGCCATATCTATAAGAAACGGTTTTAGCCAGGATCAAAACTAGAGGGGGGCAGAACCTCATACTGTTCCGCAGAATCTCATACGGCACACCTCAGCTGCTGCAGAACCTTATACTGCACACCCCTACACTTGAAAATAAAGCCTGCACCTTAAGATGTGGTGAATGCAGTCTATTTATTCCAACTATCAATTGATGTTGATGTGTTACTGAAGACGAGCAATGCCTGTCCTGGGCGTCCTTTTGGGCAGCTATGAGGTGTACCTGACTGGTGCTAAAAAAAGGAGTGTTAAGGCCCTTTTACATTTAGAGATGCACCAGCGATCCGATCCGGTCAGGATCGCTGGTGCATCGCTAAATGATCGCTAGTGAGCTTTCATACAGAAAGATCTCACAGCGATGCAGCAGCGACGCAGCGCACGATACTCACCTTTCACACACAGCGATCCTGACGTCCTCCCGCCCGCCTCCACGCTTCGCTCGTCGTCACAGCAGGAAGTCTCAGCAGGAAGCGCCCGACGAGAAATGGACCCGGACATTCTCGCGCGATCAGCGATGGACAGCGGGGGAGCCGGTCGCTGGTAAGTATCACACATAGCGATATCGCTAGCAATATCGCTATAACGTCACAAAACCAGTGACGTTTTAGCGATATTGCTAGCGATATCGCTTAGTGTAAAACCCCCTTTAGTCTGTGTGCTGCCCAGCTTTCATTCTTTTCTTTTTGGTACAGATAAGATATGGATAGAGCAGATTTGTAATCTGCTTTTGCTATTGAAAACCTTATCTATGAGCTCTAAAACCTTTCAGGTGATGCGGTTTTTTAAAAAGCTGATCTGCTTTTGCAACTGAGAAACGTATCCTCAAATAACGCAGCAAAAACGCTGTGTGTGAATGTAGCCTTAGATCAGGAATAGAACAGCCATTTATAGGACATTTCATAACTTTCCCAAATTCCTATGAAAAAATATTCAGCATATTCTACATTGAACTACTGTACCCAATTTATACCGACTCCACCAAAATGAGCTCCGACTCCACAGCCCTGCTTAAAACTCTACCAACTTATTGCCTTTAAATCACAAGCTGTGCACATGACGCCTTTATCTCACCATAAAATGATTTTAGCACTTAGACCTGACCCTAGAATAACCACGGACCCCACGCCTGTGTAATCCATTCTGGCAGTGATCTCTCTTGGACCTCATTCACACGTCCATTTTTTCACCGATATCGCTCATAGATGTGAAAGTCTATGGGGCTGTTCACATGGCAAATGCAAGTCGATAGACTTGTGAAAAAAATCGGACTGCCCTCGGATGGCATCCACGCGCGGTCCTGTGTCCATGGACTGCTAGATAGGAGAAGGTGGAGAAACTGTTATTTTTCATATACGAATACTGATGAAAATCGAACCCAATTAGGATGACACTCCGAAGAAAATCACTGATACAATTTGTCTCGTTTTCCCTGTACGTGAAAAAAACGAACGTGTGAATGACATCCGATTTGCTCGCACGAATGCGATCTGTGCTTTTCACGGATAGCACTCGTACCTATGAAAGTCTGTGGGGCTGTTCACATCTTCGTAGTTTTCACGGACCGAGCAGTCTGCACAAAATTGCGGAGATTTGTCCGGCATTGATCTGAGTGTCATATCAAACTCAGTATTGTAAGTCTATGGGCCTGTAAAAAATCAGACAGCTATTGAAATGCCATCTGTGCTGCCCGTTTTTCACAGACTGCTAGATAGGAAAAGTTTAGAAAAACATGATGTTGCAGATTTTCTGCACCTAGTAAGGCTAGTTTCACATTAGCGTTTTTTTGCACAGCGCATCGTGCGCATAAAAAACGCAAAGAAAAGCGCAAAACAAACGCGCTTTTTTTAGTGTCATGCGCACGCTGATGCGTCAAAAAAACGCAGCGTTGCTTGCGTTTATGCGTTTTTGCATGCGTTTGCGTTTTTATGCGCATGCGTTTTTAGGTGTGACATTTTTTCCATTGTCTAGACCACATTCCAGACTTGTTTACCTCAAAAACGCATGTGCAAAAAAACGCAAGCGTGCGCAAGACCATGCGCACGCATGCGTTCCCATAGACTTCAATGTGTTGTTTTTGCGCATTCCGTGTGCAAGCGTGTGCATACGTTTTTTTGACGAGACAGGGCAGACCAAAAAATGCAACATGTTGCGCCTGGCGCGAAAGACAAAAATACGCATGCGCACGAAAACGCAAGTGTGCGCAAGACCATGCGCACGTCATGTTAAACATAGGTGCGCAGTGCGCATGCGCACGGGTGCGCACAAAAGCGCTAATGTCAAACCAGCCTAAGTAAATTGCTTTACCTCCGTTTTTTGTGGCTTTTTTGAGTGTCTTTTTACATGATTTTATCCCATTTTTTCACTGCATTTTTTTGTCTGCTTTTAGTATGTCATGTTTTAAATAAAGCTGCTTTTTTTAGACTTCCTGGTATTTAGCTTTAACAAAGCTTCACATGCAGATTACATGCGGTTTTATTGCTTTTCCACAGCTGAAACGCTCTAAAAACAGATGTGCGTTTTCTATCTGCAGATTTTCCACATCTAATTTAATTTTGGGGGGAAAATCTGCACATAAAACTCAGCGAACCCGCAATAGAAATTGACCTGTTGGAGATTTGAAACACGAACCGCACATCAGTTTACGTAGAGTTAGGCCGTGGTCACGCTTGCGAGTGTGATGCGAGAAACTCGCTCATCAGTACCCGGCACTTGGACCGGAGTGTGCGGCTGCATGTTCCCTTTAAACAAAAGGAGATTTCTATACATCTCATACACTTTGCTGAAAGTGTAGACTCATTGTTGAACCAAAATCTTAGTTGTTGCCCTCCCAGCTATCTCTCCAACCCCCCTATCCATATGCATGCTCAGATCAGATGAGCATGCATGTGGTCTCAACAAGCAGATGGAAGGTAAATGCTCTCAGACAGTTCTCGCCCCTTATTAAAACATGATTGGGCATGTTAAAATTCAACATGCCTAATCTTTATTTTTCTGGCAATCTGCAAAAAGGAGTGTCAGTGGAGCATCAAATATGCAAAAAAATGATTGGCGGATGATGCATAATTGCTGCGGTTTTACTGCAGTCACCGCTGTCACATTTCACCTGTTGAGTTGGATGCAGCGGTGTCGCACTTGTCATTTCACGATTGTATTGGATCCGGCCTTGTTCTGGGGGACACACGTCCTCACGCCGCGTATCACATTGTGCAACCAGCACAATTGTTTCTTCCATAAATAATAAGACTCCGATTGTCTATTATCTTCTGCTCTAAACACAGAGGAGACGCCTTACGGATTGGACTGACTCATAGGATTTACAACAAGCCCCGGCAATGTCTGGGAGATTCCACGGTGTCAGGATGCCACATAAATACTCTCCTGTGTATGTGGGTGATGCAGGCTGGGTGCTCGCTGAAGGATGGGATCATTGTTATTCATTATACGTTTAAAAGCTTTACTGATCATTTGTTTAATTACATTTGGGTTTCTTTTAAAGTAGTAGGAATGCAAATCCCTGAGAAGTGGTTGTATGTTACGCAGCTGTGTGATCCACGAGGATAAAGCGGTGCGAAATATGCAAAGTAAAATGTAAGTTTTACAAATGCAGAAAACAGCAAAAATAGCAAAAGTGCCCACAATTGGACCCCATCCACCCCAAAGTGCACGACTCCTACCTGAGCCCCATTTGATGTTTTCTGCCCATTGATTGACACTTTAGAACCTTATAATGAGGCTTCCCCATATCTAGGTGGTTGTACAAATGCGTAGTATAGGGCCGTGAGCCTTAAGGAGATTCCCCATCTGGGACATTTATGGGATATGCTAAAATGTCCAATAGATGCTTGGTCCCACCACTGAGACCTTGTCACATCTCCACCAGGACCTGCTCCTGCGACGTCTTCCTCTGTCCCCACGTCCTGCTGTGTTCATTCTGCGGGCGGCACTGGTGGTCGAAGAGACGTTGAGAGCAGAATCTCTGGACGGCTCAGGCTCTTTCCGGCCATTTAGATTAGAGTGGCTGGGACCTGCAGTGCCATTCAGTTTGACAGTATGGTCGCAGTCAGGTGGCGGGATAATATCGGTCCGAGATCAGAAAGCAGTGCTTGGTCTGGCCGGCGGCTCGCTCGACCCGTGCGTGACAGCTGCCTAGAAATACATGAAGATGTCACACTGTGTGACTACAGACTTATGAACCCCCCCCACTCACACACTGTGCGCTGCAGGGTTTCCCCGGTTTCTGAGCTGAGACCGGCGGGTTTCTTAGGCCTCTTTCACACATCAGGTTTTCTGCTTCAGGCGCGATCCGGTGCTTTTGACTAAAACCGGATCCGTCGAAATGCAATGCCGGATCCGGTTTCCCCCCCATTGACTTGCATTAGAGCCGGATCGAGCCGGATGGCCATGCGTTTCATCCGATTTTCGCCGGATCCGGCAATGTGACGCGATCCGGCGTCTGGAAAAAACGGTGACTGTAACGTTTTTTGTATCCGTCGAAAAAGCCGGATACATACAATGAAAGCCTATGAGCGCCGCAATGCGCCGGATCCGGTTTCTTTGGTCTGAGCATGCTCAGTAGCTCTGCCCACAGGACATATATAAAAGCAAGACAATGGGACCCTCAGTCACACCCAACATGCCACCCAAGCCAAGAACCAGGAGCAGGAGAAGGCAGCAGACATCTGCAGCAGCAGCACCATCAGCACCACCCCAAATGGAGCAGCATGCTGAACAACGGGAGGGGAGTCCAGCAGCAGATGAGAGACGGTAATTATCAAATCCCCCATTCCTCCAAACTAGGGCTATGGAATATCAAGATATTCATTGGCCCTTTGTTTCTCTTTATTCAACAGCCGCCCAATAGATGCAGCAGCAGCAGCAATGGCAGCAGCAGAAACACCACCCACAGCCATGGAGTCTGGCCATGAGGAAGACAGCACATCTTCTGGGAGCCCTCCCTCGCATCGTCAGCGTTTGACGGTAAGTTTTTATTTCCAAAATCCATCATCTCTGTAATATATGTCTATTCATTGCCTTTTATTTCAAAACAGGAATCACAAGATGAAGAGGAGCTCCCAGAAGAAGAAGGAAGGGGTGGACAGACACTTGGAGTGGGCTCACAATTGGTAAGTTTTTTGCATCAAACGCAGAAACACAACATCACACTACACACAACACATAGAAAACAATGTTCTGCAGACCACACACAGCAAACAAATGCCTACATCAAAAGACATAACATTTTTTGTTTTCTTCTCTAGTCTTCCCAATCTGGTGCTCGGCCAAGAGGTCCTCGCAGTGCCTCCCAGGGTCGTCGGCGACAGCAACGCGGCGGTCACCAGCGTGTAAGTATAAATATTTTTGCTTTGTTTTTTTGCACTTTTTATTTCATTTCTTTTGTGGAGGCTAATTATGTTATTTTTGTCTTTTTCTTTAACAGCCTTCACAGCGTGCTCCCGACTATGACGGTGAGGATGGAGGGATTGATGTGGACCGCCTCATCGATCTCGTCAGAGAAAGGGAGCCGCTCTGGAATATGGCTGACCGCCGCCACGCTGACCTGATCGTTACCCGACGACTCTGGGAGGAAATCTGTTCGCTCCTTGTGGACCGCTGGGAGGACCTCGAAGCTCGGGCCCAGATTAAAGAGCGTAAGTATATACAGTACCGGTTGCTTGATTTAAACCAGTGTTTCCCGAACTCCAGTCCTCGTGGTCTCCACGGATCATGTGTTCAGGATTTCTATTTACTTTGGAAATCCTGAAAACATGACCCCTGGGGACCATGAGGACTAGAGTTTGGGAAACACTGATGTTGTATACTAACCACTTTGTCCTTTCTCGTTTCAGGGGAGAGAATTGTGAAGCGGTGGCGGTCTGTGAGGGATCGTTTCAAGAAGGAGTTCAATAAAGAGATGCGGGCCCCGAGTGGATCTGGAGGACGCAGGAGCAAATACAAGTACGCACGAGCCCTGTCGTTCCTCCGGGAGACAATGCTCACCAGAAGGTAAATATTACACACCACATGTGACAAAAAAATGTTTAGATGTAACTTTTTTTTTTTCAGCCAGGGCCATGCCATGTCACTATTTTAATTGGTTTTTTTTCTCTTTATTCCACAGCACGGTGAGCAGCACTCGGGAGCCTGCACGATTGGACCCTTCTGAGGCGATCCCTGAGGAGACCGGCACCGAGGGACACTTCGACCACCCCGGTACATCTGCACCTTCCCAGCCTTCCCACACATTCGACCCATCTGTCCCATCCACCAGCACAGGAGCATCGTGGCCGCCTACATTACATGAAGCTGCTGGTGAGGAGATCGCTTTCCCTTTACCCCACCCTTCTGCCCCTGCCACCTCTAGTACACCTGCGGGTACTGGGCGGCAGCGGCAGAGGGGTCAGGAAAAGACTTATGCGCCAGAGTTCTTGCATCTGAATGCATCTTTCCAGAACTGTCTAAAAGTCTTGTCAGAGCAAATCTCCGCAGGCTTTCAGCAGATCAACTCCAGCATTCTGGAGGTGAAGACACTTCTGCAAACCATGCATTCAGAAGCAAGATCTTTGCCAAACCACACCTTTTTCAGGTCTGTTGTGGAGCTCATGGAAACGCTCTCTCCTACCCAGCAGATGCATGTAATGCATTCATGCCACGCTGCTCTCCAGCAAGTTACCTCCCAACCTCCTCCTCCCACCACAGTAGTTCCTCCACCTGCACCCCCTCCAGCCACTTTCCATCCTCCCCCTCCTATTACATCTACACCCCCTCCAGCCACTTTCCATCCTCCCCCTCCTATTACATACCATCCACCTCCCCAGCACCATCCACCTCCCCAGCACCATCCACCTCCCCAGCACCATCCACCTCCCCAGCACCAGCAACCTCCCTAGCACCAGCAACCTCCCCAGTACCAGCAACCTCCCCAGTACCAGCAACCTCCCCAGTACCAGCAACCTCCCCAGTACCAGCAACCTCCCCAGTACCTGCAAACTCCCCAGTACCAGCAACCTCCCCAGTACCAGACATCTCCCCACTTCCAGCAACCTGCCCCGTACCAGACATCTCCCCACTTCCAGCAACCTGCCCCGTACCAGACATCTCCCCACTTCCAGCAACCTGCCCCGTACCAAACTCCTTCCCCATACAACTTGCCATCAACATTAGATTAGATTAGATTAGATTAGATAAACTTTATTGATCCCGGAGGAAATTACAGTATTACAGCAGCAGAACAAAGATCAAGAACATTACAAGAACAATACACACTTTACAAAATAAGTCTATATGGACAGCAGATGCGGATAGACTGGTACTTGTAACTCACCAATTCCCCCCAATACACTTTGAACTTCATTTAGTCTTGGGATGCTTTACACTTATACATTTGTTAAACATCCCCACAGCTGTCGGAACAAACGATTTTCTATATCTTTCCTTTTTACACATTAGTTGGAGTAGACGCTTGCTGAATGTGCTCTTTTGCTTCGCAAACAGTTCATAGAGCGGGTGTGTATTGTTGCTCATTATAGCCTTGCATTTCTTAGTAATTCTATCCTCTAATACCTCCTCGAAAGTCCTGAGTTGTAGACCCACCGCCGCACTAGCCTTCTTGATAAGTTTATTCAGCTTATTCGCGTCAGCTGTGCGCACACTACTACCCCAGCATATAATTGCATCAAAGATTGCACTCGCCACAATGGATTGGTAGAACATTTCAAGCATTTTGCTACACACATTAAACGACCTTAACTTCCTTAGGAAGTAAAGTCTACTCATCCCTTTCTTGCAAACCTTCTCCATATGGCACCTCCAATCAAGCTTGCTGTCCAGGTGAACCCCCAAATATTTGAAATTCTCCACCATCTCCACATCCTGACCATCAATAGTGATAGGTAAGCAATCCTTCATGCACCTTCCATAACTCAACACCAGCTCCCTGGTTTTCTTTACGTTGAGTTCTAAATGGTTAGCCTGGCACCAGTCAACAAAGTCCAAAACCACCCTTCTGTATTCCTCCTCCCCCCGGTCTCTCTCAATACCTCCGACTATCACTGAGTCATCAGAGTACTTCTGAAGGTGACAAAGGTCTGATTTATACTGAAAATCAGCTGTGTATAACGTAAAAAGGAATGGCGACAGCACCGTTCCCTGAGGGGCTCCAACACTACTCCGCACACTATCCGATACGGCCGCCCCCAACCTAACAAACTGTGGCCTGTCCGACAGATAATCAATGATCCAATTCACTAGTCCCTCATCAACCGCCATTTCAACCAGCTTTTTACGTAATAATAGTGGCTGTAAGGTGTTGAATGCACTGGAGAAATCGAAGAACATGGCACGCACAGTGGTTCTATCATTGTCCAAAAAGGAATGTACTGTTTGTAGTAGATACGCTACAGCATCGTCCACCCCCAGACTCTGCCGATACGCAAACTGAAGGGGGTCCGTAAAAGCAGACACCCTCGGACACAAGTAGGCAAGTACAATTCTCTCCAAGGACTTCATCACATGCGATGTTAAGGCCACCGGTCTATAGTCATTATGGGAGCTCGGGAAGGTAGTCTTGGGAACCGGCACCAGGCAAGAAGTCTTCCATAGAACTGGTACTCTCTGTGATTGTAAGCTCCAGTTAAACAGGTGCTGGAAGACAGTGCACAACTGATTCGCACACACTCTGAGGACACGTGGACAGATACCATCAGGCCCTGCTGCTTTACCCATGACCAGCTTACTAAACTGTTCCCTCACATCATTTTCGGAGATCAAGAAAGACTCCGACTTCCTCCCCCCAGTTGATATTGCTCGTCTCTCCCCGGCCCTCTCCTCTGTTGACATGGCACATTTATTGTTGAATCTGTTGAAAAAAACATTCATTTCATTAGCCATGATCAGCCCCCCACCCCCCTGATCATCTGCTCCTACAGTCCCTGCCCAACCCTCCACTCCACCACCCACCACCTCTTCTGCTTCCCACATGTCCACCCATTCTGTAGTTTTTTCCACACCTTCACCTCTCTCCACACTCCCAGTGTCGAAGTGTCCCGCAGCCCCTACAGCAGTATTTCCACCACACACTACACAGATTTATAATGTGTGTATTTAAATAAAAATGACCAGTTTTATGGTTTCAAAGCTTTATTAAACAAGTTTATTAAAATTTTAAAAAAGTTTACTAAAAAAAACATTTTTCAATAAAAGTTAAATTATTTTACACTGGTTGTCTGTCATTTCTTTCTGCGGCGAAAAAGGTTAAATACAGGGTATTTAAAAGGTGAAATGGTATTCAAAACTAGATATATAACTGTGGGTAAATTTTAGCTTTTTGCCACAGTTGTGTTCCTGGTTGTGTTTGAAGCAAAGTATTTCACCTAAAAAGTTGTGTTTATTGTTGGTGATTTCATAACAATGTACACAACTTTTGTTAAAAGGTGAAATACTTTGCATAAAACACAACCAGGTACACACCTGTGGCCTAAAGCTAAAAATAGTAAGACCATGACAAGATAGCCAACTTTGGTTGGCAAAGGTATATACTGTTGGTACAGAAGGTACACAAGTTTGGTTGGGCACAAATCTTTCACACTCTGTCATCCTGCCAGTGTACTCTGCCTTGTACTGCCCTGTACTCTTCTATGACGGTATCACTGATTGGGTGGATAGATGAAATGCTGTAGATATAGTATATCTTGACTTCATCAAAGCATTTGACAAAGTCTGTCGTACAATCCTTATTGAAAAAATGACTAAGTATGGAATGGACAAGGCAACTGTTAGGTGGATTCATAACTGGCTTAGTGATCGGACCCAAAGAGTGGTCGTAAATGGCTGCACATCCAGTTGGAAGAATGTCTCAAGTGGGGTACCACAGGGCTCTGTCCTGGGCCCTGTATTGTTCAACATCTTTATCAACGATTTAGATGAAGGAATTTGAGGGTAAACTGCTTAAATTTGCTGATGACACAAAGCTAGGAGGGATAGCTAATACTAGAGAAGAGAGAGAGAGAGGATTCAAAAAGATTTAAATAAACTGGAGAAGTGGGCAGCAACTAACAGAATGGTTTTTAACAGGGAGAAATGCAAAGTACTACATCTGGGCAATAAAAATGAAAAAAGCATATATAGAATGGGAGGAATAGGGCTAAGTGACAGCACATGTGAAAAAGACTTGAGTATACTAATAGATCACAGACTGAATATGAGTCAACAGTGTGATGCAGCAGCAAAAAAGGCAAATGCAATTCTAGGATGTATTAACAGAAGCATACAGTCTAGATCACGTGAAGTCATTATTTCCCTCTACTCCTCTTTGGTCAGACCTCATCTGGAATATTGTGTCCAGTTTTGGGCACCACATTTTAAAAAAGACATCAACAAACTGGAGCAAGTTCAGAAAAGAGCGACCAGAATGGTGACCGGTCTGCAAACCCTGTCTTATGAGGAAAGGTTGCAGGATTTGGGAATGTTTAGTTTGCAAAAGAGAAGACTGAGAGGAGACTTAATAGCTGTCTACAAATATCTAAAGGGCTGTCACATTGTAGAAGGATCAACTTTATTCTCATTTGCACAAGGAAAGACTAGAAGCAATGGGATGAAACTGAATGGGAGGAGACACAGATTAGATATTAGAAAAAACTTTTTGACAGAGTGATCAATGAGTGGAACAGGCTGCCACGAGAAGTGGTGAGTTCTCCTTCAATGGAAGCCTTCAAACAGAGGCTGGACAGACATCTGACTGGGATGATTTAGCGAATCCTGCTTTGAGCAGGGGGTTGGACCAGATGGCCCAGGAGGTCCCTTCCAACTCTACCATTCTATGATTCTATGATTCTATGATTGAGGTGACATAAAGTATAGTGCAAAATTGTCCCTCATTACTGAAACCGTCACAGAACTTCTAGTGGTAATGTCATGGTAATCTTGCAAGGTGGTTTCTTCAGAGGTGTCCTCAATGGAAATGGGTTCCTTGCAGATAACAAAATTGTGGAGTACCACGCACGCTTTGATCACCTCGTCCACAGTTTCTGTCTTGAGGTTGATCGCAGTCAATAGGACCCGCCATTTGGCTGTCAGAATACCAAAGGTACATTCAACCATTCTTCTTGCTCTTGTGAGGCGGTAATTAAAAATGCGTTTTGGTCTTGTCAATCCTCTGCTAGAGTACGGTTTCAAAAGGTGTTCTGACAGCTGGAAGGCTTCATCCCCTACACAGACAAATGGCATAGGTGGACCAGATGTTTGCGGCAGCGGTCTAGGTGGTGGGAACTGGAAGGTGTTTCCATACAGTTTACGCCCCATGGCAGACAGTTTGAAAACTTGAGTCATTGGAGCGGCCATAGGCCCCAATATCAACCGCAATAAATTTGTATTCCGCGTCAGCGATGGCCATGAGGACAATTGAAAAATATTTCTTGTAATTGAAATATTCCGATCCCGATCCAGCTGGCTTTACAATGCGGATATGTTTCCCGTCCACAGCGCCCAAGCAGTTGGGAAACTGACATATCTGTTGAAACTTGTCAGCAATTTCAATCCACCTCTCTGTTGTGGGCTCTGGTAAAAACTCTTCAGCTAAGGAGTCCCACAGTGCACGGCATGTGTACTTCACTATTCCAGATATGGTGGAAATCCCGAGTCTGTACTGGAAATGCAGTGACGAAAGGGATTCTCCAGTTGCAAGAAATCTGTGGGGAATTAAAAAACAATAAATTAGTTTTAAATCACAGCATTACATACCAAAACTGACCTATAACACTTGGAGATACAAACTACCACCAACAAGATTGCAGTGAAAGTGTGCTCTGATGCGAGCATATCCAATAAATGTGGCTTACCTTAAAGTCACCATCAGACGCTCTGCGGGTGAAACTGAGAAGCGGCAATAGGTGTCCGCTTTTCTTATGAGGTGTGCAATGCGCTCCACCAAGTAATCAAAATTCTCCATTTTCATCCTAACATATCCAAAAAATTTATCCGGGTTTCGTCGAAGGTCCATGCAGAGTGTAGAATAGACCCCACGCGTCATTCTCTTGGCTGTGATGGGGTGGATCCACAAACGTAGTCTACGATGCCTGATGCGCTGCTGTCTTGCTCTCTCCTTCTCCAGAACAATCACCCTCAAACGATTCACCTCCGCTATAAAATCCGCCAAATTCTTCAAAATATTTCCAATGACAACATCCATCTTCGCCAGTAACTTGCTCTTCTCTCCAACCTGCACTTTCTCCTCTACAACCTGTCAAAGAAGGGCTGTAGGAACATGCTATATATAGTTTTCCAGTAGCCAATCCCGTTCGGAAGGCCACAAGGGTCAATTTTAAAAACCGGATCCGGCGTAATCCGTCAAAAAACGGATAGAAAAACGGCTGAGACGGATCCGGTTTTGTCTGTCAAGAAAAAGACGGATCCGGCAGAAAACCGGATCCGTCACATCCGGTTTTACTAAACATTTGCCGGATTCGGCCTGACGCCGAAAACCTTAAGTGTGAAAGTAGCCTTATGCGTTAGGCCTCTTTCACACTTCAGTTTTTTACAATCAGTCACAATCCGCCAGGTTTTGAAAAAAACGGATCCGCAACTTTCTTTTGAGGATCCGTTTTTTCCCCATTGACTTCCATTATTGGCGGATTGTGACGGATTGCCGTCCGTTGCATCCGTTTTTTTTGCGGATCCACCAAAAGTTCCTGTCCGTTACCATCCTCAAAGATTTAAAAACAGAGCTTGCAAGGTTTTTTTCTGTGGCGGATCCTCCAGACACTCATTTAACCCAAAATTCTTTCTGGGTGCCGGACCAAAAATTCTCTCACTCTCTGTCTCTCTCTGTCTCTCTCTCTCTCTCTCTCCACATGGCGTCGTCGCTCTTCTCGCTCGCTGTGATCTTACTGATTCTGTCTTCTCCCTGTGGTGGTTTCTTCCACTTTTCATCACGGTGTTGCTTAAAATTAGTCGCTCCATTTTACATTCTTGCGTCCCCGGAACAGGACTTTCTTTGAGGGTCGCCGCTCTTGGCATTTTATGCATGTGAGTGTACAATCTGTGATAACAACGATTATTCACTCCATTACACTTCACAGCCCTCATTCCTTACACCAAAGTCACGTTGGATTTTTGCGGTTGCGTCCTCATCTGGGTCACCAGATCATACAAGTCATGATCCTCGAAGTTTACTATGGCGACCACCATCTCTGATCACTGTGTACAGTGCAGCATCCTCTCCCCTCTCTCTCTCTATCTATCTATCTATCTATCTATATATATAGATGTTTTTTTTGTGGGGGTAAATTATGGAATGAAAATACAGACTGAAAACATTTTACTTTTTGCATTTATGCCAGTTTTCTATAATAAATTGTCCAAGAATTTTTATGCTCCAGTTTTTTTCTCCACTTTTAAAATAGTAATATGCCAAAAATGAATGACAGCATTTTGCTAATTTTACTTTGTCTGCTCAGAACTGGACGTGGCTAACCTATGTCTTTAGTTTTATAAAGCAGCAGCGATCCTAAAAGTCAATATGGATTCTTTAACAAACCTTGCAATATGACTTAGGATTAAAACCAAACCAGAATTTCAATTGCCAGATATGGTGTTTCGGGGGTGTTGCCCCCTCATCAGTGCAAAGTATGAGATCTGACTTGACTAGGTGAGAAACACTCGGAATGGGGTCTAAGGGGTAATGTTTTCTCCTTGTGGAGAGTGAAAGTCAAGCCCATAGGGTGTGTGCACACGCTGCGGATTCTGCTGCGGTTCCACAGCGGATTTGGCCGCTGCGAATCCGCAGCAGTTTTTGCTGCGGTGTACAGTACCATAATATCCTATGGAGATTAAAAACCGCAGTGCAGACGGTGCAGATTTTTCCGCGCGGTTTTCCTGCGGTTTCAAAACCGCAGAAAGAATTGACATGTCAATTCTTTCTGCGGATTCCGCTGCGGTTTCCCATCTCCTCCGTTGAGGAGATGGAAAAACCGCAGGGCAAAACCGCAGGCCAATCCGCAGGTAAAACCGCAGGTCTTTTGACCTGCGGATTTTACAAAATCCGCGCGGCCAAATCCGCACCCTATTCTGCAGCGTGTGCACTTACCCTTAGACCCCAGTACAAAGTCTCTCACCTAGCCAAATCAGATCTCATACTTTGCGCTAATGAAGGGCAACACTCCAAAACAGCGTTTCTGCAAATTGAGATCCTAGTTTGGCTTTTATCCTAAGTCATATGACAAGGCTCGATAGAGGGTCAATATGGATAGGTGGCACAAGAGTTCTAGGCCTCTTCCTTTCTGAAGAGACAATTTGTATATGTAGTTTCCCAGAGGAGCATGCATGGCTAATAAGTCTCCTCACTCTGACATGCCAGGCTTAGCTTGTCACTCTCCACAATGAGAAGCATTAGCCCTTAAATCCCTTTTATAAAGCAGAAAATTAGAATCTGTCTTAAAAAATAAATAAATAAAATAGGAATTAAAATGGAAAGTTTGTAATTGTTTCATCTTAGCATACTGTCATGATGTTATGTTACAATTTTTTGGGGGGTGATGGAATAATTTCGGAAAATAAATAATTAAAATTGTATTTTTGTTAGACTTTCATTCCTTTCGGCATAATTAAAAACTTATATTTTTAAAGGGAGCCTGACAGATGGATTTACTTCTACTAACTAATTACAGCTTTGCATTTGTCCTTTAACACTGTTTTCTAGCTCAAAGAATCCAAGCATAATCGTAAAACCTGCTTTTTAATATTTAATTACCACATAATTAGCCGGACCCGCTGCAGATCTGAAACAGATTTAAATCTTCAAGGAAAAAATAGGAATTCAGAAATCACTTTGCTGCTACAGTAAAACGTTGTGGGTTTTTTCCCGCAGAGAAAGTGTACACCTCTCGGTCTAGTCCGGCTGATTATCAATGTGGCGCCACAACGTTAAAAAGTTCATTTTACAACTATGATGAGATTTAAACCTAAAATTTGGATTTGCTAGAAATCGGTGTTAATTGACAAATGCAAAGCTGAGTGGGCAAATTTGGGTGCCTAGAGTCCACAGGTAAAGCTGAATCTAGGGGCCATACAACAGCTACACGCAAATCCCTGTTTGGCATTATCCTATTTACCATGATATTGAATCTAAGAATTAACGGCATTTTCTTCCATCTTCAGATACAAAGTTTTGATTCCTTTAAAATATCATTCCTAAATTCCTCAACTTTTACTAATCCTGCCATATTTTTTTTGTGGAATTGAGTCCGCACTGGTGGATGCTTTATAGGTCGGATGCTTTAGTGGTCACAATGGTGTTTGCAAATCTACTTTGGCCATCAGATTGAGGACATTTTGATCTGTCCTACTTTTTTTCTTTTGCTACTCATATAATATGTCAATTTTGTAAAATTAGACAAAATTTTGATGAAGATTTCTGCCACAAACTTAGACTAGGCAGTCTAATATTAACCAAACTTATCAACTTTATGAATCACTTTGATAAATTTGGCAAATTTTAACGCTGTGTAATCCTAAATTTGCAGACAATTTTTAGCAAATCTTCCCCATTGCTTAACATCTTAGAAGAAAACTGTTCTATGTTCTTTTAGATTCGGCATCTGCCCAGGTACCTGCGGGCCGTCACATTTTCAGGAGCTGCTATGTCGGGTTTTTATGTACAGTAGCTGTAAACCATTAATAAGGACGTTAAGACTGTTTTATGGTAAGGAACAGATGGATCCAATGAAGGGCCTAGGCCAAAAGCTAAAAATGTACTGAAAATTAGCAGGTGTGTCTTAATTCCTAAAGTATAGTCAGTAATGATTTGATTATGTAGTGCACAGTACAGCAGGGCAGGGCAGGGACTGATGCCAGCAGATATTAAACTGTGACTCCACTCCACACAATGCACAATTTTCTTTTCACTAGATTTACATTCTTGCAGAATGATTTTTCTTCTATAGGATTAAACAAATAGAAAAGTCAAAATAAGCGATATACTAGTAAGTGTTGTGAGCTCCCGTGCTCGGATTTCTGAGCCGAAGCTCCCTCTGCTCCCTCTGGTGGTTACTGAGAGTAGTGGAGCTCGCCAGGTGGATGGAGGTTCTCCACCTGACGATGATAATTGGGAATCTGGGATTGCTGGCTGGGAGCATATAACAGAGCTGGCTGCTCTTGAAGCTTGCCGGTTATTTTTTTTCCTCTGTGTGCTTTTGGAGCTCTTTTGTCCCCTGCCTGATCTGCATGTTCAGCTAAGTGATTATTTTGCTAATCCTTTGCTAATCTGGTTGTGTCTTTTTTTGCTTTCTGTTTTGCTGCTAGGGTTCAGCGTGCTCCCGGCCGGGGGCAGCGCTGGGCCCTGCTTCATATGTTGCAGCTTGTTCAGTCCCCTGTTATGTTATATCTTTATGCTTGCTGCCAGTTTATACCAGAGTGCTGATCTAGCGGGGGTGAGATCGTGGGATCTCAGGTTTTTTTGTATATCAGAAGGTTGGACTTTTTCAGGGTTTTGTGCGTGATTGCAGACAGTATCTTTTTCTGTCCTGTCCTGTCCTGTCTAGACAGCTTGGGCCCCACCGTTTGCTCAGTCTGTTCTCTGCCTGTGTTTGTGTCTCATCTTGTCTCACCGACAATATATGTTTGGGGGCTAGCTATTCCTTTGGGGATCTGCTCCAGGACAGTTTAGATTTCACCTTTCTTGCTTTAGGCTTAGTAAGCTCTCCGGCTGTGACGAAGTGTCTAGGGCATCGTAGGAACGCTCCATGGCTACTGCTAGTTGTGCGGATAGGAGCACAGGTCTGCAATCCGCTTAGTTACCAACCTCTCTGGTCTTCTGGTGGCTTAGCCTGTTCCTGCCATCCTCCTTGGTGACCCGTTCATAACAAGTAAGTTTGGCTCTTACATTTCCTTTATCCAAATGCCACCTGTACTGTCACTGACAGTCGCGCTTCCCTCACCGATAGCTACGTACCTAAACAATTAGAATCATAGAATCGTAGAGTTGGAAGGGACCTCCTGGGCCATCTGGTCCAACCCCCTGCTCAAAGCAGGATTCGCTAAATCATCCCAGTCAGATGTCTGTCCAGCCTCTGTTTGAAGACTTCCATTGAAGGAGAACTCACCACTTCTCGTGGCAGCCTGTTCCACTCATTGATCACTCTAACTGTCCCAGCTGTGTCCCAGCTGTGTCCCTTTAGGGGTTTCCGCAGCAGGTCTGTAGGCCACCAAAAAGACGAGATGTTGCTGGAACTGCGGTTGACCCCAACAGCCCACCAGCTGGTGCTCTCTTAGGGTTTTTTTCACATGTCCTGATAATTAAAAAAAACAGTACCGGAGATATCAGTGTCCGTGAGTGTAATACTTGTGGCATATGTGTGCTGCATCAGTATCACACCGGCATCTGGGAAGATCAAAGATTTGCGGTGAATGCACTGACTTTTTCTCACGGTGCTGAGGTCACTTCAGTTCAGCCTGACTGGGGATGCAACCTCAGTGACCGGCAGTAACCTCGATGATGTCAACGCTGCTCACTGAGGCTACGCTCACAACAGCAGCTCATTCACCAGTGGTTCTCAGCCTGGACAGTCGCATCTTGGCACCGTCCAGGTTGAAAACTATTTATCCCCCAGACATGGATTACGGTGTGGGACAGTAAGATGGATAGGTAAGGGATATGGTTGTTTTTTATTTTATTACAGGATAATGGAATAGGCGGTAGGTGAGTATAACTGTTTTCTCCTTTTTTTATTTAAAAATAAAAGACTTTATTCTGGCTGTGCGTTTATTTATAATATAACTTGGATTAGTAATGGTGTCTCATAGACTCCTCTCCATTACTAACACTTGGGCTTGATGTCACTGGATAATACAAAGGTGACATCAACCCCACAAATATGAACCTCACCTGCTACCGCTACAGGGCAAGTGGGAAGAAGTGGGCAAAGTGCAAGAATTGGCTCATCTAATAGATGTGCCTTTTCTGAGCAGGTGCGGGCTGCTATTTTTTGGCTGGGGGGCCAATATCCATGGACCCTTACCAGCCTGAGAATACTAGCCCCCAGCTGCTTTAGCTTGGTTGGTTATCAAAAATTGTTTAAATTTAAAAAAAAAAACCTCTACTCTTGATAACCAGCCTTGCTGAAGCTGACAGCTGAGGGTTGCATCCCGCAACTGTCAGTTTTGCGTGTCTGGTTATCAAAATACAGGGGAACTTATGCCGTTTTTTTACATAATTTATAGTGCAAGCGGCTACTGATGAATACTCTCATCAGCCGTTATGTGCTCTCACTGTTATTAGCGGCAGCAGGTGTAGGCTAATGGGAGTAGTAGTCCCATCACCTTCCACAGTCTCTCTGTTATCCGTTGAATATAACTCTCAATATTCTCCCCTTCTCATGCTGATCGCAAGCAGAGCAGGGGAGAATGATGAGAGTGTCATCATCACCCGGCAATGGGGAACAACGGTTACTGTACCTCTGCTTCCCAGGTGCCAGTACATGTCACTCTGATGACACATGGATGTTATCAGTGTGTGCTGGACGATTTGCAGACTTTGTGGCTGTTAAAAACGTACATGTCAGTGTATTTTGCCCGCGGAAACACGGTCCGTGGAAACACACTAACGTGCACAGACCAATTCACTTGAATGTGTCTCCGGTACATGTGATAACTGTCACCACATGTACCGGACACACTGACGTCTGAAAGAGCCCTTACACTTCAGTTTTCTACTAATACTTTCCAAGCCAGCGCCGGTGGGTCATTGAAAAACATGGACGCCTCTGACATGGCAGTTTTTATTGCTGAAAGGGCCCCTGTAACGATAATGTAAAAATATCATGTATGACTTTTCCGGAACATTCCAGAGTCTTCCATTCTCTACACTCTCTAGAATGATTCATAACAGCACAGAGCCAAGTGACCCCCCCTTGTCACACATTGCAGCCTTGTGCCTGCAGCTTCACAGCTGGTAACACTACACTAGCTCTTTCCTGTCCCCCTCCCCTCCTCAATGCAAGGAATGTCTTAATTAGTAGAAAGAATTTTCTTTGTCTGAGCCTGTGTGTGTGGATAAGTGTGGGCAATATTAAAGAGGCCGTATCTCGGACCCAATCAGTGACAGAAATATGAAAATTATATTTCCGACGTGCGCCGACTCAGCTTCCTGGCCCATGTTTTTCACGGTTCCAGCGCCAACAGAACCAGAGAAATTGATTTCTCCTGAACAGTGGAGAATAACTAGTTCGAGTTTGGTTTTGGATGAATGCCAGCGACAGGCTGGAAAATATGATACTATGTGCGTTTCTATACGAGGTACCCTCTGCGAGTTATGGTTATGATAAGTTTTGCAGCCGAATGTAACTGAGAGCAGGGGGAGGACTATCACCAGAAAGCCCCTTTGGTGATGTCACAAGCCCAGACTTATAAGTCTGCAACTAAGCCCCCCTAGTTAGTTGCTGCTTGGGAGCCGTGCCACAGGACCTCATCCATGAATTATGATGTCTGGCTCCTCCTCCTAGCATGGTTCTGCCTGAAATGATCTAAGCAATATGTAAGTTTTATTTTCTGCTTTTTAAATCACTTTTATTTGTAGTTGCATTGTACATACTATTGTCTCATTTCGTAAAGCCTTTTTATCATCTGTAATCACTGCCCATCTTTTGGGAATAAAATGTATTAGTTCTGCCTCCTTGCTCTGTGACAAATTCACCCGTGCCTGTAAGCTAATTATGTTACTGATTTGGGTTTGACTTGTACCCCTCTATTAATTTTACATATTAATCAAAGAAATCTGAAGCTGGTGGCAGCGAAGTGTGTCCTGGCTAGGTGGGTAGCGCTGGCAGTGACTGAGCGGGTTTTATAAGCTGATTGTGTGGCTGCAGCCAAAGCATTTATAACTCCCTCACTGCAAGCGGGCCTAACAGCCATTGCACAACAAGCAGCCTGTCCGGCGACTAATTATCCTAGGTGTAGTTCCCTGACTGACCTGAGGGTAAAGGGGGCGCCGGAGAGCTGCAAGTTCTAAAGTGGAACTGGAAAGTGGGATATCCATAAATCCCGACAGCTTGTATCCTATTGTGGATGAGACGGGATACATCTTGTCAGAATGTGGCCTGAAGTCTGTAAAATCCTGACAGTGTGCAGTGTGCGTGCTGTGTGACTTCACAAGTCTGTAGTCTCAAGAGTGACTGCAGACTTGAGCCCCAAGAATGGACAACCCCTTTAAGTATAAAGCCTGGTTCAGACCACCGTATAAAAAACGGCACTGCCACACCTGAAAAATTGTGGGCGTCATTGGCTTTGTGTGCGGGAGCCAGCAGGCGGGTGTAGGAGCTGCCTGCCGTTTAGGGTGCAATCAGATGGCTGTATAAATCGGCCCGGAGTGCAGGGACTGGCGGCTCTCCCGACCCGAGCGTGACCACTACATAGAAATAAATGGATCTGTCCTGCTCGGGTCAGGAGAGGTGCTGGGCCAGTCCATGCATTGCGGTCCGATTTATGCGGCTGTCTGGCTGCATCCATAGATGCGCTTTTTTGGTATGTGAAACGGAGCTGACTGGTGAATTCTGGGATTATTATTTGTTTTCCATGCGGATCTGAGGTCTGTGTATGAAAATGTCTATATTCACTAGCACTCTGGCTATAATCGCTCCGTGTGCTGACCTTGTGCAGTCCATTGGGCCCGTACCCAAAACCCGCTCATCATAATGAGCCCTAAATCTAGCCAGCCGTACACAGCGCATCCCACCTTTTTCCGCTCTGTGCCCCCGTACACACCATGAAGAGGGGGCATGCAGATATCCAGAAAGATTAGATTTCTGCCAACAGTCGGGTCACAGCTGCAGCTACTTGCATGTCACACTGTAACCCCATCCACTAACAGTACTTACAATGGGGTCTCGTGACGGCACAATCTTATGTTCACGAAAATCAGACTGCACTCAGATGTCCTCTGAGTGCGGTCTGATTTTTTTTTTTTTCACGGACCCGTAGACTTGCATTTCCAATTTCGATCTGACCTTCGGATCAAAATCAAAGATGTTTCCGCAGACCTCCACGTCTGCAAAAATTACAGCCATGTGATTGGCTCCATAAACTTACCAGGTACGAGTGCTATGTGGGAAAATCATGGCTAGCACATGTATGTGAATATCGGACGTCTGATCGAGCCCTAAGTGCTCGTGCAGATGACCTTTTTAATTGGACAAGCGCTATCCGTGATTTTGACTAAGGCCGGAGTCACACTAACCAGCGCAAAATACGCTCCGTAGTTTACATGCGTAATACGGATGAATGACCCCTAAATAGTGCTCCGTATGTCATCCGTAAGCAAGGTGCGGTCGCGTATTTTGCGCATGTCTGCATCCGTATGGCATCCGTATGCAATCCGTATGGCGAGATTTTCTCGCAGCCTTGCAAAATGGACATTTAACGGTTTTGAGGCCTGCTAACTATTTAAATCATTAGCCTGCACCCTATTTAGATACTCAGAAACAGGTGGCTGCCTCCATTCTGTCCATTTGTCACGTTGCTTTCACGAGGTGTGTTGGTGTTCTTTGTGCAGCATGGCAGAGGGTCTGACATTCAATACAACCGAGCAGGTTCTCTTTACCTGGCTTTTGTCACGGCGCTTTGGCCTCCCATACCCAGTGATAATAAATCCGCGGAGGAGGAGACGCATGTGGGTACATCCACTTTTGAGGCAACGACTCACAAGAGGGCATTTTCACCGCCTCTATTCGTCTCTGCGGGAGCATCCGGAGAAATTTTACCAGTACTGTCGCATGAGCATTTCCACATTTGATCGCCTCTTGGAGACAGTGCGCCCTGGGATAACCTTTCAGGACACAAGAATGCGCAAAGCCATATCTGCAGAGGAGCGACTTCTACTCACAATACGGTATGTACTACCCAACCACATTCTCTATGTTCATAATGTGTGGGCTAATTTATTTATCTTGGCCTTCTTGGACAAAGTTTTATGCCCTCATCTTACTCCAAATATGTTTCAACTTACACACCAGAATGTTAGCTCTAATATGTCCTGCATATCACTTAGTCATTGTGCAACCAAATATGTGTGTGGTTTTCTATCTCAATTCTTACCAAGTTTGGTCGGCATGTAACTGATGTTTTTGGACTTTAGGCATTTTAAACTTATCAATTTCTGTTGTTCTACAGCTTCCTGTCCACTGGCCTGTCTTATGCTGCCCTCCACCATGAGTTTCTCATTGGAAAATCCACCATTTCAGGCATAGTGAGGTCTACATGTACAGAAATCTGGACAAGACTCCATCAAGTGGTCATGCCCGAGCCCAGGATGGAAGACTGGTTGAGGATATCAAGGGACTTTGAGGAGGACTGCCAGTTTAAAAATTGTATTGGGGCCCTGGATGGCAAACATATCAGGGTGCGTAATCCGCCGAACTCTGGCTCCCAATTCTTCAATTATAAACAATACTTTTCTGTTGTATTGTTGGCTCTGGCCGACCCTCAATACAAGTTTATAATTGTTGACATTGGGGCCTATGGAAGGACGGGAGACTCTAGAGTCTTCAATACTTCCATAATGGGTCGGCGGCTACGCACCAACCAGTTGGATCTCCCACCACCACGCCAGCTACCAGGCTCCCCCGAACAATCAGTCCCTTATGTCCTTGTGGCAGATGAGGCCTTTCAGTTATCGCGCAATGTCATGAGGCCATATCCACGGCGCAACCTTGACCACAGGCACAGAATTTGTAACTTGCGCCTATCACGTGCTAGGCGACTGGTGGAGTGTTCCTTTGGGATTCTTTGTGCCAAATGGCGGGTACTCCAGTCTGCCATTCAGCTGAGTGAACAAAATGTGAATGAAGTTGTGAAAGCCTGTGCTGTTCTGCATAACTTCACCAGGATACATGATTGCTCCTCCTCTGATGGTGTTGTGCGTAGGCCGGACAATGTGCGCAGGGTGAGACCACCTATCATCCCTCAACGTAGACCGCTCTCTGGCCTCAAAGTGCGTGATATTTCCACTAATTACTTTATCTCACCTGAGGGGGCAACTTCTTGGCAAGAGCATGCTGTCTCTATGTTATAATTTGTTTCTTTAAGTGTGTCTAAATATATATAACTCAAGCCCTTATGATTCTATGAATGTTTCATTGCATTGGTTAGTGTATGTTAGTATGTTGTGAGGGATAGTGAGAAATCACACAGAGACAAATTTTTAGTTTTGCCTTTTTTTTTGTTTGTTTAAAGGCAAACATAATATTGCCATAAGAACATTTTGGCAATGGGCAAAATGACCCTTTGTGCCTTCTTTAACTTTTTTGAAAAGTAACATTACATAACATAACCCAAAAAAAGATTAGGCAATAACAACATTGCTGCATGAGAATATTAAACTAGATTTGACAAAAATAGGTGAGCTCCATCAACAAAATAAACGCTAAAAGATAACACTCACATTTCCTCATAATGATTTCCAAACATAGAAAGATTCCACCATGACAGGCAAGGCTACCTCACGGCTTTCAGGCAGATATTACCTGTCTGTAGAACAGACAATATTTAACCATGCTATACTGGAAAGGATGAAAAAACAAAACTCACTTGTTAAGACATAGAGAGAGCGTGATATTCTGAAGGCTGGTCGCCTTGATTTGTTACTATACACTGCTAGCAAAAAAGGTGACTACTTCACTAAGGCCAGCACGCCTTTCCTAGGCATTAGCAAGTGAGTAGTGTCTTTTCATCCTCTCATTTTACAGTATAGCGCGTTGAAATATTCTCTTTTGTACACACATGTAATATCTGTCTGAAATCCACGCGTCACATCCAAATCTAACGGCCTCATGAGGCAAAAAGTACATGCACAGGAAGGGGGGTGCTGATTCTATATTCCTTTGTTGTTGCGCTGTACTTACGAATTTTATGCTGCTCCTCACTTGGTCGGTCACCAAAGTCATGGTATATCTGGCGACAGATGCGCCTCCATGACGCCTCCTTTCTTGCCCGGTTTGAATAATTGGCATCGCGTTGGTCCCAGATTTCTGGACGCTCCTGCACCAGGACAATGAGCATCTCCACATTTATGTAAGTGGACGCCATGCTGCTGCTGTACTCCGTGGAGGTGTACTTCCTGGATGTCTGGAGCGCTTTTTGAGCTCATTTGCATGTCTAGGCTTCCTGATGATGGATTGGCCCATTTCCTGTCACCAGCCAAAAGACCTGCGTATTGCTCGCAGGTCACATGTGTGGTCCGTGTGTAATCCGTATTTTTTGCGCACCCATAGACTTGCATTGGCGTACTACGGCCGTAGTACGCTGACAATCGCAGCATGCTGCGAGTGGCACGGAGCGTAGGATACGGATGAGAAATATACGGCTGGTGCGAGGGACCCCATAGAGAATCATTGGTCCGTGTGTAATGCGTGCTTTTAGCGCCTCTCACTCGCTCGTATTCCTCGCCAGTGTGACCCCGGCCTAAGACCACTCCTACCCATGTTATTCTGTGGGGCCGTGCACATGGCCGATTGTTTTTTTTTTTTTTTTCCCCTTGTAATCTCACAACATGCTCGAATTTGTCCACCAAAAATCTGATGGCTCTCTTCCATTCATGTCTATGGGTCCGTGAAAAAAATCTGTCCCAATTTCACGATCTGACCTAATGAAGAAGATGGAGCAACTTATTTTTTTCTCTCCACTTCCGAGAGATCGGATCCCACTCTGATCACAGTGCGATTACCATAATCAGACGATTTTCTCGAATGGAGAGTACGCAGTCGCCTGCCCTGTCCTGCACAGTTGCTCAATACCGGAACACCCACTTATTTTTTGGGGAAACTGTGAGGGTTCGTGCACACTGAACTGACCTGCCGCAGAATCAAGGTTTTGCAAAAAATACTACAGACAAAAAACAACTAAGCTGTGTGCATAGCATTTCTGAAATCTCATACACTTTGCTGGTACTGTAAAACGCAGCTGAAATTTGCATGAAAAAGAAAGCGCATCAAAAACGCAAAGTGTGAACATAGCCAAAAGACGCCGTGTGCACATAGCCTGGTAGTGAATAGGTTAATGGATCCTTCACCTTGTGTTTAGAGTTTGGGGAACCTGC
Source organism: Dendrobates tinctorius (assembly GCF_039654945.1). Classification (NCBI taxonomy): domain Eukaryota; kingdom Metazoa; phylum Chordata; class Amphibia; order Anura; family Dendrobatidae; genus Dendrobates; species Dendrobates tinctorius. The sequence goes on along the minus strand of NW_027361814.1, from coordinate 17,596,569 downwards.
AGTTTCGGTAGCACCCGCATGGGCCGGGATTTATTTTTATTTTCTGCCCGTTTTGGAAGCACTTGTTTGTTGGACTAGTTTGAGCTGCATTCCAGGACCGCCTGTCAGTGCCAGCACAAATCACCATCTCTTCTGACCATGTTTGCAAACTCGTATAAAATCGTCTAGGGATTATATAACAGTAGAGTTAGAAAAAAACAAAACCTTTCTCTTGTATCCTAAAAACAGCATTGTCTTTGGGCTGAGTCTGGAATAATGCTTCAATTCTAACCAAGTGATTGGTGCTGAGCAGCAGAGCAAGACAGGCAATGAGTGGCCACGTGCCCGGTCGGATAGGCTGTACTGTGCCAGGTGGGTCAAAGAGGCCACTGCGAATCACACAGGCCCAGTATACGAGTGCAGAAAGAGTGGAGCTGGAGGAAGGGGGAATAACTCAATCTTCGGCATCAATGTTGATCACCAGAAGCAAGAAACGTAGTGGGATGTAGAAGGGGAAATCGCTCCAGGAATGAAGCTGTGCTGATGATACGTTACAGCTAGTGGAGGCAGTAGCAGACCTCACATCCAGCATTTGTTACTGGCAGGGATTTACTCACAAGAAGAAAATGTGGTACTGGGAGCCAGGGCTGTGGAGTCGGTAAGCCAAACCTCCGACTCCTCAATTTCCATGACACCAACTCCGACTCCACCAAAATGGGCTCCGACTCCATGACTCCGACTCCACAGCCCTGCTATGTCGGGAAAGTATCTGAAAATAAAATGATAAAGATAAAAACCTGAAACTTGGTGTAAGTTTTTAAAACTTTTTCCATGTCTTAGGTGTTCGGGTTGTCCAGGTTTACACACTCTGCGTGTATAGCGTGCGCTGTCAGGATTTTTGGTACCAAGTGCATTCTGACTAGACTTGCACAGGCTAGCTCAATTCACTTGCCTTGAACAAGACTGTGCACGTCTAGTTGGAATGTGGCCATAGTGATTGTAGACTTTGGTGTCATTTCTGGACAGCCTCTATTAGCCATGTTTTCAGGGTTACAGCTTATAGGAGATGCAGAAGTATATAACTAGACCGGGAAAGTTGCCACATCAGAAAACTCCATTATTAGACATGGCGCCTGGTTGATTGTGGGGGGGGGGGGGTTGCTCTGTTGCAGATTTTGCAATTGTATATTGTAATGGTCTAGTAAAGAAACAATGAGTGAGACTGTGAGCGTCACTGGTGACTGCCCTGATATTGCGCCCTCCTCGGGATGACTTGTGGTCCGACCGGTTCTAATGCTCGTAAAACGTTTATCAGATTAGGATCGGGGGTCGGCCGTTGGTTATCACCTCTGTCGCCCTTTAAATTCTCCTCCATTCGCTCATTGATTTCCTTTCACATACTGAGGTCAGACACAACAATGCAGGACATGAATCAGCAGCATATAATCATCACTTTATTCACATTTCTGGGTTACACATGTCGCAGGTTATTTTAGGCCAAAAGATGATGTATGCTGTGAGGACATTTGCTTAATTTTAAATAGTTATTTTTCCAAACTCCCGTCCATACATGCACACTCGGCTCTGTTGAGCATGCGTAGTCAGTAGGGTAGAGGAGAAGAAGCTTCATCTCTGGCAGCTGCTTATCTCCAATGGAAAAGAAGGTGCTCATTCATTTTAGAGCAGAGTGTGCCAAACCCACCATTGTTACCCCGCCATGTTCATAGAGGTCTCCCTACTCTGCCCCAAATACTGACATCCAAAATTAAGGATTGGGCATGTTGAATTTCAATGTTCAATTCTTTTGTTGTCAAAGGAGTTAAGAGGAATCTATTTGTGACCTACTTCCTTCTTCCCACTGATAATACATGTACGCTCTGCCGAACAGAGTGTGCATGCGATTGGAGAATTTGGAAACAATATCTGTCATTTTCTGTTAAGCTCCCAGGACATATGTACAATGCATCCTTAGACGCCCCCGTTTGCTGATTTTACATTTTGGGGTCTTGGTAGCTGTGTGGAATAGTGCATCTAACTAAAAACTTTTTTTTTTACAATGGAATCCCATGGATTCATCCTCAATTTGTTTTTTTTTGTGTGTATGGATATTATTGTTGTCTGCCATAAACTTATTAATACGCTTAACTTAGACTTCTGGTTCATTCCAGGAGACTTTTCAGAAGTCTCATTATCACCACAGACAGATTGCATAGACAGATAACATCTCTATATACAGGAGAGGATACTGGATTCACAATAGGTTAATTCACAGCTCACCTCCTCCCCCTTCTCCACAGTGGTTTGTCTAGAATAGAGCATGCTCAGATGATGCTTTTTTAAAATTCCTGTAACATAAAAATCTATATAATTTTCTGAGTCCATTTAAGCTTCATTTTAGATAAATTTCAGGCCCTTTGTCTTGTCACTCAGGTCTCTGAACATCCGCCCGTTTCATGGAAGAATTATCATCGCTGTTGTGGGGATTGGATCCAGTGTTTCTAGCATTTGCCAAGTTGTACATCAGAGACATTTTGGAACTAAAGGAGTCTCAACAAATACCTGGTAAGTACAGACACAAGTTGGGTGTGTTAGAAATGTTCCCGTCTCCGCTGTAACTTATGAAACATATCTAAAACACTAGACGTGTTATCTCCAGCAAATTTTTCAGTCTGTGGGGATCACTTATTTCTGGCCACTTTTTCAGTCTGTGGCGATCACTTATTTCTGGCCACTTTTTCAGTCTGTGGCGATCACTTATTTATTATTATTATTATTATTATTTATTGTTATAGCGCCATTTATTCCATGGCGCTTTACATGTGAGGGGGGTATACATAAAAACAAGTACAATAGTCTTAAACAATACAAGTCATAACTGGTACAGGAGGAGAGAGGACCCTGCCCGCGAGGGCTCACAATCTTCAAGGGATGGGTGATAATATTAATATTAATATAATTAATAATTAATATAATTAATAATATTAATTAATATAATAATATTTCTGGCCACTTTTTCAGTCTGTGGCGATCACTTATTTCTGGCCACTTTTTCAGTCTGTGGCGATCACTTATTTCTGGCCACTTTTTCAGTCTGTGGCGATCACTTATTTCTGGCCACTTTTTCAGTCTGTGGCGATCACTTATTTCTGGCCACTTTTTCAGTCTGTGGGGATCACTTATTTCTGGCCACTTTTTCAGTCTGTGGCGATCACTTATTTCTGGCCACTTTTTCAGTCTGTGGCGATCACTTATTTCTGGCCACGTTTTATTTCTGGCCACTTTTTCAGTCTGTGGCGATCACTTATTTCTGGCCACTTTTTCAGTCTGTGGCGATCACTTATTTCTGGCCACTTTTTCAGTCTGTGGCGATCACTTATTTCTGGCCACGTTTTATTTCTGGCCACTTTTTCAGTCTGTGGCGATCACTTATTTCTGGCCACTTTTTCAGTCTGTGGCGATCACAAAGTATAATGCAGCTTATATCACAGCCTTTCCTTGACACTCTGTGAGAGCAGAGAGCGAAAAATATTCCTATTTTTATGGGCTTGACATCAATGGAATAAAAATGGTTTGGGGAGCACAGATTTTTTTTTTTTTTTTTTTTTTTTACCAACTTTTCTGGGTTGTCTTCACTTTCTCTAGGAGCTTCCAAGATGTTCCTGGTGACTTAACAAGCGTGGATAAAGTGTATTATGGAGGTAAAAGGACATCAACGGAGAGGCAGCAGAGGAAGATTGATATTTTTCCTTAATTTTCTGCTTTATTTTATAAAAGTAGAGCTTCTCAGCATGGGAATTAATAGTACACCTTACGTCAGGTGGCCATATATATATAAAATTTCCCAGCCATCACAAGGCGGAGTGTTCCCAATTCCTTTTTCCGGTTCTCATAACCGGAATGCTTTTTTTTTTTTTTTTTTTTTTGCCTGCAAGCTATAGGTTTATTCTAACGTTTGTTTGTATTATTTCAGGAATCTTTTTCTACAACGGTCATCCCATCAGACAAGTGGATATATTAGGCACTGTTGTGTCGGTCAGAGAGAAGGACGCTTTCTACAGCTACGGAGGTATTATTGCTCTGTACCGGACACATCCATACATATTACATAATGGTCACTGTTGCTTGGCTGTAACATTGTATCACCGTACAGAATATAAATCCCACTTTCCCGTGGTAAACACTCATAAGAAATCTGTCAGCAGGTTTGTGTTATGTAATCTGAGAGCAGCATGATGTAGGGGCTGAGACCCTGATTCCAGCTATGTTACTTGCTGCCATATGTTCTCTCTGCTGCAAATCTAGCAGAGCTCGGATACTGAGCTGTGTATGATTCCGCCCACACCACTGATTGGCAGCTTTCTGTGTACACTGTATATGGTGGGTGTCGGGGCAAAGAGCAGTTGACTAGAAGGCACGAGACGCCTAATCCTGCTGATAAAACAATGATTTTAATGAAACAGTCAAATGCAGCCTAGTAAGTGATACATCACTGGAATCAGGGTCTCAGCCCCTTCATCATACAGCTCTCAGATTACATAGTAAAAAAAGTGCTGACAGATTCCACTTTTAATCTTAAATCCATACAAGTCTGCTCGTATTACCAATGTGATCCCAGAGTGATCGATTTTTATTTTAATCCTGCCCCAGTCCCTCAGTATGGCATTTCATATTGCAGTGATTAGTTGGCAATAGTACACAGATCCAGCAACATGTTGGCAAATCACCGATGACCCGAATGACGGCCTATTCCAGCAGCAGCAGTGTTGTGAATGAGAGTTTAAGAAGCGAAAATCCACAGCGTAAATTGTCCGGCGCGGTAGATCTAAAATCCGCAGCATTTCCGTGTACACAGCGGGTTTCGCTCTTCGTTGCGCAATCTTGTGCTTTGCTGTGAAACAACATTAACAAAATATAGATGCAACTTTTCCGCTTTGGATCAAATTCTGGATTTACAGCATTGTACAAGCAAAAAGAACGATCAGCGAACCCACCTGTGCCCCGGTTGTAGACCGGCGGGCGCTGTAGACCTGCGGGCGCTGTAGACCTGCGGGCGCTGTAGACCTGCGGGCGCTGTAGACCTTCGGGCGCTGTAGACCTTCGGGCGTTGTAGACCCACGAGTGCTGTAGACCTTCGGGCGTTGTAGACCTTCGGGCGTTGTAGACCTTCGGGCGCTGTTGACCTTCAGGCGCTGTAGACCTTCGGGCGTTGTAGACCTTTAGGCATTGTAGACCTTCGGGCGCTGTAGACCTTCGGGCGCTGTAGACCTTCGGGCGTTGTAGACCTTTAGGCATTGTAGACCTTCGGGCGCTGTAGACCTTCGGGCGCTGTAGACCTTCGGGCGCTGTAGACCTTCGGGCGTTGTAGACTTTCGGGCGTTGTAGACCTTCGGGCGTTGTAGACCTTCGGGCGTTGTAGACCTTCGGGCGCTGTTGACCTTCGGGCGCTGTAGACCTTCGGGCGCTGTAGACCTTCGGGCGCTGTAGACCTTCGGGCGCTGTTGACCTTCGGGCGCTGTAGACCTTTAGGCGCTGTAGACCTTTAGGCGCTGTAGACCTTTAGGCGTTGTAGACCTTCGGGCGCTGTTGACCTTCGGGCGCTGTAGACCTTTAGGCGCTGTAGACCTTTAGGCGCTGTAGACCTTTAGGCGCTGTAGACCTTTAGGCGCTGTAGACCTTCGGGCGCTGTAGACCTTCGGGCGCTGTAGACCTTCGGGCGCTGTAGACCTTCGGGCGTTGTAGACCTTTAGGCATTGTAGACCTTCGGGCGCTGTAGACCTTTAGGCATTGTAGACCTTCGGGCGCTGTAGACCTGCGGGCGCTGTAGACCTTCGGGCGCTGTAGACCTTCGGGCGTTGTAGACCCACGGGTGCTGTAGACCTTCGGGCGTTGTAGACCTTCGGGCGTTGTAGACCTTCGGGCGTTGTAGACCTTCGGGCGCTGTTGACCTTCGGGCGCTGTAGACCTTCGGGCGTTGTAGACCTTTAGGCGTTGTAGACCTTCGGGCGCTGTAGACCTTCGGGCGCTGTAGACCTTCGGGCGCTGTAGACCTTCGGGCGTTGTAGACTTTCGGGCGTTGTAGACCTTCGGGCGCTGTAGACCTTCGGGCGTTGTAGACCTTCGGGCGTTGTAGACCTTCGGGCGTTGTAGACCTTCGGGCGCTGTAGACCTTCGGGCGCTGTAGACCTTTAGGCATTGTAGACCTTCGGGCGCTGTAGACCTTCGGGCGCTGTAGACCTTCGGGCGCTGTAGACCTTCGGGCGCTGTAGACCTTCGGGCGTTGTAGACCTTTAGGCATTGTAGACCTTCGGGCGCTGTAGACCTTCGGGCGTTCCTTCTGCTGCCTATCGGCAGGATTTTCACAAACTCATGGCTGAAAAACCTTATGCAGCCTGAAAACGGGAAGCTATGAATACCTACGAGGGATCTGCGGATGTGATCCGGATCACTTCTCATGTCTATTGAGGCCAGCCAAGGGAAACAAAACCTGCATGGCCTCCTGTCCTGTCTACCGTGTTATTGCCATATATCTTAGTAGGGGAAATGAAACGCCATTGAGAAAAAAATCTAAAGTCTCCACTATACACGTAACGTGTGCACGATAAATCTATAGGAACAGGTAACGTCTGGGATCCACCCTGCATTTTTACACTTTCAGCATGGGAGCACATCGCTGGCACATTTGCTTGACTACCCAAACAATACACCCTTTCTGATTTCACACTTACTACCCTCCTGGTTGTGGGCTGACGGCCAAGCTGCCCCACCCATCCCCTTCCTCCTCCTCTGTCTGCCGCCGACTAATGGATCCCTTTCCTGTTCTTACTGTTCTAAAAGCTGTATAGTCCAAGCAGATTGATAAGAATGACTGCCAATTTCCCTATGTAGTCCTTAACGAATTAATGATTTATTATTATTATTATTATTGAGCGTCCCTTTAAAAAACTCTGTAACTGTCAAAGTGACTCCTAATGTGTCCATCACTAGTTACTACGGAGTGAGTTTTGCAGTCTCACATTTTGTTTTTATGTGTTTTCTTGTCTTTTTGCGTCTTCTCATTAAGTGGATGACAGCACCGGAGTTATCAACTGCACATGCTGGAAATCATCCGGGCAAAAATGTACATCATCTTCAGGTGAGTCGTCACTTACAGTCATGGACAAAAGTGTTAGCCCCCTTCAAATTGTTCCAGAAAATGAAGTATTTCTCCCAGAAAATTATTATAATTACCATGTTTTGTTATACACAGGTTTATTTCATTTGTGTGTATTGGAACCAACACAAAAAAACAGAGAAAAAGATGCAAATCGGACATAATTTCACACACAACCCCAAAAATGGTCCGGTGAAAATTTTTGGCACCTTTCCAAAATTGTGGGTAAACAGCTTTGTTTCAACCATGTGATGCCTGTTCAAACTCACCTGTGGCAAGTGACAGGTGTGGGCAATATGAAAATCACACCTGAAACCAGAAAAAAAAGGAGAAAAGTTGACTCAGTCTTTACATTGTGTGTGTGTGTGTGTGTGTGTGTGTGTGTGTGTGTGTGTGTGTGTGCCACACTAAACATGGAGAACAGAAAGAGAAGAGAACTTGAGAACCAAAATTGTTGAAAAACATCAACAATCTCAAGGTTACAAGACTATCTCTAGAGATCTTGATGTTCCTTAGCAATAAATAAGTTTGTCCCACTATGTACCGTATTTTTCGGACTATAAGACGCACCCCAAATTTTCAAGAGAAAAATAGGGAAAAAAATTAATGCGTCAAATGAGGGTCCATCTTACAGTCCGAATTGTTCAGCTTAGCTGGGGGTAGGGTGTGATATGGAGCGCTGGTGGAGTGGGGTCACAGGAGGTGGTCTGACACAACCCTGGCTGGTGCAGCAGGTTCGATGGTGTGGGGGCTCTGCCATTTTGTGAAAGCCCCCACACATCCATCCTAGGCTGATGGGCGGCGATTTGGCAGATGATCTGTCGTGCAGTGGCTCCGCCAGCTTTGGTGGAAATCCCGGAGCCCCCTCACATCCATCCCGGGCTGGTGCGGCACTTTTGCAGGTGATCGGCGATGTGGGGGCTCCGCCGGCTTTTTGTGAAAGGCTGGAGCCCCCGCACTTCCATTGTTGTAACGCTGAATTTCACAAAATGCCGGCAGAGCCCCTGCCACCCATCAGCCTCGGATGTGTCTCCTGGTAAGTGCATCTGGACCATAAGGCGCACCCCCATTTTTCCCCAAGATTTTTTTGGGGGAAAAGTGCGTCTTATGGTCCGAAAAATAAGTTACCACCTCTTCATTCTTGTTTCCAGGGGTGTAGCACTTTTTAATGGTTTGTTTAACCTGCGGATTTAGGGTTCCCGTTGAAATTTAATCCACATCAAAAAGGTGTATTTCTGCCACAGAAATTGATATGGATTACAAAAAAAAATAGTTCTATATAGTTTCCGACCAAAAGAGCATTGCAGCATGGGGATGAGACTGAATTAAAGCTCAACCATGTTGCTGCTACTCTGATACTTTTCACGTAAAATCCGCATCAAATACACAACGTGTGAACCAGAAGCTCTCCGAGGTGAAACGGCATCACTTGTTTGCTGTCGTAGAAATGACCTTCACATTTATAAAACAGTTTCCAAATCCGTCCTACTAAGCAAATCAGTGGGATGTTTGCACTTCGCTTTATGTTTCTTTATTCAATGAAGTTCCTTGATAAACTTTATGTGCCCGCTATTGTTTGCCTTGATTCAAGAAGCGAGGTCAATGCTGGGAAGCCCAAGCTGGATTACACAGAAGAAGAACGGCTAACCCGGTGGGGCAGGCCCGGACTGGCACATAGGGTAACAGGGCAATCCCCCGGGGGGCCCCTGTGCAGATCTTGGCCCCCAACCGCACTGTATGGGCAACACTTGGCATAATTTACTTGTTTCACTCCGTTCAGAAAAAAACATCTCATCATTCATTAGCCAAAAAAACAGTTTATTATTATGTAGAGATATAGGTAAATTTGTGAATGAGGGGAGTGTAATATTTGTATGCAGGTGAAAAGTGGGCCTCCCCAAGTCAATGTTACTGGTGGACCCTTAGCACCCCAGTCAGACACTGCGGTGGGGACATAGGATCTTACTGCGGGGACACAAGCGTACTTTATGCACTTTAAAGGGAACCTGTCATCACATTTTTGGTCTACCAGCTAAAAATATCCTTTAATTTAGTGTCACCTATGCATTACAGAACGAGTCTTGAAACCCCCTGACTCCCCATGTATCATCCCGAAATACCTTTTTTATTCTTCCTACTCTATGTAAATCTACTCTGTCCGTTCCGATGGGCATCGCTTAGTCCCCCCGCTCCTCGTCTCTCTACGTATTCCTTTCTGTGAATATCACAGATCACAAACTGTTTTTGCGCATGCGCATTGAAATGGCATCTCGAGCGTGCACAACTGTGGGCAAAGCAGAACATCAGCATTGCACATGTGCTGGCATACGCAATTGCTTTCTCTTTCTGACCAGGAAGTATTTCCCTGTCATTTTTCTTTGTTCCCTGCCGCGTCAGTGAACACAGAAATGGAATGGAAATACTTCTGGGACATATAAAGCCATTGCGTATTCCGGCGCATGCGCAACACTGACTTTCGGCTTTGCCCACAGTTGGGCAAAGCATACTGCGCACGCACAAGATGCCTTTCAAATGCGCACGCGCGAAAAATGTACGCCATCGCTGAAATTCACCGCAAGGAATGCGTTGAGCAAGCGAGGAGGGGTGGAGAGATGGAAACAAATACACACCCATTGGACCGGACCGAACAATTAACCTACAGCACGGGAGGAATAAAAAAAGGTATTTCTGGATGATACGTGGGGAGTCAGGGGGTTTCAAAACTAGTCCTGTAATGCATAGGTGACACTAAATTAAAGGATATTTTAAGCTGGTAAACCAAAAATGTGATGACAAGTTCCCTTTAAGACACCAAAATCTTCGCTTAGGTGACTTGTCTGAGATTGCTGCAATAAACTATAGGACTATACGTCCCCAAACCCTAGAAGCCACTGCAGACTGTGCTGATAATAAACGTCCATATTCCCTACAGAAGAATGATGCCGCCCCCTGCTGGCAGCAGTCAGTACAAATAGTCATGTCTGAATATTTACGCTACAGAAGGTTCCTTATGTAAGGGTAGAGCGCGCTGGAATGTTTTTCACGGACCCATAGATTTGCATTGTCAGTTTTTTATCCAACACTCACATTAACATTGGACATGTCACCGTTTTGTTCTTTTTTTTCCCCATGGACAGCGGGATACAAGTAAAAAAAAATCTCGGAGATGTGCACAACGCCGAAGATTATCATAGACGTGAGCGCCATCAGGGAAAACCATGTATAGCCTTTGGTCATGTGCACAAGCCGTTAAAGGGAGCACCGAAAAACTGAGGCTGTTCCTCTGCATGCGGGAGACGGGGGGTGGATTTCACGACCTGCCATGTCGCTTAGACTTTCTTACAATATAATATTTTTTGTAAAATGCTCACAAAAATCACAAAACTTCCCAGCAGACCGCAAAAGAGTGACGGGATATTCTGCTCTAATGGCTTATGTTCCACTTTAACTGAGCTTATGATTTACATCTGTATATACATATACTGTACATCACTGTCCATATGGATGAAAATCTTATTATATCACTTGAAAAACTGTAAAATTAAAAAAAAAAAAACATATATCTATAAAAAAAAATCCATTTAAAATTTTTCTATTTTTTTTTCTGAAGCGCTATATATAATTTTTTTTTATTTTAAAGTCTCATCATGTTTCCATTGATATAAATAAAAAAACTAACAGGAGATGACTTCATTCCAGGGGGTATGTGTGGCATTTTACCCCCTAAGGCCGGTTTCACATTTGCGTTTAGGGCCGCAGCGTCGGCCTGCACACGGCCGCTGCTAAGCCCCACCCCCTGCCGCGCCTCCGCCGGTAGTTCCGCCTCCGGGCGCATGACGCTACATGCGTCATGCGTCCCCTATCTTTATCACTGAGGACGCAGGCCGTACGCAGTATGCGTTTTGGCGGCGCCTGCGTCCTTTTGACAGTGCGCCGACCAGCGCCAAACGCAACCTGTTGCAATTTGGTTGCGCTCGGCGCACCGTCAATAGGACGCAGGTGCCGCCAAACGCATACTGTGCACGGCCTGCGTCCTCAGTGATAAAGATAGGGGACGCATGTAGCGACATGCGCCCGGAGGCGAAGCTACCGGCGGAGGTGCGGCAGGGGGTGGGGCTTAGCGGCGGCCGTGCGCAGGCCGACGCTGCGGCCCTAAACGCAAATGTGAAACCGGCCTAAGCGCTCCTCTTATACTGCCCCAGCCCCCTTCTCTGTCTGTGTTATGTCTGCCATAGGGCAGAAGACTTACTACTTATCTTTCATCCTGTCCATTGGTTTGTAGAGGATCAGAAAAGTCCATCCGAAGCCAAGGATCTGGATGGAATAATGCAAGAGCTGTACAGACACGAGAGCAGGAAAGCCAAGATGGAGATTGGTGATGTGATCAGAGTTCGGGGTTATGTCAAGGTCTTTAGAAACCAGAGAGAGGTCGTCGCCTCAACATTTTGTAAGTAATGTCATATTTGTAGAAAAAAATATTTTACACCGGTGTAGGGGACCAGAAAAGATTCACATTCCCAAATGATTCATTTTACCTAGTGTCACAATGGCTAGATAACACCCAACTAACAGTGGCCATACAGCTTCCCCCCCCCGAATCCCACACACGCACATGTATGAGAAGAGGAGACTAATCCAATCGATCCCAACAAAAGGATCAGATGTTGAAGTTCGCCATGTCCAGTCCTTCCCTCTCCCATCATCGTCTGTTGGAGAGTTTGTGAAGACCCCTATAAACAATGTATGGTCCTTTGGTCCCACTGAAATCAATGTGTTCGAGGGCTTTAGATTTTTACCTGCCACCATGAGTGGAGGAGATTGCATAATCTCCTGTGGTGCCTATGAAATGTGAGAGAAACATTTGGGTGTGAGCAGGGTCCATTGCACTTGGCAAAAGCAGGTCTTGTGCCCCCTAGCCCAGTTATAAAATTCCTCCTGAGTGCCCCTGGAAATGATGATGTTGATGCCAGTTCAGATTGGCGCTCCTCTGAGATCCGGGGCACCCGGTAAGAAGTCCAGGGCGTGTGAACTACTCATCGGCTCTAGTGATGGTGCTTGTACCTTTTTCTTTTGTTAGGTTTAGGTGGGAGTGAGCAGTGATCTGACGCTGCCGGTTCGGGAAAGTGAGGAAGAGCAGGATGGGACAAGTAAAAATTAAATTCCTCCAGTTTGTCCCGATAGCTGCTATTTTGCAAAGATAGAAATGTAGTGTATGTGGCTAAATTACTTTTCTAGTTTTATGACTGCAGAATTAGATTGTGGGACGGGGATGCAGGATATGCAAAATAAAAGAAAAAATAAAATCCCTTTTCTTGATCGCCTTTTTGGGGGACACAGAATACCATGGGTGTATGCTGCTACTGCTGGGAGGCTGACACTATGCAAAACAAGAAAATTAGCTCCTCCCCGGCAGTATACACCCACCTCAGTTTGTGCTTAGTGTCTGTAGGAGGCGGACCGGGATCTTCCCAGATCCGCAATTAACCTTTCTTTCCTTCAGGTGTTCTAGTGGAACCTTTTAATTTTTTTGTCTTTTGTTTTGCAGATTCAAGTCGGGAAACAGGGTGGAAGTTCACGCTGCTTTCCCATATCAGGCGGCTGAGCGAGCAGTGTGGCTGATCCCACATCGCAACTCTCAGTACGCTGGCAGGACTTTTTCCATATCACCTTCTGGTGCTATGGGATGTGGACAGGTGGCTGGTCCTTGCCAAATCCCCCTCCTCACCCCTCTCTTGGGACAGGGCTGAGAGGAAGACGGCGATCGCAAGATTTTCCTCGCCATCAAGAGGTTAATGCCGTCTTCTGCAGGATGCGGGTACAGAGGACAGTTGCCAGCGGCTTGCCACTACCCTTGTGAGGCCCCTGTGATCATCCTCTTCAGGGACGACAGGTAAGTGCCTGTATGATCCCTCCAGCCCGCAGCATTACCAAGAGGCACATCGGTGGAAAACTGGACAGCCGAACACATCAGGCTGTTTGAATCTCCCGCCCCTCTCCCTGCCTGACGGGCGCCGCTCTCATCAGCCGCGCGCCTCTCCACTTATATTCAGGGGCTGAATACAGGGTTTTCTCTCCCCGTTGTCACAGCTGGCCATGGTTTTCCAAAGCTTTTCTGCGCGCACAGTACCTCCTTACAGGCCTTCTCTTCACCTTCTTGGGCGATTCCATCACGGGGCTGCGGTGCCGACTCTTTCACTTTCACTTTCGTTTTCAGCTCCCGCTCTCAGAGCGCCTCCTCCCCCTTCTGAGCGCGCTGTCCTCGCGCCTTTTTTAGCCCATCACAGGGCTCCTTGTTCTCTTCTTGTATGTCAGCTCCAATTGCGGCTCAGCCGCTAAGCTCCGCCCACCGCTCACCTCATCAGGCATTTCCTGTTTTTTCGGTCCTGGCTTTCTGCGCTGCTTGGGGGACACTTCAGTGTTTCTGCTGCTCGCCGGAACTAGGTAGGCTCTGCTCTTTGCAGAAATATTAGCCCTCCTCCGCAGTTCTTCCCCAATTCCCGCTGCCATTCAGCGCAGTTTTCCTTATGCCCAACCCTGCAGGGGAGCTCTGTTTCAAGCCCACAGCTACTCATTACGCCTGTGCGCGCTGTAAAAAGAAGTGGGCTTCGGGTCAGCCATCTCCTTTCTGCCCGTCCTGCAGTCCTTCAGCTATGTCGGCCTCTCAGGAGCACACAGATTCCCGTGATGAGGGCACTTCCCCTCTCCCAGAATGGGCCGTAGCTATGTCTCAGTCGGTCTCCGATCTGACCAAAGTCTCTCAGTCCCTGGTCCAGGTCCTAGAACGTTTGCCTCAGCTATCTACAGCCACCGCTGCACCAACCGCCTCTCAAGGTGAGTCGTCCGCTCCTGACCGCAACCTTCAGAGGGACAGGCCGAGTAGGATGTCCAGGAAGCGTCTCCTATCGGGCTCGTCTTCCAGTTCGCTAGGCCCGTCTGCTTCACCCAGGTGTCCGTCTCCTTCAGAGGACGACCTTAGGTCAGATGACAATCCACAATTAGGATCTAGTTCAGAAGCAGATGACATGTCTAAAACACGAAATATGGTTTATAGTCTTCTTTCAGCTATCTTCCAAACCCTGGAGATTAAGCACGACAAGCCCCTTCCTCAGGAATGTTCTGTTCCATTTAAACGATCAAGGCCTCCATCCAAAACTTTTCCAAACCACAAGGAGTTTAATACTACTCTAGCCAAACATTGGGAGCACCCTGAGCAACGCTTTTCGGGCCGCAGGTATTTAGATGTTCTGTACCCATTTGAGGCTGATTTGCTTTCTAAATGGACCAAAGCCCCTGAAGTGGACCCTCCCGTTTCTCGCATAGCCTCTAAGACGGTTCTGTCCCTTCCAGACGGGGCATCGCTTAAGGATCCTACAGACAGGCAGTTAGAATCTTTGACGAAGTCTATCTTTGAGGCCTCCGGCGCCTCGCTCTGCCCTATTTTCGCCTCCTCCTGGGTGGCTAAAGTCATTTCGGCTTGGGCAAAAATTCTCCGCAGGGGCATCTTAGCGGCAGCTCCCCAGGACGTGCTGGCAGATCTAGCAGATCAAATTAATCATGCAGGTAAATACCTTTTAGCCGCCTCCTTAGATGCGGCCGGTTGCGTAGCAAGGGCTAACAGCAATATAGTGGCTGTACGCCGAGTTCTTTGGTTAAAATCAAGGAATGCGGATACCACCTCAAAAAAGTCGCTCACCAATCTGCCCTTCCATGGTTCTAGGCTCTTTGGGGCCAAGCTGGATCAAATAATTTCCGATGCCACTGGGGGTAAAAGTACTTCTCTCCCCCAGTCTTGACCAAGACGCCTTTTTAATAGAAAGGGTTTTCGTCCGTTCTCGTCCACAGAGAGATCTGTCCAGCAAGAGCATCCTTCCGCATCTAGGGAGCGAGAGCAGAAGAAACCTTCTTACAAGCCCGCTCCCTGCTGGAGATCTAGAGGACAATACTCCAGGTCCTCAGGTGCCCGTTCCGGTAGGTTTGCCTCCAAGTGACGGGGCACCCCCACCTGGAAGTTTTTCCAGGGTGGGAGGCAGACTTTCCTTTTTCGTGGACGCTTGGCTGTCGGTTGTCGACGATGCTTGGGTCATGGAAATCATCGCATCCGGTTACAAGATCGAATTTTCTTCCCCGCCAGACAGGCGTTTTTTCCTGTCTCGACCTCCAAGACAACGGTCCCACATTCCAGGATTCTTTCAGGCCGTCTCCTCCCTTCTTTCCGCTGGAGTGATTGTTCCCGTTCCCTTAGACGAACGGTTTTCAGGGTTCTACTCAAATCTCATCATAGTCCCGAAGAAAGACGGCTCCCTGCGGCCAATCCTGGACCTCAAATTGCTCAATCGCCACGTGAAGATTCTTCACTTCAAAATGGAGTCTCTTCGATCGGTGATAGCTTCAATGGAGCCCGGAGAATTTCTCTGTTCTGTGGACATACGGGATGCCTATCTTCACATCCCTGTTTGCTTGCAGCATCAGAAATATCTCAGGTTTGCGATTCAGGAAAATCATTACCAGTTCACGGCTCTTCCCTTCGGCCTAGCCTCCGCTCCCCATGTTTTCACGAAAGTGATGGCGACGGTCATGGCCATCCTTCGATCTAGAGGGATTCTCATCATTCCTTATCTGGAGGATCTCTTAATCAAGGGCTCGTCCCGTCAAGACTGTCTCCTAAGTCTTCAGATAACCCTGGATACTCTCGACCGTCTCGGATGGTTAGTCAACAAAGAAAAGTCCATTCTCAGCCCCACTCAGCGTCTGACCTTTTTAGGCATGTAGTTTGACACGAACCTGGCCCGGGTGTTTCTTCCGAGGGAAAAATTTGCAGCTCTGTTCAAAGGGATTCGAGCCCTCAAACGGCCAACGCCCATTCCCCTTCGATTCTGCATGAAAGTTCTGGGGAAGATGGTAGCTTCCTTGGAAGCAGTGCCCTTTGCACAGTTTCACCTTCGTCCTCTTCAGCTGTCCTTCCTTTCAGTCTGGGTCAAGACGACGAGGTCCTTAGACCGGCCCATTCTCTTCCCTCTCAAAGTGAGATAATCCCTCACTTGGTGGACGATGTCTACAGTGGGGAAAAAAAGTATTTAGTCAGTCAGAAATAGTGCAAGTTCCACCACTTAAAAAGATGAGAGGCGTCTGTAATTTACATCATAGGTAGACCTCAACTATGGGAGACAAACTGAGAAAAAAAAATCCAGAAAATCACATTGTCTGTTTTTTTTTCATTTTATTTGCATATTATGGTGGAAAATAAGTATTTGGTCAGAAACAAGCAATCAAGATTTCTGGCTCTCACAGACCTGTAACTTCTTCTTTAAGAGTCTCCTCTTTCCTCCACTCATTACCTGTAGTAATGGCACCTGTTTAAACTTGTTATCAGTATAAAAAGACACCTGTGCACACCCTCAAACAGTCTGACTCCAAACTCCACTATGGTGAAGACCAAAGAGCTGTCAAAGGACACCAGAAACAAAATTGTAGCCCTGCACCAGGCTGGGAAGACTGAATCTGCAATAGCCAACCAGCTTGGAGTGAAGAAATCAACTGTGGGAGCAATAATTAGAAAATGGAAGACATACAAGACCACTGATAATCTCCCTCGATCTGGTGCTCCACGCAAAATCCCACCCCGTGGGGTCAGAATGATCACAAGAACGGTGAGCAAAAATCCCAGAACCACGCGGGAGGACCTAGTGAATGAACTGCAGAGAGCTGGGACCAATGTAACAAGGCCTACCATAAGTAACACACTACGCCACCATGGACTCAGATCCTGCAGTGCCAGACGTGTCCCACTGCTTAAGCCTGTACATGTCCGGGCCCGTCTGAAGTTTGCTAGAGAGCATTTGGATGATCCAGAGGAGTTTTGGGAGAATGTCCTATGGTCTGATGAAACCAAACTGGAACTGTTTGGTAGAAACACAACTTGTCGTGTTTGGAGGAAAAAGAATACTGAGTTGCATCCATCAAACACCATACCTATTGTAAAGCATGGTGGTGGAAACATCATGCTTTGGGGCTGTTTCTCTGCAAAGGGGCCAGGACGACTGATCTGGGTACATGAAAGAATGAATGGGGCCATGTATCGTGAGATTTTGAGTGCAAACCTCCTTCCATCAGCAAGGGCATTGAAGATGAAACGTGGCTGGGTCTTTCAACATGACAATGATCCAAAGCACACCGCCAGGGCAACGAAGGAGTGGCTTCGTAAGAAGCATTTCAAGGTCCTGGAGTGGCCTAGCCAGTCTCCAGATCTCAACCCTATAGAAAACCTTTGGAGGGAGTTGAAAGTCCGTGTTGCCAAGCGAAAAGCCAAAAACATCACTGCTCTAGAGGAGATCTGCATGGAGGAATGGGCCAACATACCAACAACAGTGTGTGGCAACCTTGTGAAGACTTACAGAAAACGTTTGACCTCTGTCATTGCCAACAAAGGATATATCACAAAGTATTGAGATGAAATTTTGTTTCTGACCAAATACTTATTTTCCACCATAATATGCAAATAAAATGAAAAAAAAACAGACAATGTGATTTTCTGGATTTTTTTTTCTCAGTTTGTCTCCCATAGTTGAGGTCTACCTATGATGTAAATTACAGACACCTCTCATCTTTTTAAGTGGTGGAACTTGCACTATTGCTGACTGACTAAATACTTTTTTTCCCCACTATACATCAGTCCTCCAAGGGAGGTCCTTCCTCCCGCTTCGGTGGCAAGTCATCACCACCGATGCCAGCCTCCTGGGTTGGGGAGCGGTTTTTCATCAGAGGATGGCCCAAGGACACTGGAACCCACAGGAAGCTCTTCTTCCTATCAATCTGCTCGAGATCAGAGCGATCTTTCTGGCCCTTCTTCGCTGGCAACCCCTTCTCGTCGGCAAGCCGATCGGACAACGCCACGGCTGTGGCGTACATAAACCATCAGGGCGGCACGCGCAGCCACCAAGTCATGTCAGAAGTGGCCAGGATTCTGCGCTGGGCAGAACGTTACGTCCCAACAATCTCCGCCGTTTACATTCCAGGGGTGGAAAACTGGGCAGCCGACTTTCTGAGTCGTCAAGGCCTAGCGTCAGGCGAATGGTCTCTCCATCCCTCAGTCTTCGATCAGATATGCAAGCGCTGGGGTTCTCCGGACGTCGACCTCATGGCATCTCGGATGAACCACAAAGTTCCGCGCTTCGTAGCCAGGTCCAGGGACCCTCTAGCCGTCGCTTGCGACGCCCTAGTAATTCCGTGGTCCCAGTTCCAACTCCCTTATCTTTTTCCACCTCTTGCCTTGATCCCAAGAGTGGTCAAGAAGATAAAATCGGAAGGCGTTCCAGTAATTCTTGTGGCTCCAGACTGGCCGAGACGGCCTTGGTATGCGGAACTGGTGAACATGCTCGCGGACGTTCCCTGGAGACTTCCAGACCATCTGGATCTTCTCTCGCAAGGCCCCCTTTACCACGAGAATTCTCGGTCTCTGTATTTAACGGCATGGCCGTTGAGGCCGCAATCCTAAGAGAATCAGGTTTTTCCAGCCAGGTGATTCAGACGATGATCAAAGCCAGGAAGCCAGCCTCTTCCTGCATTTACCACAGGAGTTGGAAGGCTTTTTTCCGTTGGTGCGACGATAAAAAAGTTTTTCCAATGGCCTTTTCCATTCCGTCCATACTGGGTTTTCTCCAGTCTGGCTTAGATTCGGGTCTGTCTCTCAGTACCCTGAAGGGCCAGGTTTCTGCCTTGTCTATCCTCTTTCAAAGAGAGCTCGCTTCCTTACCGCAGGTTAAGACGTTCCTCCAAGGAGTCGCTCATGTGGCTCCTCCTCATCATTCACCAATAGAACCCTGGGATCTCAATCTCGTTCTTGGCGCTCTCCAAAAGGCGCCGTTTGAGCCCATCCAGGACATTCCTTTGTCACTTCTGTCATGAAAGGTAACCTTTTTGATCGCCATTACATCCATCAGAAGAGTTTCTGAGTTAGCGGCCTTGGTCATGTCGTTCTCCTTATCTGGTGCTCCATCAGGATAAAGTCGTCCTCAGGCCCGTTCCTTCCTTTCTGCCAAAGGTGGTTTCCTCGTTTCACATCAACGAGGATCTTGTTCTTCCATCGTTTTGTCCGGCTCCTTCTCACCCTCTTGAGAAGTCACTCCACAAGCTGGATGTTGTTAGAACCTTGCGTGTCTACCTCGCTAGGACCGCTTCATTTCGTCAATCCGATTCATTGCTGGTCATCTCTGAAGGTCACAGGAAAGGGCTTCCGGCATCCAAATGCACGATCGCTCGCTGGATTCGTTCTACCATTCAGGGAGCATACCGACTTCAGGAAAAACGGCCCCCTCCGGGAGTGAGAGCTCACTCCACCCGGGCTGTGGCAGCTTCGTGGGCCGCTCGACACCAGGCTTCGGCTCTGCAACTTTGCAGGGCCGCGACCTGGTCGTCCTTGCACACATTTGCGAGGTTCTACAGGGTTCATACCCAGGCCTCGTCTGATGCAGTTGTTGGTAGGAAGGTTCTGCAGGCGGCGGTGGTGCACCGGCCGACCTAAGCCTTTCCTGTTCTTTCGTTCCTTATTGCTGTTCCCGCCCTTGGGACTGCTTTGGAACGTCCCATGGTATTCTGTGTCCCCCAATAAGGCGATAAAGAAAGATGGATTTTTGGTTCTTACCATAAAATCTCTTTCTTGGAGCCTTCATTGGGGGACACAGCACCCTCCCTGTTTAAATTGTACCGTGTTGGGTCTTTGAGTCCCTTGTTGGGTTGGTACAGAGTGTTCCGTTGCTTCTCCTACTGCTTTCTCACCAACTGAGGTGCCTAGTGACTGTCGGTGGGTGTATACTGCCGGGGAGGAGCTAATTTTCTTGTTTTGCATAGTGTCAGCCTCCTACCAGTAGCAGCATACACCCATGGTATTCTGTGTCCCCCAATGAAGGCTCCAAGAAAGAGATTTTACGGTAAGAACCAAAAATCCATCTATTAATAATAAACTTACCACTATGTGATTGAGCAGAAACAAATATTCCCATGCTATCTGCTGCAGTTACGGATCCAGAGGAGAACATTTCTCATTTGGTCGACCCCTAATTTTTAAAAAAACTTCCCAAGATAAGAACTTGCATCTTAAATTGGGCACAATTTTGCACCAAAATTAAAAAAAAAAAAAAAATTTCACTGCAGGTAAGATGAATTCATGTGCATGGATTTCTGGAACAGCAGCAGAAATTGATATTCCACATGTGAACATACATTTAGATTAAAAAGATGCAACAAGTCAATTCCAAGCGCTCCGGATTTATAAGGAGCCTGTTAATAAATTTAGTGCAGTTCCCTGAACCAGCCCCTCCAGTTTTTTTAATAAATGGACCAGTCACAGCAAATGTGTATAAAGGATTACATAAAAACGTTGACAGCAGCTGTCTCTCCATCATGCTTTACACTGCAGCGCTATGTGAAAGCACAGGTTGCCCATCGCAACCGGGATAGTGTCGCTATAAAGTCTAAGCAATACAATTACCAATGAGCAAAACCATTAACGAGGGGAACGCTGTAATGAAATCCATTATTATTTTAGATAAAGTGGATGACCCCACTCTGGATGTGCAGATCACCCGGATGCTGGACCTCCCGCACCTGTACAGAAATGTCTATGATAAGCCCTTTGTTGTCCCCGATCAGCTGACGGATCCATCGCATGGACTCTTGTAAGTTTTCTGACCTCCAAGTAGGATTTCACCTTTTCTACGAGTCCTCTCGGCTGCCTCCAAGCATCATTACACTCAAAAGGGTTTCCAGATCCCGGTATAAGATTCATATGAAGAGGGGAGAAGCCAGCGCTGCCTGTGGTCAGAACGCAATACATAAAGGGCACATGCGCATATTGATTTCTAACTGCACTTTAAAATGAGACATTTAGCAAACAATTGATCAATTCTTGTCACAGCATTCTCACATGGGGCAGTCCTGCTGTACGTTTTTTTTATATTCACTGTGCCGTTACGGCCTCCTAAAAGTATTAAAAAGAAGACTGTGTAAAATGCAAAATGTACCTGAAGCGTTTCTGAATCACCCCCATGGCGCCAGAAAGGGCGAGCGCAGATAAAGGCCGACCAGGTCCGAACATGGACATGTCAGGTCTAACCTCCGCACTGCCTCACCAGACTGGAGGCCGTAATGGCACAGTGTATATAAAAAACGTAGAGTAGGACTGCCCCATATGAGAATGCCGTGACGTGGCGGGGTGGCTCAAAGAATTGATCAATTGTTTGCTGAATGTCTCATTTTAAAGTTCAGTTAGAAACTAATACGTGCATGTGCACTTTTTGTATTGCCTGCTGACCATAGGCAGCGCTGGCTCCTTGGCTCTTTTATAAGATTCATATGGATAAAAAATAAATGGTCACCCACCGCCCCTGTACTCATTGTCTGTGGTGTGTGGACGGTTAAAATCGTGCACTGGAAAATGGTCTAAAGTCTGATACAGAGTCACTCCGGATTAGGAGAGACCTTATACACAATCACCGCACATTATAATACGCACTGCAGGGAATTGTGCAGTGGGGTCCAACATTAAAGGCTAGATTGGAGGATCGCCAGGTGATGTGCCATGATCGCTGGACGTGATGTGTAATGATGGTTAGATGTGAACACTACGTGGTGTGTGGTGATTGCCGTGTAATGATTGATAGATGTGACGATCGCTAGATGTGATGCTTTGCCAGGTGATGTGTGATGATCGCTACATTTGATGATAGGTAGGTCATCTCTGATGATCACTAGAAGTAATGATCGCTAGATGTAATGATCACGAGGCAGTTGGGTGATGATCACTAGATGTTATGTACGGTGATTGCCAGCTGGGGTGTGATGATCACTAGATGTGATGAATGCTAGATGATGTGATGTGATGATATCTACTGTAGATGTAATGGTTGGCAGGTAATGCGTGATGATTACTAAATGTAGTGATCTCTGGATGTGATGATCACCAGGTGATGTGTGATGATCGCTAGATATGATGATCACTGGGCTGTGATGATCCCTTTGTATGATGATCACCAGGTAATGTTTGATGATCACTAGAAGTGATGATCGCCAGGTGGTTTCATTGTGTAAAAAAAAAAAAAAGATGACTTTCTTCCTCATTGTTGTCTCTTCTTATTACACCAGACACGAGGACGTGTTGTCACATTCTGGTCTCATTTTACAGCTGAGTGAAAAAATAAAGGAGTTTCTGGATGAGAATCAAACTTCTAATTTTTACCAACGCGAATTGGAAAGTGTGCCATCCTTACTGTCCACTGCCACCAAACCAAGCCAGAAGGCCGAGGTGAGGGGCCAGTGTATGCCTGTCATACGTACACCATGTGCTATTCCTCTATAATCCTTCCTGGTAATGTATGCATAACTGGACCAGGTATTGACTTTCCCCTTGTCAGTAACGTCTGTCTGTACACCGTGTGACGGCGTCAAAGCGCAGACTCAACATCCAGTAACCAAGAAGATTACCAGAAGAACGTCACGTTCTAAGAAAAGAGGCCGAGGAATTATTTCCTTGACGTGACCACACAGATAATGGGTTCTCCTTAAAATAGAACGGGTTGTTGATATCTGCCAAAAAGACAAGTATTGGAAGTAAGAAGATGTATAATGGGGCTGTTGGATAAATACTGAATTTTTATGATTAGTTTTAGCTGGAATACAGCAGATAATGTTACCGCAGGTAATGGTGGATCACACTATTCATATAATAAAGAGTTGCTGTTATTATGATGATGATTATTATTGTTTTTCATTCATTCTGGATTTTGTATCATTTGGTGACATCTACATTGCTTTCTATTATCAGGAGGGTTCGAGCGCTACATCCAAAGAAATCCATAATGTATTCAAAGAAGCCATACATCTACTTCTGGAAAAGGGCCTGGTGTACCTGAAGGGCCACCAGACACACGTGTACCAGGTCAGAGGCCGGACTAATGATGAGCTGCAGTGGTCTTTTTTTGTATTGTGCTTATCTTATGATTTGGTCGTCATGATGGATGACTATAAAATACGTTGGTGATCGGATGATCCATGAAGGAGCAGAATTAAAGGGAATGCATTACAGAGGACCTGTCACTAGATCAGAAGTGACCAGTTTTACCTTCCCCTTAGTATGGCGTTTTAAACAAATAAAATCCACCATACGGTCACGGAGGTATAGGCCTTTTTATTTGGCACTAATTTGTATGGTCTTTCCAAGGGGGCGTGGCTCACTGGATCCTCTGGGGCGTGTCCATAGGCTACTCTGCATTATTACCCTGTGGGCACCGCCCTCTTGGTAAAGACCATAAAGATCAGCACTTAATAAAAAGGCTCATATCTCAAGAATAGCATGGCAGATTTAAAAAATAAAATAAAAAAACCCTGAATACTCAGGTAGAAGCTGGAATAAAACAAGGACAAAAGCTGTCCACTTTTCAGCTGGTGACCTATCCTCTTTAAATATAACTTTTATGGCTTGTTTAGTCAAACGTGTCCTGCAAAAACTAAGATGAAAATAAAATATACCCTGCTGTAAGTAAATAAAAAGCAATAGTGCATATAAATATCATTGGGTACTTCGTAAACACTGATTTTGTCTGTATAGTGGCCAGTGTGAA
The DNA here is from genome assembly GCF_039654945.1 of Dendrobates tinctorius. Classification (NCBI taxonomy): domain Eukaryota; kingdom Metazoa; phylum Chordata; class Amphibia; order Anura; family Dendrobatidae; genus Dendrobates; species Dendrobates tinctorius. The sequence goes on along the minus strand of NW_027361814.1, from coordinate 17,572,830 downwards.
CACGCTCCTACACACACTGCATGTATACCAACTTATATTCCAGTTAATTTCTTTCAGTGAAACTTGCCCTGAAAGTGTGATCAGTGGCATCTGGCCACGTGATATCTCTAGGACGAGCATTTTCTTTCCCAGTCATAAATGATGAAGTGGTCTTCAATTGCAACAGAAAATAAATACTTTTCCATTGATAGCACCACTGAATGTGACATGGAAATAATGCCTTTACATATGTTAATGGTGACCTTATTAGTTTATATAAGTTTCAGTCTGAAATCTTCATTCCTCTATTCATTTTCAGGCACCCCAATATGCAGGTTGCAGTCTGATCCATGTTTCAGATTTTTCTTTTGTGGGAGTGCCTGTGTCAGTAATATAGGCTGGGTGTGAGCTCTGTGTGTATCCAGGGTGCTATTAAAGCACAGCTTCTATCCTGAAACTTATCACCTGTTCATGTGCATTCTTGCCTTTCTTTTAAACGGATTACTCTGCCCTCCCTAGGACTGTACATGCTTTCCTCCCTCTACACACTGCAGACATTAGTGTATAACCCCTACGAGATGCACAATTTCAGCCTGCTCTTCTTTCACTCATTGTCTGTGGGACTGCCAGAAATAGTGGCAGTCCTATATACCATAAATAGAGCATGGGTTAATCATGTGAACTTGACTGGTTTCCATAGTGCCAAACTCTTGGTCGCTGGGGGTCCGACTACTGTAAGCTATGTCTAGTACGACACTGAGGGGCTCTTAGCAGGTGCCACTGCCCCTCAATCTGCTGATCATGGGGTTCTCAGACAACAAATAATAAAACTCCTAAATTCAAAAGCAAATTATTTAAGTTCTGACATCAGCAATATTTAGATTTTTTTTTTTGTATATTTTTTTGTTAAATATGAAGATCTTATTACTGTATGTAATACAATTTATATTCTATGCAGGTAACTGATCAGGACAATGAGTTACATAAGCTAGCGCTGAGCATCATCCAGGAGGATTGCCGGAGGCAGAGACGTAAGTGACTATTTCTGCCCGATTTTCCAAGTCGTGTTTGAGTCAGTTTGCTGAGATGTTTACCCAGAAATAGGCGGCTGCAATTGTCATAAATGGATGTCATCGCCACCTGCTGGTCATTAGTAGATATTACAGCAAATCGGAGCTGGAATATATATTGAATTAATGTAGAAGGGGCTCATGCATTTGGGCATTTGTTACTAGATGGAAGGTCTGCTAACCTTAAAGATAACCTGTCAGCAGGATTAGCCCCTATTTCGGCAATGTCATGCAAAAAAAAACATCTTTAAAGATTTTTTTTGTTTTTTGAAATATAGTTTTCACTAAATAAAATAAATGGGAAAAATGGCCGACTACAAATGCAGCTTCATAAACAAGTTATGCTGCTCATATTTCTCACTGTTGGTTGTTAGTTGCGGGTATTCCTGATATGTGTAGTTTTTTTTTTTTATATATATATACGAGGGGCTGCTGATAAGTCTTTGGCTTTACCCAGAAAGAAACGAGATATGAAGATGAAACTTTACATTTATTCCACATACTCTCCACTGATGTGAACACACATCTTACATCGGTATTCCAAGTTCTGCATGCCTTGCAAAAAGAAGGATTTCGGTTTTGCCTCAAACCAGGCATCCATAACAGCCATGGCATCGGAAATGGTGTGAAATGTGGTACCCCTGAGGGGTTTCTTCAGGTTTGGAAACACATGATAGATCTGGTGAATAAGGTGGGTAGTCAACCAGCTGGAAGCCCAGCTCCGCCAGTTTTGCCTTGGTTGCTTGTGCAGTGTGAGCGGAGGCGTTGTCTTGCAGGAATAAGATTCCTTTGGACAGCTTGCCGCGCCTTTTGGCCTTCAGAGCTGCCTTCAATTGGTCCAAAAGTTCAGTGTAATACCTTGCATTGATGGAGGAACCCTTTTGAAGGTAGTCCACTAGCAGCACACCCTCCTTATCCCAGAACACGGACGCCATCATCTTAGTGGCTGATTTTTGTACCCTGAACTTCTTTGGACGAGGAGAACCACGGTGCCTCCACTCTTTTGACTGCTCCTTGGTTTCAGGGTCATACAAATAAATCCAGGTCTCGTCCATAGTGACCAGTCTATCCAGGAAGTTCTTATCAGTCTGGAAATGCCGACAAATGGACCGTGAAGTTTGCACTCGCATGTTTTTCTGATCTGTTGTCAAACATTTGGGGACACACTTTGCAGATAGCTTCTAAATGCCCAAATGTTCATGGATAATTACACATACGCTCACGGGAAATCCCCATGATGTCTATCGCTTTAGCTGAAATTCGCCGATTCTCTAGTATGAGGTTGTGCTCAGCATCGACGATCTCCGGAACAACAACCACTCTCGGTCGTCCTGGACGTTCCTAATTGTTGGTGCTGAAGTGGCCCGTTTTACATTTTAACAACCCAGTGCTTAACTGTAGACTATGAAGGGCATTGATCCCCCAATGTCTGCGACATATCACCATGAATATCCTTCACGGACTTTCCTTGCAGAAACAAGAATTTTATCATTCCTCTGCTCTCATTTGCTGTGAATATTAGACTCCGCCATTTTGTGTTCCCGCGTGCGTCGAACACTGTTGCCATAAGCTAAAAACACAAAATTTTGAAAACCTATATTAGACACATAAAGCTTTCGTGTGATGTAACATTCGCTACCATAGAAAAAAAAAATCACAAAGCCAAAGACTTATCAGCAGCCAATCGTATAATACAGTATGTGTCCAATAACAATGTGTTTTAACTACATATTTGCCTTTTTTTATTTAACATTTGTATTGATTTTTGTAAATTATAGTGTAGATATATTTATATTCCATAATTTCCCTCAGGATCAATAAAGTGTATCGTATATTTGTTATTCAATATGTTTCCTAAGAGGTTACAAAAGATCTAAAGCTCTCAGTGGGGACAGTACAACTTTTTTTTTGTATTGTTCAGTTTTTTTCCCTGTTAATGGGGCGTCCGTGGGAACCCAAGTTGCAGGATAAACTTCCCCTTGCTGCTTTACCATGCCTGGCAGATCGTGTGATTGTCGGGTCCATCAATAGAGTTGCCGATTTCTAGTTATAGGTAACACTTACTGAGCGTTCTGTAGCTTGCGAAGGAGAAGACAGAAGCGGTAATAAATTGCTTCTGTCTTCTTAGGGTCACCGGCTGATAGCCAGAGGCCTGACCGCCTTCTGTTAGGTTGCAAAAGCAGGAGTGTTAAAGTAGAGACATTGCTGCACGCTCGGGACCCATTCAAAAGACTGAATGGTTGGGAAGGGGTTAAAAGGGTCATCCCACCAATAAAATATTTCACATAACCACAGGGTAGGCGATAAACGTATATTCTGTAGGTGTCCAACCATTGGGATCCCAACTAATAATGAGAGGTTGGGTCCTAAAAAATTGTGTGAATGAAGCGTTAGTGAGCATGTGTGACCATCTTCTATTGATGACAACGTGGTCGCACATGCTCACTAATGCTTCATTCGCACACAGGATTTTGGGCCCTCTGCTGTTGGGATCAGGGTAGGGGTGGGGATTTTGTATGTGTGTCTCTTGAATGATTAATATGTAATCTCCTTTTTCCTTAGATGCTGATAAAGGCTGCCATTTTCTCCACATACTGAACTGCATGCGACAGACTTTTGGTTCCTGCATCAATCAAACCATACTGCAGCGCGTCATTGATGGTCTCGAAAGGAACAGCGACATTATTAGCACCATGGAAAAATATTACACGTCCTTCTTATGAAGGAGGCATAATGCCATGCAGTAGCGTAACCAGAGTCCGATGGGCTCCGAAGTCGCACATCCAGTTGAAGTTTTCGCTGGTGTCACCAGCACAAGCCCAGCCGCGACCTCTGTGACCGTGATCATTGCGCCCCTCATGCCATGTACCCAAGTGGGAAGAAACTAAATTCGGCCTTCATCCGACCATGCACTTGTCGGATTGGACATAACTGATATAAGGACTTGCATTGTATAGGAAGTCAGTTTTTTTTTTCTTCAGAACTTGCACTGCTCTTATACAGGTGCAGTCCTGGTAATGGAGGCCGGCGGTAATCGCTGCAGTAACGATGCGCTGCAGGACCAGATAGTGAAGGCGGCTCTTGTTCTAAACAGCTTTTTTTGTAATCATGGATAACCATAGTCTATGTTATGATTATATTTAATGTGCACTTTTTATTTTTTTATACAGCAGAAATATTATAATAAATTTTCAGTTAATATAATAAATATTAATATATAAATATAATGGTCAATGTTATTGGGCGGCACGATCGCTCAGTGCTTAGCACTGCAGCCTTGCAGCGCTGAGGTCCTGGGTTCGAATCCCACCAAGGACAACATCTGCAAGGAGTTTGTATGTTCTCCCCATGTTTGCGTGGGTTTCCTCCGGGGTCTCCGGTTTCCTCCCACACTCCAAAGACATACTATGGAATTTAGATTGTGAGCCCCATCTGGGACAGTGATGATAATGTCTGTAAAGCGCTGTGGAATTAATGGCGCTATATAAATGAGTAAGATAGATATTTATCTACAGTATATGGTCAGAAGTATTCAGACACCTTCACATTGCCCTTACAGGAGCTTTAATGACCACCCATTCTATATCCATAGGTATTCATATGGAGTAGGTACCTATAACAGCACTCACTCTTCTGGGAAGACTTTCTACAAGATTTTGGCGGAGTCTGTGGGAATTTTTGCCCATTCGTCCAGAAGAGCATTTGTGAGGTTATACCCTGATGTTGGGGAGAGGCCGGGCTCGCAATCTCCATTCTTCTTCATCCCAAATAAGTACAATTGGGTTGAGGTCCAGACTCTGTGCAGTTGGTCATATTCTTTTACATCAAACTCCCCCCAACCCTGTATTTATAGACTTTGCTTTGTGCACTGGAGTTCAGCCATGGGGAACAGAAAAGGGCCTCTCCAAAACTGTTCCCACAATGTTGGAATCTATAATTGTCCAAAATGTCTTGTGCTGAAGTAGTAAGATTTCCATTCACTGGAACTAAAGAGCCAAAACCAACCCTGGAAAAACAAGCCCATAACATTATCCCTCTACCACCAAACTTTACAGCTGGCACAGTGCAGTCTGACACGTAACGTTCTCCTGGCATTCGCCAAATTCATCCATCAGATGTCAGATGGAAAAGTGTGATCTGTCACTGCACAGAACATGTTTCCACTGCTCCAGAGTCCAGTGGCGGCAGCTTCACACCACTCCATCCATTGCTTGGCATTGTGCTTGGTGGTGTAATGCTTGAATGCAGCTGCTCAGCCATGGAAAACCCATGTCATTAAGCTATGGTATGTGCACACTGGAATACAAGTATTTATTAAAACGGAGAAGTTAGAGCTCAAAGATGACACAGGTCTGCAAAAAAGAAAATTTCAAGAGCTGTTTTGGTTATTTCGCGTAATGGTTATGTTTTTTTTTTTGGTTCGCTGAATCCTACAATTACCTCTGTTTTGTCATAGGACATCATGTTTCCTGACAATTTAAATAAGGCAATACCTCAAAATAAATTAAAATAGAATTATAAAAATTTTTATTACAAATTTTTCATGAAAATCATTTTTGAACTGTAATGAGCTCACTTATACTCACTAAAATTGGTTTGTTTTTTCTCTGTGAGGCTCCTCTTGGTACATTTATACTTGTGAGAAGCATCTGGAATGTCTCTCTGAAGCATCCACGAGTACAACCCCTGGCAAAAATTATGGAATCACCTGCCTTGGAGGATGTTCATTCAGTTGTTTAATTTAGTAGAAAAAACTGGTTTCCGCTCGCAATCCGGGCGAGGGTGTATACGGGGGAGGAGGAGCTAACCTCTTTTTTTCACTTAGTGTCAGCCTCCAAGCGGCAGTAGCATACACCCACAGTACCTGCGTCCACCAAAAAGAGGCGAAGGAGAAATTACTTTAGTTTTGTGCCATGTCTGTGATCTGCTTTTTTTGCTTAGTGTCTGTTGGAAGCACACGTCAGTCTGTCTCAAGACTGATTTTTTTTTTTTTTTTTCCCCATGAAGATAACACAGGGGCGACGGACCCTATTGAAAGGGTCCGATCTCCCCAAACCAACAACGGGCGAGCACGTGTGAGTGTCCCTCCACGTATCCTCTCCCGCACCGTGGGATATTTTCAGACTACGGAGGTGAGATACGGGCGACGGACCCTATCGAAGGGGTCCTATCTCCCCAAACCAACAACGGGCGAGCACGTGTGAGTGTCCCTCCACGTATCCTCTCCCGCACCGTGGGACATGATGCCGGACTTAGTCCTGTCCACCCCAGGGTATTGAAACCCTGGGCTGCACAGAGGCACAAGCGTAGTCCGCGTGGCCCCGCTGCCCCACCAATGCTAAGGACTGCGGGGGGCAAGGTGGCAGATGGTCCCTCTCTACCCCTGCAGGGGGTTAGATGGAGCTAGGGTGCCTGCACCATCCTGATCGTTTAGGGCCCCCTCCCCTCTACCTGAGGAATGATGGCCAGGGAGGGCTTCTGCGGCGTCCAGGGATCCGGTTTCTGGAGGTCCGCGGTTTCGTCCCCCCAGGGCGGATGGGGGAACAAATCGAGGCCGCGGCTTCAGCCAGCGCTAGGCCGTGGCCGGAAGTCCCCAGCATCGTGTCACGGAGGCCCCGCCCCCGGGCGCCGGAGGAAGTTTAGTCCCCGGAACTAGGCCGCAAAGAAAAGACCGCCCCCAGGATCCTTTTTCTTCCGGGGACCAGCCTGCAGTACTGGCGCACAGATTAAAGCGGCGCCTCGCACGCTGAGGACACAGGGGACACAGGACTGGGATAAGTGCTGCCCCCCAGCCCCACGGACAGGCCACGCTATCAGGAACAAAGAGCGCCCTCCCCCGGCAGTTGTTTTGTCAGCACGGAGACCTGACAGGTACAACATGTCAGGAAAATCTAAGACACATACTTTCCTATATGCGGCATGCATCTCCTGTCAGTCGGCATTTCCGCGGGCACAGACCAAACGGGTATGCGAAGCCTGCAAGTCCGAACGCGCTCAGGAGCCCTCCCCTGCGACCAAGCCCAGTGTAACAAGTCCCCCGGAATGGGCGTTATCACTGTCGCAACCTATGGCGTCACGGGAGCAATCTAGTCCCTTCGAGCCCCAGATAGGGGCAGGGACAGTGGCTCCCCTGTCTTAGAGGGGTCCTCTACCTCACACGAGCCTCCGGCCTGCAGGGGCCGCTCTCACTCCAGGCAGACCTGGGGGAAACGAACCCACACGGCGTCTCCCGGTCCATCCGGTGCCTCGGCATCCGTGAGCTCTGCTTCTCGCTCCCCGTCGCCAGCAGTCGATAGCGAACAGGGCTCGGACTACGACTCGGCTATACCCCTTGACCTAGATACGCCAGGTGGTCAGGAAACTGTTGACAGTCTCATAGGAGCAGTCAACCAGACTCTGGGGATTGAGGATGATTCCACTCTGGCTGCGGGCCATAAGGTGTCATTTAAGCGTGCCAAGCATCCCCATAGAGTATTTTGCACTCACCCTGAATTTGAGGACATAGTGCAAAAACACAGAACGGCCGGACAGGCGGTTCTCGGGTCAGAGGGCACTCGAGGCGAAGTTCCCTTTTCACCCGGATCTCCGTAAAAAGTGGACAGAATCCCCAACGGTGGACCCACCGGTGTCGCGCTTGGCTACAAGAACTTTACTATCTGTGCCTAGTGGTTCTTCTATTAAGGATCCCACTGATTGTCTCATAGAGAATTTGGCTCTCTCAATGTTTGAGGCATCAGGATCAGCGCTTTCTCCCTCGTTCGCAGGAACATGGGTAGCCAAGGCCATGATTTCTTGGTCAGAAACTTTGAATAGAGCCTTGCAGGACCTAGGCCTACCAGCAGAAGTATCAGGAATCCCAAATCAGATAGCCATGGCGGCGGACTACTTGATTAATGCATCTTTAGATGCAGCCAACTGCTCGGCACTTGCAGCCGCAAATGCAATCTCCATTAGGAGAGCGCTATGGTTAAGGACATGGCGGGCTGATTCATCCTCAAAAAAGTCCTTGACTGCGCTACCTTACCAGTGTGGCCGCCTGTTCGGAGAGAGGCTAGATCAGCTCATCTCCGACTCCACAGGAGGCAAGAGCGGCTTTCTTCCTCAGCAAAAGGCCAAGCCGCCATTTTGTCACCAGTTGCAGGCGCGATTTCGGACCTTTCGCAACCCCGGGTGGACGACAGAGGCTAACTCCGCCGCATAAGGGCGTCCCAATCACAATAGGGACCGGCAGGTCTCATATAGAGCCAACCCATTGGGGAGGATGTGTGCTAACCAGTCTAGGTCGAAAGGATGCAGGTCCCAAAGATCTTCAGCCAAATGACTCGGGGCATTTGTCAGGCGGCACCAGCGGGGTAGGCGGCCGCCTACTCCGGTTTCACCACGTCTGGCTCAATTTTACGCACGACGCATGGGTGAGAGAGCTGGTGTCCACAGGGTACAAGATAGAATTTGTCAGGTACCCCCCAAGACGATTTTTTTCTTTCCCGGCTTCACAAAGTGGATACCCGGGCAAGGGCTCTACTAGAGGCCATCGATTCGCTCTCTCACAACGGAGTTATCATTCCAGTACTGGAAAAAGAAAAGGCGCAGGGCTTCTATTCCAACCTGTTTGCAGTTCCCAAAAAGGACAGGACGGTCAGGCCCGTTTTGGATCTCAAGTTCCTGAACAGATTTATCAGAATCAGACATTTCTGGATGGAATCTCTCCGTTCAGTCATAGCGGCAATGAGGCAAGGAGAGTATTTGGCCTCTATCGATATCCAAGATGCCTATCTGCATATTCCCATTTTCCCTCCGCATCAAAGGTTTCTATGCTTCGTCATCAACGGTCTACATTTTCAGTTTGCAGCGCTGCCCTTCGGGCTAGCCACGGCTCCCAGAGTGTTCACAAAGGTCATGGCAGTCCCCATGGCCATCCTGCACTCCCGTGGCATAGTAGTATTCCCCTACTTAGACAACCTCTTGGTCAAAGCACCTTCAAGGCAGGAATGTGAGGAAAGTGTCAGCATTACGCTAGATACTCTTGCCCACTTAGGGTGGTTGGTCGATGTAAAGAAGTCATCTCTTGTTCCAGATCAGAGAATTTCCCTTTTAGGGATGACTGTCTACATTTTCAGTTTGCAGCGCTGCCCTTCGGGCTAGCCACAGGTCCCAGAGTGTTCACAAAAGTCATGGCAGTCCCCATGTACAGTTGTTACCTGTATTAAGGTTGATGTCTGATTTTTGTTTGATTTCCTACTGCTTTTGCACCAAACTGGTTTCCGCCCGCAATCGGGGCAAGGGTGTATACGGCGGAGGAGGAGCTAACCTTTTTTTCACTTAGTGTCAGCCTCCAAGCGGCAGTAGCATGCACCCACAGTACCTGTGTCCCCCAATGAGCGTCTCGGAGAAAAGGATTTTATGGTGAGTTATCACAAAATCGCAACTTTCTGACTTTAAGAAACACTAAGGGTGTGTGCACACGCTGCAGTTTTTGCTGCGGTGTACAGTATCATTATTCCCTATGGGAATAAAAAAACGCAGTGCAAACGGTGCGGATTTTTCCGCGGTTGTAAAACCGCAGAAAAAATTGACATGTCAATTCTTTCTGCGGATTCTGCTGCGGTTTGCTATCTCCTCCATTGTGGAGAAGAAAAACCGCAGAGCAATCCGCAGGTAAAACCGGAGGTCTTTTGACCTGCAGATTTCAAAGGCGGATTTTACAAAATCCGCGCAGCCAAATTCGCACCCCAATCCGCAGCGTGTGCACATACCCTAAAAGAAATCAAGATCAAAAAATGTAGTCAGTAATGGTTACTTTTTTAAACCAAGCATAGGGAAAAATTATGGAGTCACTCAATTTTGAGGGAAAAATTATGGAATCACCCTGTAAATTTTCATTCCCAAAACTAACACCTGCATCAAATTAGATCTGCTCGTTAGTCTGCATCTAAAAAGGAGTGAGCACACCTTGGAGAGATGTTGCACCAAGTGGACTGACATGAATAATGGCTCCAACACGAGAGATGTCAATTGAAAAAAAGGAGAAGATTATCAAACTAAGGCTGGAGTCACACTGGTGTATTTCTCCTGCGATAATCGCATCGCACTGAAAGGACTGGCCGGCACCTCTCCTGACCTGAGCATGACAGCATGATGGATTACTATGCAGCTGTCAAGCTCAGGTCAGGAGAGCAGACAACCAGTGCAAGTTTTACAATACGATTCTCGGATGAAAAATACGGCAGTGTGACTCTGCCCTAAGAGGGTAAATCGTCACGCAATGTTGCAAAAGATGTTGGTTGTTCACAGTCAGCTGTGTCTAAAATCTGGACCAAATACAAACAACATGGGAAGGTTGTTAAAGGCAAACATACAGGTAGACCAAGGAAGACATCAAAGCGTCAAGACCGAAACTTAAAGCAATATGTCTCCAAAACAGGAAATGTACAATAAAACAAATGAGGAACGAATGGGAGGAAACGTGAGTCAACATCTGTGACCGAACTGTAAGAAACCGCGTAAAGGAAATGGGATTTACATACAGAAAAGCTAAACAAAAGCCATCATTAACACCTAAACAGAAAAAAACAAGGTTACAATGGGCTAAGGAAAAGCAATCATGGACTGTGGATGACTGGATGAAAGTCACATTCAGTGATGAGTCGCGAATCTGCATTGGGCAAGGTGATGGTGCTGGAACTTTTGTTTGGTACTGTTCAAATGAGATTTATAAAGATGACTGCCTGAAGAGACCATGCAAATTTCCACAGTCATTGATGATATGGGGCTGCATGTCAGGTAAACTGGGGGGCACTGGGGAGATGGCTGTCATTACATCTTCAATAAATGTACAAGTTTATGTTGATATTTTGGACACTTTTCTTATCCCATCAATTGAAAGGATGTTTGGGGATGATAAAATCATTTTTCAAAATGATAATGCATCCTGCCATAGAGCAACAACTGTGAAAACATTCCTTGAAAAAAGACACATAAGGTCAATGTCATGGCCTGCAAATAGTCCGGATCTCAATACAATTGAAAATCTTTGGTGGAAGTTGAAGAAAATGGTCCGTGATACAGCTCCAACCTGCAAAGCTGATCTGGCAACAGCAATCAGAGAAAGTTGGAGCCAGATTGATGGAGTATTGTTTGACACTCAATAAGTTGATGCCTCAGAGACTGCAAGCTGTTATAAAAGCCAGAGGTGGTGCAACAAAATACTAGTGATGCATTGGAGTGTTTTTTTGTTGGTTTGTTTTTCATGATTCCATAATTTTTTCCCTCAGAATTGAGTGATTCTATAATTTTTCCCATATGCTTAGTTTAAAAAAGTAACCATTACTGACTACCATATTTTTTGTTCTTGATTTTTTATAGTGTTTCTTAAAGCCAGAAAGTTGCCACTTGAATTGACTTTAGTTTTGTGCCATGTCTGTGATCTGCTTTTTTTACTACAAAATTAAACAACTTAATGAACATCCTCCAAGGCTGGTGATTCCATAATTTTTGCCAGGGGTTGTCGTCTGCCATCATTGTAATGCTCCATTTTCCCTGGTATCTTCTTTCCATCTCTTTAATGTCCTGGTGGAATCGTTCACCTTGCTCTTCACTCATGACTCTGAAATTTTCATGATGGTGGTCAAGGTGGGAATGGAGGAAATGCACTTTCAAACTCATCAGGCAACCGAAAGCTTGAAATGCTTTCAGCATTCGTCCAATGAACTTTTTGTAGTCAGGATCTTTTTTTATTGCCTAAAAATTTCTCTACGACCTCTTTAAATGCAATCCACCTTTCTTTTTGAGGATCCGTCATGGTATTGACAAACTTCTTATCAGCTATAACCCTTCTAATGTTTGGGCCAACAACCACACCTTCCTTCAATTTTGCCTCCGAGGGGCTTGGAAACTTGGTGACCAAGTATTTGAAGCATTCCCCATCTCTTGGAAGTGATTTTACCAATTGCTTCATCGAGCCCAATTTTATGTGGAGCGTTCGACGAAGAACTTTAAAGGAAGGTACTAAAGTTTCTCGGAGGACATTTTTTTTCACCGACTGTGAGCACCCTCGGCTGCCAACTCTTCTTGGTCCAGTGATTTTGTCGGTCTCAACTGCCCCACAGACACAGAAAACAAGGGTATTTTATATACCCAGCTTGTTGCCCGAGTAGCATGCACAAGACATTCACATACTTGCCAACCGTGGTCTTCATATTTAAGTTTATGAAGAACCAATTCCAAGTTCTTGAAGGTTTCCTTCAAGTGTACGGAATGACCTACAGCGTCAAAATCTCCATTGTGGAGTAAAACTGCTTTGAGACTTCTTTTTGAAGATTCAATTTAAAAAAGCCATTGCGCATGAACCATATTGGATTTCAAATTGACCCATCAAACCTTCTATATCAATGCAATAAACCAACTTGTCTTCCTGGGAAAAGAAAGGGACGAACTCCTTTTCACAATATCTGAACCATGAAAGACACTCCTGGTAACATTAATTTCCTGCTTTTGATCCTTGATCCGAGTAACTCAGCGGCATCTTTGGGAAGATTCAAGTCTCTTACTAAATCCTTCATCTCCTCCTGGGAAAAACATTTTGGGGTTGTATCATCTTCAATGTCAGAACTTGATTCGTCATCTGGTTCAGGTATGATTCCACCTTCATCGGAGCTAGGTATCTCTTCCAAGGTAGCAGGGGCCTTGGGTACTGGTATATCTGTGCCATGGGGATTGGGTCGAATTGTTGAGTGAAGATTGGGGTATGAAATGGAATACTTCTTTGGAATTATACCCTTTCACATCGCATGGAGAAAAGTAACAGTCGTCACATGCTTCTTTTGCTCTCGCCATACCATAGGAATCCCATAACGAAAAGCTTTTTTCTTTCCCTTGAACCTATTTCGGAGGTCTTCACCAAACCGTTTGCACACTTTGAGGCGCCCAAGCTTTTTCTTGATCTCCCAAGTTTTAGTCTGAAGTATGCAAAGTATACTTTTTTCACAAAGTCTGTAATATTCAGCTGTTGATTCAACACTAATTTGATGTTAATGGGGAAAGAAAATAAGCTGCCTGCCGAGGATTCGCGTCAGAGTTTGCAGAAGAATATATAGGTTAGTGGCAAGTCCTGACGTTTAGGATTTTTTTCAATATTTGTTTTGCTATCAAAACACCAAAATACATGGAAATTATATGAAAATAATCAAACTGCCTTTTAGTCGCAGACCTGTGTCATCTTTTGTTTTTCTAAACTATCCCATGATAAACTTTACATAATTATGGGCAGCATGGTGGCTCAGTGGATAGCACTGATGCTTTGTAGCACTGGAGTACTGGGTTCACATCTGCGTTCTGACGGGCTAAAAACCTGAGGGATCATTTGGTCAGAAGTCACTATGCCGGTGGTCTTAAACCCTCATTCCTGGATGATTTTATCCCCAGGGTTGGGTGTGTTCCGTGTGGCCATGGTGTAGCCTGCCCCAACATTGTGCGTTGTGTTGACTTTAGTAATTCGGATGGTGATCAAACTTTTACCATCAGGCAACGGATTACGTGCACAACAAGATATGTTGTGTACTATGCTACATGCCCCTGTGGCCTTAGTTATGTGGGTTTAACCACACGTCAACTAAAGGTACGGGTTAGGGAGCATCTGTTGGGGATTCAGGCTGCACATGGTCACATGGATGACTCCACCCTGAGGACTATTCCCAGACATTTTAAAGATCATCATAACTGTGACTCAACCTTATTAAAAGTGCGAGGTATTGAGGCCCTGAGAATTGACATCTGGGGTGGGGGTCTCTCTAAGAGGCTTGGTCAACTGGAAGCGAGGTGGATATGGAAATTAAAAACAGTCCACCCATACGGCCTCAATGAGTGTGTCTCATTTGCACCCTTTTTATAATCTATTTCCCTCCCCCTTGCTGCTGGTTTTTGAGTGACATATGTTGTGTCGCTGGTTTTAACTTTTGTTTTTATTTTAGTGTGTATATTGGCACCCTTCTGTGGCTGTGTTGCTGTCTCTTCAGTTCCTCTGATGAACCTGATGAATTTTTCTTCAAATCAAGATGAAGACTGGGGATTCTTCTCTACTATATTATGGAGTATAATACTGCGTTGGACGTCTCTTATACCTTGTTGTGTGTATCTTATTTTACGTGGATTTACACATAATGTACAGTATATCTGTTCATTTATTTGTGGGTTTACTGATGTATATATAATTCTCTTTTTCCATCTCATTGTCTACATGATCAAATGATCAAGTCATGATGGATTGTGCATGTCTTAATGAGATATAAATGATACACGTTTTGCCTATAAATGTTGGATTGATTATCTATTGTCTCCATTACGCTTTATTGGCATATGCTGCAGTTACAATTTGTTATGCGACGTAAACTTTATCATATTTTTCATCTGCATTTAACCATGTTGATTATTTTTCGTCCATCTCCATAATATGGATTCTTTGTTGGGTTTTCATAATAGGTACCTATATATATTGACGTCGACCTCCTAAGAGTAGCCTTTTTAATGTTTTTTGTCAACCCTGCATGTCCCATATCTTTTTTTGTATTGATTTGATGTTTCCCTTATACATGCCCTTTTTCTTTTCAAATAATTTTATTGGTTTTCAGTCATTAAACAGGGTAAGGGAAGGAAGGGAGGAAAGGGAATGGGAAGTAAAGAACCTTGTACAGGTACGGAAAAAATTTAAAACTAGAGAACTCACAAATAGGCATTAAATAGCATATAGCGAATAACAACATAAAAGGAAAAGAAAATCGACAATCCTTATTATGGGGTAACATTCTTGGAAGGAGATACGACATCCCGGTACTACAACGGCCATATTTAGGCCTCAAAATATAATACCTCTTAATAGGTGTATTTGATATGGAATTTGTTGTTCCAAGTCTTCCATTTTTTTGTATATTTGTGGATGTGATTGTTGTTAATCGCAAATCTGAGTTCTAAATCACTATGTTGGCCTATTTTATCAAGTACATCCGAAAACTTTGGAACCTCGACTTTCTTCCACCATTGTGCTAACATGGTCTTAGTCACTAGGAGGATGTGGATGATAATGTATCTTACCGAATCATCAAATTGTTCCATGTCTAATGAAAGAAGTGCTCTTTCAGGCGTAATTGTGAAGTCCTTAGCAATGAGGTTAATGTGCTGTGTGACCTGGAACCAGAGGTTTTTGATCTTTGAACAACCCCAAAATATATGGTAGAGGTTCCCTTGATGTCCACAACCTCTCCAGCACAAGGAAGATAATTCTGTGATACATGCCCTTTTTCAAGATGGCCGCGGCCTGTTTACTTGTATCTGCGACGCTCCACCCCCGTCTGCCTGTGGTCTGACGTCACGGGGCCCCGTGCACGGTCAGCGCCAGCCTAGGCAGCTTGGGGGGTTGTGCTCCGTCCTCCTGCCCAATTGGCGTTAGGTTTTTTAGACTCCTATATAAAGTGCACGCAGCGCCCATTGGACACACCCCCTGAGGAAGGAAGATTTGCTTCCGAAACGTACGTCGGGGCTCTTGCAGCACGGGTTGTCCATTGTCCCACCTTCTGGTATGTGGTCTGCTATTTCAGTCCTCACTATTTATCTGTGTTTTATATAGCTGATTGGCCGGGGATTATGCCTTTAACTCCTTACTGGCTGGCCGGCTCTCCATTATATGCTGGTATGCTGATCGGTCGAGGATTATACCCCTAACTCTTCATTAACTGGCTGGCTTTTCACTATATACTGATCGGTCGGGGATTATACCCCTAACTCTTTATTGACCGGCCGGATCTCCAATATGTTTCATATGCTAATTCGGACTATGTAAACCTATTTATTTCTGTAATATCATTTGTCACTACCAGATGTCATGTAGTATATATTTGAGTACGATTGTACATGGACACTGTGCACCTATCGTCCTGCTATCTTTTATGTCACTCTTGTTATGCCACTATGCCTTTTTAACCTGTGTCTTTAATAAAGATGTGTGATTTTTCTATTTATTTCTGGACGTCTATGCATTGGTTTTTCCTGTCTTTCTCATTATATATATTTACAGTGTGTCCTACACTGATTGGCTATGGGCTGATTAAGATTCTTTGCACGATTTATAATAAATAGATCTATGATACATGATGATATTCAATCTCAGCCCTATGCATTGTCATCTCAGCCTAAGAGTGATCAATGAGTGGAAGAAGCTGCCACGAGAGGTAGTGAGTTCTCCTCCAATAGAAGTCTTCAAACAGAGGCTGGACAGACATCTGTCTGGGATGATTTAGCGAATCCTGCTTTGAGCAGGGGGTTGGACCTGATGGCCCAGGAGGTCCCTTCCAACTCTATGATTCTATGATAAGTGATCAATATAAAGTCCACCACACACTTTATAGCAGATCAGATGTTTTATTATGTCCCACAAATCACATAAAATATTAACGCATAAAAAAGAAACATTGTGATATTTTGTGTAGAGATACATATATAGTGGAACGAGTGAATACGCAATATCTGACTAGTTCTGTATCCAGATTAGCTGATGTTCTCATCATCTTCTTTTCCCTGCTGTACTATTCAGCGTTCTGCATTTCATGTCCTAGGAAAATGAAAGGTGGTCAATTGTTATAAAAATGCCAAAATAAAGAATTAATGTTACACCTGCATTAATAGTAATGCCCTAATATTCCCAGAATTTTTATTATTTTACCCATAGAAACGATTCAATAATTAACCGCAGAGATGTCAAATTCTACACTGACCCGTCAGACTCTGGTTCCTACAGCAATGCCCCTTTGGATAAGGAGAGTGATGCCAGTATTAGTACATTAATACATTACTCTCAGGGCCTTTGAGGCATTTTTCCATAGTAAGTTCTCCACAGTTGGTGTAGCCTTGTTCGTCAGGTTGGTGTGCTGCTGTGCACGGCAGCTCCCCTCTTCCCTGAGTGCGGGAAGGGTAAAGACAGAGGGCTGAATCAAAAGATAAGGCAAGGATGGCGGCCCCGGTATCTTCACCTTCAGAAGTATCCCGGGGAATAGGGCAAGCTAGGGCGCCCCCTAGTGTTAGAGACAGGGAAGGAGCCTCTGGTCCTGGGTCACCCGACAGCTGGGTTGTGACAGATGTGTTCAGAGTTTTTGAAACGTTTGGAGGATTTTTCTTTAATGCACTGGATCAGATTTTCAACCATTTTTGATCTGTGTGTCCACTTTACCATCAGTGTGCAAAATAATTAAATACTTTTCCCCAAATTTCTACCCAGGAAATCTAATTGTTTTTGACTGCCTCAAAAAAAAATTCTGTGTACATATAGTTTTATTCCTCTCTTGCAGTTTTTTAAGCGGATTTGCTAGTAGAAGAAAGTTTAGAGGAACTTTCACCAGTTTAGCATGTTAAACTTTCAAAATCATGAAAAAGTGGCTGCTGCGCTGAGTAAAATATAGTTTTTATTTTTAATTTCTCCCTTGCGAGAGGACCATTTATGCTATGGTCCAAGTGGGTATTACCAGAGATTTGTCCCTGGGGATGTCTACTTCTTCCTATGGATGAGGATGACCAATCTTAAGCAGGCTGCATCATGCAGGGAAGAAAAGAACACTCCTTTCTTTCCTCACTGATTTCATACAACTACTGTGCAGAGATACAGCAGAGCTGAGTTTGTGTATCATTGCAAACATTTCCAGATCTCATCTCAAGGCAGTCGGTGTTGGAGATGGAGAGAGTTGACAGCTCTTTGATATAAGATCTGGAAGTAATTGCAATTATACATAGCTCAGCTGCATCTCAACACAGTATCTACAGAGTTATGTATCATTACAAACACTTTCAGATCTCATCTCACAGAGCTATCAGCTCTCACCTTACCCTTACACTGACTGCTGTGAGATCAGATCTGGAAGTGTTTGTAATGATACATTACATAGCTCTGCTGTATGTCTACACAGTAGCTGCAGAGCTTAGTAAGAAGAGAAGGTTGTGTTCTTTTCCCCCTGTATGTTGCTGACTGTTCATGATTGGTCAGCCACATGCAGGGGAAGAATTACACACCCCAAAGACAAATCTATGGTAACACCTAGTTGTACTGTAATGTAAATAATCTAAACTTTCTAAGCTAATATCTCCACAATGGAGAGAAGAAATACTACGTTTCACTCTGCTTTGCAGTTACAATTCCGTGAAGTGGCCAGTTTAACATGCTTGAAATGGTGAAAGGTCCTTTTTAAGCAAAGTTCATCTTTGATTTGGTCATAACTCCCAGAATGGACTCACTGATGAATTCAGAGTTCAAAAAAGGAACCAAACTGTTTTGTTAATTTTTTATATGTTGTAGGCCCTTTAATTCTGTGCAGATCAGTGAGGGTCAGAGTCAAACAACCCAAAATTAATAATGAAACCCAATTGCAAAAATGCAGTCAGGTGCGTGTGTATATATATTTGTAAAGAAGGCAAAGAGTCAGAATGTCACTTTTCAAATTTCCATCTTATACAAAATAATATAAATTTTCGTATTGGACACCAATAACCAGTTGTAGCAAGACCCCCACCTATGGCACGCTTATAGGTTTTGGTACAGATGCTGCCAGAACCTCTGCACCTAATATAGTTTTCCCTGTTTTTAAGCCACTTCAGTTCAGATCTGCATTTCCTTACCATTTGTACTGCAGGGATGGTAATATTTTGTCACAGCGATGTCATCTGGAAGAGAAGAAAACAATAATTATACCAGAAACAGCGGTATAACAATATATCAGTCATACAGATGGAAACACATGGAGAGAACATTGATGCAGCAATAAAGCGCCCTGCTTTACTGCAACTACCACTAGGGGG
This sequence comes from Dendrobates tinctorius, assembly GCF_039654945.1. Lineage (NCBI taxonomy): Eukaryota > Metazoa > Chordata > Amphibia > Anura > Dendrobatidae > Dendrobates > Dendrobates tinctorius. The sequence continues at coordinate 17,553,955 of NW_027361814.1, read as the reverse complement.
AGCTAGCTGCAATTGAACTTATCTAGCTGCCACTGAACTGTGTAAATCTGTCTGCAGTGAGCTCCCCCTAGTGGTAAACAAGCTCATAATTTAAGACATGGCAAATATCAGACTAATCTGAGCCTTAGCAAATTACTGTGCTTGCAGATTGTATTGTATGGGTCTGTGTAATAATACATATATAGTAACATAGTTATTAAGGTTGATGGAAGACTTTAAGTCCATCTAGTTCAACCAACAGCCTAACATGTTGATCCAGAGGTAGGCAAAAAAAACCCATGTGGCAAACAGCAAGCTCCACATTGGGGAAAAAAATTCCTTCCCGACTCCACATACGGCAATCAGACTAGCTCCCTGGATCAACGCAATATTAAGGAAACTAGTGTATATACCCTGTAATATTATACTTTTCAAGAAAGGCATCCAGACCCTTCTTAAATTTTAGTAAGGAATCACTCATTACAACATCATATGGCAGAGAGTTCCATGGTCTCACTGCTCTTACAGTAAAGAATCCACGTCTGTGAGTATGCTTAAACCTTCTTTCCTCCAGACGTAGAGGGTGCCCCCTTGTCCCCCCTTTGTAATGCTCTTCATCTCCCCATATCTGCCACAGACAGCAGCAGATGCAGAGAGGGAACCGTGATACTTAAGTAGCTAAACGTCGTGCTGAGGTCAGTAAGTGGGTATTTCAGGATTTGGAATAGCGTTTGGGACTGGTCTGGGGTCTGTAAAATAGGGAGGCTGGTCTATGGTCTAAGTACATAGGGGAAGGAAAGCAGTCTATTCTTGGGGAAAATGATCTGGGGTTTGTATGTAGGAGGGGGTCTGGTCTGGGGTTCGTATTACAGGCTGGATCTGACTTAGGGTCTGATCTGGGGTCTGTATTACAGGCTGGATCTGTCTTAGGGTCTGTATCATGGGCGGACATACCTCCGGTTCAACCGGTGTGGCTCCACCGGGGCCCAGAGGCTCCAGGGGGCCCCTGCAGGGCGGCTAATGATAAGGGCAATCTGGCCGCTCTCTCCGGGCCCTAGGCTCCAGGGGGGCCCCTGGCCAGATTGCCCTCACGTGCGGCGGGCAGGGAGCGATCCCAGCAGCTCCGTTGCCTGCATGAGAAAATAACAGGAGCGGAGCTGCAAAGATCGGTCCTGCTTCCTGCCTGGCGCCAGCACTTCCTGTCTCTGACACAGAGCAGTGTTGCTGGCTGACGTCATCATTCAGCGGCTGCAGTGCCAGAGCAAGGAAGCACGGGCACCGGTGATACTGCGGACAGGTGAGAGGTGCTGTGTGTGTGTTTTGTGTGTGTGTAGGTGGAGGAGAAGGCAATGATGGGGTGATGGGGAGAAGGACATGATGGGGTGATGGGGAGAAGGCAATGATGGGGTGATGGGGGAGGAGGCAATGATGGGGTGATGGAGAAGGCAATGATGGCAGTGATGGGGAGAAGGCAGTGATGTGGTGATGGAGAAGGCAATGATGGGGGTGATGGGGATAAGGCAATGATGGGGGTGATGGGGAGAAGGCAATAATGGGGGTGATGGGGAGAAGGCAATTATTGAGGTGATGGAGAAGGCAATGATGGGAGTGATGGGGAGAAGGCAATTATGGAGGTGATGGAGAAGGCAATGATGGAGGTGGTGGAAAGGGCAATGATGGAGGTGGTGGGGGGAAAATAAATGATGGGGGTGGTGGGGGAGAATACAATGATGGTGGTAGTGGAAAAGGCAATAATGGGGGTGGTGGAGGAGAAGGAAATGATGGAGGTGGGGGAATGGGCAATGATGGGAGTGGTGGGGGAGAAAGCAAAGATAGTGGTGGGGAGAAGAAAATAATGGAGGTGGTGAAGAGGGCAATGATGGGGTGGGGGAGGAGGACAATGAGGGGTGTGGAAGATTGGGATGGGGGGAAGGGGGACTTATAATGGCCTTAGGAACAGGGAGAGGTGGAGGAAGACCTTATCGCTTATTATGTCTAACACAGTCCCTTAGTATATAGTGTACTCACTTACTATGTCTAACACAGTCCCTTAGCATATAGTGTACGTACTTATGTATAATACAGTCCCTTAGCATATAATGCACGTACTTATGTATAACACAGTCCCTTAGCATATAGTGCACGTACTTATTATGTATAACACAGTCCCTTAGCATATAGTATACGTACTTATTATGTTTCACACAGTCCCTTAGCATACAGTGTACTCACTAATTCTGTATAACACCATCCTTAGTTATGTAATTTCCTCTTTTATTATGTACTAGCTGAAGAGCCTGGCGCTGCCCGGGCATAGTAACTAACTGTGGTTAGTTATAGCAAGTTATAATTCTCCTCCATCCCATAGTCCTGTGCCCATATACCCATCATACATATCCACGATCCCGTAGGCCCGTGCCCATATACCCATCATACATATCCTCCTCCCATAGTCACGTGCCCATATACCCATCATACATATCCACCATCCCATAGGCCCGTGCCCATATACCCATCATACATATCCTCCATCCCATAGTCCCGAGCCCATATACCCATCATACATATCCTCCATCCCATAGTCGAGTGCCCATATACCCATCACACATCCTTCATCCCATAGTCTCATGCCCATATATACCCATCACACATACTCCATCCCATAGTCCCATGCCCATATACCCATCATACATATTCTCCATCCCATAGTTCCATGCCCATATACCCATCATACATATTCGCCATCCCATAGTCAAGTGCCCATATACCCATCACACATCCTTCATCTCATAGTCCCATGCCCATATACCCATCACTATACATAACAGCAGAGGAAGCTATATAATAAGGGACGGCACCATATATAACTAGAGAGGATGGTACGTAATAAGGGACGGTGTTATTTAATATATAAATCTCAATGTGGGTGTGTATGTATGTATCTATGTGTGTGTGTATGTCCGGGATTGGCATCCGCACCGTCGCAGCTACAGCCACAAAATTTGGCACAGTCACACGTCTGGACCCCGAGAGTGTCCTAAGCTATGTTGTGAGGCGAAATTTTAACCCCGCGTGTTCCAATTCACCAAACAATTTTGCCCCTATCTACATAATGGGGAAAAAGTGCGCGCGCATCAAGCCCCGCCCTTCATTATGATGTCACAATGGTTGCCATGGCGACGCTGATTCATCATAGGTTGCAATGGGGACGTTTATGTTGCCATGGTGATGATGATGTCATAATGGGTATATGGGCACGGGACTATGGGATGGAGGATGTGTGATGAGTATATGGGCATTGGACTAAGGGATGGAGGATATGTATGACGGGTATATGGGCACGGGACTATGGGATGGCGGATATGTATGATGGGTATATATGGGCATGGGACTATGGGATGGAGGATGTGTGATGGGTATATATGGGCATGAGACTATGGGATGAAGGATGTGTGATGGGTATATGGGCACTCGACTATGGGATGGAGGATATGTATGATGGGTATATGGGCTCGGGACTATGGGATGGAGGATATGTATGATGGGTATATGGGCACGGGCCTATGGGATGGTGGATATGTATGATGGGTATATGGGCACGTGACTATGGGATGGAGGATATGTATGATGGGTATATGGGCACGGGCCTATGGGATCGTGGATATGTATGATGGGTATATGGACTCGGGACTATGGGATGGAGGATATGTATGATGGGTATATGGGCACAGGACTATGGGATGGAGGATAATAATAATTTGTTATAACTAACCACAGTTAGTTACTATGCCCGGGCAGCGCCGGGCTATTCAGCTAGAATATATATAATGTAGCTTTGACACCATAAAAGGAAGGGGGCCCAGAATACACAGTTCTTGCACAGGGGCCCCAAGCTGTCAGTGTCTGCCCCTGGTCAGTATCTAATATGGGTCTGGCCTGGTTGGATCTGACTTTGGGTTTGGTCTGGGGTCTCTATTACAGGCTGGATCTGACTAAGGGTCTGATCTGTGGTCTGTATTACAGGCTGGATTTGACTTAGTGTCTGGTCTGAGGTCTGTATTAAAGGCTGGATCTGACTTGGGGTCTGTATCCAATATGGGTCAGGTCTGGGGTCTTAAAAAAGGACCAGGTCTATATGTTTCTGTTAGGAGATCTGGTATGGGAACATTATTTGGGAATGTGGACTTCAGGTTTCCATTTTTTGATTCTCCCCGATATCTTTTCTCAGATGTTGGCAATTATGGTGTATACTTATTGTCAGGGACTGCGTGCACAGATCTATCTCTAGTGACTGTTACCTGTCTCGTAGTAGTCTATGATGGTAGCGATGGCCGCCTGGAGGTTACTAACAGGAATGTCTCGTTCAACTGAGAATCTGAAGGACTTTACGTCTGTTCCAAGCTGACACAACAGAAAACAACGGCGGTAAGTTAGTACATGGTAATATTACATGTAATATTGCTCTAAATCTAGCGGCAATAAATATGCTGGATTCTTAATAAGTAACTTAGTCCAAAATCCTCTGTTCACACTATTAGGTCCATTCTGCCAGGTTTCCTTTGCCTTTTTACTACCAAAAATAAAAACAAGTAAAATATCCTTAAACTCTAGGGCCACGTTCACACATTCAGTATTTGTAAGCCAAAACCAGGAGTGGAACAATCAGATTAAAAGTATAAGAGAAACACGTCACCACTGCTGGATTTATCACCCACTCCTGGTTTTGGCTTACAAATACTGAGGTAAAATACTGACCAAATACTGAGCGTGTGAACGTGACCTAATACTGATAGTGATAGCTAATTACGTTGTGTAGTGGCCGTGATTGGTACTGCAAGTTCTCTCTCATGCAAGTGAATACGAAAGAGCATGCAGTACCATTCACGGCGCCACTTCCTGTGTGCTGCTGCCTCTTTAAACAGCTAATGAGAGTTGTGATCAGGAATCTGACAACTGCTGACCTGATATGGATTACTTATCTGAAGATTAGGTCATTAATAATTAAAGTCTCGGAAAACCCCTTTAAACTTGATGGACTTATTTTAAATTAGATTCATTAAAACCGTCATTACACCATTAATATATATGTGTGCGGGGTGGGCTTAGAAGTGGAGCTAATGGTAGTCACATGGCACCTGAGGGTGTAATCGAAGGAAGAGAAGTCCATCACTCCATCATTATCCACTGTGACCATAATGCTGGGTGCCGATCGTTGCCCATTATAGCCAGGGAAGTAATCGGATCTACTAGGGCCGTAAACCAAATGCCTAATTCCAGATTTACTCTCACAACGTCAAGCTTGTGGACCTCAATGCAAAATTCTCAGAATGGCCCCCAACTATCATTGATCTTTAATAGCAATAGTCTTTTCCTATTGGGCAAAGTGACCTTTGTGGCCCCTCTAGTCTCCAGGGCCGGGATGCCATTGCAACTCTTAGGTTGGGGTCACACTAGCGTATGGCATTGGATGCGATATGCTAATGACCCTCGGCTCCTGATCTGCTGCGTGTGGGAGCTGAGAGTCATGATACTGTGCTCCGAGCACAGCTGCGGAGGAGGCGGAGAAACTAATTTCTCCATCTCCTCCATTGCCGGAGTCGGCATACATCGCACTGCACTTTGATGATATCCGAGTGATGTGCGCTGTGTCACTCGCACCCATATGCTTATATGGGTGTGAGTGAGCCGAGACTCGGACAAGTGTCAGTGACAATCACAGCATGCTACGATTGTTCTCGCATGCCGATTCGGCATTAGAAAGTAATCGCAGATGTGATCTGCCCCATAGATTAGCACAGGGCCGAGTGCTATGCGATGTTTTCTCACATAGCACTTGTCCATGTTATAGTCTAGTGTGACCCCGGCCTTACAATCAGGGATGTAACTATAGTGTAAGAACATGATGACTTGACGTCTACGCCTGGTGTTCACCCTGCACGTAGTGTTTGGGCAACAATAGCGAAAGTCCAGAAGACGAGAGAGGAGCTCACCTTCTCAAAGTACACGATCACCTTGTTGGGATGCGCCTCTGACCTGCTAACCACATTGCTTCTACTTAGCTGGAAAAAAAAAAGAGTAATTATCGATGACTGAATTTTATGTAAGGAAATCAATACATGATATACCGTGATTATACCGCGAGTGTTAGCTGTACCTGTTGGACAGAAGACTTGACCGGGTTGTATCCTGACGGGAGCTTGATTTCTACCACCGCCATATTTGAGTGCTCCCTCTTACCTATGTAGCTGTGAGAACAGATTGTACTTTGGTTATTTTCTGTGTTTTATATAGATGAAACATGGTAAAAAAGTAATAAAAAATATAAATGGACAACGAAGCTGTAGTAATTGCCTGTGCGGCACACTACTGCTGGCGTCAATCATGAATACAACGTTCACTTTTTGCTTCCATGACCACTTAGTGTGTCCTCAAGTGGGGCATGTCTGACCTGCCACCCGGGAATGCTTGACTAAATCTACCTCGCTCTTGGTATGAGTGAGAGCCTAGCCATCAGGCCTCCAATGATCAGTGTTTCATATCCTATCCTTACATAACATGCTGTGATACCGGCTGCACCTCGCCAACCCACTACAGTCACACCTCTCCCTCCAATCACAATTCCAGGTCCTTTGCTGATTTTGTGTTAACACAGATTTTGCATTTCATCCCAATCAAAATCGTTCCTTTAATTTTGTGCAGCAAGCAAGAAAATTATTGTCTGCAAAAAGGTTTACGGTCCCTTCTCTTTAAAGGTTTGGTTTAGTAAGTTGTGCCCAATAGATCCCTTAGATCGCCATAATATGGGTGTCTTTTTGCAACATCCATACCACGTAGCCACAGACCACCATTAGATTCAGGAAGGCCAGGTGTCATAATGAGCATTTATAAAGCAAAAAATATGTATTCCCCCCACCAAATAGGTATGTTTTGGTCCCACCCCAGGAAAGCCCTAAATGGAGCAGAGATGTCTACTTTTGGGCTTGGTTTACCTAAACCCTGTTTCTTTTTAGACTGTGACATGCCAACATTTATGAGAGTTCTAGCAAATGGAAGACTATTGTCCATTATGCCATGGTAATTGATACCAGTGATCATCCCCAACTGGTGGAGATCCATTCAGTCCAAACTAAAGATAAGAGAATCATTTTGCAGGACCGAGCCCAACTGGAAGGTTAATGCTCCACCCGCCTACTCTGTGCTGGCATCCACTTCTCCTCTTTTGATTAGCTGGCCTGGCACAATATCATTGCTGTGGCGTGATGGACACACAAGGTCAGGCCAGCTAATCAAAAAAAGGAGAAGTGGATGCCGTCAGGAAGGAGGCGGTTGGCATTTCTCCTGCTATAGAATACTGACCTCCTCCCTGGACAAGTGTCCTGCAAATTAATTTACTCATCTCTAAGCCAAACTAATTTTCCTTGATCCTGATGCCTACATTACTGTAGATCCTATTTACACATTTCATGTCCGTACATCTCACCTGACATTGACCAGGATGTCAAAAGATTTTAGAGACTGGACAGTGCAGATGTCTGGCACGGTAGATACCGAAATGGTAAATGGCGCTTCACCCTCAGGATGTGGCACATTGTACTTCAGGTTTGTCTGAAACACAAAGGGTGAAACTATTTAATATCACGCAATTATATAGACCACTGACTGAACAAAGCACACGAAGCAGCGCTCCCACACATTCTGAATAGATGATAGCTAATTTTGTATTATTCAGGCAACAAGATCTTAAGGTAGCCCCTTGTTACTGCCAAAAAAAGAGATTCTCCAAAATGAACATGGGTAAAGAAAGGTGCAGGAAACTGTACGTGCTTGAAGAAGACCCTTGTTTGGGTCAAAACGTTGGCATGTTAGATTAAGATTTGATTGAATCACGCAACAGCCGGATACATGCTTTCACACCTTATCTGTATACATTGTTGTCCAGGATGGACTGTTGGATATTACGCATAGTGTTTTACTTGACAGGACCGCTGTTCTACCCTATTCAGAGCCAAATCACTTTTGGGGCATATCGGGGGGGGAGGTCTTTCTTCTCAGTAGCAGTATCATATGAACTAGTGAGGGTGACTCAAAATGGCCATTCAAATTCGATAATCGGTCCAGACGAATAAGGTGAAGAGGAGCAGTCCTACTACCCCGTGATGCCTTCTATTAAACGGTCAATTCCATATTCATAGATGATACTGTTTGTAGATACAATCACTTTTGAAATTTACTACTTGTTAAAATTTGCAGCCTTTCTTGAGATATTAACACTTTTGTTTACAGCTTGTTGCCTAGTAGACCGACCACCGCTGCTTTCCTGCTTGTAAGCACTGCACTAAATAGGAGGTAACAGCACTCCTGCCCAGCTTTAAAACAGTGCTTACAGGCACAATAGAAAAGTGCTTGTAAGTACTTTGCATGTTCTAACAGTGGTGGTCGGTCTCCGAGGTAACAAGCTGTAATCAAAAGAAAAATAATTTCTAAAGAACGGCTGAAAATTTTAATAAGCAGTAGATTGCAAAATTGCTTGTATCTTCAAGCTTTTTCCGACAATACCCATTTATGAAGATGGGAATATTAATCCTTTAAGATAAACAGGGTTGGACATGTTGGATTTTAACATGCCTGATCCTTCAACTGGGAACTAAGTGTGTCCACATCTCTTCCGATCGCTATTGCCACTTATGCTTGACCACCATAATTATTTTAACCAGCAGTCCAGGCAGCAAAATTTACATTCTGCCACATGTAATCAATGTCAGTAGGAGCTCTGCTACCTCATTTTTGAGCTACACTTTTAATATTCCGAAACGCGCATCAGGGTGTGCGCGCTATTGGGACTGGCGGATTTTAAAGGTAGATTAATTACCCCCTTTTTTATTGATTTAGTATTTTTTTATTCTGGTATATGAAGCACTTTACATGTTGTATTAGCTTTACCAATATATATTGGCACTTATGCACTTTATATTGCTCTGATTGGAGTTTTTGCATTTGTGCACTTTATTATTTTCACTGGAGCGCGTTCTCTCCCCACATGTTTATGTGACTATTTTCTTCATTGATTTTCACCCTTTGCTTATACACTCAATTGATGATGTGATTCACCCTTATTATTGCTTTCTTACACTTTTTTAACTATTGATATACTATAATATGACTTCTGAATCATTTTTATGGGGCTCTTTTTGTGATTATGTATCTTTAATTAATATATAATATTTTTTATGTGATCAATTACTCTTTCTTTTTTATCCGCCACCCCTAGTTTTATTTGTGTGTGTGTGTGTATATATATATATATATATATATATATATATATATATATATATATATATATATGAACAACGACCAGGCAAAGTCCAGCAATAACGTGAGCAATCCAGGATGCCGTTAAAATTTTTTTTCTTTTTATTCATAAATCCATTAAAATGCAATGGTCCAAGCAGTTCAAAACAGCAATAACGCAGGAAAGTCATGCAGATGTCCTATCTGCACGACTTTCCTGCGTTATTGCTGTTTTGAACTGCTTGGACCATTGCATTTTAATGGATTTATGAATAAAAAGAAAAAAAATTTTAACGGCATCCTGGATTGCTCACGTTATTGCTGGACTTTGCTTTGTCATTGTTCACATTTGTATGGATGGACTCCTACATCCAGATCCGGGCACAACGGAGTTAACCAGGTCAGCTGAGGTTCCAGGTGGTTCACAGGAGTGAGCTGGTCTACATTGTTGGATATATATATATATATATATATATTGCTAAAAAAAAATTAAGGGAACACTTAAACATAGGATCCTAATACTAATATAATATAATATATATAGTCCTAATATGCGCACATGTCTTAATAATACCACCGTTGCTAGTCCATTGTTTCGGATATCATGTTGGTTCATTATGACAAGAGGCACACATTAAAATAACCTTGGCCATACTCACCAATTTTGGCAGAACCACACAACCATCTAATGTGTGTCATGGTGTCCCGACAAATCCAAGAAGACACATATTGGGGGTAAATAAGAATTGGGCATGTTGAATCTTAACATGCCTGATCCTTTTGTTTTCTCAGGAGTTTCTTACCTGTAAATACACACAGCCGGATCCGCTGACAGTGGCGGTATAATCTCCGGGCACAGTGGATAAAGGAACTTTCTGCAGGAGGAGGCGGTTAGAGTCTTCGACGTTGAATTTTGCAACTTCAGCATTGTTTAAGCTCAAAGTGACAACTCTGGGACCATCGTGGCTTACAGCATGATAACCGTACAACGAAAGTGCCTGAAGAGCAACGACTGTGTCCTGGCAAAAAGAAAACAAAACACAAAACATATTGGAAGCTGAGGCTGACCCTTACTCCATTCCCTTTATCCCTTGGGTGAAGTTGATGGACATTTATTTTATTTCAACCATACTATTCAACTAGAATAATTTCCTACAGACCGCCTGACTCAGCGGCACAAGGCACGTTAGCCAATCCTGCTGAAGGGCCGCTCAGTCCTATTCTCTATGGAGCTGGACGTGCAATACCTGACACAACCCGTACACAGTTGTGGTGCTGTTTTTGGACCAACCCTTTAATACTGTGTGTTACCTGTTAAAGGACTGGGATAGGATGTAATTTCATTTGAGCACACGGTAGTGATCATAGTTTGTGACATCTACCTGGGTAGAAGAAAACCCTCCGGTGGGGTTCTGTTGCTCCATGAGCCAGGTGACAACTTTTGTGGCGGCAGTCAGGTCTTCGGCCGTGACATCGTGTTTGGACAGCATGGTCAGCAGCACATAGGAGGTCATTTCTACCTCGATAGAGGCGGCTCTTCTATGAGGGTGTCTCCATTCTCCCGAATTATCTGATAATTCTGACCGATGCCAATGGACTGTATCATCTGAAATATGGGGGATACAACATATTATGTATTGTTAATATTACGGAATATAGGAGCTTGGATGTTGCTAGTTCACAAATAAACGTTACTCCCTTTACAATGCTACTCCCTATCTATAACGTATCGGGAGTAGTGATGAGTGGACATACTCGGGTAAGGTGTTATCTGAGCATGCTCGGGTGCTAACCGAGTGTCTTCGGCGTGCTCACAAAATATGTTCGAGTCCCCGTGGCTGCATGTCTCGCCGCTGTTCGACAGCCGCAATACATGTAGGGATTGCTTGTTTGTTAGGTAATCCCTGCATGTGTTGTGGCTGTCGAACAACAGCGAAACATGCAGCCTCGGGGACTGGAATATATTTTTCGAGCGCGCTGAAGACACTCAGTCAGCACAGAAGCATGCTCCGATAACACCTTATACGAGAACCTTTGCTCATTGCTAATTGGGAGTCAAAAGATATTGGAACTCCCCTTTAAGGGTTTGTTCACACTGCGTTTTTTGAAGACTGTTTTTTTTTTTTTTTTGTAAATCACCCCGAAAAACGTCTGAAAAATCACTCATGAAACTCAAATACTTTTTCTACAAACTTCCATCATTTCCTTTTCACATGTTTAGCCTTTCAAGCATTTATGTGCTTCAAGTTTCCAAAAATGGTAAGTGGTTAAAAGAAGTGCGCGGGACAACTCTTCGGGTATTTTCTCCCATGAAGTCGCTCCAGACTTTACAATAGAAGTCAATGGGAAAGCAAAGAAATAAAAATCTCGCTAAGACGTCTTTTTGAGTGGGTAATTCATAGCCTAATGGATTTAAAAAAAAAATGTTAAAAAATCTCCAGCAAACTAGCCTTTATAAACGCTAATAAAATGAAACCCTCACAAAAATGTTAACAGAAAAAGTTTTTGACTGCCAGAAAAAAAAAAATGAAGTGTGAACATACCCTAAAAGCTCACGTACACAGCAGAGTCGTAAACACAAAGCCTGTACGGCAGCACCCTATGTGTCACCATACGGCTCTATTACAAAGGCATTCTCCCATAGAAGCACTTGGGTAGAATATCTTACACATTAGGCTTGTTGGCCAAACCAGGTGATTTTGGTGGGATCAGCTGATGTTCACCCAGTGGAAAAAAAATATTGAGCAATTTCCAAGATGGTAAGTTAGGATGAAGGATAACTCACTAGTCCGTTCTTTCTAGTAGTGACCCAAGCGATCTGTAAGAAATCTTTCATCCTCTGGATATGGGATAACCCTTAAAATTTCCACATGCCAAAACTTTGCCCTCTCCCCGTTAGGAAGACATACACATTCGGTTCGAGAGGAACAACTGTCCTACCGGCATCTATAGACCCATTCTTACAAGTCTGTTCAACCTGCTCCATAAAACACAGTTTCTTAACAAACTACAATCACGCACCTTTCCTAATGGACTTTTCTTCCAGGGATTGAAGGAGACGAGAACGAAGCTCCATTTTTCCAGCGAGAGTGAAGGCATAAGCCATTAATGCTTGTGTATATATGTTGTTTTCACCGTTCATTGCACTCTCCAGGCAGAATAACGCATTTCGGACTACAATATTCTGCGGAGAGAATCATTTGATTTACATGACTGATCTCCGTGTACCAATAATTCCTGATCCCCATCATTTACCCTTCCCAGTTTATGGATTCGAAATGTCACCAAAAACTATTATTTCAGAAATCAATAACGCATATGAAAATAAGCAACTTTGTAATAAATCTTATCAGAGAAATTTGCTTCTCTCTCTTCCTGGACTGATCTTCAATCTCATGTCAAGGGTAAAATCTTTATTCAGTGCATATAGACTCTCCCATTTCTGAGATACAAGATGACACTTAGCGCTTTAAAATTCTATGGAGAGGGGAGGAGCTAGAAGAACACACAAACATTCTAGGGAGGAGCTAGAGGAACACACAGACATTCTAGGGAGGAGCTAGAGGAACCCACATACATTCTAGGGAGGAGCTAGCGGAACACCCAGACATTCTAGGGAGGAGCTAGAGGAACAGACATTCAAAGGAGGAGCTAGAGGAACACCCAGACATTCTAGGGAGGCGCTGGAGGAACACAGACATTCTACTGCAAGTTCTCCTCAAACGATAGTTATAGTTCTCAATAGAACTTTATGAGCACCAACTGTCACCTCCTATCTCATTAATGGGAAAGTCTGCATTTGCTGAAGACAGATTTCACTTGTGATTTGAGAATTTTGATAATCAAAGATCAGTGCAAGAGGAGAAAAGTATTTTGATGTAGTTTGTAGTTTTTTCTACTGTGGTTGCCATGTGGATGTAGACTAAACCCTCATATTTTCATATCTCTACTATTTTGAGGTATAGAGGGGTTTTTACTGGGTAACCAAACTGGAGGTATGAATTTTCAGCCTTTATGTGGAACTGCATTGATTATGGCGTTTATGGCTTCCAGCGTTGGAGTTTATTAAAGATAGTAATATACACTGCTGGAAAACATAAAGGGAGCACTTAAACAATACAGTGTAAGTCAATCACTCTTCTGTGAAATCAACCTGTCCAGGTATGAAGCAACACTGATTGTGAATCAATTTTTCCTGCTGTTGTGCAAATTTAACAGACAACAGGTAAAAATGGCAATTTAGACAACCGCTATAAAGGAGTGTTTCTGCCGGGGTGACCAAAGACCATTTCTCTGTTCTCATCCATTTTGGCTGTTGTTTTGGTCACTTTGCATTTTGTCATTGCTCTCACCCCTAGGGGTAATGTACAGTAGCATGAGGCAGTGTCTACAACCCACAGAAATTGCTCAGGTAGTACAGCTCATCCAGGATGGCACATCATTATGAGCTGTGGCAAGAAAGGTAGCTGTGTCTGTCAGCACAGTGACCAGAGCATGGAGCAGATACTGGGAGACAGGTCTGTACACCAGGAGATGTGGAGGGGGCCATAGGAGGGCAACAACCCAGCAGCAGGACCGCAGCCTCCTCTTTTGTGCAAGGAGGAACAGAAGGAGCAGTGCCAGAGCCCTGCAAAATGACCTCCAGCAGGTCACCAACATCCATGTGTCTGCTCAAACTGGCAGAAACAGACTTCATGAGCGTGGTATGAGGGCCCAACATCCACAAGTGGGCGATGTACTTACAGCCCAACACCATGCAGCGCTATTGGCATTTGCCAGAGAGCAATAACATTGACAGATTTGACATTGGCGCCCTGTGCTCTTCACTGTTGAGAGAAGGTTCACAATGAGCACATGTGACTGACGTGATAGAGTCTGGAGTTGATGAAGCCAATGATGCTATGGACTGGCCTGCCCAGTCCCCAGACCTGAATTTAATCGAGCACATCTGGGACATCATGTCTCATTCCATCCACCAACGCCACATTTTACCATAGACTGTCCAGGAGTTGACTGATGCTTTAATCCAGGTCTGGGAGGACATTCCTCAGGAGAATATCCAGTCTCATGAGTTGTGTGCCCAGGCATTGGAGGTAGATCATACAGGCATGTGGAGACCACACCCACTATTGACCATCATTTCCTTGTCTTGAGGCATTTCCACTGAAGTTGGATCAGCCTGTAATTTGATTTTCCACTTTGATTTGGAGTATCATTCCAATTCCAGACCTCCATAGGAAATTAATTGTGATTTGCATTGATCATTTCTATATTGTATTGCTCTCAACGCTTTCCACTATGTAATGAATAAAGATTTGCAACTGGAATATTTAATTCAGTGATATCTAGGATGTGGTATTTTAGTGTTCCCTTTATTTTATTGAGCAGTGTACTAAAGACCATGGACTGTTTATAGAAAACATATATTTATCATTTTTTCCCCTTACATACCTGAGAAAGACCACCATGGATGAAAGACCACCTTGTGCACTTACCGTTGCAGATAATGGATATTCCAATAATGCTATGGTAGTGTATGCAGCCAACGTAATTTCATCATTTACTCCACCCTACAGGAAAAAAGCAAATTACACTTAAATCAACACAGATCCCCTGCATAGAGTACTCATATGATAGTTTTGATTGATGACATGGAAATGGTGGAGTTGGATTGTGAGGTCATGCTTTATAACAGTCTTTACCTCCATGATGAGTTTATGGAGCTCCATCATTGATGGTACTTGTAGAGCTTTACGGTACAATCATGATATACTATATACTAATATTATATATATACACAGTACATATATATACATACTGTATATATACTGTATATACACACTCAGACCCCATCTACAATTCTCTATCTCCCATTTTCTTTTATTATGCTCACCTTCATCGCATTGTTAAAGAGATAACCAACATTTTGGAAGCAGCCATTTTCCTTCTGGTGCCGAGTAAGCCATTCAAGAGCACTGCTCGTGTGTGCAGGATCGATGAAAATGAAAGGCTGGGCTCTAGCAAATGACTTCATGACAAAGGCCGTCAGCCTGTGAACAGATGTTGGATCAAATGAAGTGCACGCCAACCATGGCTGAGCAACATGAAGGCAAGGTGTAAATGCAACACACGGGATGACAGAAAGGGGCGATGCTGGTGGCACAAATATGAGCGAATATGGCACAAAATGAAGAGCACAAAGAAAACCTACCACCATAGGAGATAGCAGCACAAAAGTGAATGAATATGTAATCTGGTGAAGCAAAAGTTCCCCACGTGTATCAGGGCAGACTGCTGTAGCTTCATCAGTTGCACTGCCAAAACGCGCGTCAGGGTGGGTGCATCATAAAGGAGCACCAGCTGTACATCAAGAATGTATTCCATTTACACTTTCACCCCTTTCCTGAAATTATGCTGACAATTTAATTTGCCCTATATAGAATTATACCTATATGATACCCTTACCATTTACATGTGACTATACTTACCAGGGATTATATCTACTCATAACCTGTATCATTTACATGACATTTTACTCACCTAGTATTACAGCTATACATACCCCTATCATTCATGCGGGACTTTACTTAGCGGAGTGTATTATCCCCCATATTTAATCAATTTTTATACTCAGTCATCTCCTTTGTTGCAGTTTGGTCACATTTGTATCTATGTACATATCATACACAATTGTGATGGTCACATTTGATTCTATATTGCTTTCTGAACCATGTAGTTTATCTCCTTTTCATTGTCTACACACATAGTTTCACTATGATTCGTGCCCTCGTTCCTTTTGTATGTCCACCACACTTTTTAACTTGAAAAGTAAAAATGTATTTGTTTTATCATATCCTTTATTTGTTTTGCTTTTTTTTACTTAAAGGGGTATTTCTATCTCCAAGATCCTAGTCCAATATATAGTAGTTGCAATAATAATATTCGCAAATACTGTAACTCCAATTAGAAATGTAGTGTAGTTCTTCTGATTCTCTATGTCACTTACCCCAGGTGCAGGGCATTGCAACTAACGACCACTAACAGCTTACTTACTAACTGTCAATATATGAGTGGTCGTAACCATGGATATCTAAGCTACTGCAATGCCCTGCACATGGGGTAAGTGACATAGTGAATCAGAAGAACTATACTACATTTTTAATTGGAAATATTTGCTAATGCAGATGGGAGATCCCTTTAATCATCGGTTTGCTTGTGATTCTTTTGTTAATCAACACAGCATGAAGAGGAGATGGCAAATCAGTGCAAAGTGCAGTGTAGAGAGAGGTAGAGCCTGACCAGAGGGAGGACAGCCGGCTGTGCACCCATATCTCTCCATCTCAACTTCCGCATTTTTCAACTGGAGGAGCTGGACTGTGCCAATTGGTACTGGAGTCTGGTAAACCGGGGATGAACCAGGCATTGGAGAAGGACAGCCTCTAGGGACCCTCTTAAAGGGGTTGTTCAGTGAAAACAAGTTATCACCTCTCCACAGAATGAGTGAGTCCCTACTGATTGGTGGGTATTCAACCACTGGAACCCGTCCCGATTGGCAAAATGGTGAAATTTTGTGCTCGAAATTGAACAAGTCAAAAGCCTGACCACTGCTCCAGTCGTCTCGGAGGCAGCAGGTAAAAGCTCAGGAATGAAGGGAGCTGTAGTGGTGTGCATGCTTGACCATGTCTCCATTCAGGCACGGCACTGCAGAGCGCCGTCCTCTGGCATCGCTGGGACCCCATCCATCAGCAAGTTATCACATATTCCGTATATAGGAGATCACATCAAAAGATGGGAAAAAAAACTTTTAAATTACAGTAAATAGCGGGAGGTCCCCTCTTTCATGATGAGCAACCCAACATGTCCATGGATGACATGGAGAGTCCATTGATCTCAGTGGAAACTTTGCAACGTTGCATTTTTCCTCCTCCTCTCATCTTCCCCTTACTGTTGGGGTTCCTCAAGGATTAGTCCTAGGCCCCCTCCTCTTCTTTTTGTACACTGCCCCTATTGGTCAAACAATCAGTAGATTTGGTTTCCAGTACCATCTCTATGCTGATGACACCCAATTATACGCTTCTTCTCCTGACATCACGCCAGCCTTTCTAGAAAACACCAGCGATTGTCTAAACACTGTGTCTAACATCATGTCCTCACTATATCTGAAACTGAACCTGTCAAAGACTGAACTTCTTGTGTTTCCTCCCGCTACCAATGTACCTATACCCGACATTGCCATTTCCATGTGTGGTTCCAATATTACTCCCCAGCAACATGCCCGCTGTCTTGGGGTCATACTTTACTCCGAGCTTTCCTTTGCCCCCCACATCCGATCACTGGCTCGCTCTTGTCATCTGCACCTCAAAAACATTTCTAGAATTCGACCTTTTCTTACTTTTGACTCCGCTAAAACTCTTACTATTTCTCTTATTCATTCTCGTCTCGACTATTGTAACTCTCTTCTAATTGGTCTTCCTCTTACCAAACTCTCCCCCCTCCAATCTGTCCTGAATGCTGCAGCCAGGATCATATTCCTCGCCAATCGTTACACCGATGCCTCTACCTTGTGCCAGTCATTACACTGGCTACCCATCCACTCTAGAATTCAGTACAAACATTACCCTCACCCACAAAGCCCTCCATGGCTCAGCACCACCCTACATCTCCTCCCTTGTTTTCAGTATACCACCCTACCCGCGCCCTCCGTTCTGCTGATGACCTCAAGTTAGCATTCTCAATAATCAGAACCTCCCACTCCCGTCTCCAAGACTTTACACGTGCTGCACCAATTCTTTGGAATGCACTTCCCAGGTCAATACGATTAGTCCCCAATCCCCACAATTTTAAGCGTGCCCTGAAAACGCATTTATTCAGACAGGCCTACCGCCTCAACACATTAACCTAATCTATCCCTGTGTGGCACAGCCAAAAGTTTTACCATAACCAGGTTCCCCGCATCATGTTCCCACATGCTTTATGCATCCATTAGCCCTCTGTGTCTGTACTGTTGCACACTTAACACTATGGCTGGTCCAAACAATCAGGGCAACTGTTACCACCCACCTTTCGTGTCTCCCCTTTTTCCTCATAGATTGTAAGCTTGTGAGCAGGGCCCTCATTCCTCTTGGTATCTGTTATGATCTATGTGATTATTGTTATGCTGTAATGTCTATCGTCTGTACAAGTCCCCTCTGAAATGTAAAGTGCTGCGGAATATGGCGGCGCTATAGAAATAAAATTTATTTTTATTATTATTTTTCCTGCAGTGCCGCTGGTTGTTGAGGTATCCAGAAGATGGACATCTTGTTATCAATCTTTTGATTGGGAGACCCTATATCTTTAACCCCCTTGTAAATCCCCCCATCCATCCTTCTTATTCTTACCAGGTATTTCCCACATTTCCTCTCCAATGTCCTGGTCCAAATGCACTGTACGATCCATCACTGTGTCTATAAGCCAGCTGTTTTTGATACCCTGTATAAAAATATTCAGCCTCAGTTTTAGAAGAAAAATAAAACAGGCAAGCGTGGAAGTTAGATTTAAAGAATCATTTTTATTATTTTTTTTATAATTTTGTGCAGCATAGAAAAATATGAAAGTGTGAAGGTCACTTGATGAATAAAACAGTCTTCATAACTATAAAAAAAAAATGCATTTAAGTGTTTCCCTAACTCCTGTTTTCCCAGTCTATTTGTCTGCTTTTAGCTGCATTGACATCATTTGGAGTACAGATGATGGCAGTGATGGGTCAGCTCAACCCCTGTGTCTCACTAGCTCTGGGGATAAGCAGCTCAGGAAACTGTACTGATATGTAGATCACTCAGAGGAGGAGACAGCGGCTGACACACCACTGCCATCATCTGTACTCCAAATAAATATTCTGATATCAATGCAGCTAAAGGAAGACAAACAGATTGAGGAAAAGCAGGAGTTTGGAAGACATTTACATACGTTTTGTTTTACAAGAATTAAGACAAATCACCTAATAATGTAATAGGCAAAGTTTTATTATTTTCAAAATTATAATAGAAATATGATAGTTTAGTTACTCTTTAAATGTTTATTCCCATCTCATAAGGCTAAATTATGTCATCTCCTTATGATCAGCGAGAGTCTGACCTCTGGGACCCCCACAGATCTTAAAGGGAATCTGTCAGTAGATTTTTGCTATGCAAACTGAGGAGTCGGACACATGAGGTAGGGGTTGAAATACAGATTTTCAAGGATGTGTCACATGTCAGGCTGTGTGCTGTTTACTTACAATGAAGGTTTTATCATCTGGTGAATATCATTACCAGGACTACAGCAGCACGTTCTTGTTGGTCCGACTCCGCCCCCTCCTATGATAAGCAGCTCACTGTCTGTGGACTTTGTACATACAGAGCCTGGTGTGGGCGGGGTTAGATTTCTCAGCTCTGCTGCATTGCTAAATCCAATAAGTCTGATTGTGTCAGAACCACTGCACCCAGTAAACTAAGTGATACATCGTTGGATTCGGGGTCTCTTTGCCTGCATCCTACTGCTCTCAGATGAGGTAGCAAAAACCAGCTGACAGATTCCCTTTAATAATTAGCTTTTCAGCGCCTGCTTTTCCTTGTATGCCACTGCTCCTGGTCTCCTGACTGTTCAGATAACTACAGCTGGCCATATTTACTTGTATGGGGTTGTGCTGCAGCTCCCCTGCATAGTGGGTGGCCAGGACGTGTCTGTGCAGGGAATCTCTTTGAAAGGGCTGCACAGTCGGTAGTGGTCCCAGAGGTCAGTCTCCCACTTATCACTTACCAACGGCACATCCTAGTAATATGCAATCATTTTATGAGTGAATACCACTCTCTAAGCTTTAAAGGGGCTGTCCGAGCTTTTCGCATAATCTCAGTACATATCTGGGCTGCAGAATTATGACAATAAGTAATTTACTTTCTGTCACTAGTTTGCACGGTTTTCTAGATATTCTGAACAGAACGTCCAAGGCAGGGTGTGTTATGGCATTGAAATAAGAACTAGTCGTAACCTCCTACTCTACTCCAAACATGCCCTCTATAGCAACAACCCCACCCTCCATAGCTACAGGCTCTCCCTGTCCACATGAAGCAGCCCTCATCACACTGTAACAAATCCTCCCCCTCCAGCAGCCTCAGTGCAGAGAGCAGCTGCTCCTCCGCCAGACACACGCTGAACAGTGATCTATGGAAAGTGAAACTAGTGAGGAGGAGTGAAAATCGTCCTGTATTCTGGGCCACTCCATGATTACAATACATAACTCATTATCAGTAATTCCTTCCCTCACTGTCCCAGGCTGCTGGCAGCAGTGAGAACAGACTGTGTGATGGCCAGTGATGGGGGTCTGCAGCTTCTAATCTGCACAGGGGATGGCAGTCACTGATGTAATCTGTTGTGTGACAAAGCCTCTGCTGTGTGAATGAGACAGCTGTGTCACTAATGTCTTCACACAGCAGCAGATTTGGTGCAGTGTATGTGTGAGCACTGTGTCTCTAATGACACAAATACTGATGGGAGCAGCCTGCCCCAGAATACAGGACGATTCTTCATGTGGACGGGGAGGGCCTGTAGCTATGGAGGGTGGGGTTGTTGCTATAGAGGGCATGTTTGGAGTAGAGTAGGAGGTTACGACTAGTTCTCATTTCAATGCCATAACACACCCTGCCTTGGACGTTCTGTTCAGAATATCTAGAAAACCGTGCAAACTATTGACAGAAAATAAATTACTTATTGTCATAATTCTGCAGCCCAGATATGTACTGAGATTATGTGAAAAGCCCGGACAACCCCTTTAAGCTCATACCCCTTAATAATAATAATAATAATATTAATCTTTATTTTTATATAGCGCTAACATAAATTTATTAATGGATATCACACAAATTTGCCATTTAAGATCGTAGAAGTGAAGGACAACCCCACTGGCTATAGATGGGTATAGCTAGACTACCCCCTGTGCAAAACTTAGGGGACCTTGTTACCGGACATTATCTATCTATCTAGATATCTATCTCTATTATCTATCTATGTATCAATCTATGTATCCATCCATCTATCTATGTATCCATCCATCTATCTATGTATCCATCCATCTATGTATCCATCCATCTATGTATCCATCCATCCATCCATCCATCTATGTATCCATCCATCTATGTATCCATCTATCTATGTATCCATTCATCTATCTCTCTATCTATCCATCTATCTATGTATCCATTCATCCATCTATCTATCTATCTATCTATCTATCTATCTATCTGTGTCTGTCTACAATTCATCTCTCTCTTCATCTCTCATCTCATTATTCATTTCTATTTATCACCTCTATTTATCTCATATCATAAAAGAGATAAGTTAGATAGATAGATATATAGATGATAGATAATATATAGATAGATAATAGGTAGATGATAGATAGATAGATAGATGTATAAGTGTGGTAGATATGGGTGGCAGGTTTGATAGTTTGTAGCCCAGCAGCCGGTTTGACGGTTTGTATCCAGGATGCGAATGCTCCGCGTATCTCTTACCTGTGCTCAGGTAGCTCAGCGCTTTTGTTCTTATCTCTGGTGTAAGCTGATTCGTTTTATTGAGATACTCCAGAATATAGATATTAGGAGTGAACAGGACCATGTTTTGTTCTCCACATCCAAATGGCAGCTTGAGAAGGTTCCCCAAATTCTGCATTGAATTTCCCATGATATCCCCTAAAAGAAAAGACACATTTATCATTTCCATTGGGTTGCATCAACTGGGTTCAAATGGGTCATTAAAAGACAATCATTTCACATGTAAGAATCAGAGATCAGTTGTGTCTTTTGGAATATGATGACCAGAAATCCTCACCATCATTCAACTCTACCATGACTCAGTTCTACACTGACCTTACCTATCAGTAATTTTGTGCATCCTCCTTTTCTTCCTCTGAAGAGTCTGGTTGAAGAAGAGACATTACAGAATACTGCCTGGCACATGGTCCTGTTAAACAGCTCCTTCTGCACTGTACTTCGTACAAGGAGCGAATCTCTTCCCTTACTATACTTGGCGGTAAAAGTACCATAATTGAGAAGATTTTATATGGACTCTTGTGATATTTTTAGTTTAAGCAGAAGGATTAAAGCTGGGCTTAAATCTCGCAACCAAAAAATTCTAGGTGTCACTGCTACACCACAGTGCAAGGCAAATGGATGGGGTCGCATTGCAATCCCGAGGATACTGCGACAAGCAAGTCGCAAAATATCCGGCGTGGTTGGAATTTTTTTGCAGTGCGAACCAATTCACAATCTAACAGTGACACCAAGCAAATGTTGGTGCTGTATAACCCCAGCCTAAAGGTGACCCTACACCTACAATAACTGCTGACTGAACAAGTTTATTCAGCCAACTGCTGTGCCTCCCGACCAACCTATACACATGTTCAGCAGTGTTGTTTGTTTTCAATGAGAACATGGGAGTAAGAATTTTACGACACACCTGCGAAAAAAATAAGGACTGAACATATTGATATTCAACATGCCCGATCCTGCTTAATCCCATGTACATAACATAGTTGTCTGGACCCACCCAAATTGATGTGTAATGTATATTGTGCCTTAAGTTTTGAAAAGTGTTTCCATATGTCATACCTTTACATAGGGGGCTCTGTTCGTCATTTATACTACTGGGGATAACAATGAAACATACCAATAGTAGAGAAGAAAGCACGAGGAGAACCTTCCACCACTTCTCCCGGAAGTTGTAGTGAGATCTGCTCAGAAGTCTCAGCGCCTAAGTAAAAGATTTAGTAAACGTTATTTTATAGAACTTTTTATTACATTAGAGATCACAGTGCAAAAGGTGAAGCTGTTTTAGTAGTAAAGAGTTTTATAGAACTAGAAAACGCAGATCTGAAATGCCTCCTCAGGATGGAGCGTTGACTGGACATGGAAGCCACTGATCCAGCAGAGAAGAGCAGTGGTACATCCTGTGACGGGTTACCAATTAGGCACAGTAGGAACCACATCTTTTGCGCAATGAATAAAAAAAAAGTATTAATTTGATATTGAAAGAAATTCAGAATCTCATTGACGGCCCGGCTGGCTGACATTGGAGGACAACTGGCGCAACAGGGCTCCAATGTGAACATTACAGTATCGACAGTGAAGTGATGTTTCAGCTGTTGGCGGGTATATTCGAGAAATCACGAGCGATAGAGGAAGGGAGTCTATGCGATCAGATGTGGCAACTCTGTGATTGGCCAAAACGGGGAGTGGAGGAGCGGAAAGTGGCAGCAAGTTCTCACCGATTCTAGACCATAATAGAATATTCATGAGCAGAAGTTTTGGAATCCCGAGGTCAACGTTAGTTAATGTCCTTTTCTGGGTTTGATTAACTTATTTTTCGTTCTGTTTAATAAAATGAATTTGTACGTCAAAAATTGTTGTTGGTAAATTTAATTTATTCGGGAATAATTTGCTGGCGGGGGGGGATTGCCAAGATTTCATCTACCCAAGGGTCTCCAGTGCTTGAGGCATATAAGTGGCCATCACTCAATTCTAATGAGGCATTTCGAAGTTTAATTTTCAGAATCGCGGTCGAAGACCCGGTGATTAGCAAGTAATCATCTATCCCAAGATGGAACAACACCCTTAAATCAATGTTGATTTTCCAATAATTATCTGAAAATCTCCAACGCAACAAGTTTATACCTGCAAATTATTTACCTTTTCCACAAATCATGACATTCTGGGTTACTTCTTTTTCTATGCCCTCTGGCTATAATTACAAAAATAGAAAAATAAAAGTGAATATATTTTATATACACATACACAGAATAAATTTTACAATTCTTCGCTTCATTAAATTAATCATGTAAATTGACTGTTTTTACATTTAAGAACCAATTTTTTTTTTATTTTACGCTTTTTTTGTTTAGTTTTTGGAGTTTATTTGCCTCTTTTCATTTGTGAAATATTCTGGTTTTAGATCTAATTTGAAGTCTATTTTATATGTGTTAGCAGATTTGCATATTATATATATAAAGTATATTCAACAATGGTGACTATATATATATATATATATATATATATATATATATATATATATATACTAGCTGAAGAGCCCGGCGCTGCCCGGGCATAGTAACTAACTGTGGTTAGTTAAAGCAAATTATAATTATCCTCCATCCCATAGTCCCGTGCCCATATACCCATCATACATATCCACGATCCCATAGTCGAGTGCCCATATACCCATCATACATATCCTCCATCCCATAGTCGAGTGCCCATATACCCATCATACATATCCTCCATCCCATAGTCGAGTGCCCATATACCCATCATACATATCCTCCATCCCATAGTCGAGTGCCCATATACCCATCACACATCCTCCATCCCACAGTCCAGTGCCCATATACCCATCATATATATCCTCCATCCCATAGTCGTGTGCCCATATACCCATCACACATCCTCCATCCCATAGTCCAGTGCCCATATACCCATCATATATATCCTCCATCCCATAGTCGTGTGCCCATATACCCATCACACATCCTCCATCCCATAGTCCAGTGCCCATATACCCATCATATATATCCTCCATCCCATAGTCGTGTGCCCATATACCCATCACACATCCTCCATCCCATAGTCCCATGCTCATATACCCATCATACATATCCACGATCCCATAGGCCCGTGCCCATATACCCATCATACATATCCTCCATCCCATAGTCCCGTGCCCATATACCCATCATACATATCCGCCATCCCATAGTCCCGTGCCCATATACCAGTCATAAATATCCTCCATCCCATAGTCCAGTGCCCATATATCCATCACGCATCCTCCGTCCCATAGTCCCGTGCCCATATACCCGTCATACATATCCTCCATCCCATAGTCCAGTGCCCATATACCCATCACACATCCTCCATCCCATAGTCAACCATTATGACATCATAATGAGCGGCGTGGCTTGCAACCTATGATGACATCAGCGTCGCCATGGCAACCATTATGACATCATAATGAGGGCGGGGCTTGCAACCTATGATGACATCAGCGTCGCCATGGCAACCATTATGACATCATAATGAGGGCGGGGCTTGATACGCACACACTTTTTCCCCATTATGTAGATAGGGGCAAAATTGTTTGGTGAATTGGAATACGCGGGGTTAAAATTTTGCCTCACAACATAGCCTAGGACACTCTCGGGGTCCAGACGTGTGACTGCGCCAAATTTTGTGGCTGTAGCTGCGACGGTGCGGATGCCAATCCCGGACATACATACACATACTGGAGCTTTATATATTATATATATATTTATATATACACTGCTCAAAAAAATAAAGGGAACACTTAAACAACAGAATATAACTCCAAGTAAATCAAATTTCTGTGAAATCAAACTGTCCACTTAGGAAGCAACACTGATTGACAATCAATTTCACATGCTGTTGTGCAAATGGAATAGACAACAGATGGAGATTATTGGCAATTATCAAGACACACTCAATAAAGGAGTGGTTCTGCAGGTGGGGACCACAGACCACATCTCAGTATCAATGCTTTCTGGCTGATGTTTTGGTCACTTTTGAATGTTGGTTGTGCTTTCACACTCGTGGTAGCATGAGACGGACTCTACAACCCACACAAGTGGCTCAGGTAGTGCAGCTCATCCAGGATAATAAAGAATAAATTCTTGGACTTTAAGTGCGCTGCCAGACAAATTCCATAACCACACAAGGTTAAAAAAGTTAACCCTTTAATCCCTACGCGTTTCGAAGCATAACGCTTCTTCTTCAGGTGTCAACCCCTGAAGAAGAAGCGTTATGCTTCGAAACGCGTAGGGATTAAAGGGTTAACTTTTTTAACCTTTTGTGGTTATGGAATTTGTCTGGCAGCGCACTTAAAGTCCAAGAATTTATTCCTTATTATCCGTGGTGCGGTTCCGCTGTGGACCGTTGGACGTGCAGCAGGCTGACATACTATACAGGCTTTACTTTCTCTTTGAGAAGGTGAGTATAATACTTTCAGTATTTGTACATTTTACCCAGATTAGACCCTATTGCGCTCTTGTTTCAACCTTTTAGTGAATACAAGCTCATCCAGGATGGCACATCAATGCGAGCTGTGGCAAGATGGTTTGCTTTGTCTGTCAGCGTAGTATAATTATGTTTTGTATTATTTGGAGGAGATGTGTGGTAAATGTGGTGACTGTTCATTTGCTATTATGCATTACTATTGAGCTTTTCCCATAATCAGTCAGATTTGATGTATTTGTCTAGTTTTGTGACTTTTTCGTTTGCACCCAATTGATTATTCTATTTCTGTCTTTTACGAAGACACTTTTATGTGCGCTCATCTGGGTTTTTTTTTGCAACTTTGTTTAGCAATTCCAGATGTTTTGGGCCGAGTCATCACTTGCTTCTAAAGTCTCTAAATTTGTCTCAATTTCACTCCAGGTTTTCCACCCTACCCGACCCCAGTTTATTTACGCCAGCATTTTTTTTATTCAACTTTTATGACTTTTGGAGGCAAAAGTCACAAAACAGTTTAAGGCAGGAATAAAACATTTGTGACTTTGCATGAAATTCATGAATTGTGTGCACCATTTTGATGAATTTGGTGTAGAAAATAGCAACTAATTATACATCACCAAAAAGGAAAGTGACTTTTAGAAAAAAAAAACGCAAAGGATGATTCAGAGCCTAAATGTACACCGCGTCTGAGCATTTGGTGTACAGTATACATTGGGAGCGTTATTTGACTTATACTTAATGCTCCCATAGGGCCCCATTCATCAGTGTGTCCTTTCGTCTTCTGTCTGTATACCATTTCTTTTACTGTATGTGAGTGTTTGAAACGTGTTGCCTTGATCACCTTTTGGAATTTGGCATGTTTTAAAAAGCACTGAATAAACCTCGGAATTTTAGGAGCTGGAATTTCTTTTCTTTTTGCCTGGATTAACACATGTGGTCACGTGGTTTCCTTGCTCCTGTACACCTAGAGCCGACCAGGTGAGCTGGTTTCAATTTTTCCAGGTATCTTGTCATATTGTACATGCCATCCGTGATATAGAGACGGAGAAGATGAGCAGATTGATATATAGTTTTGTGAGAAAAGTTTCAGCATCTATTTTGTTCATTGAAATCCCGGGAGTTTAAATGTATAGGAGTCCAGTGGGTGGTCCTACTCAGTGATTGACAGCTCTCTCTGCATGCACATACAGGAAAGACTGTCAGTCACTGAATAGGACCGCCCACTGGACTTCTATACATACACCAGAGATATCAATTAACTTAATACAAGCTTTACTGATTTTTTTCCCACCAAAAAAGTAAGTTAATCTGATTAGTCCCTCCCACTCTATAACATCCCGCCTGCAGATCAGATACAAGTCATCACATGACAGGTTCCTTTTAAGCACCTAAAAATATTTATCATGTGCACAAAATATAGATGAAATTATAATTTCAGATATAGCAGCCCTAGATTTTCACAATATATATAATTTCTTATAGATTTTTTTATACATGATAAAGATTTTTAGGTGCCTAATTGCTATTTTTTTTTTTTTTACACGCCTCTTTCTTTTTCGTTATATATGTTCTATTATTTTGGTGTGTGGCAATTAAAAATTCTAATCTGTTTGCACAATGTTCAGTCAATTTCTTTATGTTTGTGTCTGTGATCTTCTATGCACTCACCTCCACTAAAATAGATTTAATAATGGTGTCCTTTCTGCCTTGTGCCAGATCCACAATCTCATTGCCACACAG
Organism: Dendrobates tinctorius; assembly: GCF_039654945.1. NCBI lineage: Eukaryota > Metazoa > Chordata > Amphibia > Anura > Dendrobatidae > Dendrobates > Dendrobates tinctorius. The sequence goes on along the minus strand of NW_027361814.1, from coordinate 17,525,912 downwards.
GCCTTGTCCGGGCAGAGTCTGCGCACTTACTGAAAAGTTTACTTCGCCTGAAATAAAGGGAAAAAGTCGGTCTAGTGGGTTATTAACCCATATTAATATTTTGCAGTGTCTGATTGGACTTGATCTTTGAGAAAATTTCCAGAAACATGAAAACATATCATGTATCATGAAACCCCAGGATCCAGAGGTGCACAACAGTAAAGACAAGAACTATATTATTTCAAAAAAGTCCAAATTAAAAAAAAAAAAGAATTAAAAATTTTATGTATAAATTACACTACCACCTTGCACCTCTGGGGTTTGGAGTAGGGTAAGTTGTTCCCATGTGTGTGTGTTTCTTCTGGATTTTCCATTTTTCTCACCCCCTAAGACTAAGTTCAGATGATCACTGAACTCTCCGGATCAATCACGTCTGTAATTTGCTCAGTTTGCAGCGCTGAATGCTCATCTGCATATCGGAAAGGTACAGAATTACATGCGTTAGGCTAGCGCAGGCTGCAATTTTTTCCATGGGGACTAGTCCATAGGCTGACATCGATCCGTGTATGGTTCGTTGAGCACACAAACAGCACATGCGCCCGACAATACACTCGTGAACTTATGAAAATACCTATACCATGTATAAGGGAATATAACCCCATTGTGAGATCCGCCATGAACAGGATCTGATGTAAGTGAATTACGAAAGTAAGCTGGTGCCAAAATTTTTTAAAAAAAAAATGTCACCTAGAGAAGTTAGTGTCACCTCCCAAGTCATGGTCACTCTGTCATTCGCTTCTACGCAGAAATCCTCTTTGTCGGTGATTAGTTTTTTTGCTGTGAACTCATCAGATTTTTCCAAACTGATACTTATCTAAAAAAAAAGAAGATGGTAGTAGAGTAGACCTAGAAGACATTAAAGGGCTAAGGACTAGTGATGAGCCAATGAGCATTTGGAAGAGTCGTATATTATGTTCGAGTCCCCGCGCGGCTGCATGTTTTGCGGCTGTTAGACAGCCTCAATACATGTCAGTATTGGGTAACAAACAGGCAATCCCCACATGTGTTCAGGCTGTCTAACAGCTGCAAATCATGCAGCCGCGGGAACTCGGACCACATCGGGCTCAAGTTGTTTTCCATGCCAAGTATTATTAAGAGCCCAATTTCATGATGAGCTGGTTTGTTCTTATTCTTCATGGATTGTTCACTTACCCTTATGGTTTGCTTCAGATAATTAAAAACAGTGGCTTTCAAATTGAATGCCTCGCCCCGGATTGCTGAGAATGGTAAAGTGGTGTCCAGGAAGAAAGGCTGGAAAGTTACAAATGACATTGGCTCTATGAGACCGAACCCCTCCTCCTCGGATGTACAGAACATGCCAACTTTCCATGTGGTGATACTGTCAGGCACCGTCACCTTTAGATTAGAGTGTCCAATGGACCTATGGAGAAATTACAGTACATCATGTTCATCAATATGACGCACAAACCTCATACTGTTGCATATGTGGTGCCCCTGAGGCTCAGTCGCCACAGAGGTACTGCACCTTCTCCTAAGGTGTAGTGCCCCACCATCCTGGTAAGTTGGGAGCTCCTTTCCACACTCCAACACCTGCACCCCACACAACAGGGTAGTTCTGCACAACCACATTGCGGCTCAGTGCTTAGAGAGTAGCAGAGCACCTTTGGTGGTTCCCTGCTTGGAACACTGGATGTGCTGGGAGGTGGGTGGAGTTGAGATCCATATAAAAGATGGGGAAGGTTTAGAATTACAGGTCAGTCTGACGGGAGGTCAGGTGGGAGAAGGATAGTCTGTCAGGAGAGTCTGAGGACTGGTCAGAGGGAGAGAAGAAGGAGTGCTGGAGCTGCCTCAGTGATCTGAGCCAGCTGGCACGGGAAAGGAAAAGAAGGAGAAAAACGTAGAACTGCAACCTAAGCTTCCATAAGAAAGAAAGACAAGTACGGAACGAAGGAGTAGAGAGAACAGAGAGGAGACGTGGGTTGGAAGAGGAACCCTGCCTATAGGTTCTCAGCGCAAGGCTGGGGCCCGGTCCCCGAGGTTGTATGGACACTTATGGTTCTGCAGCAGACACCGGTGGAGTAGTTGGCTGTAAATGCACTACTCCCATCTAAGACTTGAGGCACAACAGCAACACGGATATAGAGCCAGGAGTGAGGAGTCCCCGAAGTAGGCTCCAGCTGTCTGCCGTGCAAGTAAGGTTCTTGGGAACATCTGTCAGGAGGCATTCCAGGGTAACTAAGTACTGGAGTGCTTCACACCACAAGGCGCTATAGAGGAGTCGTTCAGAAAGGTACATGTTGGCAGAGTGTTGGAGAGGAGAGTCCTGACTTGCCCGGGTGGTTGATTGAGTCTCTGCCCCGGAGGACACGGCACGGAGGCAGGCACCAGTGTGTACCACGAACTGTGAGTAAAGCTTTGAAACTGCAAGCCCTGTTGTCCTCCATTCATTTGTGCGCTAACACCTTCAGCACCGCTACATCTGGGTATCAGCATCCACACCGCTCGTGCCTCTCCTCTAATCTCACATCTACACTGCCCTGGGACTACAGCTCCACCTGTGGGGAGCTGCACCATCTTTGCTGCACCATATCATCAGTCCCAGTGGATCTGCATGTAGCGTTGGCTTAACATCTCACTTGCCAAACACCACAGGTGGCGTCATGAACTATTCACCTAATCCATTACATTAAACCACCATTGATTTGGGCGCCCAGGGCCACGGACCAGATCACCGCCGCCGCGACATATTGACACCGGCCCGGTACCGAGTACCCCGCAGCCCTGGGAGGGCGACCCACATAAAGCTTCACATTTGTTGCAGATGTAATGTGACACGGAGTTAGGTACTTGTGTTCCACGCCCTGGCACGCTACATGAAAATGTGGGTCCTGGCTGAGTGTGTGGAATTTGTCCAGGGGGGCCGCTATACCCTTGCAGGTTGCATGGTCCCAGTGACTTCTGCTGGCCAAGACCAGATGTTAAAAAGTTCAGTGAGTGAGACCACTGCTTAACAAGGAACTGTCATTTACTGAACAATAGCTTGGTGGGAATTATATATGGGTCGCCCTCCCAGGGCTGTGGGGTACTCGGTACCGGGCCGGTGTCAGCGGGATGTGTCACAGCAGCGGTGACCCTGTCCGTGGCCCTGGGCGCCCAAGTAATGGGGAAATTGAAATGGTGGAATGTGGTTAAATGAATAGTTCGTGACGCCACGTGTGGTGCTCGGCAAGTGAGATGTTGGGCCGACGCTGCATGCAGATCCTCTGGGACTGGTGGTGTGTTGCAGCCAAGATGGTGGAGCTCCCCACAGGTGGAGCTGTAGTCCCAGGGCAGTGTAGATGTAGGGGTAGAGGAGAGGCGCAGGTGGTGTAGAAGCTGGTACCCAGATGTAGCGGTACCAGGTGTGTTGGCACAGGAATGAATGGAGGACACCAGGGCTTGCAGTTCCAAAGCTTTACTCACAGTCTGTAGTACACACAGTTGCCTGCCTCCGTGCTGTGTCCTCCAGGTCAGGGACTCAGTCAACCTCCAGGTAAGATGGAATGCTCCCCTCCAACACTCCGCCAACATGTGCCTTTCTGAACGTCTCCTCTTATAGCACCTTTGGTGTGAAGTACTCCTAGTACTGAGTTACACTGGAGTTCCTCCTGACAGATGTTTCCAAGAACTGTACTTGTACGGCAGACAGCTGTAGCCTGCTTCGGGGACTCCATGCTCCTGAGTCCCGGCTCACTATCCAAGTTGCTGTTGTGCCCCAAGTCTGAGATGGGAGTAGTGCATTTACAGCCCACTACTCCACTGGTGTCTGCTGCAGAACCATTAGTGTCCATACAACCTTGGGGACCGGGCCCCGGCCTTGCGCTTAGAACTTCTAGGCAGGGTTCTTCCTCTAACCCACGTCCTCTGTTCCCTTTTACTCCTACGTTCCGTACTAGTCTTTCCTTCTCATGGAAGATCAGGTTTCTGTTCAATGTCTTTCTCTTTCTTTCCTTTCCCGTGCCAGCAGACCCAGGTCACTGAGATCTGCTGCAGCACCTCCTTCCTCCATCCCTCTCCCAGGGATCTTCTCTCTTCACTCCTCTCTGACTCACTACTGACTGACTGACTGACTGAAATTCTAAACCTTCCCACTCTTTTATGTATTCTAACTCCACCCGCCTCCCAGAACGTTTTGTGTTCCAAGCAGGGAACCACCAAAGGTGCTCTGCTACACTCCAAGCAGGGAGCCGCAATGTGGCTTTGCTGAACTACTGTGTTGTGTGGGATGCGAGTGTTGGAGCGTGGTTAGGAGCCTCCAACTTACCTGGATGGTGGGTACCACACCTCAGGAGGAGGTGCAGTACCTTTGTGGCAACTGAATCCTCAGGGGCGCCACATATACAACAGATAGCGGGTGCATAACTTCACACATGGAACATTTTCATACACATTTTCTCTATCCTTCCTTCCTTAGTCATCTGTCTTCACCACCACCCAGCATGGCACTTCAGGAACTTCCCTCGTAATGAATAATGGTACTACAGCCAGTAAGTGAGACTCCTGCACTCAGGGCCAGCGTTAGGGGCAGGCAGACCAGTCAGCCGCCTAGGGCCGTGGATCCTCCACGGGCCCCTTAGTAGGAGGGGCCCGGCACGGTCTCACCCCTCCCCCCCACCCCACATTGCACATTCAACTTATCAACGTATCATAGATGTCGATACAGTTGAAAGCAGTGATGGAGAAAAGAGCTTCATGTGACGCTCTCTCTCCCATCACTCCCCCTCTGCCTCTGAGACTCAGCAGCGTGTGCTTGCAGTGGAACTGCTGAGATGCTCGGCAGAAGCCAGAGCTGCAGGGGTACGAGGAGGAAAGGTAAGTATTGTGTTAGTGTGTGTATGTGTATGTGGGTATATATGCATTATAGTGTGTGAGTGTGTAAGTGTATGCACTATAGTGTGTGTGTGTGTCTGCTGCATGATACTGAATGTAGGGGGACTGCACTATACTGTGGGGGGCTGCATTATACTGTGTGTGGGGACTGCACTACATTGTGTGTGAGGGGCTGTAATATACTGTCTGTGTGTGGGGACTGCACTATACTGTGTGTGGGGGATGCATTATACTGTGTGTGGGGGGCTTCATTATACTGTGTGAGGGGGCTGCATTATACTGTGTGTGTGGAGTTGCATTATACTGTGTGTGGGGGTCTGCACTATGCTGTGTGTGGGGGTGCTGCACTACACTGTATGTGTGTGTTTGTGGGGGTGCTGAATTATACTGTGTGTGGGGGGCTGTATTATAATGTGTGTGGCTGCATTATACTGTGCGTGTGAGGGTGCTGCACTATACTGTGTGTGGGGCTGCATTATACTGTGCGTGTGGCTGCATTATACTCTGGGGGCTGCAATATACTGTGTGTGTGTGGGGCTGCATTATACTCTGAGGATACTGCATTATACTCTTAGGGGGCTGCATTATACTCTGAAGGGGCTGCAGTATACTGTGTGTTGGGGGATGCATTATACTGTGTGTGAGAGGTGGCTGCACTATACTGTGTGTGTGTTTGTGGGGGGCTGAATTATACTGTGTGAGGGCTGCATTATACTCTGTGGTGTGAGGCTGCATTATACAGTGAGGGGGCTGCTTTATACTCTGGGGGCTGCATTATACTGTGAGTGGGGGGGCTGAATTATACTGTGTGGGGGGCTGTATTATAATGTGTGTGGCTGCATTATACTGTGCGTGTGAGGGTGCTGCACTATACTGTGTGTGGAGGGCTGCATTATACTGTTCGTGTGGCTGCATTATACTCTGGGGGCTGCAATATACTGTGTGTGTGGGGCTGCATTATACTCTGAGGATACTGCATTATACTCTTAGGGGGCTGCATTATACTCTGAAGGGGCTGCAGTATACTGTGTGTGTTGGGGGATGCATTATACTGTGTGTGAGAGTGGGCTGCACTATACTGTGTGTGTGTTTGTCGGGGGCTGAATTATACTGTGTGGGGGCTGCATTATACTCTGTGGTGTGGGGCTGCATTATACTGTGAGGGGGCTGCTTTATACTCTGGGGGCTACATTATACTTTTTGTGGGGGCTACATTATACTCTGAGAGGGCTACATTATATTCTGAGAGGGCTGCATTATATTCTGAGGGGGTTGTATTATACTCTGTGTGGGACTGCATTATGCTATATGAAGGGACTGCATTATACTTTGAGAAGTGCTTCATTATACTCTGAGGAAGGCTGCATTGTCTTTCACAAGTTTCACCTTCAGCATTGCAAAAGGTGAAACAGAGGATAAAATCATATTCCCGCAATAAGAGGGAGCATAAGTGCTTACAGGGGGAGGTACTAAGACCTCTAGTATCTGCAAAAAGGTCTACTCACCTCTGGACACTACATCTGGGGACAGTGGAGACCCGTGGTATGAGGTGGGAAGTATTCCTAATGGGCATATATGTCTGTAACTTTTGATTTGGAGATATACGAGGGGCGATCCAAAAGTAATGATAATCGGTTATTTCTATTGCACACAGAAATTAAAATAAAATGTTTTCTTCTCTCTTAGGTACCCACTAGTCCAGGAAAAAAAAATCACTTAAATAGGCCACGATTCCCGGGAGCTACATTCATTTGAATATGAACTGCCAAGGAGTGAACATCAAAATGGAAAAAAACGAGCTCAGAGCTGTCATCAAATACCTCTGCTTGAAAAAAATGTCTACCAAAGACATACACAGCGACTTGGTGGAAACATTGGGGGACTCTTCTCCTCCATATTCCACAGTTGCACACTGGGCCAAGGAATTTAAGCTGGGAAGAACATCGACGGAAGATGAACATCGCGAAGGACGCCCATCCATGTCCCTCAATGAAGAAAACGTGAAAAAAGTTGAAGAAGTTGTGTTGGCAGATCGAAGAGTGACTATCAGGCATGTAGCTGAGGTCACAGGGATCTCATATGGCAGTATTCAAAGAATCCTTGCAAAAGAATTGCATATGAGAAAGGTCTCCGTGCGTTGGGTGCCAAAAATGTTAACCGACGAGCAAAAGAAGAAACGAGTTGACATTTCAATAGCAAATCTCGAAAAGTTCCAAGCAGACAAGGAGAATTTTTTGTCACGTTTTTTGACCATGGATGAGACCTGGATCCACCACTTTGATCCCGAAACTAAACAACAATCGATGACATGGAAACGAGCCGACGAACCGACGCCGAAGAAATTCAAAGTGTCAAGCTCAGCAGGGAAGGTTATGGCGTCCGTTTTTTGGGACGTTGAAGGAATTATTATGGTGGACTATTTGGAGAAGGGAGCCACTATTACGGGCTCCTACTACGCAGAACAAATAAGAAGATTGCGGGAGGCTATCAAGGAGAAAAGGCGCGGCAAACTGCGGGCTGGAGTGCTGTTTCACCAAGGTAACGCACCGGCTCACAAAGCTGCAGTTGCCATGGCTACCATTCAAGAAGCGGGCTTTGAACTGGTGGAACACCCCCCTATTCGCCAGATCTAGCCCCCAGTGACTTCTTTCTCTTTCCTCGGCTCAAGGAACACCTCCGGGGCAAGAAATTTGACGACAATAGCAACGTGATAACCGCTGTTGGGGAGTTTTTCGAGGGTCAAGATCAAGAATTTTTTTCGAAGGGAATTCTAAGTTTAGAAAAGAGATGGACTAAATGTATAGACTTGTTAGGAGACTATGTAGAAAACTAAATCTTTTTTTTACTATATTCATTGTGTTTATTATTGATTATTATTACTTTTGGATCGCCCCTCGTACTTAAAGCCCAGTTACATCAAGCTCAGGTTCACGAGAATGGGCCTGTGACTATCTTTCTGACATCAAGCCTCCTGATGAACCTAGAAGATTAGGAAACACGTCGAGGCAACGAATCTAAGAAGTACAGTACATGCATCTAATGATAAGTTATAATTTTTATTATATATTATGGTGGGCTCCCACCATGTTCACAAATGTTATGTTGCCTGTATACAATGGAGTCGAAATCACAGTATTAAGTCTGAACATGGACAATTGGGGAGAGCCACTGTCGAGAGGGGGAGCCACGTCTCCCATATCTAGGGTGCAAACCTCCTTGACTAGGCAGTACCAGTCTAGCTATTTTTCTAGGTCTCACAGGTTTATGTTGGTGTGGCATGGGATATTTATACAATCCAGTATTCCCGACCTATGCACATGATATATAGGTCCATTTGATCCACCTTCCATTTCACATTTTAGGACAGATTTATACCATGGGCTACTTGTGTATAATAGCTGTGGGACATTCAGATGTATTATTCTGTATACGTGTACTGGATAGATCTATTTTTCTCTGGACAGATCTACATTATTTAGTATCCGTGCAAATCAGCTGTAGGTCTCCCAGATGCACTCTCTCACTTTACTACTCATACTCCACATGGTTTCTTAAGTGTTTTTAAAAAGTATTAAATAAATAATTGCTTTACGGATTTATATGTTTACCCCAAAAATGACTTTTAACCCCAAATACATGCATTTATGTAAAAAATAAATATATGAATGTCCCTTTAGGGATCTTTTTTTTTTCATGCACCTCTGTTGGATTTTTCACAACAGATGACAGTCAACTTGGTCTCAATAAACTTCTATGGAAATCTCATGCAACTTGTTTCTCAACAAGCCTCAAAAATGTTTTTGGTAGCGAGTTCAGCCATATCCGAAATCCCACTTTGGCTTCATGTGTGGGGAGGAGGACCCCCATACAGTGATTGGGCTGGAACCAGGGGGACCGCCATCAGGGTTGTTGAAGAAACCACATCAGGGGGATTACAAAGGGAGACATGCGACTGAAGTTGTCAGGGCAACAGGGGGCGGGGCGAGGGTAAAAGGAGCAGGGGACGCGCTGAGGTGGCAGTTGAAGGAGAGCCTGACAGGAAGGAGAGAGCCGTGCGGCAGAGAGAGGACTGTGGCAACTGACGGTGTGGAAAAGAGAGACAGGCAGGAGACTGAAAAAGGGAAATTTGAGACTGACCGAAGGTTGACGCGTAAGAGACTCTCCCCGGAAGTTTCCCTCCGCAAAAATTCAGATAAAGTGACGGCCGCTGATTTCCTCCGTGGTGTGACAGGACCGGGATCTCAGGCGACCGCTGCGACGGCACAGCAATCCGGTACAGTGGCCAGGACACTGCCCCCCTGTCTTCTCCCACAGCTGCGGCCCCGTCATCACCGACCTCAGGGGACGTCACCTCGCTATAGGCGGCCGCAGAGCCCGTCCCGGTTACTGAGGGGACACTGAGCAGAATTTGTTAACGTTTATGTCTTTTTTGAAACTGCGTCACGACCTGGCTGGGGAACGAGCGCCTCTAAACGGACGCCTGGGAGATTGACCCCCTGAACAGTCTCTTCAGGGCCCGTTGTGCCCCACCGACCCCATTTCTTCAGGGCCTGTTGTGCCCCACCGTGCCAGCTTCTTCAGGGCCCGTTGTGCCCCACCGACCCCATTTCTTCAGGGCCCGTTGCGCCCCACCGTCCAGTTTCTTCAGGGCCTGTTGCGCCCCATCGTTCCGGTTTCTTCAGGGCCTGTTGTGCCCCATCGTTCCGGTTACTACAGGGCCCGTTGCGCCCCACCGTCCAGTTTCTTAAGGGCCTGCTGCGCCCCATCGTTCTGGTCTCTTCGGGGCTGGACAAGCACAAGTCCTTCCGGGAAGTCGTGGATTACAAGGCAGCCACATCTGCAACCCCTGAGTGGTCGTGAACTCGAGCGACGCCCGGAAGGCTAAGTGTATTATAGAGAAAATAAGGACCCTTTTTGTTTTTTTAATGTTGTTTTACGAGTCCCTGCGAGGACAAATAAGTGTTTTCCCTTTTGTCTGATTTAAGCAGTTTTAGCCCTTGCGGCTTTAAAACTTATAAAAGTTTATTTCACCCCAGATTCAGTCTCGTGTCTCGTCACTGCATCCTGTGAGCCTGCTCGAACCCTACACTTGGCGTAGTCGGCAGGATGCAGTCTCCGAGCGCGGACAGTGGTGGCCCCGAACATGGGGGAGCTGTAAGCTCTGTAAATAATGAGGGTCCCCGTACCAGCATTTCATTGGGGGCCATGTTGAACAACCTGCCTAGATTCTCTGGCTCAAATACTATGCTATGGAGCTGGACAGAGCGGATGAGGGGGCTTTTTCGGATGCACCCAATGACCCCTGACCTGGAAGCTGAAGTGGCACTCATGGCCCTAGACGGGGAGGTGCGGAGGTCAGTGATGTTGAAACCTCCGGGGCACCGCAACACTTTTGAAAAGGTGTTGCAGATAGTGGAACAGACCCACGGGGATCCCACTAATGTGGGAGAGTTAAGGACCCGACTGTTTAGCCGGATGCAGGCAGAGGGGGAGAGGATTACTCAGTATATGAATGTACTCCAAGAGTTGCATACGGCTATTGAAAGAAAAGATGGGGTAGGGGTAGGACCTGTTGACATAACCCTACGTGACCTACTGGTGACTGGACTGCGAGATCCACTGATAAAGCAGGCTTTAAGGGAACGGATCAGAATGAATCCCCAAATCGACTTTTCAGAAGTGGGAAGTCAGGCACGGGTTCAGGAGCAAGAGCAGGGGATGGCGGTCCCCGTGGGGAAGGTCCGAGGTGTGGAGGCCTCCTCGAACACAGTTGAGGAACCTCAATGGGTGGAGGAGATGAAGCGTGAATTGAAAAATATAAAGAGCGAGTTGGCTGAAGTAAAGAGAAGAACCGAACCGGAGACTGGACGACCCAGTGCTAATCCCGGTCCCTGGGGGTCACGCTCTCCGCAAGGTGGTCAATCTCTACCGGCCCGGTGTTATGAGTGTGGAGAACCAGGCCACTTCGCCCGAGAGTGTCCGCGGCGTGGGAGATACCCACCCCGGCGGCCATTAAACTAAAGGGCTCCGGGCTGGGGGGACGCCGCTCGGAGCCGAAAACCACAATTAGGGGTGGTGGAAGTCCCGAAGATTTGGTAGCAAAGTGTCCTGAAGTTTGGGCAGAAGTAGAGGGCCGGGCCGTCTGGTGTCTGGTGGACACGGGGTCACAAGTAACCACTATGCCCGCAGCGTACTTTCAACAAAACTTTCCGGAGGCAGCAAGGCCTCAGTGGGGGCCCATGATTAGACTAGTAGCCGCCAACCAACTGCCGGTTCCGGTTGCCGGGGTAGTGTGGGTGCAGGTGACGTTGTGCGGTAAACCCCTCGGCCGCAGAGGGGTGGTGCTGACTCAAGGAGAAGCTGATCAACGACACCCCGTCACCCTAGGCATGAATATTTTAAAAGAGTTTGGTAACCTGTTGCTTAATGATCCCACACAAAGGACACTGAAGCAGTGGGGTTCTCGCACAGCTCAGGGACAGGTATTCCAGCAGCTGGTGCGAGGTGCGCGGGTGCATCGGGACTGCCAGGAGGGTGAGGCTCTGGGCAAGGTCATCGCGACAGCGGCACCCCTGCTTGTGCTGCCTCCTGGACAGACAGTGGTGGCCCTGCCAATTCGGGCCCCGATACCTTTGGAAGGCGTAGAGGTGCAGGTGGAGCCGTGTCACTCAGAGCACTTACCTCCTGGCATACTGGTGGCCCGTTCCCTCGCTACGGTGCGAAAAGGAACCGCCCTGGTCCGCTGCGTTAACCTTGAAGACCGAGATATCATTCTGAAAGCACGGACTGTACTGGCCAAACTAGTAAAGCCTCTAGAAGAAGTGCTGCCCGCTGCTGCGGTTCAATTACGAGTACACCCCGAGGATCCTGGGGAGGTAACAATACGAACCCTACAGGCCCACGAAGTCTCGACACAAGAGAAGGGCCGAAATATTTTGGAGCAGATGCGGGCCGAGCTTTCTGGACTAACTGCGGCCCAACTTTCACAAGTAAAAGCATTGCTGGGACAGTACCATGAAGTATTTGCTAGTCATGAGGACGACTTTGGGTGTACCACCGCCATCACTCATGAGATCCCCACAGCAGGAGCGGCCCCTATCCGAGAACGATATCGACAGATCCCGCCACAACTCTATCAGGAGGTGAAAACTTTGCTGGCTCAGATGCTACAAAAAGGGGTGATACGGGAAAGTCAAAGCCCTTGGGCGGCCCCCATCCTGTTGGTCCGGAAGAAAGATGGTACACTACGATTCTGTGTGGATTATCGTAAATTGAATGCTTGCACTATTAAAGACTCATACCCACTGCCCCGCATAGAAGAATCTCTGTCTGCATTGGGTAAAGCAACATATTTTTCGACCCTGGACTTGGCCAGTGGGTACTGGCAGGTGCCTATGTCAGAAGAGGACAGAGCTAAGACGGCGTTCATAGTGCCCATGGGACTGTTTGAGTTTAATCGAATGCCATTCGGGCTGGCCAACGCCCCCGGGACATTTCAGCGATTGATGGAGCGATGTCTAGGGGATCTCAATTTTGAGGCCACGTTGATCTACCTGGACGACATTATCATCTATGCCGCCTCCTTCGAGGACCACCTGAAGCGGTTGGGACAGGTACTCAGCCGGCTGCAAAAGTACGGGTTGAAGGTGAAGCCTCAGAAATGTCACCTATTTCGCTCCCAGATTGAGTATCTGGGTCATGTCGTTTCGGCAGAAGGTGTGAGGCCATCCCGGGAGAAGATTGCTGCTATCCAGGAATAGCCTACCCCCGAGACGGTGAAAGACGTGCGGGCTTTTCTGGGGTTAGCTGGATATTACCGTCGTTTCGTAAAGAATTTTGCATGTCGAGCTCGAGCCCTGCATGACCTGCTGAAGGGGGCTCCCGCTGGGGCCAATGGGCGAAAAATCCAGTGGCAACACCCTCAGGAAGAGGCCTTCCGAGATCTCAAGGCTGCACTCTCAGATGCCCCAGTGTTGGCTTATGCGGATTTTTCTCAGCCGTTCATCCTGCACACTGACGGGAGTCTTCACGGGCTAGGAGCTGTGTTGTCACAAGTTCAGGATGGCCGGGAAAGGGTGATCGCATATGGAAGCCGTTCACTCCATGACTCCGAGCGTAACCCTGACAATTACAGCTCTTTTAAGCTTGAGCTCCTCGCAGTGGTGTGGGCTATGACGGAGAGATTCGCAGAGTACCTAGCGGGCTCCGAGGTGGTAGTGCGAACTGACAATAACCCACTGGCTCATTTGGAAAACGCCAAGTTGGGGGCTTTGGAGCAGCGATGGGTGGCCCGAATGGCGAAGTACAATTACAAGATTATTTACAAAAGAGGGGCCGAGAATGTTCATGCAAATGCTCTCTCTAGGATTCGACATACAACTCCTGGACAGAATCGAGACGAAGAATTAGAAGGAGAGGAAATACCGTTCGCTCTTACCGCTGCCGTGCTCACCAATGTTGATGCAAAAGTATCTTCCCCAGAGGCCCACAGGGGCATCCTGGAACAATCTCGTAATAAGTGGATACAACAGCAGCAAGAAGATGAAGAAGTTGGACTTCTCCGGACATGGGTCGCCGCTGGTCAATTACCCACTGATACTCAACGACAAGCTTTGACCCAAGACCTGTCGCTGATGCTGCGACAATGGGAGAGACTGATTATCCGAAGGGGATTACTGTACCGTAAGATCACTTCGCAAACAACCTCAACGACTGTTTGGCAGGTGGTTACGCCCGGAGCTCAACTACACGAACTGGCTCGAGAGGCTCACGAAAAAGGGGCCCACTTTGGAGTCAAAAAGACTTTGCAATGGTTACAACAGAAAGTTTATCACCCACGCTTGTCGGCTGTTGTGGACGAAGTTTGCCGTACTTGCCGCTTATGTGAATTGGCCAAACCGCCTGCTCAGAGGGCCGCAACACAGACGATTGTGACTTCAGAACCCTTGGAGCTCCTGACGGTGGATTATCTGCACATTGGTCCCGCATTCCAGGGATACGAACACTGCCTCGTCATGGTGGATCATTCCACTAAATTCGCTGTGGTCACCCCTACTCGAGACCAGACCGCGGAGTCAGCCGCCTCCGCAATTTGCAGAAATTTTATACAAGTGTACGGCTGTCCTCAACGCATACATTCCGACCAGGGAGCATGTTTTTTGGGGAAAGTTATGGAGGAACTACATCATCTTTATGGGATTGATAAATCCCGGACCACACCATATCACCCGCAAGGGAATGGGGCTTGTGAGAGTGACAAGAAAGCTCGTTGGCCTGAATATGTTTCTGAATTAGTGTGGGTTTATAATAATCGGGTACATCGAGTAACGGGCTATACTCCTTATTTCCTGCTGTTCGGACGAGAGGGTAAAGGGATCACGGAGGTAGAGTTGGACCCCGAAGAGCCTCGGCCCTGGACCGGAGTGTCGTCTTGGGTCCGAAATCATCGCCACAGGTTGCAAACTCTTCACCGAATTGTACATACCAAACTTCAAGACTGGGAACACCCCGGGAAGAATACAACCTCCCCTCCCCATCTCCAAAGCGGGGACCGTGTGCTTGTACTAGATCAACGTCCCCAGAATAAACTGGAGTCACGTTGGGAAGAGAGTCCTTATCGGGTACTACGCCGTATCCATTCAGAAGGACCTGTGTACGAAATACAGCCCGAGCAGGATGAAACACTGCCCACTCGCATTGTGCATCGTAATATGTTACGCCTGTGTATTTCTTCCGACCCGAAGCAACTGGAACCCGTCCCGAAGGCATCCGAACCGGAGTCCATATGCTGGGACTCAGACGACGAGGATTTCCCTCCAGTTCCCAAGGGCCCTCCACCCAATAATGAGCCAGTTGACACAATTAACCCACCGGCATCTTGCAGCTCACCGACGTCCACCACCCCAGAAGATTCCACCCCAGTCGAACTTAGACGCTCCGAGCGGACAACAGCTGGCAAACCCCCCGAACGGTATGAACAAGACCAGTTCGTATGGCAACAAATATTGACACCTTTACAGACCAATCTCAATAGACTAACACCCTCGCCCGAGGACTGGCGAGCTTACAGGGTGGGGGAATGTGGGGAGGAGGACCCCCATACAGTGATTGGGCTGGAACCAGGGGGACCGCCATCAGGGTTGTTGAAGAAACCACATCAGGGGGATTACAAAGGGAGACATGCGACTGAAGTTGTCAGGGCAACAGGGGGCGGGGCGAGGGTAAAAGGAGCAGGGGACGCGCTGAGGTGGCAGTTGAAGGAGAGCCTGACAGGAAGGAGAGAGCCGTGCGGCAGAGAGAGGACTGTGGCAACTGACGGTGTGGAAAAGAGACAGGCAGGAGACTGAAAAAGGGAAATTTGAGACTGACCGAAGGTTGACGCGTAAGAGACTCTCCCCGGAAGTTTCCCTCCGCAAAAATTCAGATAAAGTGACGGCCGCTGATTTCCTCCGTGGTGTGACAGGACCGGGATCTCAGGCGACCGCTGCGACGGCACAGCAATCCGGTACAGTGGCCAGGACACTGCCCCCCTGTCTTCTCCCACAGCTGCGGCCCCGTCATCACCGACCTCAGGGGACGTCACCTCGCTATAGGCGGCCGCAGAGCCCCGTCCCGGTTACTGAGGGGACACTGAGCAGAATTTGTTAACGTTTATGTCTTTTTTTTTTAAACTGCGTCATGACCTGGCTGGGGAACGAGCGCCTCTAAACGGACGCCTGGGAGATTGACCCCCTGAACAGTCTCTTCAGGGCCCGTTGTGCCCCACCGACCCCATTTCTTCAGGGCCTGTTGTGCCCCACCGTGCCAGCTTCTTCAGGGCCCGTTGTGCCCCACCGACCCCATTTCTTCAGGGCCTGTTGTGCCCCACCGTGCCAGCTTCTTCAGGGCCCGTTGTGCCCCACCGACCCCATTTCTTCAGGGCCCGTTGCGCCCCACCGTCCAGTTTCTTCAGGGCCTGTTGCGCCCCATCGTTCCGGTTACTACAGGGCCCGTTGCGCCCCACCGTCCAGTTTCTTAAGGGCCTGCTGCGCCCCATCGTTCTGGTCTCTTCGGGGCTGGACAAGCACAAGTCCTTCCGGGAAGTCGTGGATTACAAGGCAGCCACATCTGCAACCCCTGAGTGGTCGTGAACTCGAGCGACACCCGGAAGGCTAAGTGTATTATAGAGAAAATAAGGACCCTTTTTGTTTTTTTAATGTTGATTTACGAGTCCCTGCGAGGACAAATAAGTGTTTTCCCTTTTGTCTGATTTAAGCAGTTTTAGCCCTTGCGGCTTTAAAACTTATAAAAGTTTATTTCACCCCAGATTCAGTCTCGTGTCTCGTCACTGCATCCTGTGAGCCTGATACAAGTAAGGCTACACATGTACGCTAAATACTTACTCGATCTCAATCAAGTCCCACAACCAGGTTTCAGGGAACATCTTCCTCACAGTTTCTATAACATCATCAAATGATGCTTGCGACACGGTGGAATGGGCCATTGGTACACTTACTCCTCGATGCATGTAAGCAACCTCCGGAAATCCTGAGTACAGAATGATTGATGTCAAAGGTCAATTAAGTCACTAAATCTGCATCATATCTCTATATAACCTAATTAATATAGCTAAAAAACTAACATATCCCAGAAATCAGATTAAGGGCACAGATAGACGACTGTATTTCTCTTGCGAGGAACGCATCTCAGTGCACGGACTGGCCCGGCCCTTCTCCTGATCTGAGCATGACAGCGTGATGTATTCCTATGCAGCCGTCACGCTCAGGTCTGGAGAGCCGACAGTTAGTCCGAGGATTGCAATGCGATCCTCGTGCGAGAATTATGGCCGTGTGTCTGCACCTTAAGGCCTCTTTCACACTTCATTTTTTTGTGTCAGTTAAAATCCGCCAAAAGGACGGATAGCGGATCCGTTTTAGTACTGATGACAACGGATGGTACCCGCCCGTTTTTTTGACGGATCCGCCAAATGAACAATGTTAAAGGAATCGCAGCCGGGAAAGGGAAAGGGAGAGAGAGAGAGAGAATTTTTTTTTTGTCCGGCACCCAGACAGAATTTCGGGTTAAATCAGTGTCTGGAGGATCCGCCGGCCAAAAAACGTTGCAAGCTCCGTTTGGAAATCTTTGAGGATGTTGACGGACAGCAACATTTTGGCGGATCCGCACAAAAACGGATGCAACGGACGGCAATCCGTCAAGATCCGCCAATAATGAAAGTCAATGGGGAAAAAAACGGATCCGCAAAGAAAAATGGCGGATCTGTCTTTTTTTCCAAATCGGCGGATCTTGACTGATTGTCAAAAACGGAAGTGTGAAAGAGGCCTAAGCTAGAAAGCTGGATGCAAAGTTGTAAGTAGCTGGAAGTGTTCTTGTCCTAAAGAGGGGCTTTTGACTCACAAGTAGAAAAAAGGAGTTAACAATGGGGATCAGTCACTAGGTTCTTGCTACCCCATCTGAGATCAGCATGAGGAAAGGGCAAAAACCCTGATTCCAGCAGTTTACTAGTCTTCTTTTGAAACTTTCTGGCTGATAAAACTATGATTTTATCACAAATATAGCTAGAAGTCTAGTTAGCCTTGGGCATGCGGTGGCTCAGTAGTTAGCATTGCAGCGCTGGGGTCCTGGGTTCAAATCCCACCAAGGACAACATCTACAAGGAGTGTGCATGTTCTCCCCGTGTTTGCGTGTGTTTCCTCCGGTTTCCTCCCACACTCCAAAGACATAAGGATAGGAAATTTAGATTGTGAGCCCCATTGGGGACAGCGATGATAATGTGTGCAGAACTGTAAGGGTGTGTGCACACGTTGCAGATTTGGCCCTGCGCATTAAACTCTATGTAAATCCAAAAACTCTGTGCACATGCTGCGGATTTAAATCCGCAGCATGTCAATTCTTTGTGCGGATCCGCAGCATTTTCAGACCTGCTCCTTTATAGGAATCCGCAGGTATAAAAACGCAGGTCATTTGACATGCAGATTTAGCCAAATCCGCAGGGTAATCCGCAACGTGTGCACATACCCTAAAGCGCTGTGGAATATGTTAGTGCTATATAAATAAAAAGATTATTATTTATTAGTAAGTGACACATGACTGGAATCATGTTCTCTGTCTCTACATTATATTATATACTATATAATATAGTATAGTTCTTCTGATTAGCTATGTCACTTACCCCATATGCAGGGCATTGCAGTAGCTTATATATCCGTGGTTACCAGGGCTGTGGAGTCGGAGTCGTGAAGTCGGAGTCAGAGCCCATTTTGGTGGAGTCGGAGTTAGAGTCGGTTTCATGGAAATTGAGGAGTCGGAGTTGGAGTTGAAGTCTGACTCCACAGCCCTGGTGGTAACTTACAACCACTAACAACTAATTGTCAGTATGTGAGTGGCTGTAACCTTGGATTTCCAAGCTGATGCAATACACTGCACATGGGTAAGCAGCATAGGGAATCAGAAGAACTATATATATATATATATATATATATATATATATATATATACTGTACATACAGCTCTGGCAAAAATTAAGAGACCACTTTCAAATGTTCAGTTTGTCTGATTTTTCTCTTTATAGGTATATTTTTGAGTAAAATGTAAATTGTTCTTTTAGTCTATAAACTTCTGACAACATGTCTCCGAATTTCCAAGCAATAAATTTTGTATTTTTTTTCTGACAAAGAAAAATGGTCAAAATTTAAAAAAAAACCTCAGTGCTTTCAGACCTCAAATAATGCAAAAAAAACAAGTTCATAATCATTTAGAAACAACAATACTAATGTTTTAACTCAGGAAGAGTTCTGAAATCAATATTTTGTGGAATAACCGTGATTTTTAATCCCAGCTTTCATGCGTCTTGGCATGCTTGCCACCAGTCTTTCTCACTGCTTCTGGCGCAAAAATTTAAGCAGCTCTTCGTTTGATGGCTTGTGGCTATCCATCATCCTCCTACAGGTCTGGAGAATGGGCTGCCCATGACAGGGTTTTGATGTGGTGGATATATATATATATATATACTGTATATATATATATATATATATATATATAATATATATAGTATAGGCGTATATATCTCTAATTGGAAGTATTTGCTGTATAACAAGGACAACGATCACATCGCAACACATGGACTGGCTGTCATCTATTTCTCCTGACCTGAGCGTGACAGCTGCATAAAAATACAGGTTGTTTTGCTTGCGTCAGGGGAGCCGACAGCCAGTCTGAGCATTGCAATGTAAACATCATACATATTATACGGCCATCTAAATGCACAATAAGACTAATTATTGTTATTACTCATACATGTATTAAGATGTCCTGTGTTTGCTGCAGAACAGCTAAATGAAGAGAACATGGCTGTTTATAAGCGGTTAAGCTCCTAATAGGAGGACACAGCAGTTTATAAAGGGTCAATATGAGTCACTTACTATATACTGTACAGTAACCATCACATGTAGCTGTTAAATAGTGAGCTGACTTCAATCTCCTTCTATTAAAGGAGCAGAGCTTTTATAACTAAATTAGCGAGGAAATATTTTAATTTTTCTAATTATTTATATGAGAAAGGTTAACATTTTTTCTTTTGACTCTATGTGATATCTTGGCCCCGTATATAGACATTAGAGAAAAAAATGCTGCTTTTCTAAGAACTAGATTTTGAATACTTAAAACAAAATAAAGATAAATATGAAGCAGAAATGTTTATAACGCTGCTTTTGCTACCTTCTGATTGAAACAGAATGACATTGGTCTGGCAACAATTTCCAATGTCCATATAATTTGAAACCTTTTTTCCCCAAACTACCCCTTATATAATCTCTGAGTTTTTGGAGCAGAAACTGTCAGAAAACTCCCAGTTTGTTTTGGAATTTTGAAAATTTGGAAGAATCAAAAAAACTCTTTGTGCACATAGTCTAAGCCTAGAATCAATCAAGCATTGTTAGTAGCAGATATCTGTTGAGCCCAAACCAAGAATGTTTCCAAAAAGAAAGAAAAGTATGAGCAATAAGATGCAAGATGCCCCTGTATGGCATGCATCCCTGTCCACCATGGCAGCCGGGCCAGAGCAGTCTATAGATCTGTAGCCGGCATCCTCTGCCCGGCCTCCTGAGATCTCTGACATTTATTAAGAATTGTGCCTAGGCTTCACGAGACGTCATGAATTCATAGGGCGTGGTAAACGCCACCAAGATACCAGGCCAAGGAAGTCAAAATTGAATACTGCCCTGGCCCAGATACCATGGAGGGCAGAACTGGACGTCAGACAAGAGCAGTGCAAATCTCATTTGCTCATACTGTATCCTCACCCATCCCTGGTAGACTGTGAGCCCTCGGGGGCAGGGTCCTCTCTCATCCTGTACCAGTCGTGACTTGTATTGTTTAAGATTACTGTACTTGCTTTTGTTATGTATACCCCCCTCACATGTAAAGCGCCATGGAATAAATGGCGCTATAATAATAAATAATAATAGAGGAAATACAAATATGTCTCCCATTTGTAGGAATTCCTGAGTTTGGCACAAAAAAACTGCATGTAAAACTGCATGTGTGATTCCTGCCTAAAATCTGCAACACAGATTTTAACTTTGTAGCATGTCAGTGTATGCTGCACATTTACATAGCAATTTTAACCCTTGGCAATGCACAGAATGAAATCAATGGCACATTTGCATCAAAATCCATGAAAAGCATGCATGTCAGTGGATTTTTTGTGCACACATTATTTTTGTTCAGCATGAGAATTCATATTAAAAGAAAATAAATACCATTAAAATCCCCAGTATCATAAACAGCATCCGTGCAGATAACTGGGATTCTGACCAACATGTTTGTGGCGACTTTCAGGCCCAGACGCTAAAAAAATAAATACAATTAATTTATTCAGCAGGATATGGGAAAGAAGACTGACATAGAGGACATAATTATTTACTCAAGCAAGAAAGAGACAAGATTGATTTGATGTGTGTAAAAGCTTCATAGATGGTATGATTCTGCTTAACCAGAACCTCTATTTTGGCTTACGATAATTATTTTTTTTTCATAGGATATAATGGTTTACATAATCTAGAGGACCTGTGGAGAGGAAGTGGTACATGACATATGGATTCAAAGGCAACCAATAGGACAATGCTAGTTTTAATCCCCGCCCCCGAGGTTCTGCACAGGAACTAACACTATGTTTTGCCCATTCTATTCTGACCCATATTGTATATATAATATCAAATATATGTAAGTAAATACTAACCTGTAAGATGGTATAGGTGTCAGTGTCCCAGTTAGGGGCAGATGGTCTATAATATACTCCATTCATAAAGATAGGATCTAACTTTAAGCAAGGATCCTCCCGCACTTCTTCTAAGTAATGGCCCCCGTGATTGTAACCAGACAGGTCAGTAATTGGCAGCAGATTATATATCTGAAGAGTAAGACCAAAAGTGAAAAACAGCCTGAAATGGCAATTGGTATAATAATAGCTCAATTAATATCAAATAGGAATTTTTCATACCGTTTTTGCTGACAGTTCGGCCTCAGGTTTCAGCAGTGACACACTGACGTCTACAGCCCGCAGCGCGCAAAGAGAGTTTGGCTGAGCAAAGAGGGTGAGATCGACCTGTGATCCTGGAAGAGCTTCATTGGCAGACAAAGAGAGTTTCACCTGAATGTAAGACAACAGAGAGTTAAGCCCTGGTCCGGCTTTGCATTTTCATGCTGCCTTTTCATGTTAAGTGAATATACCGTAGCCCATGCCTAAGTAGTCTTTATGTTCCTGAATTCTGATCTCATTTTAGGTCCCTGCCTGTAGCAAGTCATAGTCAGTCATAAAGAAGCCAGTTGAGTCACTGAGCCGTCGTCCTGCCCTGCCACCAGGGATTTGTTTTTCTACGATGAGTATGATGAAGATCTGAGCGCCAGCACTCTCGCGCATCAGCGGATTGGATCTGTAGGTGTTCACACATCTTACCTTGTTTGTAAAACACTTCTCTACTTTGACGGTGCCACTATCCGCTATGACCTCGCCACTTTCCAGAACAAGGTATACCAACACTCTTGTCAGGGGTGCGGAGTTAACATTTACAGAAAGAGGAAATGTGAACTGTCCTTGTGATTCTATGAAAGTAGAAAAGAAGATGTGAGAAGAGATGAGCAATTTGATATGCACTGCCCTGGTCTGGTCCTCTTTGACAGGCGGACTTCACATCTATGCGAGAATCCTCTGCCCGGCATTCTGAAGACCTCTGGTGTTAACTAGGTTCCACAACGACATGAAGGCACAGTGCGAAACATGTCATGATATTGCAAGGCCTAGCAAGTGCCACAGGCTCTGAGGAAGCTGGGCCAAATATATTTGGAGCAGAAGTGAAGAGCGGCTACCATCGAGTACCGGACTGGATACTCATCTTTAGATGTGAATAAACACACAAATACAACAATAGCTGTTCAATTGGCCGACAGCTGTTCCTCTGTGTCTATTCAATGGGGCAATGGAAATAAATTCCTCCGACAACTAATCTCATATGGGAACAAATGATAGGTAATGTTGAAATTAACATGTCTAATGCTTCTTTGCCCCACCATCTACCATCAGGTGAGAGTGTCAGGACTTTCCCATACACATAAGTTAGTTGGCTGCCCCCCTAAGCTCAATGGCGTCAGCCCACTTCTAATGTGAATGCCAACAATCCTATTTCAACAACTAAAATGTATTAGAAACCTGTGACACTCCCGTAATGGCTAAAGACGGGAGAGAGAAATATCTAATGTGCCCAATCCTGTGAAGCATGGTAGCTGCTCACTCCCATTTATTAAAAAATATGCATACTCGGTCAATCCAAGCTAGCATGGAGGCGTTTGGAGAAATAGCGGCCATTCGTTCCTCTGATAGCTATGCGAAATGTAAAGGTTTCATTCATTTTCTGAACACACTGGATTGTCCTGGACTTACAGTAATAGTGTTTGGATAATTCTAGGCCCCCACGTTCTAGGATTAGATTTCAGTAAGTCTTTTCACCCTGAAGATGTGCAATCGCAGTCAGACGTTATATAGCTATGGATTATGTAACCCACCTTGACCTGAAGTTAATTTCACTTCATTTTTTCCAAAGTCGACAATTTGACCTTTTGTCATCACCTGTGCATATAAAAGATAACTAGTATAATATACAGCCAAACTGCAGGTACAGAATATACTGGATAAGTTTCGTTACCAATAAAACTTAGCACTTTCTGGTTGCAAAAAGGTGTTATATCTTCTTAAAAATAAAATACCGCCTACAATGCAAATGAATGAAACTTTAGTAGCGTGTCTCCTGCAAGAGATGTTAATTTGAGCTGCTTTGCCCTCCTTTAATTGGATATTTAAAAATATTATTCCTAAACCAGACATCTGTCTCGTCCTCCTGGGAGATCTGGGGTTAGAAAGTCACTACCTATTGTGAATCGCAGATCTTCCATTTAGCCAATGAGATTGTGTTTCATATTAAATGGATTCAGTTTCCTTTGGATCTCAAGAGGTTAACAACCCTTTCTATGCTGGTTAGAAATTTGCAGCTCCATCTCACAACTGTTTCTGACCGGGGGTCATTTCCTCTGCCTATAAAATCTTCTCAGACCTTCTCTTACTCTCCATTGAAAGCTTTGCTTCCCAGCTTCTTGGAGACACTTTGCTGAATTGGAGATTGCTGTTGCTACTGGAGATAGTTGCGTGCTGTTTTTGGGTGTATGTTTTCCTCATTGTCCTTTTGCCTCCCTATATACCGCTCTACCTTTGATGAGTGTTTTGTATGTTTGCTGCTTTCTGTTATCCCTGTCTGTCTTATGTGTTAATACACTAGCATTTCTGTTCCAGGTCTCCTGGGGTAGGGGACAATTTAAAGAATAACAGGAGAACAGTAAGGCTGGTGGCCCAAACCTCCTCACCTTTAGAGGTACCTTTGGGAACAGTGCTAGATAGGGCCCCAGTCCTAGGGACGGTTCAGGGCCCCTTTCCCTAATCATGTACAGTTACTGCGTGACAACACCCTCTTACATAGCTACAGCTAGATAAACACCTACCAAGTGTTGACTCTAATTGAGTAAATGGAATTTTCCATTATTGTGTCTGTCAATCTGAATGAAAGCTCCTAATGGCGCCTCCAAAGCAACTGAATGAACTGTAAGCAAAGTCTCACCTGCAAGAGATGCTATCTGGAGCTACTTTGCCCTCCCTTATTGGATATTTAAAAATGTTATTTCTAAACCAGACAACCCCTTACATAGCCATAGCTGGATAAACACCTACCAAGTGTTGGAACACAACGCCAGAAACGTTTCCAACTCCTTCAGGAGACAAAGCGTAGAATACTGTAAAATTCTCATCATGTTCACAGCTAATAGTCCTGTATATTGGCTGTATCTTTAAATAGCTGTTAGTCCGGGAGTAGAAATGTTTGGCAGTATGTGTGGCGTCCTCATAAACCGGTAACAACGTGGATTGAGTGTAGCATTGTTCTGTTTTCTTGTAAACGGCCTGTGTATCCAAAATATAAAATCTTATTATTATCTGTTTTAAAATAGTATTCTCTAAAATTTTAACACCTCGTATGACCGATACTCCTCACCCTTAAATTGATGGAGGATGAAGGAAAATCGTTGGTGTCAATAGAAAAATCTGCAGTTCCATCAGGTCCGGTGGTGGAGGTGAAGTTTTTATTAGAACCTACAAAGATGGTCACATTCTTATTTGGGATTGGATTGCCAGCTGCGTCTCCTAGGAAAATCTGCATAAATGTATAAGAAACATAAATAGTGGTTCTTGCCAACACTCAAAGGAGCAGAACATGAGATAAATCAGAACTGTCCCAGACATCATCTCATCTCACCTGTCCAGAGTAGGGAATACCCTTCTTAAAGTGGGAATCCATTTGTCGGAATGATACTTTAGAAATAACCTTCTTAATTTCGGATGTTCCCTCCCCCGTCATCACAGCTCCTACAGTATAAATCTCACGTGAAATCCTTTCGAAGTATCCACTATTTCCTATTTTATATTTGCCGTCTTCTTTTATCTCACCTGTCCCTTCCTCAGTTATTTTAGCGCTTGCAATAAGTTTCATCTCATATCCAGTACGTTTCATTTGGAAGATTCTGGTCTTTACTACTTCTGAGAAACATCCATTTTTATCAGCCTGAAACAGAAGTAAATCCTTAAAAAAAATTTGGTACGGTAACCATATTCAATGGTCAATATATAATGCCAGGGTCATTATCTGACAAATCTAAAATGACACAACGGGACACCATTAACTATATTGAGTTATCGCACTTCATACTATACTACTTTTGCTATGAAAATGCGGAAAATTTTCACAGAGACCCCGATCGCACGTTTGTCACTTATGCCCCATACTGTCTTGTACTCACTTGATGTGACAAGTCTTCGCATACGCTTTTTTCTTCTAGATTACAGGAAGAATGACTGTTGGAGAACTTTCTGCAGACCTGGACATCGATTTTCCCTGCAACTGGTTTTCCATAGGTGTACCTGATTTAAAAACCATATTTTATTTTTTGTCTTCAATATGAAAAGTATTTGACATAACAATCACATTATATAGCAAAGGATGAGAATATTATGACTTAAAGGGAATCCGTCACCAGATCAAACATGGCTAATTTTTGTTCTTATTTTATTCCAGCCGTACCGCAGAGTATTTCATTTTTCGTTTTTCAATAATCTGCCAAATAGATCCAGAGATATGGGCCTTTTAATTTAGTGCTTTTTTTTGGCCTTTTCCCAAGAGTCGTGGGTCACAGAATAATTCTGCAGAGCAGCCCTAAGACACGCCCCCAGAAAATCCTGTGAGCCACGCCCCCTAAGTAAAGACCATAAAAACCAGCACTAAATAAAAAAGTCCATATCTCTGGAACTGTATGGCCGATTTAAAAAAAAACAAAAAAAAAAAAACACGGAATACTCAAGAGAATGGCAGAAAAAAAAAATGATCAAAAATTGGCCATGTATGACCTGGTGACAGGTCTGCTTTAACTGCAGGTATACTAGTAATATTAATTAAAGAATGGATACTAAAATAGCTGGAGCGAGGGGTATAATGGATTGGGTGCTATTCATGGAGACGGCACAATTTATGATATAAAAAAAATAAGCCTTGCTCTGAATTTAAAGGGCATATGTCAGCTAAATATGATGTCCTATGTAAGGGTAGCAGATTATAGCTATAGGCCGGGGTCAGACTTGCGAGAAACTCGCACAAGTCTCGCACGTCAATACCGGCAGTGCCACCGGCTCTCGGGACCGGAGAGTTCAGCTGCATGGATTTCTATGCAGCTGAACGTTCCGATCCTGAGTGCCGGCGTCAGGGCTGGGTATTGACGTGCGAGATTCATGCGAGTTTCTCACAAGTCTGACCCCGGCCATAGGTCCATACTAGGAGAAAAACCCCGTTCAAATTTTTCCAAAAATAGTTGAGCCTGCGGCATTGATAAGGCTCTCCCCATGCTTCAGGAAAGATACATGGCAGCTTATCATGAACTGGACACGATAATAATGCTGAGGACTACATATATGTCATCTACTGGACACATGGGCTCAGGAGCCACTGGTCTAATGATGCACGTGTTAGATCACTGCTCTATTTGTGCCCACTACGGAGGTTACCACCATGTTCTGCTGGGAGGCAGGTCATTGGGTAAGGGGGGCATTTAGCATCTACCTGCTTTCAAGACCTCCATATGTTGAGTTAATTTTTACATTCATCTTTTAAGCATGTCACTGCTGCCAGTCAAATTCAGGACCAGTGGTATGGAAGGCAGAACCTCCAACAGTGAGCCACAGCCTGCATTGTGGTGTTTGGGAACATTTTCCCTGCCTAATAATCTAAATTTTCTGAGATCTTTACATTTATTGACAGATAATGGTGTAAAAGCAAATGCAAAAATAACTTTGTGTAAAAATAAAAAAAGTTATGGCTGTGTGATGCATGCATGCCCGTGTGTGTATACGCAAGAGGGGCATGAAGGGGTACACCGCTACACATCCTACATAGAGGCACTTTTTATTATTATTATTATTATTATTATTATTATACATTTTTATAGCGCCATTTATTCCATGGCGCTTTACATGTGAAAAGGGGAAATATAGACAAGTACAATAAACATGAGCAAAACAAGACACACGCAAGTACAGAAGGAGAGAGGACCCTGCCCGCGAGGGCTCACAGTCTACAGGGGATGGGTGAGGATACAGTAGGAAAGGGTAGAGCTGGTCGTGCGGCAGTTCAGTAGACTGAAGATCACTGCAGGTTGTAGGCAGAGTCTGCCCCTGCCCAAAACTACAAAGCCCGCTGTATTATTTCAGAATTCATTAGGTAGAGAACTTACTTGCCACATACTGTCACCTCAACCTCCTCATCTAGAACGGTAATGACTGAGGGGACTGTCACCTTCACCTCATATTTGGGTAGCACTGCAAAAAATTGTAAAATAATAGTTATACACGGTGGCTGCCACATGTCGTTATTACTTTATTTCTACCACTGAAAATCTGATATTATGGAAATATTCATGAAAAGTCAAAAACTGCATAAAAATGATTACTATTTTTTATTGTGAATTAGTGAGAATAATCTGTTGTGCCCTTTCCATTCGCCAATAGAAGAAAGAGAAAAATACCATATTCTTCCACGGTAAAGTGTTGTTGGATTTGTGGGCCCCTTTGCCTCTGAGCAACCAGTTTATAAGTTCCCAATCGAGGCTCGGAGGTGAGGAGGAAGGACTCCTGAGCAATGCCTTTCTTGGTCTCCACATCCAGCCACTGGGCTATGCGATTTCTCTGAGGATCCTGAAAGAAGAAAATACCTTTTACATAATTATCTCTTCAATTAATCCTAGTAATAAATGCTGCGCAAATAGAGAAATATTGAGTTTCTAACAATCGAGGTTATATCCATATGTATACGATGACATGACCAGACATTTCATTATCCCAAGGCTTATGTCATATGAGACAGGTGTCTGAACAGTCAGGGACGGGTCCTACTCTACCCCCCAGTCTACTAATGAAATGATCTCTAAAAGGCCTAAAGCTGAAGAGAACACATTTCCTCTGTATTTAAGCAAATACATATTGTATATATATATATATATATATATATAACAAGAAAAAACTGGAACAGCACCACAGCAATACCTTATTGAAGTGCACGCTTCCCAAACCAGTGTTCAATTGGCATAGCAGGATGAGTAGCAAAACACAGGCCACGCCATTGGGCATTAAAGTTCACTTTTTTTGACTCCATGTGCTGTTTCCCTGTCTTTTCCTACATATATATATATATATATATATATATATATATATATTGTGAGGTAGCGCTGTCATCTAAGTAGGGGATCCTCACTAGGCAGCGAATAAATCACGTCCGGAACGGGGTTTTCCATAAACCAGTATAGTCCATGCGGTTTATTGTGCAGCTTAAACCAAAGCAAGTAATATACAGTTCACATCAGCATAGCGTCCTTTGACAGAGTTCAGCTCTATAATCCCTGTGGTCGCACAGGTTATCATACACAGGCTCTTCAGTCTCAGTTGTCTCACCCCGTCAGGGTCAGCTCACGGTTCTTTCACCATGCGGCAGACGTCTATTCCCTCCAGGGAATTCCCAGGCACGTGCAGCCATTCAACACAGCGTTCCCTGCTGTTAGGAAGACGCCCCCTTTTCTCTCTCAGACAGGGCCTTCCACACTGGACCAACAAGGTCCCAGCATTCACCCCCATGTGACCTACCCTGGCCACATTATATGGTTCATAGCCACGCCCACCGGGTCACATGACTCTGACCTCATCACAGGTCCTTCAAGCCTTTACACACTCTTTACAACAGTACTTTAAATACACCCCCTGGGTGGGTTTGTAGGTAACCAGGCCTGCCCATCTCTCTAGTTACCTGGAGACTTCTCCCTTACATATTGAAACAACACCTCAGCAATATCATTGCTGAACAACACATAAGTCTCCATCCCAAAGCCACCCACTTTGGGATACATAGCGGCCATCCCGTATTCTGCCATTCATCCTTTCTCCTGGGACATCCACACAGCGCCCCCTAGAGGACTCAGTGGTTACTACACCACTATATATATATATATATATATATATATATATATATATATATATACACTCACTGGCCACTTTATTAGGTACACCATGCTAGTAAGGGGTTGGACCCCCTTTTGCCTTCAGAACTGCCTCAATTCTTCGTGGCAGAGATTCAACAAGGTGCTGGAAGCATTCCTCAGAGATTTTGGACCATATTGACATGATGGCATCACACAGTTGGCGCAGATTTGTCGGCTGCACATCCCTGATGCGAATCTCCCGTTCCACCTCATCCCAAAGATGCTCTATTGGATTGAGATCTGGTGACTGAGGAGGCCATTTGAGTACAGTGAACTCATTGTCATGTTCAAGAAACCAATCTGAGATGATTCGAGCTTTATGACATGGCGCATTATCCTGCTGAAAGTAGCCATCAGATGTTGGGTACATTGTGGTCATAAAGGGATGGACATGGTCAGCAACAATACTCAGGTAGGCTGTGGCGTTGCAACGATGCTCAATTGGTACCAAGGGGCCCAAAGAGTGCCAAGAAAAAATTCCCCACACCATGACACCACCACCACCAGCCTGAACCGTTGATACAAGGCAGGATGGATCCATGCTTTCATGTTGTTTACGCCAAATTCTGACCCTACCATCCGAATGTCGCAGCAGAAATCGAGACTCATCAGACCAGGCAACGTTTTTCCAATCTTCTACTGTCCAATTTCGATGAGCTTGTGCAAATTGTAGCCTCAGTTTCCTGTTCTTAGCTGAGAGGAGTGGTACCCAGTGTGGTCTTCTGCTGCTGTAGCCCATCTGCCTCAAAGTTCGACGCACTGTGCGTTCAGAGATGCTCTTCTGCCTACCTTGGTTGTAACGGGTGGCAATTTGAGTCACTGTTGCCTTTCTATCAGCTCGAACCAGTCTGCCCATTCTCCTCTGACCTCTGGCATCAACAAGGCATTTCCGGCCACAGAACTGCCGCTCACTGGTTTTTTTTTCTTTTTCGGACCATTCTCTGTAAACCCTAGAGATGGTTGTGCGTGAAAATCCCAGTAGATCAGCAGTTTCTGAAATTCTCAGACCAGCCCTTCTGGCACCAACAATCATGCCACGTTCAAAGGCACTCAAATCACCTTTCTTCCCCATACTGATGCTCGGTTTGAACTGCAGGAGATTGTCTTGACCATGTCTACATGCCTAAATGCACTGAGTTGCCGCCATGTGATTGGCTGATTAGAAATTAAGTCTTAACACACAGTTGGACAGGTGTACCTAATAAAGTGGCCAGTGAGTGTATATAGATATATATAAATGTTTCCATCTTTTACATTTTAAAAATTACAAAAGGAAAGTGGTTTGAAGCAAAAGTCTGGGCACCCTGCATGGTTAGTACCTACTAACACCCTTTTTGCAAGTGTCACATCTTGCAAACATTTTTTGTATTATTATTATACATTTTTATAGTGCCATTTATTCCATGGCGCTTTACATGTGAAAAAGGGTAAAGTATGAACAAGTACAAGAAACATGAGCAATACAAGACACAGAAGTACAGAAGGAGAGAGGACCCTGCCCGCAAGGGATCACAGTCTACAGAGGATGGGGGGCGAGGATACACTAGGAGAGGGTAGAGCAGGTCGTGCGGCGGTTCAGTAGCCTGAGGATCACTGCAGGTTGTAGGCTTGTCGGAAGAGGTGGGTCTTCAGGTTCTTTTTGAAGGTTTCCATGGTAGGCAAGAGACTGATGTGTTAGGTAGAGAGTTCCAGAGTATGGGGGAATCACGGGAGAAGTCTTGTATGCGGTTGTGGGAAGAAGAGATAAGAGGGGAGTAGAGAAGGAGATCTTGAGAGGTTCGAAGGTTGCGTATT
Organism: Dendrobates tinctorius; assembly: GCF_039654945.1. Classification (NCBI taxonomy): domain Eukaryota; kingdom Metazoa; phylum Chordata; class Amphibia; order Anura; family Dendrobatidae; genus Dendrobates; species Dendrobates tinctorius. The sequence goes on along the minus strand of NW_027361814.1, from coordinate 17,495,087 downwards.
GGTAAGTACCGGGAGACCATGTCACAGATGTATGGAGGAGATAGGTTGTAGAATCGTAGAGTTGGAAGGTTGTGGATGGCTTAGTATGTCATAGTTAGGATTTTGAACTGGAGCCTCTGGACGATAGGAAGCCAATGAAGGGTTTGGCAAAGAGGAGAAGCTGGGGAATAACGGGGAGACAGGTGGATTAGTCGGGCAGCAGCGTGTAGTATGGATTGGAGTGGTGCCAGAGTGCTAGAGGGGAGGCCAGAGAGTAGGAGGTTGCAGTACTCGAGGCAGGAGATGATAAGGGCATGCACTAATGTTTTCGTGGTTTCATAGTCAAGGAATGAGCGGATCAGGGAAATATTTTTCAGTTTGAGATGGCAGGAGGAGGCAAGGGTTTGGATGTGTGGCTTGAAAGAGAGGGCAGAGTCGAGGATCACCCCGAGGCACCGAGCATGCGGGACTGGGGAAAGTGAGCAGCCATTGACATTGATGGATAGGTCTGGTGGAGGGGTAGACTGAGATGGGAGAAAGATTATGAATTCTGTTTTGTCCATATTCAGTTTTAGAAAGCGAGCAGAGAAGAAAGCTGAAATAGCAGACAGACATTGTGGGAGTTTGGTAAGTAAGGGGGTGTGGTCAGGTCCAGATAGGTAGATCTGCGTGTCATCGGCATAGAGATGATACTCCAGCCAAGAGTCTTTCAATTCTTGTTTGAGGGATCTTCATCTATTCTTCCTTGGAAAATTCTTCCAGTTCTGTGAGATTCCTGGGTCGTCTTGCATGCTCTGCTATTTTGAGGTCTAGCCAGTAGCCACAGATTTTCAATCATGTTGAGATCAGGTGACTGTGAGGGCTAATATAAAACCCTCAGATTGCTCCTTTTAAGGTTGTTTATTGTGGATTTTGACGTGTGTTTATGATTATCCATTTGTAGATGCCATCCTCTTTTCAACTTCAGCTTTTTTACAGATGGTGTTATGTTTACTTAAAGAATTTGTTGAAATTTAATTGAAAGGCTGCAACTCAACCCCAAAGCATGATTGATCTACCTCCATGCTTAATAGTTGGCTAATGTTCTTTTTCTGAAATTCTGTGCCATTTATTCTATACACATACCTTTGATCATTGTGGCCAGAGTTCTAATTTAACCTCATCGGTCTACAGGACTTGTTTCCAAAATTCATCAGGCTTGTTTAGATGTTCTTTTGCATACTTCTGGCACTGAATTTTATGGTGAGGACACAGGAGAGGTTTTCTTCTGATGGCTCTTTTCTGAAGGCCATATTTGTGCAGGTGTCTCTTAACAGTACAACAATGTACCACAACTCCAGAGTCTGCCAAATCTTTCTGAATATACTTTGCAGTCAAGTGGGGGTTCTGATTTGCCTCTCTACAAATCCTACGAGCAGCTCTCACTGAAGTTTTGCTTGGTCTTCCAGACCTTATCTTGACATCCACTGTTTGTGTTAACGGCCATTTTTAATTACATTTCAAACTGAGGAATAGGAAACTTGAAAACGTTTTGCCATCTTCTTATAGCCTTCTCCAGCTTTGTCTGCTTCCACTATTTTCATTTTCAAAGTGTTAGGCAGCTGCTTAGAAGAACCTATGACTGTGGTTTTTTAGCACAAATTTAGAGGAGGCTGGTTTTTTATAAAGCTGGGAAATTTGCATCACCTGGTGTTTCCTAACAATGATAGTCAACAAGCCATAACCCTAGCAGGTCTGAAATCTTGGTCAAAGTTATCTGAGCCCACAAATCTCCAAAAGTGCCCACATTTTTGCATCATCCCATTGCTTGAAAAAAAGGCCATGAGCTGAAAAATTGGACAGACATGGGTGAGCTCTGTGTTATGACTTTAGTTTTGGTGTTTTGGCATAGGAGCAAAAAGAAAGGCTTTCATAGCTATAAGGGATTTGTTAGACGACAGATACCAGCATCGCCAGACCGAACATGTTGACTTGTAGAGACTTGATGGGTTTCCGTTATGGTATCTATCATGCTGCAAGAGAAATCTGTCAACCATACAAGACTGTAATAGCTAAATCTAGTAATAATTATAAAAAAGTCTTACCTCAACATAGACCACAGGGAACTGAAAGGGAAAGCAAGATCACAATTACTATTATTATTCTTATTACAATTATTATTACTATTTTGCTTTTATTTATTAGATGGGGCATCGATTTTGCAATATAATTCCATTAATTTGTTAAAAATCCATAAACTATCGTTATTAAATTATCTTTAAATAATTTTCACACTTTCCGTTGTTTCGTAATAGATAGCAATTCATGTTATTTCCTGATGGATGTTCCGACACATATTCAATATTGTTCATATTACATTCAACTGCACAAGAAAATATTTAATTCTAGTAAATTAATAATTTTGTGTATTGATCAGAATAGAATCACTATTTGCTAAACTCTGAACAGGTTGTATCAGAATATCTAAGAGGTTTCTGATATGAGGGCAGCATAAGATAGAAGAGGAAACTCTATCTTGGGGTTATAGAGCTTTCTGATTTAATTTTGCACTTTTATAAAAAAAAATTTATATGACAAGCTGTTTAAATCCTACTTCTAGAAAAAGCCTGTGAGTCCTGTTAGCCCCTCCCACACAGTTTGTATGCATATAAACCTCTCAATCACTGTATGTGGGCGGGGGCAGCAGGACTCACAGGCTTTTTCTGGAAGTCCTGACAAGATTTAAGCAGCTTTTTACATGAAAATGCAAAATCAAATAATGGAAAAGATTATATATTCCCAAGATTAGCATCTCCCCTTCTACAATAGGCTTTCCTCAGATAGGAACCTACCAGAGAAGTTTAAAATATTAAACATGGGAACCTTCAACATACCTTCTCAGATACTGCATGAAATGTTTCATCCAGTGCGGCAATACGAAACTGAACTACAAAAAAGATATATAGGTGACCGGTTATTAACTTGTGGCAAAAGAGAAGTAACCGAGCGTAGCACACACATCCGGTAATTCTAATTAGAAAGGAATATTTATCTTGCACACAGTGACTGATGGCTGTGCTACACAGCTGGCACCCGCCTATAACTGCAGCCATTGCCGTTTGTACTGATTGCCCCAAATGAACCCTCTGATGCTTTGTCATCCCATCAATTTTCTTGTAACATGATCTTGTGGTACTGAAGACACAGACAGAAAAGGGCCCCTGTGTAAGAACAGTGCATAGGCCCTTTGCAGTCCTATAACTCGTCAAAATGAGCAATTCCAACTGCTTTGAAGGTAGAAATGGGCCCCCTTACACCTTGGGCCACAGTGCGAATAAACTGGTTGCACCAATAATACGTCCGCTCATGTTAATGGGTTATAATAGCAGAGGGCGGCCTACTGGACTGAAGGCCCCCATGACATCTACATAATTCTATGGAACCCTGCCTTAAGAAAATGTATGCAAAAATGTAAAGAAAAAAATTGTTTCGTAAGTCTCACCATTCTGTCCAGGTTTGTAGATGGGTTTGTCAGTTTGGATAAACACTAGGTTTACTAGAGGTCTGATTAGAACGCTTCTCCTTCTCTTGAAATGTAGTGTGCTTCCGTCGGCTTCTAGGGTGATATATCCCACATGTGCTTTGTCAGTGTCAGGTGTCTGAAAAAAACAATATACATTATTACTGTCTCGATAAATTGTCAGTCATTAAATTAGAAAAAAAAATGATTAAATTGTTTCTATAAACAGAATAATTGTTTCCTGCATGTATCCTCGGTAGAAAAGAAGTCCTAATATGGGCAGGAAAAATAATTGCCCTAAGGTAGACTGGACGTCTCCAATTCATTACAGAGACATCACATCACACATAAGAAATTCAATATTTCTATGTCATATCGATAATAATCAGCTGTCAACACAATCCACCAATATATTGATCATCGAAGGACATAAACACTTCTGTGGTTCCAAGCACCAGCAAACCCAGGGCAGGTGTCCACTTGCCTAACAAAACGGAGAGCTGTGGCAGCAAGAAGTGGGGTCTGGATGTGAGAACTGGTTGTGTTGTGCGCTTAGCTCATTGTCAGACTATTGTGATAGGTGAGCGGACGTGTGTATGTGAGATGCGGGTCGCCCTTTATAGTCACGTGTGCACTTAGTGGGTGGTGTTTGTGATGACTATATTGTAATACTTACTTTAAAAGCGATGCAGTTGTCTTCTTCAGGTTGCGTGACTTCTTTCTCCAGTAATGTTATGTTCTCGGCCCCTGTCTCTAGGGCCACAGTCACATGAACTGACTCATTAAGATGGGACAGCTGCAGACAGAATTTCTGATTATTTTTGGCCCTCAGGACCGTAGGAACCAGCAGCATATATTTCCTGATGAAAGAAGGTACAAATATAAAGGTTATCTGAAGGTTCTTCATAGATTCTGTTAAAAAATTATCGATCTTACCTTTATTTTATTCATTAATTTTTGACTATTAATCTATCAGTGTCTCATTCTATATCAGTATTATCAGTGTCTTATTGTCAGACACTCTGTGCCTGCTATGAGAAGATGCAGAGCTGTACTACAACATGGGCAACTTTAATCTAATGCAGTTTCCATCCGAACTAACCACGGTCACTTTTCTTGGAACTTCTTCAAAGGTGGTGAGAGGTGGAAAAAGTAACAATTTAATTTGCAAATATGGTGTGTACTATAATTTACAACTTTCGTATGTCATAAAAATAGAGCCTATGGATTAAATACATTTATTATCACTACACATCAAGGTTGTTAATTGCATGATTACTGGGGATTTGACCACTGGGGCCATCACTAATCCTGAGCAAGGGTCCCAAATTTCCCTGTGTAATAATAGAGCAGTAGGTAGTATTTTCCATATATAAGCATGACTCAAATGATGGAGATAGCACTGAACTATCAATAGATATTGTGATTAGTGAGGGTCCGGAAAATGCACCCTCCACCAAGGCCTAGAACCAAGGGCCTCTACTGCTTTCGACTGCACCTTTCTTGACCCAAGGTTGCGTCTGGAATTGCAACATAGCCCAAGGAAGCAATATACAATATATAGATAAAAAGTATTAGGACACATCTCTTAATAATTGAATTTAGATCCTCCATTAAAGAGGCTATGCGGGACTTTAAAAAAAAAAAAAAGGCATGTAGTTGTTAACAGAGGCAACTACCTGCCTGTTGTACCCGATGCCTGTCATTGATCACTTCTGTCAGAGATTCAGCTATTCATTGTCAAGAGAGCAGCAGTTTTTGTTTGGGGACTTAAAGGAGATATCCAGGACTTTTAAAAAGAAGGCATGTAGTTGCTAACAGAGGGTGGGACTACTAGTGACACGGCGGGACTACTGATGTCATGCTGATTGACAGCCAACTCTGTGCTGCCAAATTGGGGGAAACCAGCTGTCAATCAGCATGACACTAGTAATCTCGCCCTGTCACCAGTAGTCCCACCCTCTGTTTGCAAAGTCCCGGATATCTCCTTTAAGTCCCATTGCCCTTGGTGTTTAACATCTGTCCCCTCGCTATGCCATCTGCCTTTACTAATATGTGTTACAGAATGGCTGGCAGTAAAAAGCTCACTGGTGTAATAAGTTCATAAAATGTCTTCCCTACTAAATATTCCATCATTATCTATGAGTGATATTATTAAATAGTGGAAAAACCGCAGCAACTCAGCAACGAAGTGGAGACCATGTAAAGTTACAGAGCAGGGTCACCACAGGTTGAGGAACACAGTGCATAAAAGTCCCCCAAAAAATACAGAATCACGGCACTCGGTAAAGCACCACTCCAGGGTTTTTTTTTTAACTGCACCTCTGGAGTGACACTTTAAATGTAAGTCCCCTGCTACCTGTTGTAAGGTAGTGCTTATTGTTAGTGTTGGGGAACACTCACTTGGCAGCGGATTCACGGCACAAAGGAACACTTTCCGTTTAAACAGTCAGTGTTCATATTAGGGCTCCGCTCTCTCAGTCCTGTGGCCACACAGGCTTTGCCATGTCCAGTAAACAGGCTTTATAGTCTCAACAGTTATTTCCCCCTGTCCGGGATTAACTCTGAGGAGCTGCTGCTCCAGATGTCGACTCTTGGTTAGTCCTTTCTCTCAGGGAAGCGGCCGCACTGGGCTCACCATTCCGGACAGTGCCTTATTCACTAGGCCGCCTCAAAGTTCCAGAACCACAGCCGGGCAGTGGCTTCCCCAAACGCAGGCCATCACAGACTCTGCTCACACACATGGCCTGCCCGGGTGCTGTTCAGGGATCCGACCCTCCTCCCAGGGTCTCCCAACACACCGGCCTCACCAGGTCCAGGGCCTCAGCAGGTGATATTCAGGACGTCCCCTCCTGAGACTGTCCAACACTCACGCCTCACCGGGTGCTATTCAGGGAGGCAGCACACCTTCCAACACCTAGGTCTTCCAGGACCTTCCACATGAACTAATCAGGTCCATGCACTCTCACTCCATGTGGCCAGACGTCAGGCACATTATATGGTACATAACCATACCCACAGGTGAGGTATGGATCACATGGTCATGACCTCACTACAGATCCTATTCCACACACAGCCACACACATACAGGCTTTACATTGGGCGTTCAGACACATGCCCCTGGGTGGGTTTGTAGGTGACTGGTCCCACCCATCTCATCAAGTCACCTGGAAGCTTCCCTGATACATAGTAACAAACCCTCAGCAGTACCTCTGCTGATCAATACATGTTCCAGTTTCCAACACAAGGCACCCACCCTTGTGATACATATCGGCCATTTACAATCCTGCCGCTCACCATTTCCCCATCACAATAAAGGAAACGCCTGCATGCATGTCCTGGGAAGCCCATACAGCGCCCCCTAGCTGTCACAGGGGTCACTGCATCACACTTTCTAATAATCACCTTCTGGCGTTTTTACCTTTTTTCACCGCTGCCACTGTCGGTCTCTGGCGAAAAGGCACCTGCTTGCAGCTCCAGTGTTTTCTATAGCTGCGGAGGTCACTTTACAATACAAGTCTATGAGATCCTCTTTCTGGCCGTGTTCTGACTCTCATAGACTTGGATTGAGCTCTTGTGACATAGCTTCGGACTTACGGACAGTCAGAAGCTGTGCTCATAAGGGGTGAATGGAGCAGCACCGAAAAAACTGTGAAGTCGGCTTAGGGTGAGTATATGACCGGGAGCAGGGGGCTTATATTTAAAGTGCCACTCCAGCGCTGAAAAAAACCACATGCTAGAGTGGTGCTTTAAAGAAGAAATAAGAAAGGGTGATGAGTGGTCCAAAGCATCAATTTTATTTTTAACGTTTCGGTCAAACAAGACCTTCTTCAGAATAATGCTAAAAATTAATGAGAAAATATACATAAAAATATAGTATATCTCATAGGCCGTCATACAGACATTATCTTAAAAGAAATGCAGATACAAAAAATATACATAGCATACAGGTGCCACTCTAAATGTAATTTCCAGTGGCGTAACTTCAAAGTTATGGGCCCCAGTGTGAACTTTCAAATGCCCCCCCCACCCCGGGCTGCCACAAGGAATTTTGGGGCCCCATACTGGCAAAATTTTTGGGGCCCCCTTGAGGCCAGCCCAGGCTCCATCCCTCGAACTGTCCGCAGCCCTACCGCTCCCATAACTCCACCCCCACATAGAGAATGAAAGGAGCAGATGCTACACCATAGAATATAATGTTGCCCCCATATTATATAACACAGCCTCCCCCACAGAATATAATGTATCCCCCATGGTATATAACACAGCCGCATACTATATATCGCAGAACCACATGGTATATAGCACAGCACCACATGGTATAGAGTACAGCACCACATGATATACAGCACAGCCCCCCATGGTATACAGCACAGCAACCCCCCCATGGTATACAGCACCGCATGGTATACAGCCCCCCATGGTATACAGCACAGCACCCCCACATGGTACACAGCATCATGGTATACAGCCTGCCCCCCCCCCGAGAATGGCCCCACAGTCCTGGCTGTACTCACTGTTGCATAAAAAAACAAAAAACCTCTTCTCACCTTCTCCTCGTGCCTGCGCTGCTCCCGGCTCCTGTCTCCTGCTCTGCCTGATGCACAGTGAGTGCGCGATGACGTCATCGCACACCGGCTGTATGTCAGAGGCAGAGCGGGGAATGATGGGAGAGGGAGCATCAGCTGACGCTCTCTCCTCCATCATTGCTTTGAACTGTACCGGCGTCATAGATGCCGGTATAGTTCAATGCGGCGGCGGGGGGAGTCGGCACTGAAGTGGTGCGTTTATGATGCGGGCCCCCTCTGCTCATAGGGGCTCCATACGCCAGTCCATATGCCAGTTAGGGATGTTACGCCCCTGGTAATTTCTATATGTAAATGAGAAATCTAAGTGATATACATAAAAAGAAAAAGAAAAAAAAGGGTGTGTGGGGGTGGGAAAAGAAATGCCAGGTATAGGGAGAACAAACGAGAGAAATGGATGAGACAAACTGACAAAATACAATATCATATCTGTATAAGATATACTGACGACATTTTTTGCATACGGGGGGCGAGCTGGATGCCCTGCAGAATATTAATTTATATCCAAACAATATATTGGCTGAGCTACAGTTTACCTTACACTTTGATTTTAAATAGATTATTAAGACACAACAGTAATCGAAGGAGCAGAGGGTAAACTTGCTTATCGGCTTATTTAGGAAAAATACGGTCCGAAACAACTTACTTTTGTATACTAACTGCCATCCTAAGACAGCTATAAAATCCATTTCATCCATCTATTTCCCAGATTAAATGGAACCTGTTAGCAGGATTGTGTTCAGTAAACTACAGACAGTGTCAGGTCGGCGCCGTTATACTGATTACAATGATACCTGGTGATGAAATCCGTCTTGTGGTTGTTGTGTAATCTTCATTTTCAGTTTTGAGTTAATTATATGCTCGTGCTCTGGGACGGCTTGTGGGGGGTCTACATGTGGTGCTCTGATTAGGTATTCACCAGTATAGCTTCTGACAGGTCACTGATCCCTCAGCGGCCTGCCTCTATTTTACATACTGATTATTATATGTATTAAAAAAAATCATCTTCAGGAGGCAGGTGGCGGCGCCTGCGCTGCAGCATGATCGCATCTTTAATGTGCATTAAATTGTTTCATTTAGTCTTATATAGAGTTGAGTTAATTTGATCAGGTCCCTCCTTATTCGGCAAGCTATAGCGCTTACCGAATAAGCTGCAACGGGAACCCGGATTCCTGGATCACTCCCAATAATCAGCTGATCGGCGCCGCAGCTGCATGTGTCGCGGCTGTGTGACAGTCATGACACATGCATGGAGAGCCCAGCAAACAGGCTCTCCATGCAAGTGTCATGACTGTCACATCTGAACTGCAGTACAGCCGCATATATATGTAAGATGTGAAAGAAGTAACTCTCTATATGTGTTTACCCTGCATTGAAGTGGAACTCTGCACCACTGTGTGTTTCATTGACTAAATTGACTAGATTGGCTGGCTCATCATATTGAGAAATTACTTAATACTAAAACTGCGGCTCCTAGTACTACAACCACTGCTTCTGATGCATGTTTGTATCCCCCTTGTCTGACTGTTGAAATGGACAATAGCGCAACTAAGCACATTTACACTCTACATTATATTAAAGCACTAACCCATTGTCCAATATTGTAAAAGCAGCCATATTTATTTAAAAGTCTATTTAAAAACGTATTTTTGCTTTTTTAGATTTTGGCTATAACTTTCTGCTGGACTGTTATGACCTGTGGCAATCTATAATAATAATAATAATAAATTTTATTTTTATAGCGCCGACATATTCCGCAGCACTTTACATTTCAGAGGGGATTTGTACAGACAATAGACATTACAGCATAACAATAATCACATACAGTAGATTGTAACATACAGTAGATTATAACAAATACCAAGAGGAAAGAGGGCCCTGCTCGCAAGCTTACAGTCTATGAGGAAAGAGGGAGACACGAAAGGTAGGTGGTAACAGTTACCCTGAATTGTATGGACCATCTAATCTAATGTATTTGCAGTACTAGTGAAAATCTAGAATAAAGCAGTACAGTGTTAGCTAAACCAAAGTACAGAGGTTTGTTACTGACTGTTAAGCTACGTTGCCAGGATGAATTTTTGGTGAGTTTTTTACGTTGCGTATTTTCGAAAAAAATGCAAGTAACCGATTTTACTTTATTGACAGTCAATGTGCAAATTACATGAATTTCATGGTAACCAAGTGGCTCTGGCGTGCTTGAAAGATATGCTCGCAGCTGCATGTCTCGTAGCTGTTCGACAGTCACAACACATGCAGGGATTACCTGTTTGTTAAGTAAACTCTGCTTGTGTTACGCCGCTTGAACAGCAGCGAGACATGCAGCCACAGGGACTGGAACATATTTTTAGAATACACCGAAGACACTCTGTTAGCACCTGAGCATGCGCGGATAACACCTTATCCCATCATGTTCGCTCATCACTAATGTCTATTATTTCTGATTTTTTCTTTTACACGTTAGCACCAAAATGCTCTAAATATTTTTTTATGGTAATAGTAAAATATTATAATATTTGGAATTTAAAAGGACACAGTCCACTGTAAGTAGAGTAGAAACCATATGCACTGAACGAATGCCAATTGTAAGACCCGGATTTCAGGCAGTACTTCTCATTGACACATCCCCAGTGTGGACTAAATGTAAGTGTGAGGGTGAGTGCAGTGCGGAATCATCTGCGGATTTTTCCGTGCGGATTTGCAGGTAAAACCACAGGTAAAGGGACCTTGCGGTTTACATGCAGATTTGCCTGTGGTTTTCCCCTGCGTATTGACACCTGGACAATGGAACAGGTGTCAAACCGCCGCGGAATCCGCAGAAAGAATTGACATGCTGCGGATTTAAAACTGCAGCAAATCCGCAGGGAAAAATCCGCAGCATGTGCACAGCGGTTTTTAAATCCCTTTGGCTAACATTGTACTGTACAATGCCTGCGGATCGGCAGCGGATTCGCAACGTGTGCACATACCCTGAGAGTTGGCATACAAGTTATAGCAAAACTAGTATTGAAAACCTCCTCGTGTCTTTACAAGGAGAACTAGGGCACGACATCTACCCAAAATATCGTCATGCACATTGAACTAATTTCCTTTTTTTTTTAGATGAGTGTTGCAATATTTTCCGTGCCCGGAAAGATAAAATGGCATAATATCGGAGCCCACGACTACAGGTTTCAAATATTTGTTCCTGTATTTTACACAATAGTTATATGGTGTTCTGGAATGCTACAGAATAATCGCATGTTATAAAAGTATAATAAATGAGGGCTCGGCAGCTGGAAACGACAAAGATCCCCCGGTGTTGGCAGAAGTGTCCATCCACACATACTTGGTAACTCTTTGTAAGGGCATGTGCACACGCTGTGGAAGCTGCTGCGGATCCGCAGCGGTTTTGGCTCTGCGGGTCCGCAGCAGATTCTGCTGCGTTGTACAGTACCTTTATTTTCTATGTAAAAAAAAAAAAAACGCTATGCACATGCTACGGATTTTTCCGCGCGGTTTTGCTGCGGTTTACAATCCGCAGCATGTCAATTCTTTAGTGCAGAAATGCTGCAGTTTCACACCTCATCCATTATGAGGTGTGAAACCGCAGGCAAAACCGTCCTGCGGATTTATCTGCGGTTTTCACTTCAAAATCCGCAGATCCAAAAAACTCCGTGTGCACATAGCCTAAAAAATGCAAGTTGCAGAGACAATGTTCTGGGGTAGGAAGACGGTCCCACTTATTGGACCTCTACTTATTGGCCAACATAATCCCTGAGGCCAGTGATTGGCTGCATCGGTACATGACCAGCACCAGAACCGACGGAAACTACAGAGTAACTATGTCTCTGGACTGGTAGGGGATTTGAAACATGAATTATTGTTATTCTCTTATGTAATCCCTTGCCTGGAATCAGTAAAATGTAATAAAATTCTGAAAATCAACTTTTATTTATTTGTGCTCTGATTGCCATTATTTATGGAGATACTCCATTTAAGAACAACCGGCAGTTAGGAGTTTCTTTTGCACGGGTTAGGTAGGAACTCCAGTTCAAACATAAACATCCGACTTTGGACACTCTAAATATGTTCTCTGGCGTCACTCTGACTCCGATTATGGAGGTACTTACTCAGCTTCTGTGGCACTCTGGCTCAGTTTAAAGGCCCCCCTAACCATTAGATCAAAGTTGGGCAAACAATCGTTTGGTGGACAGCTGTCTCTGAAAACTTCCCAATACATGGAAACAATGGGTCAAGCGCTCTTCTGTCTCCTATGAGAGAGCTGGTGCTAGACTCTTCTGGATGAAACTTATCTCCAAGCAGGACAAATGGATCGCCTATTGAAATTCAACAGGTCAGATACTTTTCTCCTATGACATCCGAAGAGCTCACTGATTGGCTGGACATGACGTCAGTGCTGCGGACATTAACAGACACCTGAAGATGCCATGAGACTCAGTGCTGGACCCGGGGAGAGTGAGTGAAGCAGTTGTTTTTTTAAGAAAAAAAACATTTCAAACACTTTCACTTAGTAATATTTTGCTTTATGATGAGTTAGCAAAAACTAAGAGTGGATCAACACAAAGAGAAAGTATAATGAATCCACTTCTGTAGCTTGCAAATACTCCTGGTTCTGACTTGGTTTCAAGATGAAAGTCTGTTATAGGCGCGGTAAATAACTTCAGCCACTTTGCTTTATAGTCGTTGCATTTTATCCATCTGGATGTCTAAACTTCAAAAAAGGGTCTCATTTGAAACTGCCTTTAGGCTATGTGCACATGCTGCGGTTTTTGCTGCGGTTCTGCTGCGGTTTTGGCCCTGCGGAACCGCAGCAGTTCCGCAGACATGGTACTTTACCATGTTAGCCTATGGGTTTTCAAAACCGCAGTGCTCACGCTGCGTTTTTTTCCGCGCGGTTTTGCTGCGGCTTTTTTTCCGCAGCATGGCAATTATTTCTGCGGATTCTGCTGCGGTTTCACACCTTTAACATAGTAGAGGTGTGAAACCGCAGGGCAAAACCGCAGGCCAAAACGCAGCAAAACCGCAGGTCACTTTACCTGCGGTTTTACCTGCGTTTCCACGCGGAAAAAACCGCAGCGGAATCCGCAACGTGTGCACATAGCCTCATGGGGTTTCACCTCTAAGGCATATGGACACCTGGTGTCCAAAAAATTGCCATATAAACATTGGTGGTTGCAGAAAAATAGCTTCCAGGCATGATACAGCTGCATCTAAAAAACAATCAGGTTCCCACCTACACAAGAAAAAGATCAAAAGAGGGGCTAATATGTCACAGTCACTGACCTAACACCAAGCAGAAGATTTCAAGTAAAACAAGCAACAAGCGCCTAAAGGCAGAACTGTAAAAAGGCAGCAAAAAATGGTAAAACAGCAATTAAAATTCCAACGACATCCATTTTCCTTTTAACTGTTACCTAATGAAATCTTCCTCTAATGTGGACATCAGACATAGTCATACCTTATGTTATAGTTGTGTATAGTTCTGCCACCCTACTATCATATTGTACCTATAAGTCCATTTTTTTGAAGCATGCATATATATACACACACACACGCACATGGCCGAAAGTGTTGGCCCCCTTGAAAATGTTCCAGAAAATGAAGTATTTCTCGCAGAAAATTATTGCAATTACACATGTTTATTTGCTTTGTGTACATTGGAACAGAACAAAAAAGGGCCGAATTAGACAAAATTTCAAACAAAAAAACAAAAATGGGCCGGACAAAATTGTTGGGACTCTCAACTAAATATTTGGGTGCACACCCTTTGGAATAAATAACTGAAATCAATTGCTTATTATAACCATCAAAAACCAAGTTCTTACACCTCTCACTTGGAATTTTGGAGCACTATTCTTTTGTAAACTGCTCCAGGTCTCTCATATGTGAAGTCGCCATCTCCCAACAGCAATTATTAGATCTCTCCACAGGTGTTCAATGGGATTTAGATTTGGACTCGTTGCTCGCCACTTCAGAACTCTCCAGCGCTTTCCATCCATTTCTGGGTGCTTCTTGAGGTAAGTTTGTGGTCATTGTCCTGCTGGAAGACCCATGACCTATCACGCAAATCAAGCTTTCTGACACTGGGCACTACATTGCGAACCAAAATCCTTTGGTAATCTTCAGATTCCATGATGCCTTGCACACAGACAAGGCACCCAGTAAGAGAAGCAGCAAAACAACCCCAAAACATCTTTAACCCCTTAACATCCATTGACGGGGATAGTCCGTCATGACAGGATGTAACTTCCCGCACCATGACGAGCTATCCCCGTCATGCCTTTGAACTACCACTATGTGTAAACATGCAGTGGTAGTTCAGTGCCAACAGCTGTCATAGACAGCTGACAGGCACGGCAAGGGGTGCAGGGACCCTTGCAGTCTGTCCCTGCACTTAGAACGCTGCGATCGATCAGTCAGTCTGAATGACCGATCACAGCGCGATCGGGCAGGAGATGCTGAAATTTCAGCATCTCCTGCCCTGTAAGTGCAGAAGCTCAGCGTTGCCAGTGGCTGATCTTCTTGCACTTACAGCCAGGAGCGGCGTCCGTGCCGCCCCTGGCTGTTAACCCCCTGAGTGCTGTGATTGAGTCTTCAGAGGAAAGGTTGCAGGATTTGGGAATGTTTAGCTTGCAAAAGAGAAGACTGAGAGGAGACTTACTAGCTGTCTAAAAATATCTCAAGGGCTGTCACATTGTAGAAGGATCATCTTTATTCTCATTTGCACAAGGAAAGACTAGAAGCAATGGGATGAAACTGAATGGGAGGAGACACAGAATAGATATTAGAAAAGACTTTTTGACAGTGAGGGTGATCAATGAGTGGAACAGGCTGCCACAAGAGGTGGTGAGTTCTCCTTCAATAGAAGTCTTCAAACATAGGCTGGACAGACATCTGTCTGGGATGATTTAGTGAATCCTGCTTTGAGCAGAGGGTTGGACCAGATGACAAAGGAGGTCCCTTCCAACTCTACGATTCTATGGTTCTATGATTCTATGAATTGTGGTAAATATGGTATCACTGAAAGCGCCATCTTGTCCCGCAAAAAACGAGCCGCCATACAGCTCCATCAGCAGAAAAATAAAAAAGTTATAGCTCTCAGAATAAAGTGATGCAAAAATAATTATTTTTTCTATAAAAGTTTTTATTGTGTAAAAAAAGCCAAAACATACGATATAAATGAGGTATCATTGTAATCATAGTGACCGGAAGAATAAAGCTGCCTTACCAATTTTACCACACGCGAAACGGAGAAAAAAAAACAACTATTCCTGAATTGCTCGCTATTGTTCATTCTGCCTCCACAAAAATTGAAATAGAAAGCAACCAGAAAAAGTTATGTGCCCGAAAATGGTAACAATAAAAACGCCAGTTCGTCCCACAAAAATCAAGCCTACACATGACTCTGTCGGCTGAAATATGGAAAAATTATAGCTCATTAAAGATTATTTTTGTGGAAAAAAATATGATTTTTTAATTTTCACAGCTCTACATTATAAACTTCTGTGATGCACTTGAGGGTTCAAAGTGCTCACCACACATCTAGATAAGTTCCTTGGGGGGGTCTAGTTTCCAAAATGAGGTCACTTGTCTGGGGTTTCTACTATTTAGGCACATCAGGGGCTCTGCAAACACAACATGACGCCCGCAGACCATTCCATCAAAGTCTGCATTCCAAAACGGCGCTCCTTCCCTTCCGAGCTCTGCCATGCGCCCAAACAGTGGATCCACCCCACATATGGGGTATCATGGTACTCAGGACAAATTGCATAACAACTGTTGGGGTCCTATTTCTCCTGTTACCCTTGTGAAAATAAACATTTGGGGGCAAAAAGATCAATTTTTGTGGAAAAAAATGATTTTTTTATTTTCACGTTATAAACTTCTGTGAATCACTTGGGGGTTCAAAGTGCTCACCACACATCTAGATAAGCTCCTTGGGGGGGTCTAGTTTCCAAAATGGTTCACTTGTGGGGGGTTTCCACTGTTTAGGCACATCAGGGGCTCTCCAAATGAGACACGGCATCCGATCTCAATTCCAGCCATAAAAGTCAAAAGACGCTGCTTCCGTTCCGAGCTCTGCCATGCGCCCAAATAGTGGTTTACCCCCACAAATGGGGTATTAGCGTACTCAGGACAAATTGCTCAATAACTTTTGGGGTCCTGTTACCGTTGGGAAAATAAAAATTGGGGGTGAAAGGATCATTTTTGTGGAAAAAATATGATTTTTTTAATTTTACGGCTGTACGTTATAACCTTCTGTGAAGCCCTTGGAAGTTCAAAGTGCTCACCCCACATTTACATAAGTTACTTGGGGGGTCTAGTTTCCAAAATTGGGTCAAATATGGGGGTTTCCACTGTTTAGGTACATCAGGTGCTCTCCAAACGCAACATGGCGTCCGCTCTCGATTCCAGCCAATTTGACTTTCAAAATCTCAAATGATGCTCCTTCCCTTCAGAGCACTGGTCTTCCTCCACACATGGGGTATCCATGTACTCAGGAGAAATTGTACAACAAATATTGTGGCTCATTTTCTCCTGATACCCTTGACAAAATGAAACAAATTGTGTCCGAAGAAAAATTTTGGGGAAAAAAGTTAAATGTTCATTTTTTCCTTCCACGTTGCTTCAATTCCTGTGAAGTACCTAAAGGGTTAATAAACTTCTTGAATGTGGTTTTGAACACCTTTAGGGGTGCAACTTTTAGAATGGTGTCACTTTTGGGTATTTTCTGTCATATTGACCCCTCAAAATGACTTCAAATGTGAGCTGGTCCCTAAAAAAATGGTTTTGTACATTTTGTTGGTCAAATAACTCTTATAACTTCCTAAAATAAATTTTGGTTCCAAAATTGTGGTAATGTAAAGTAGACATGTGGAAAATATTATTTATTAACTATTTTTTGTAACATATCTCTCTGATTTAAGGGCATAAAAATGTAAAAGTTTGAAAATTGCAAAATTTTTAAAATTTTAACCATATTTCCGTTTTTTTCATAAATAAACGCAAGTCATATCGAAGAAATTTTACCACTAACATGAAGTACAATATGTCACAAAAAAAACAATCTCGGAATCGACGGGATCCGTTGAAGTGTTCCAGAGTTATAACCACATAAAGTGACAGTGGTCTGATTTCAAAATTAAGGCCTGGTCATTAACCTACAAAGTGGCTTGGTCCTTAAGGGATTAAACTTCCACCATATTTGACTTTAGGTACTTTTTTTCTTTGCCTTATTCCATTTTCGGTAAATAGTAGAATGCTGCACTTTAACAAAAATTTCTATCTTGATCTCATGTGTCCAAAAGACATTTCTCAGAAGGAATTTTGCTTACATACATTTTGGCAAACTGCAGTCAAGCAGTTGCAACAGGTTGCGCTTGGCGCTGGTCGGTGCACCGTCAAAAGGACGCAGGCGCCGCAAAAACGCATACTGCGCACGGCCTGCGTCCTCAGTGATAAAGATAGGTGGACGCATGACGCATGCAGATCATGCGCCCCGAGGCGGAGCTACCGGCGGAGGCGCGGTAGGGGGCGGGGCTTAGCGGCGGCCGTGCGCAGGCCGTCGCTGCGCCCTGAAGCGCAGATGTGAAACCGTCCGAAAAAGGGAAGTTCAGATCACAATTGTTTTATTGTTCCAGGGAACGCAAAACAGAACTAATTAAAAAATGTCCAATTATTTTATGTCTACAGTTATTGTGTCTCTGTCGAATGTGTCTGAGATTCTTTGCTTCTCTATAGAAAACATGAAACATGGTCCCAACCTGTAGTAATATTTATCCTACCATCTGTCCACTTTTAGTTCTTACTAACATCTGTTTCATTAAGTTAGTGTAGGGAGGTTGAACTGACGGATAGATCTGCCTGTAGTAAGAGGCAGAGGGGTAGCGCAGTGCAGGTACTAAAGCGCTGAGATTAAGAGAAAAAGGTGCCATGTTGTAGTTTGACCATTAGAGGGCAGTGGGGAGTGTAGGAGTGTGACTGTGTAACTACCATTGGCCGAATCAACTGTCAGGTAATAGTGGGCGGAGCCACCAGGACTGGGCGTATAAGAGGTTGAGGGAAGGTTCTGGAAAGTCCAGTCTGCCAGGGGAGCTCACTAGTAAGGAGGTTCTGCTGTAGAGGGAGAGACTTAAGAAAGCCTCCTGAGAGAAACTGACAGTTGAGACGGTCACGGGGGTGGCCCAGAGGACAGTAGCCGCAGACGGAGATGGTCTGAGTGGTACCAAGCGGATGGAGTACATGGAATGGTGAAGCACTGTGGTGGATTGGCCTAGGGCAGCCACAGTGAGAAGAGCCACAAAGGACACCACGACGGTAAAAATAAGAAGTTAAGGTACCCAGGTCTGTGAACAAAAGGACTGTGAAATTCCTGTGATGCATGGCGGTGGTCGTCAGAGAGGCGGCCAATAAAAACGGACCTGTTGAATATAACCCTTGTCTCAGTCTCGTGTCTGTCGGCGGTAAGAAGTGGGTCACCCCCATTCCTGTAGGATCGCTCTCTCACCTATCCTACATTAGTAGAACAAAAAAAAAGGAAATTGATATTTGAAGGCAATATGTCAGGCTTTGCAGGGTAATAATAATAATTTTTACAGTGCCAACATATTCCGAAGAATTTTACATTTTAGAGGGGACTTGTACAGACAATAAAGATGTTACAAAATAATACATAACTCAGATACTTAAAGTAGTGAAGGCCCTGCTGCTCTCAAGCCTCAATCTATGGGGAGTAAGGTACATGAAAGGTAAATAATAAAATGTGCTTATATTGCACGATACAGTCATAATATACTAAATAGTGTATGCATGTGACATGCACAAATGTGAACAAGTCGGTCGGACAGTGTTCACACCACCCACTGACTGAAACACAAAAAGAAAACACAGAATGACAAATGTGCAGAAATAACCTGCAGTAACAAATATGACAGTAGTCAGCAAGTGCTGGTAAAAAGATGGCAACAAATACAGGGTATTTAGTCGATACTTTTTTTGCAAAAAAATGTATACCAAGCTACTCCACCTCGTCAAGGTAATCCTTAATGGAGCAGTCCCTATCTAATGTATTTAAAACCTGAACATATCCCTTTTTTCCTTGCTTATGCATGGTTTGAGAGACCCCACCCCTCTCTTGTGTGACATGCACATAAAGAGCTGTCTTACATCACGTGCCCATACTAGGAAGCGCCTGTCTGAATCCTGTTCATTTAGACACTGTTCATATGTTCAGGTTTTAAATACATTAGATAGGGACGGCTCCATTAAGGGTTACCTTGACGAGGTGGAGTAGCTTGGTATACATTTTTTTGCAAAAAAAGCGTATCGACTAAATACCTAGTATTTGTTGCCATCTTTTTACCAGCACTTGCTGACTACTGTCATATTTGTTACTGCAGGGTATTTCTGCACATTTGTCATTCTGTGTTTTCTTTTTGTGTTTAAATAGTGTATGCACATAATGCTACATGAACTGTTCACCAGCAAGTATGTGGACAGTACAGAGAGAGAGGACAATTAAGGGCATGAAGAGTATGTGCCCAGATATTACGGGAGGTCATGATTTTGAAGAAAATATTGCATGAGCGGAACGGGAATCGTCAGATAAGTGATGTGGTACAATAGGCCATTCTAAAAAAATTATTTTTGGCCTTGCTTGAAAGTGTGGGTATTGGGAATTAATTGAATTGTCCTGGGTAGTGCTTTCTAAGAATTGGCGCAGCACGCGCGTAGTCTTAGAGACAAGTGGGAGGTTTGGATTATTGAGGATTTGAATTTTAAGTCATTAGCAGAATGGAGGGCAGGGTTAGGGTGGTAGACTGAGATGAGGGAGGAGATGTAGGGTGGTGCTGAGCAGTAAAAAGCTTTGTGGTGATAAGTTTACATTTGACTCTGTATCGGATGGACAACCAGTGCAATGACTGGCGCATAGTAGCGGTATCGGGGTAGCGGTTGGAAAGGAATATGATCCTGACTGCTGCATTCAGGAAAGATTAGAGAGGGGAGAGTTTGGTAAGAGGGAGACCGATTATAAGAGAGTTGCAATAGTCCAGATGAGAATAAATAACCGTAAACATTTTTGTAGAGTCAAATGTAGGAAAATGTTGAATTCTAGAGATGGTTTTGAGGTGTAGGTGATATGAACAGGCGAGTGATCAGATGTGGGGAGTGAAGGAAAGATCTGAATCTTATATGACACCAAGACAGCAGGCCTGTTGCTGGGAAGCAATGGTGGAACTACACACGGAAATGGCAATATCAGGCATAGGTAGATTAGTGGAAGGAGGAAACACAAGGATTTCAGTATTTGTCAGATTCAGTTTTGGATAAAGGGAGATCATAATGTTAGAGACAGCAGAAAGACAATCACTGGTATTTTGTACTAATTCAGGGTTGATGTCAGGAGACAATGTGTGTGAAGAGGAGCCAGCAAAAGATACAGTGAAGTAAGGGTCAGACAGGTAGGTGGAGAACCAGGAGAGAACAGTGTCCTTGAGCCTGATACAGCGAAACATATTTTTGAAAAAATACAATTAACCTATTTTACTTAATGGTTATAGAAATGGTACAAAACCGCCACTCGAAGGGAGAAGGGGATGTAGAGTCTGATAGCGTGGACCTCAAAAGAAGGGAAGATAGCGGAAGCTACTGGGTGGATAACCTGAAAAGCACATTTTGTTAAAAGGAGCAGAACAACACCTCCACCTGATCTCTTCTCAGGTCACGGGGTATGAGAAAAAAGTAGACCACCATATGAGAAAGCAACAGCGGAGGTTAAGGGAATTTAAAAGGAAAAAGTCGTGGATGTAGGAGAGTTTGCTACATGCTGACCATGCGTTCCAAAGGGCACAACAGAAAGCATTCCAGGAATATTAATGAGATCTGCAGGGTTTCTGAGTGTAGCTGTAGGTACGTGCGCGGACTGGGGGGGGTCCTTTTTCGCTGCGAACAGACTGGAGACAGAAACCAACGTGCGTTCAAACAGGTCCTCTTTATTGGCCGTCCTCTCGACGACCACAGCAGCACAACAGCTCCTACGCACAGGTCCGGGTACCTTTAACCTCCTTCTCTCCCCTAAAGCGATGTCCCTCGCTGTTTTTTCACTGTGCTGCCTTAGGCCCACCACCACAGCGCTTTGCCTGTCCGAGTCCGTCCGTCTGGTACCCCAGGCGTCCTCTGTCCTGCGGCTATCCCGTCAGGGCCACCCCACTGACTATCTCTCCTTCCAGTCCCTTTCGGAGCTCGTCCTTCTTCCGTCTTCTCCTGAGCTGCACTCAACTCCTCCCGGACTAGATTCTCCTCTGGAACTCTCTCACCCTCTTTTATTCCCTTGTCTGGGAATTCCCCTCCTGAGTGCCCGTAACTCTGCCAATCATGACTCTGTGGTTTCTTAAGCATTAGCTGCTGTAAAGTCCTTTCCCTACTTCCTTTTGTCTCCCTCTAGTGGCCAAACCTCAGTACTGCACCATCTCCTTTTCCTGCTGCTCTTTGTCTCCCCCTAGTGGCCAAAACCCGGTCCTACACCATCTTTTCCTGATTCCAGCTGTTTCCCCATCTGTATATACACAAGAACACATCAAGTACATTTGCTGTTCCTCTTCAGACAGGTCCATAGGTCAGTCTACTTCCCTACATGGCAGGGAAAGATAGTCTTATTATCACAAGAAGTTCAGGGATTAGGAGAGATCTCCTGCGACTAGGAAAAGGAAAATAGAGAGAGTGAGCAGATGTTGAGTGATTTGTGAAAGTGTCTCTTGTCTTGTATGGTGCGAGTGAATGGATCTGTGCTGTTCAGCATTTTGAAGAGAGCATGATAGCTTTGCATAGGGGAAGCGAAGAGATAGGGGTTGATATGGATGGTGTTCACAGAATTTGTCAACGGATGGTAGAAGTGAGTGATTGCAGCAGCCTGAACTTAATGGCACAAATACATATGGTGAATACTCTTTGCAAATCAGATGACTTGGAAGGAAATTTGTTTGAGTATCTTGCATGCCTTATCTATCTCCTGCCCTGTCCAACTGCCATGTTTAACATGTTAACTGCCCTGGCACTTAGAACAACTGTGCTTTAATACAAGCTGCAATATTTGTGGTCTGATACTATATAGACACTGATCTTCATAAAAGCTGTAGATTGGGTATTTTTAATTTGCAAACTTCCATTTCCATTTTAAATATATTTGAAAAATAGTGGATCTTCCCAAAAAAAAAAAAAAAGAAAATTATCCATACCAAACTACTTCAAAAGGAACCTGTCATGTCAGGAAGCGCTCTTTATCCGTAGAAATCTGCAGGTAAGTAGCAATAAAATACTGCCTGCATGCCTGTCTTTCTGGAGCAGCGGCTACAGGGAGAACATTAAATTTGTGTCTGTAATCACTCCCAGACACACACACACACACAGACACACACTGCAGAGCTGGATGTCAATCAAAGGACACTCGGTGACTTTAATTGCTCCCTGCACCGCCTCTATGACTGGCACCAAGCGACTCTCCAGGGATAATATAACTTCATTTTCTCCCTGTGTCCGCTGCTCCACTGAGCCATGCCGGACGAATTTTAACACTATTTACCAACAGATTAACCCTATATCTGCAAGTAAATAGCATTTCCAGACACGGGTGTTTCCCAGATCACTGTTTGGCCCATATGCAAACCAATTATCAGTCGATTTAAACTCTGTTTATCACAGGCTGAGTAATATTCTCGGCACAAAAAATATAGTTCATACTGTTGTAATGTGCACAAAGATCCCCATGTAATCGGCAGCATAGCACCTGTTTACACGGGGCACTGTGTTGACCACAACAAAAAAAATCATTGTATGAGTTTTCCATGTATGTCAAAGGATTGCAGGTCTGTTAAATAGGCCAATAATCATCTATATGGTTGTCAAAATGGAAATTAAGGATGCATGAATATTTTGTAATAGACTGAAACAGATGAACAGACAGAAGAAGACAGCATTAGAAAATAAAAAGAGCAAAAAAAATAGGAATATTTAAAATTTAAGTAAAATTATACTTTTGAGTTAAGTAACTTTTATTTTGGTGTGTCCTCCCTTTTTCTAATAGGGCATACGGACAATCGTATACAAAATTTAGACAAAATCCATGGTGAACATAATACTTATCACAGGATCTAAGCTTATCAATATATATTTATAAAAGCACATTGAGAAGAATGGGTTTTACTTACGGGTCAGGTTCTGCCAACGCTCCTGCATGGATGCCGGTGAGGAGCAGGCACAGTCCGAGAGCTGATCTCCACATGCTGCAGGTCAGCTATCACATTCACTAGGAAGAATGCTGGAGGGAGATGGCTTTATACTGTAAAGCAGAGCCTGTGTACAGCCCCCCTGGCAAACAAACCTTACACAAATACTGACCCTTGCACAAGGACTGCTCTTTCAGGGATGGAGCCTGTTTGCATTGCCTTGTGTCTGTTTACTGAGCTGTTTTCTTGAATCCTATCCTATTACTGTGTTTGTGTGGCCTCCTGCCCAGGTACATAGGATTTCCAAATTAACATGAGACTTTTAAGACATTGTTCGCTTTGCTGCCGTCACGGGTCAACTTTACAAAAAAAACTTTAGGAAATAAGCGTCGGTGTAATGTTTCTGTCTGGCATCAAGATATTCTGATTGCATAATTTCCTGGCAAATATGTAGGGCGCACAGCGCATGTTACAGGCACCTGCAAGTAATCCCCTCTCCTCTCCAATGCTAGGAACAGAAGAAAAATTCACAAATATTGTTACTGACCCAACCAGAGCAATACGCAGGTCCTAATTTCTTGATCCACTTGTAGGTTTGTAAAGCTGCAGCCAGGTCTACTAATCCCTAAATGCAAATCACGTGCTAACGCTCACTAGTTCCGAGTCTTATTTTTGACCCAGTCACATTCTTGCATATTTTTCATATTTTCTAAAGTTTCATGTTATTCCTGTCTACTGATGAAATAATAACTGATAAACTCTAAGGTCACATGTAGAAACAGATTTGGAGCCAAGTTTTTGGAGGACAAATTCTGAAAATGTCTGTGTCCTACTTGCAAACTCTTCCCAAAAGCTCCTGGAAAATTGGAAGACCTCCTGTACTCCAGGAAGATTTGGCAAATGACAACTTTTCCCAAAAGCACAAAGAATTAGTATAACAAAAATGTTTCTGCAGCGGAAAAGTTGTGCAAGAGGCGTAAAGGCGTAAATTTGTGGAAAAAGTGTGAAGAAGATCGTGGCCTCAAAGATGAAATTTGCAAAAAGTTGATAAATGCAGGTTATTGTTGGAATATGTTTGGTGTAACAACTCCATTCCTGTCTATGAGTGTTTAGTTGCTAGATTTGTATGCTGTTCATAAAGTTAGAACAAAAAAACTCCCAGAGGCTCATACAGGGATAGCATGTGACTGTATTTCCTGTTTTCCTGTGTCTATGTATGAGAGAAGCAGCCTACTGTAGATGATGCACAGATAGAGACACACAAATGATTTATTCCTGATCTATAAAGCTTATCATATATTGATCCTGATTGTTCCTGAATAAAGAAGCTCTGTTGTCACACGCTTGGAGAGTAACCTGATTAATCCGCTGCCAACAGGCTATGGGCCCAAAGTGACCCAGACCCCCAGAGTGACACAGCAACAGAAGCCCAGAGCAAAAGCAGCAAAGAGCAACAGAGAAGATGTCCACTAGCAGCAATCCTGCTAAGTTCTCAGTGCCAAGCCTCACTAACCAGAACTACCAATCCTGGAAATTCAAGGTGAAGATGCTGCTCATAAGAGAAGGTATGTGGAAATATACTCAGGAACAAGTGCCTCATCCATTACCAGATGATTGACTAGAAAAGGATCAGAAAGCACAAAGCACGATCTCCCTCAGTGTAGATGATAATCAGATTGTGCATATATGCAAGTATGCAACTGCAAAGGAGATGTGGAGTGAGTAACAGAAAGTGCTTGAAAGATCAAATTTCAGCAATAAGCTTTATCTCATGAGAAAGCTATATCAGTCTAAGCTAATTGATGGACAGAATATGCAGGACTATATAAGAAACAGTCTAGAGATTGTGGAGCGTATTGGAGAAGAAATTAAAGATTTTCATGTTGCTGCACTTCTATTAAGTGGCCTTACAGAAAGCTATGACCCACTCGTGACTGTACTAGATGCACGGCCATATGATGAGCTGACACTAGAGTATGTTAAAGGAAAACTTGGGAAAGAATTCAAGAGAAAAATGCAGCATGTAAGCAGCAGTAATGAATCCAGAGGAGAAACAGCATTAAAGACACAGGATTTCCCTTAATATAAGAGCAATCTAAGAGAAACTCGTGAATGTTTTGTTTATAAAAATCCCGGCCACCTTAAAGCAGACTGCAGAATTTGGAAAGCAAGATTGAGTCAGCTTAAAAAGCATAACAGTCATCAAAGGGTTAAAACAGCTGTACAGGAAGATTCTGCATGTGTTGAAGCTGCATTTAATACCAATACAGGCCCATCTGCAAAGCATATCTGGTGTATAGATTCTGGTACAAGCAGTCATATGACAAATAACAAGGATTTTTTCACTGACCTTAATTAAAGCAAGTCAGAAAAGGTAATCTTAGCTAATGGTCACTATATGACTTCAGAAGGAGCAGGAGATGCTACCTTCATTTTCCAGTTTCCTCAGCAAAAGCAGAAAGGTCCCAATAAAGGATGTTCTCTATGTTCCCAGCCTTGAAAGCAATCTTCTGTCAGTAAAGAAGCTTATGCAAAATGGCAATGTAGTTACTTTTAAAGATAACAGCTGCATCATCTCAAAGAAGGGTCACACTCTTGCCGAAAGAAAAATCCAAGATGAACTTTATCAGCTAAAATGGAAAGAAAGAGTGCTAGACAAGATCTACATAAGAACTTTATTCATGCATGGCACAGACATCTTACGCACAGAGACCCAGAAGCAGTAAGGAAACTAGCTCAACTTGCAAATGGTATTGAAATCAACCAGTGTAGTCAAATGGTGAAGTGCACTAGCTGTCTTAAAGGGAAAATGTTCAGAAAATCCTTTCCTAAAATAAGCACCACTAGATCTGCACAACCTCTGGATCTGATACATACAGATGTATGTGGTCCAATGAGTGTTCAAACTAGTTTACCGGCCCCGCTGTAAACCACTTCCGAATGAATTAATTCATCTCTGCGCAGCCTCCCCAGCTGACCGGGGATGAACTGATTAGCGTGGGAAAGTTCTGGACTTTTTCCCATGCTGTCAGTTTACCACTGGTCAGCCGGGAACTCCGCGCAGCCTCAGTGACATCAGCGGTAGTCAGTCAGGCTGCACAGAGTTCCCGACTGACCTGAGGTGAACTCAGGAGCGTGGGAAAAAGATCAGAAACTTTCCCACACTTATTAGTTCATCTCCGGTCAGCCGAGGAGGCTGCACAGAGATTTATTCATTCATTCGGCAGTAGTTTACAGCGGGGCCGGTAGCATTAGCAAAGTTCACCGTTGTAAACTAGTTAACCCCTTTCAATAGCAAGGTGACATTAACCCTTATTAACCCATATGCCACCCACCGCTAAAGGCAATGGGAATAGAGAGGCTAAGTGCCAGAAAAGGCGCATCTTATAGATGAAGGCAATGGGAATAGAGAGGCTAAGTGCCAGAAAAGGCGCATCTTATAGATGTGCCTTTTCTGGGGTGGCTGGGGGCAGATTTTTTTAGCCGGGGGGGCAAAAACAATGGTCCCTCTCTAGGCTATTAGGCTATTAATATCTGCCCTCACTCACTGGCTTTCCATCTCTGGTGGAGAAAATACCGAGGGAGCCCACGCAATTTTTTTCAACAAATTAACCCGTTAATTTAACACCTACATGTCCCAAATTTTACACACATACACTACTCAAAGTATTAGTCAAATACATATAAAAAACTAAATCAAAATGAAATGTTTTACTGCATGTAAACCATGTGTCATGTCATGTCGGGTTCTGTAATGATTTTACAAAAGCTGGCAATTGATTTAGCTATCTAATATATAAAGCTCAAGTGTATGTATGTATGTATGTATGTATGTATGTATGTATGTATGTATATCCGGGATTGGCATCCGCACCGTCGCAGCTACAGCCACAAAATTTGGCCTAAGCTATGTTGTGAGGCGAAATTTTAACCCCGCGCGTTCCAATTCACCAAACAATTTTGCCCCTATCTACATAATGAGGAAAAAGTGTGTGTGTATCAAGCCCCGCCCCTCATTATGAGGTCATAATGGTTGCCATGGCGACGCTGATGTCATCATAGGTTGCAAGCCCCGCCGCTCATTATGATGTCATAATGGTTGACTATGGGATGGAGGATGTGTGATGGGTATATGGGCACTGGACTATGGGATGGAGGATATGTATGATGAGTTTATGGGCATGGGATTATTAGATGAAGGATGTGTGATGGGTATATGGGCACTCGACTATGGGATGGCGAATATGTATGATGGGTTTATGGGCATGGGACTATGGGATGGAGGATGTGTGATGGGTATATGGGCATGGGACTATGGGATGGAGGATGTGTGATGGGTATATGGGCACGGGCCTATGGGATCGTGGATATGTATGATGGGTATATGAGCACGGGACTATGGGATGGAGGACAATTATAATTTGCTATAACTAACCACAGTTAGTTACTATGCCCGGGCAGCGCCGTGCTCTTCAGCTAGTATATATATATATATATATATTTATACTGTATGTGTCTCAATGACATATATATATATATATATATATATATTCTATGTGTATATATCTATTCTTTCGTTTGTGTTTTAACCTGTCATTGGGATCCATCATATGTCCATTTTACAAGCCGGCGAGAAAATCTCGTCATACGGATGCAATACGGATGTCATACGGATGCTTAGATGCGAGAAAATCGCATCCTCGCATGACAATCAGATGACATACGGATCATTGTTTAACCCCTTCCTTACATTGGACGTACTATTCCGTCCATGTGACCTGGGACCTAAGTCCCATGGACGGAATAGTATGTCACACGCAATCAGCGGCGCTCACGGGGGGAGCGCCACTGATCGCGGCCGGGTGTCAGTTGATTATCACAGCTGACATCCGGCACTATGTGCCAGGGGTGGTCATGGACCGCCCCCGGCACATTAACCCCTGGCACACTGCGATCAAACATGATCGCAGTGTACCGGGGACACTGGGAAGAATCGCGCAGGGAGGGGGCTCCCTGCGCGCATCCCTAAGACCCTCAGAGCAGCGCTATGTGCTCGCGCTGCTCCGAGGGTTTCCTCCCTGCAGGTGTCATGGTATGCCTAGGTTACTTTAGGCTAAAACCCCGGGACCCCTGCAGTGTCCCTCAGACTAGGGAAAACCCTGTCTGTCCCTCAACCCAGGGTTTACACTGAAGGTGTGCCTGCCTGGGCCTCCACCCTGTCCCTGTCTCCTGTCCAGCCCTAAGCTGAACCCACCACCCTCCACCCGGTGAGGGGACCAGACACCAGACCCCACAAATACGTATGGACAGGGGAAAAAGAAACACCACACCGTTAATACACAAGGGAATACAATAATGTGCAAGGGCAACCAAATATATATATATATATATATATATATATAACAGATAGGAGAAAGAACAACTGAGAGATATACTGCACCAGATATCAGACGCTCCAAAACCACCACTGCTGACCGGTATTGCTAGCACTAGGCAAAAGCTATAGTCGGCGACGCCCATAGTCAGGACGGACTATTTAAAGACCAAGGGCGTGGCCCAGCCCTCAGCCAGCATGACAACCTGGTTAACCCTATCCCGACTGGAACAGAATACCCAACAAAGTCCCTGAGCATACTGTAGTGGAATAGGGTATTACCGCTGTCTGCCGGACACCCTGGTGTGAACAGTGTCCGACATGACAATACTGTAGTGGAATAGGGTATTACCGCTGTCTGCCGGACACCCTGGTGTGAACAGTGTCCGACATGACAGTACCCCGCCTTCTACGAGGGACCTCCGGAACCTCACCATGTCGAGGACCTGGCTTGTCCGGATGGCGACGATGGAACATAGTAACCAGTTGATCAGCATGAATGTCTGAGGCCGGCATCCATGTCCTCTCCTCAGGACCATAGCCACGCCAGTGGACCAGGTACTGTAGAGTGCGACGCACAACCCTAGAGTCCACCACTTTGGACACCTCAAATTCCAACGCGCCATCCACCAAGACGGGAGGTGGTGGCCCGGGAGAACCATCCACCAAACCCATGACCTTTTTTAGCAATGCTTTGTGAAACACATTATGAATCTTATACACAGCCGGCAACTCCAAACGAAATGCCACGGGGTTGATCACTGCGGAGATCCTAAATGGGCCAATGAACCTGGGACCCAACTTAAGTGATGGTATCTTGAGCTTGATGTTCCTTGTAGATAACCACACCCAATCACCCACACACAGTTCCGGACCTGGCACACGTCTGCAGTCAGCCACCCGTTTGTACCTGGAACCCACCTTCAACAAGCGCTGCTTGACTCTCCTCCAAACAGACGACAATTGAGCTCCCAACTGGTCCTCCTCAGGGACGCCAACCGAGCACCCCTGACGCAAGGTACAAAATTGAGGATGTTGACCATACTCACAAAAAAAAGGGAGATTCCCCAGACGATTCCTGGCAATGGTTGTTTATTGCGAATTCTGCCAGAGGAAGAAACGCTGACCACTCTTCCTGATTGTCGGAAACAAAGCAGCGCAAGTATTGCTCCAGGTTTTGGTTCATCCGCTCAGTCTGCCCATTCGACTGAGGGTGGAAAGCCGATGAATGAGATAATTTGATCCCAAGGCGAGAACAAAAAGCTCTCCAAAACTTTGCCACAAACTGCGTACCTCGATCAGACACAATGTCAGACGGGACACCATGAAGTCTGACCACCTCGCGAATAAATATCTGAGCAAGAGTCTTAGCATTGGGCAAAGATGGTAAAGCAACGAAATGTGACATTTTGGAGAACCTATCAACAATTACCAAAATGACCGAGTTCCCCGCCGAGGCGGGCAAGTCAGTAATAAAATCCATGGAAATCTCAGTCCATGGCTTACTGGGCACCCCGAGAGGCTGCAACCTACCAGCGGGACGGGAACGAGGAGTCTTGGCCTGTGCGCACGTGGTACAGGCAGACACATATGAGGCCACATCCTGCCGGATTTTAGGCCACCAAAAACGACGCGATACCAGTTCCAGAGTGCTCTTAACCCCTGGATGACCTGCCAGTACCGTGTCGTGATGTTCGCCTAACACTCTAGAGTGTAGATGTAGTGGCACAAAAGATTTATTAGCAGGCAACCCCGGTGGTACCTCCTCCTGAGCCTCCGCAATCTCTGCCTCAATTTCTGTCGTGATGGCAGATACCACCACACCCTTTTGGAGAATAGGCACCGGCTCTTCACATAACTCTCCACCAGGAAAACACC
Source organism: Dendrobates tinctorius (assembly GCF_039654945.1). NCBI lineage: Eukaryota > Metazoa > Chordata > Amphibia > Anura > Dendrobatidae > Dendrobates > Dendrobates tinctorius. The sequence continues at coordinate 17,464,550 of NW_027361814.1, read as the reverse complement.
TGGATAAAGCGTCTGCCTTAATATTCTTCGAACCAGGTCGATAGGTAACAATGAAGTTGAACCGGGTGAAGAATAATGCCCAGCGAGCCTGTCTGGAGGACAGGCGCTTAGCAGATTCTAAGTAAAGCAAATTCTTATGGTCGGTTATCACAGTAATCTGATGAACAGCCCCCTCCAAGAAGTGTCGCCACTCCTCAAATGCCAATTTGATGGCCAACAATTCCCTGTTGCCAATATCATAATTACGCTCCGCAGGCGACAGCTTCTTGGAGAAGTAGGCACACGGATGCAACTTGGCCCAAGATGGGCCCTGAGACAGTACAGCCCCCACTCCAACCTCCGACGCATCCACCTCCACGACAAACGGTAAGGAGACATCGGGCTGCACCAGAATGGGCGCTGAGGCAAAACTATTCTTGAGGAATTCAAACGCCTGTACGGCAGGCTCAGACCAGTCAGAAAAGTCGGTACCCTTCTTAGTCATGTCAGTAAGTGGTTTGGCAATCAGAGAAATTCTTAATAAATTTCCTATAGTAATTGGAGAAGCCAAGAAATCGCTGAAGCGCCTTAAGATTATCAGGCCGATCCCAATGTAGTACCGCCTGCATCTTTGCGGTGTCCATCTTAAACCCTGAGGCGGAGATTATATAACCCAAGAATGGTAGCTCCTGTACGACAAACACACATTTTTCAAGCTTGACATAGAGCCTGTTCTCTCTGAGCAACTGCAGGACCTGTCTAACATGCTCTATATGTGTATCACGGTCGCGAGAGAAAATGAGGATGTCGTCTAGATAAATTATAACAAATCTCCCCAACAAATGAGAGAAGACATCATTTATGAAATGTTGAAAGACCGCCGGTGCCATAGTCAACCCAAACGGCATTACCAAACTCTCAAAGTGACCCTCAGGGGTATTGAATGCCGTCTTCCACTCATCCCCCTGACGGACTCTTATAAGATTGTACGCCCCCCTGAGGTCCAGTTTGGAGAACCACTTGGCACCAACCACTTGGTTGAACAAATCGGGTATAAGTGGCATAGGGTAAGGATCACGAACCGTAATCTGGTTGAGTTCTCTGAAATCCAGACACGGGCGTAAACCGCCATCCTTTCTTTTAACAAAGAAGAAGCCAGCAGCCAGAGGAGAAGAGGAAGGTCTAATATGACCCTTGCTCAGACTATCCGCAATGTACTCCTTGAGAGCTAGCCTCTCGGGACCTGAGATATTAAACATTCTAGCTTTAGGTAACTTGGCCCCTGGTTTCAACCTAATAGCACAGTCATAGGGGCGATGCGGTGGTAGTTCTGAACAACCTTTCTCAGAAAATACATCCGCATAGTCCAGCAACGGCTCCGGGATACTGGGAGTCAAAGCGGAAATACATGTAGCCAGGCACCTCTCCTGACACTCCCTGCTCCACTGAATTATGTCCTGGGTCTTCCAATCAATAACAGGATTATGCATTGACAACCATGGAAAGCCCAGAACCATCTGAGCCGGTAAGTTACTAAGCACCTTACAAGTTACCCGCTCTGAGTGTAATACTCCAATGTGGAGTTGTATATCCAACACACACTCTGTGATCTCCCCTTGAGACAACGGGGAAGCATTGATGGTAACCACCCGGATGGGGTTCGGCAATTTCTCCACCGGAAATCCCGCTGTATGCGCGAACTTCTCATCAATGAGATTGGCAGCTGAGCCACTATCAACAAACACTGTAATAGAGAGCATTTGCCCCCCAAGTGCTACCCTAGCAGGGAGCATACACTGGGAAACCATGACGGAGGATACACAAAGGCTCAGACTAGACTCCTTCAAACCTTCTGAGCCTATCAGTTTTCCGCCGGTGCGCCCTTCTTAGGTACCAGGGGGCAAGCGTTAATAAAATGTCCTCCTTTACCACAAAAAAAACAAACCCCCTGCCTTCTGTGCCAAGGACGTTTAGGCTTGTTACTCGGTGACTGTGCTATACCAGCGATCTGCATGGGTTCCACGGATTCACCCGAGGCAACCTCACCTACAACTCCCCCACCCCCCGGAGGCAACGAAACCAGCGCCCCCTGACGGAGATGGCGGTTTATGCGTACTACAAGTGCCATCGCAGCCTCCAGAGAGGCGGGAGTCTCGTACATTAGGAGAGTCTGTTTAACCCTTCCAGAAACTCCATGCAAAAATTGACTTCTAAGCGCAGGGTCATTCCACTGCGTGTCCACCGCCCAGCGCCAGAATTCCGTGCAGTAATCCTCAGCTGGTCGCTCACCCTGTAGTAGTGAGCGTATCTTAGACTCTGCTTTGTTTAATCTATCCGGATCGTCATGGATCAAAACCAGAGCGGAGAAAAAAAAAATCTACAGACTCAAATGCCGGTGAGTCAGAAGGGAGTGAAAAGGCCCAAGCCTGTGGAACACCACTCAGCAAAGAAATCACCAAGCCCACGCGTTGAGCCTCATTACCTGAGGAATGTGGACGCATACGGAAATACAATTTGCATGATTCACGAAAAACCGTGAACTTACCACGATCACCAGCAAATCGTTCAGGAAGGGGAAACTTGGGTTCAGCTGCCCTGGCTGCAGCCTCAGCAGGTACCGCAGGAGCTGACAGGCCTTGTTGCTGGACCTCCTCCCTAAGTTCAGTGACCTGTATGGATAGAGCCTCCAGCTGCTTCGTTAGGGAAAGTATAGGATCCATAGTAAGTAACCCCTATATTCCCTATCTATACTTTTTTTTTTTTTTTTTTTTTACTTTAGTATTTGGGCCGACTATAATGTCATGGTATGCCTAGGTTACTTTAGGCTAAAACCCCGGGACCCCTGAAGTGTCCCTCAGACTAGGGAAAACCCTGTCTGTCCCTCAACCCAGGGTTTACACTGAAGGTGTGCCTGCCTGGGCCTCTACCCTGTCCCTGTCTCCTGTCCAGCCCTAAGCTGAACCCACCACCCTCCACCCGGTGAGGGGACCAGACCCCACAAATACGTATGGACAGGGGAAAAAGAAACACCACACCGTTAATACACAAGGGAATACAATAATGTGCAAGGGCAACCAAATATATATATATATAACAGATAGGAGAAAGAACAACTGAGAGATATACTGCACCAGATATCAGATGCTCCAAAACCACCACTGCTGACCGGTATTGCTAGCACTAGGCAAAAGCTATAGTCGGCGACGCCCATAGTCAGGACGGACTATTTAAAGACCAAGGGCGTGGCCCAGCCCTCAGCCAGCATGACAACCTGGTTAACCCTATCCCGACTGGAACAGAATACCCAACAAAGTCCCTGAGCATACTGTAGTGGAATAGGGTATTACCGCTGTCTGCCAGACACCCTGGTGTGAACAGTGTCCGACATGACAATACTGTAGTGGAATAGGGTATTACCGCTGTCTGCCGGACACCCTGGTGTGAACAGTGTCCGACATGACAGCAGGCCCCTGATTCAATATGACCGCGGGGGGCCTTCGGGGTCCTACAGGGAGGCGGCTTCCTCAGTGCCTGCTAAGAGCAGGCACTGAGAAAGCCTCTGCAGGGCCTGTCAGATCGCTGATCTGACACAGTGCTGTGCAAAGTGTCAGATCAGCAATCTGACATGGTACAGTGATGTCCCCCCCGGGACAATATAATAAACTAAAAAAAGAAAAAAAAATCATGTGTAAAAATAATAAAAAATTCCTAAATAAATTAAAAAAAATCCCCAATAAATTTTTGCAAATAAAATAACAAAACAATAAAAGTATACATATTTAGTGTCGTCGCGTCCGTAACGACCCGCCCTATAAAACAGTACCACTAGTTACCCCTTTAGTGAACCCCTTAAAAAACAAAATAAAAAAACAATGCTTTATCATCACACCGCCGAACAAAAAGTGCAATAACAAAAACTAGCCGCCATACAGCATCATCAGCAAATAAATAAAAAAGTTATAGCTCGCAGAATAAAGTGATGCAAAAATAATTATTCTTTATATAAAATTATTTTTATTGTATAAATGCGCCAAAACATAAAAAAAATATAATTGAGGTATCACTGTAATCGTACTGACCCGAAGAATAAAACCGCTTTATCAATTTTACCATACGTGGAACGGTGTAAACGCCCCACACAAAAAAATTCATAAAAGGCTGGTTTTTGTTCATTCTGCGTCCCAAAAATCGGAATAAAAATCGATAAAAATAATCACATGCCCGAAAATGGTACCAATAAAAACGACAACTCGTCCCGCAAAAAATAAGATCTCACATGAGTTTGTGGGTCAAAATACAAAAAAAAATTATAGCTCTCAAAATGTGGTGATGCAAAAACTATTTTTACAATAAAAAGCGTCTTAGGCTAGTTTCACGTTAGCATTTGGAGGTGCAGCGGACGCTCGCCGTGAAATTCCGCCCCCTGCCACGCCTCCTCCGGTCAGATCCGCCTATGGGCGCATTCCTTGCATGCGGCCTGCGTACCCTATCTTTAGCATTGGGTACGCAGGTCGTGCGCAGATATGCTTTTGCCGCCACATGCGTCCTTTTGACGGTGCGGTGATCGCACCAAAATGAAACATGTTTCGCTTGGCGCAGGAGCTGACCGGAGGAGGCTCGGCAGGGGGTGGAGCTTCACGGCGAGTGTCCGCTGCACCTGCAAACGCTAATGTGAAACCAGCCTCAGCATGTGATAGCTGCCAAAATAAAAACCCGCCACAAATAGTAAATCAAACCCCCCTTTATCACCCCCATTAGGGTTAGGGCTAGTGTTAGTGCTAGGGATAGGGCTAGGGCTGAGATTAGGATTAGAGTTGGAGTTAGAATTGGGGGGTTTCCACTGTTTAGGCACATCAGGGGCTCTCCAAACGCAGCATGGCGTCTGATCTCAATTCCAGCCAATTCTGCATTGAAAAAGTCAAACGGTGCTCCTTCCCTTCCAAGTTCTGCCATGCACCCAAACAGTGGTTTACCCCACATATGGGGTATCAGCCTACTCAGGACAAATTGCACAACAACTTTGATTTTTTTTATTTTTATGGCTCTACATTATAAACTTCTGTGAAGCACTTGGGGGTTCAAAGTGCTCACCACACACCTAGATAAGTTCCTTGGGGGGTCTAGTTTCCAAAATGGGGTCACTTGTGGGGGGTTTCCACTGTTTAGGCACATCAGGGGCTCTCCAAACGCGACATGACACGCGCAGACCATTCCATCAAAGTCTGCATTCCAAAACATCACTACTTCCCTTCCGAGAACCAACGTGTGCCCATACAGTAGTTTTCTCCCACATGTGGGGTATCAGCGTACTCAGGGCAAATTGGACAACAACTTTTGGGGTCCAATTTCTCCTGTTAACCTTAGGAAAATAAAAAAATTGGGGACTAAAAGATCATGTTTGTGGAAAACATATGATTTTTTTTATTTTCACGCCCGGGCGTTATAAGCTTCTGTGAAGCTCTTGGGGGTTCAAAGTGCTCACCACACATCTAGATAAGTTCCTTGGGGGGTCTAGTTTCCAAAAGGTTGTCATTTGTGGGAGGTTTCCACTGTTTAGCCACCTCAGAGGCTCTCCAAATGCGATATGGGGTCAAGCCAATTCTACGTTGAAAAAGTCAAACGGTGCCCAAACAGTGGTTTACCCCCACATATGGGGTATCAGCGTACTCAGGACAAATTGCACAATAACTTTTGGGGTCCTGTTTCCCTTGGGAAAAAAAAATTGGGGGTGAAAAGATATATATGATTTTTTAATTGTACGGCTGCACGTTATAAACTTCTGTGAAGCCCTTGGGGGTTCAAAGTTCGCACCACATATCTAGATAAGATCCTTGGGGGGTCTAATTTCCAAAATGGGGTCACTTGTGGGGGGTTTCCACTGTTTAGGCACATCAGGGGCTCTCCAAATGTGACATGGTGTCCAATCTCAATTCCAGCCAATTTTGCGTTGAAAAAGTCAAACGGCGCTCCTCCCCTTTCGAGCTCTACCATGCCCCGAAACAGTGGTTCACTCCACACATCAGGTATCAGTGTACTCAGGACAAATTGCACAATAACTTTTGCAGTCTATTTTCTCCTGTTACCCTTGGTAAAATAAAAAAAATTGGATCTGAAGTAATTTTTTTTGTGAAAAAAAGTCAAATGTTCATTTTTTTTAAACATTCAAAACATTCCTGTGAAGCACCTGAAGGGTTAATAAACTTCTTGAATGTGGTTTTGAGTACCATCAGGGGTGCAATTTTTAGAATGGTATCACTTTTGGGTATTTTCTATCATATAGACCCCTCAAAGTGACTTCAAATGTGATGTGGTCCCTAAACAGAAAATGGTGTTGTAAAAATGAGAAATCACTGGTCAACTTTTAACCCTTATAACTTCCTAACAAAAAAAAAAATTTTGTTCCAAAATTGTGATGATGTAAAGTAAACATGTGGGAAATGTTACTTATTAAGTTTTTTGTGTTCCATATCTCTGTGATTTAAGGGCATAAAAATTCAAAGTTGGAAAATTCCGAAATTTTCAAAAGTTTTGCCAAATTTCCTTTTTTTTCACAAATAAACGCAAGTTCTATCCATGAAATTTTATGACTATCATGAATTACAATATGTCACAAGAAAATAGTGTCAGAATCACCGGGATCCATGGAAGCGTTCCAGAGTTATTACCTCATAAAGGGACAGTAGTCAGAATTATAAAAATTGGCCAGGTCATTAGCGTGCAAACCACCCTTGGGATTAAAGGGGTTAAGGAACATTTGTACAATTCTGGTGAATGAAAAACGGACCATATTTTTATACGTTGTGTGTGACTCCAGCCATAAAAAGAAAATTGCAATTTCACACATCAGCCTGTACCTGCTATTATCTGAAGTTGACCTCAATGAGATACTTAAGGCTATGTGCCCACGTTAGCGTTTTTAAACGCTCAGAAAACCGGACTCCTTCCCAGAAACTGCGTGTTTTTTGTGTGATTTTTGCACAAAAACTGCGCGTTTCTAGGAACATTGTAAATGGCTAAAAATGCGGAGTAATGCGGAAATTAATGTGCATGCTGCGTTTTTAGCCGCTAAGCGTTTTCTGAGCGTTTAAAAACGCATGCATTGGCACAAAAAGTCAAAAATGCATTAAATTTAATGGGAAGCTTCTTTTAAGCGTTTCTGCAGCGTCTGATCCGGCTCAAACGTTGCGGAAATGCTTACAAAAACGCAACGTGGGCACACAGCCTAAGGCTACTTTCACACATCAGGTTTTTCTGACAGGCTGGATCCGGCTCTTTTTTCAAAAACCGGATCCAGCGAAAACTTCTGCCAGATCCGGTTTTGTCTCATTGAATTGTATTAGCACCGGATTGCGCCGCATGGCCTTCCGGTTCTTCCGTTTTTCGCCGGATCCGGCAAAATGTTTCCTTCCGGCGTCTGTAAAAAACGTTTCTTGTAACGTTTTATGTCTGCGGCGAAAAACCGGACAGCGCTGGATCCGGTTTTTAAATCTGAGCATGCTCAGATCCCATTGCCCAGCCCCCAGATAACATGCAGTATATAAACAATGCCAGAGAGGCACTCATCCATCCATTACCATGCAGCCAGCCAGAGGAGCCAGCCACAGAGGATTCAGCCACAGAGGATCCAGCCACAGAGGATCCAGCCACAGAGCAGCCAGCCACAGAGGATCCAGCCACAGAGGAGCCAGCCACAGAGGATTCAGCCACAGAGGATCCAGCCACAGAGGATCCAGCCACAGAGCAGCCAGCCACAGAGGATCCAGCCACAGAGCAGCCAGCCACAGAGGATCCAGCCACAGAGGATCCAGCCACAGAGCAGCCAGCCACAGAGGATCCAGCCACAGAGCAGCCAGCCAGCAGCCGCAGAGCCAGGCCAACCACCAGCCGCAGAGCCAGGACAGCCAGCAGCCGCAGAGCAGCCAGCAGCCACAGAGCCAGGCCAGCCAGTCAGATATGTCGTCTTCTTCTGGGAGCCCTCCCTCATGTCGTCTGCGCTTACAGGTAAAAAAATTTTTTGGGTTTTGTTTTATTTATGTCTTTATGTATATCACACTCCATCTCTGATATGCCATCTCAGAGCACGTTGTCCCTTTTACTGCACTGGCTATTTGGCACAATACCAGTGATCCATTTTCTGTCCCCCATATTCGTGCCCTCTAGTTGTTAAAATTGCACCCTAGAAAATGTTAATGCCCTGTGCAAGTTACATAGAAAAAAGGGGACCACATTTTACCCCTAGAAAGTAATGATGCCCTATGTATTGTTTTGATGGTCACATAAGTGCTCTTATAGCAATAAAGCTTAAATGCCCCACTGTATATGTATGTGTATATAGATATATATTTCTAAATATATTAATTGATAATTTTTGTATAACAGGAAGCTGCAGCAGCTGAAGAGGTGCTTCCAGAAGAAGACCGAAGGGGTGGAGAGATACCCGGAGTGGGAGCGCAATTGGTAAGTTTCTTGCATGCATCGCAGAAACACATCATCACACAACACATAAAAAAGTGATTATTACAGACATCACACTGCACACAGCACAAGCCTACAACCAAGCACATAATTTGTTTTTATGTCACAGTCTTCAGATTCTGGAGTCCGATCCAGAAGTCCTCGAAGTGACTCCCAGAGACGGGCCGTCAACATGGAGTAAGCACCTTAGTTTTTTTTTTCATTTATTTTTTGTCCCTAATTATGTTGTTTGGAGTCTAATGTATTTTTTTGTCTTTTTTTAACAGGCTTCACAGTGTGCTCTTGACTCGGACGGTGAGGGGGAGGCGGGCCTAGATATTCACCTCCTCATCAATCTGATCCGAGAAAGGGAGCCACTGTGGAATATGGGGGACTGCAGCCACGCCGATCTCCTAGTGACCCATCGACTCTGGGAGCAAAAGAAATCGTGTGAAATATAGTGTGGCACTACTGCAGGGTGCACAAGTAGGTTACACAAACCAAAGAGCAATAATGAAAATAACTTGGCACTCAACTTATAGCGTTCATGAAAATAGAAAGGAATTTTATTTATGCAGTCTGCAAAAAACGTTTCGGCCTACATGGCCTTCATCAGTCCGACTGCTTTAAATTTGATAAGGAGGTAATGAGGTAAGTAATGTGCCTGCCAACTCCTGTTGTAAGGACTGTAATGGTGGGCTATCCAGCTCACTGTCCAGGTAAAATTCTGTACAATAACCAATGTATGGTAAAAGCTATCCAGCTCCCAGTCCAGGCAAAATTCTTTTATTTTTGATCACTGTGCCAGTATAGTTGGCTGTTGTGAGTTCATTTTCCCCTTCGTCACTGAGGTCTGGTGAACTCCCTAGTCTGGTGAAGGAAGGTAATGAGCCTGATTATCAGGCACCTGAACCTGATGAGGATGACTGGCTGAGTGGAGTCACGGACTGGATATAAGGCTGCCGACGCCCTTCTGCCCTGCGGGTGATTTCTCTGTGGACTTCTAGGACTCCAGTCTGATTCCTGCTCCTCTAAGCTAAGTTTTTCTGCTTTGCCTGTTTGCATTAGTGTTTTGTTTTTGTTTTCCTTGCTTTTCTGGATTCTGCCATTCCCTGCTGGGGTGAGCTGAATCTCCTTTTGCCTGTAGCTCTGTTTTCAGAATATTCCTGAGTACTGACATAGCTTTTTTGAAGCCTAGCGTCTTCAGGGCCTTTTTCACTGTCAGTCTGTTGGCTCTTATTTTCATAGGGTTTTTCACGGATTGCAGACAGCAGCCTTCCTGTCCTTTTCTATCTAGCTAGATTGGGCCCCGTCTTTGCTCAGTCTATCTTTCTGCCTGTGTTGGTGTTTTCATCTTGCTTCACCGTCATTATATGTTGGGGGCTGCCTATTGCTTTGGGGTCTGCTCTGGGGCAGTTTAGATTTCCCCTTTCTTTCTGTAGGCCTAACTATTTCTCCGGCTGTGATCGAGGGGTCTAGGGCATCGTAGGAACCCCCCATGGCTACTGCTAGTTGTGTTGATAGGTTCATGGGTCTGCAATCCGATAGCTGCCAACTTCTCTGGTTTTCTGGACTTAGCTAGCATTTCTGTTTTTGCCTCCTACGGTGACTCAATCATAACAGTTGGCCCTTGTGAGGCTAAAAAAATAGGTAATGTATAGTTGGCCCCATACCAGCAGCCTGCCCCATACCCCAGCAGCCTGCACCGTACCAGCAGCCTTCCCCGTACCAGCAGCCTGCCCCGTACCAACATACCACCCTGTACCATTTACCATCCATTTCACCCGTGCCTCCACTCCCTGCCCACTACCACAATTCTCCTTCAACACCCATCATGCCCCAAACACAACCCTCTTCTTCACCCTCCACCTCTTCTGCCTCCCAATCCTTCGACTCCACCCCTCAAACCTTCCATATTCCCAATACAACTCCCAGTTTCATGTCCACCCGTTCCATTTCTTTTTCCACCCCTTCACCTGTTCCTACACTCCCATATGTCAAAGTGTCCCAATCTGACAGCCCCTCCAGCATTATTTCCAACCCCCAATATGTAGATTTGTATTTTTTTCTATTTAATAATTTGTTAATAAAAAAACAGTTTGTTTAAAAATGTGGTCTTTTATTTGGTTCTAAGGTTTTAAAACTAGGTTAAATACTGTGGTTAAAGAAATTACAATACAATGGTTAAAACACAACCAGGTACACAACTTTGGTAAAGAAGGTAAAATACTTTGGGTAAAAACCTGGTACACAATTTGGGTAAAGAAGGTAAAATACTTTGGGTAAAACACAACCAGGTACACAACTTGGGTAAAGAAGGTAAAATACTTTGGGTAAAACACAACCAGGTACACAACTTGGGAAAAATACTTTGGGTAAAGAAGGACAATGACTTTTGGTTACAAGGTACCAGAGAATTTTTTCAAACTCTCTCATCCTGCCAGTCTACTCTTCCTTGAGGTGAAATAAAGTATTCAGCAAATTTGTCCCTCATTCTTGAAACTGACGTAGAACTTCTATTACGTAATGTTGTGATAATCATGCAAGGTGGTTTCTTCAGGGTGATCATCAATGCAAATTTGTTCCTTGCATATAACAAAATTATGCAGAACCACACTAGCTTTCACCACCTCATCCACAGTTTCAGTCTTCAGGTTTATAGTGGTCAATAGAACTCACCATTTTGCTGTCAGAATCCCAAACGCGTACTCCACCATTCTTCGTGCTCGTGTGAGGCGGTAATTAAAAATTATTTTAGTTCACGTCAATCCACTACTGGAGTACGGTTTCAGCAGGTGTTCCGATAGTTGGAAGGCTTCATCCCCAACACAAACAAATGGCATTGGTGGGCCAGTTGTTTCAGGCAGCGGTCTAGGGGGTGGAAATTGGAAGGTGTTTCCATAGAGATGACGCCCCATTGCAGACAATTTGAAAACTTGTGAATCATTGGAACGGCCATAGGCCCCAATATCAACCATTATAAACTTGTATTCAGCGTCAGCGATGGCCATGAGCACAATGGAGAAATATTTTTTAAAATATTCAGATCCAGATCCAGCAGGTTTGATGATGTGGATATGTTTCCCGTCCACTGCTCCCAAGCAATTGGGAAACTGACAAATTTGTTGGAATTTATCTGCAATTTGAAGCCAACTCTCCAATGTGGGATGTGGTATAAATTTGTCATGTAAAGAGTCCCACAATGAACGGCATGTGTGCATCACAATTCCAGAGATGGTGGAAATCCCAAGTCTGAACTGGAAATGGAGTGACGAAAGGGATTCTCCAGTTGCAAGGAATCTGTGACAAAAAAGTGGAAAAATGAGTACATAATAAAAAATAACATCACACTTATAAGTCAACTCAGTTGGTTGGACATACAATAAAAACAATTCTTCAAAACTACCAGCAACAAGATTACAGTATAAGTGTGCTTTACAAGAGCGAGAAACAATAAAAATGACTTACCGAAGAGTCACCATCAGACACTCCGGTGGTGAAATGGAGAAGCGGCAATATGTGTCACTTCTTCTGATGAGGAGTCCAATTCATTCCACCAAAAAAAAAATCAAAGTTCTCCATTTGCATACGAACACATGAGAAAAATTTCCCTGGGTTTCCTCGAAGCTCCATGTATAGTATAGAATACACCCCACGTGTCATTCTCTTGGCTGTGATGGGGTAGATCCACAAACATCGTCGGCACAGACGCTTGAGGCACTGCTGTCTCTCTCGCTCCTTCTCCAGAACAATCACTTTCAAACGATTTGCCTTAACAGTAAAATCAACTTTAAGCTTCAGAATGTTTGCTATCACGGCTTCCATCTTGCTCTCCTCTCCAACATGCACTTGCTCCTCTACAACCTGTCAAATATGGCCTGTCGGAGAACTGTATAAATAGGTTTTCAGTAGGCAATCACATTTGGGAGCCTCCAATGGGCTTTGTTAAAAACCAGATCCGTCGTAAAACGGAAGAAAACTGAAGAAACGGATGGAAAACCGGATGAAACGGATCCGGTTTTTGCCGGATCAGGTAGACTGATCCGGCGGAAAACCGGATCCGTTTCATCCAGTTTTAAAAAAAGACGCCTGATGACGCCGAATCCGTCGCTTCGGTGCAATGCCGGATCCAGCCTGTCAGAAAAAAACTGATGTGTGAAAGTAGCCTAAGCCTAGAGGTGTGACGAGGTGTAGATGTATACAGGTGCAAATAGTCTTTAGTTAGAACACTGTAATATAAATAAGCTCCAAACTGGTAATATTCCTTCTAAGGCTGTTTTCTGGTGGTTAGAATCTTGGTCACCGGAATAATCCTCATGGTGCATCTCTTTCCGGCCAGTGCAGAGCCTCTATTGTCCACCTGGCTTCACAGCAAGCAGAAAGACTCACTCTCACCTGCCCTGGACTCCTAGTGTTTCCCGTCTCTTGCTTCCAAACTTGCTTTTCCGCTCTGACAAAATAGAGAAGGCTGCAGATGATCAGCTGATTGGCTGCAGTGGTCACTTGACAATGTTTATATCATGAGATGACCAGGAGATACAGCAGATAGATCAGAGGAGCAATGCTGGTGTGGAATGTAAAGATATATACAGTGGGTACGGAAAGTATTCAGACCCCTTTAAATTTTTCACTCTTTGATTCAGTGCAGCCATATGGTAAATTTAAAAATGTTTATTTTTGTTCTCATTAATATACACTCTGCACCTCATCTTGACCTGAAAAAAAACACAGACATGCAGAAATTTTTGCAAATTTATTAAAAAAGAAAAACTGAAATATCACATGGTCATAAGTGTTCAGACCCTTTGCTCAGTACTGAGTAGAAGCACCAATTTGAGCTAGTACAGTCATGAGTCTTCTTGGGAATGATGCAACAAGTTTTTCACGCCTGGATTTGGGGATCCTCTGCCATTCTTCCTTGCAGATCCTCTCCAGTTCCATCAGGTTGGATGGTGAACGTTGGTGGACAGCCATTTTTAGGTCTCTCCAGAGATGCTCAATTGGGTTTAGGTCAGGGCTCTGGCTGGGCCAGTCAAGAATGGTCACAGAGTTGTTCTGAAGCCACTGCTTTGTTATTTTAGCTGTGTGCTTCATTGTCTTGTTTTGAGGCATTGACCCTAAGCACACAAAACTCCATGATGGCATTTTATTTTGTCTCTAAGAACTCATGAACAATTTTCATTGAAATCTGCGGGATCACGGCCAAGGTGCAGAAGGGTTTGTGTGAGAATTAATGCTGCATTTCTGTCACTACCATTGGCCACGTCAAGGCTTGCTGCCAGTTTGTCATCTACTACACTGACTCTTCCTCTTTTGGCTCGTTTTGCTGATGACAGTACCTCTGATGTTTCATATTTTTCATCATCTTCTGTATCTGTATCAATGTTATCAGATGACGACTGCAACGCCACCTTTACCTCTCTAGCACTTCTTTCTTGTGTCTTTTTTTTATTCTTTTTTTGTAATTTTCTCTTTTTTCAAAATGTCATTGTTTTTTCTCAAACTCTTTGTCAACACCTCCCATTTTCCATGGCTTCCAGTTTGTCTCTGAGCCAACAAAATCAAACTCCTTGTCTTCTGGTATCTTTGTCTTATCCATAGCCCTAGAGTGCCAAACATCAAACAAGTTGTCTACACCTGTGTTCCATTCTTCCACCTTCTTCAGATTAACAGAATATTTTGTTTTGTTTTGATTGTTTTTCTCCAGCTTGTCATTCGCTGAAGAGACCTTCCACTTTTTCAACCACATTTTTTTTCAGTATCGTGTGGATGCCTGCCTTTGTCCCAGACATCAAGAACATCATTAGCTGCTAAACGAGCTGCATAGTCATTTTCTTGAAGAAAAACAAGAAACTGAGCAGTGTAACTTGAATAACAAGCATGATGTAAGAGCATGTTCACACTAGCCATGGAAACAAACAAAACAAAAAATAATAGACAATGAGTGCATATACCCTAATGAAAGTAACTAAGTAAAAGCAAGTGCATTAAATAATTATCATAGGTAGAGTTGAGCGAAACAGGTCGGCCAGATTCATAAGTCGCCGACTTATGCCAAAGTTGGGTTTCGCCAACCGAAACCTGACCACAGCGTGAAGTCGGCCATGCGGTCGGCAAAACAAGCGCCAAAGCCGGATCTCCCAGAATGCTTGCACGTTTTTTTTTTCAGCCAATGATCAAGGACGTACACTGTGGGCAACGAGATGACATGTGCAGCGTCCGGGGAGAGAGAGATAAAATTCATGCCAGCGAAAATTTTCCGGGCATGTGCACTTTAAAACAAGCGGTCCAGCATGTAGGTGTTTTTACTGTCTTCCACTCACTGCCGACTTTGCTTCCCCATTGACTTGCATTGGGTTTCGTGTTTCAGTCGGCTTTTGACTTTTCACGATAGTTGGGCGATTTCGTTCGACTCGACTTTTGAGAAAGTCGGGTTTCATGAAACCCGACTCGACCCTAAAAAAGGCAAAGTCGCTCATCTCTAATCATAGGGTACTTAGTAAACACTGTTTTTGATCCAAAAAAGCATAAAGTTGTCCCACCGCAACAAGGTGAACGCCATTGGGACAATTACTACACTCTCTAATGTTAAAGCCTACTTAGTGTGAATAGTCTTTTCTTTGGTTTTGTTTAGAGTCATTTTCTTGCAGAAGTAGAACATTGACGTATCCTCTTTCTTGGATGGCAGTTTAGTTGACGATACACTACTAGCAGACATTTGTCCAGTAAGCCACAAGTCTCTTTCGATTCTGGTTGTTGGCTTTGACATACTGCAGTGCTAGCTGCTATGTTTGATGCTTCTCAGGTAAGAGACAATAATCTTCTCAGGGCTGTATTGTTCTAGCAACCTGGGGTAGGAGGAGCAGCATCAGAGGACAGGAATGATCAAAGAACAGCACAGACAGGAAGGAGGGCTGAACAACCCGGAGTAGGACGGCATTACTAATGTCAGGCTATATTAAGCAAAATTTGCATCATCCTGCCACAACCAAATCTTTTAGATGAGGTGTAAATAAGACTCGGCCGTGGCAAAAATTCAGAAAGTTTGATGGAAGGTAGGGATCCCTAAATCTGTGTGTATCTGGCTGAATTATTTTCTGCATTTTTAGTTTATATACAGAAACAGAATCAAGGGGTGCCTACTGAAGAAAACACACTTTAGAAAGTAAGGACCACCATACAGTGCTGTAGACAGAGCAAGCTTTGCCTCTGAGTCATCATAAAAGCACTGGGGCTCTGTAGCCGACCCGTGAACTGAAGCGATCTGATCAGCTTCAGAGCAGTGCCTTAATATTAAGCCAGTGCTTAATATTTTGGAGCAAATGTCTAAAATATCAGACCTACGATATGTTGAAGCAGCAATAACCGCATGATTTTTGGGTTGGTTTTGTGTTGTGTTTGAGCATGGCATGCTGTGTCTACATCTGGACAACGGGGTCACGTCTCTATAGTGGAGCTGAACCCACTATAATAATAAAGTCTGACTGCAGGACATAGGTCTGCTCTGCTGGATCTTATCTCCTGTGCAGCCTTTAGTTATACTGGTCAAATTGATGACTCTTATTACAATAAATGTTAGCAGTGAATGGCAGCTCATGGTTTTTGGAGAAATACCTAAAATAAATAAATTTTAAGAAAATATTAAAGGGTTTAATAATAATAATATTCTTCCAACTGAAGCAGTATTTCTAATTAATAAAGTAATAGTATAACAGTAGGACAAGTCATGATCGATGCAGGTTCATCATCTGGCACCTCCCTCCAATCATGAGTCGTCAATATATATATTTTTAAATTATATTGTTCTAACATATTCTGTAGCCAATTATAATAAGTATCACTCACAATGCAACCTGTTCCTATTGGGGATACAATTTAAAATCCAGTAGGAAATTGTAGAAAACTCCAACTCCAGCAATATGTCCCTTATCACGCTATTCGTGTAGATATTTTAGGCAATAATTGTTTTATCAGCAAGAGATTATCATCAGAGAACTAGTAAACCTCCTGCCATGTAGTAAACCTTTGCCCCAACATTGATTGGCAGTTTTCTGCCTATGCACAGTGTACACAGAAAGCTGCCAATCAGTGGTGTGGGTGACGTTATACAGAGCTCAGCATTCAGAGAATTGGTAGATAAAACAAGGAAGCTCAACACTTCCCAGACTCTGATTGTACAGCTGAGGTGGCAAGTAAAACACCAACAGCCCAGCAAACCACTGCACTAGACTGGATGTCCAAGCCGTTAATCAAAATACCGACAGATCTGCATGCCTATGCATCAGATTGGACGATTGAGCTGTCAGACACCGCGTCAAGACACACTGAGCGGAGGAATCATGACAGATCATTAGCTATAGGTTAGGTTTGCGCTATGTGGGAGGAAAAGCCCCTTATAGAGGGAGACATGCCATTTCCCAACTTAGGCTTTGGTATTAGTAAAAAAAACATTTCTGCAGAAATCTTCTTTAATTCTGTTTATAATGATGAAGACACATAGGAATTGGAATAAAATATTACAAATTCTAGCAACTTGAAATAAAATATTCTAGCGGGGGTGCATATTTTTGGTTTTCCAAAGTTAACTAGAACTTAAAAACACATGTTAGCATGCTACTTAGGTAGCTAAACTTGGACAGAACTGAAAAAGTTTCCTGTCTCAACAATAAGCACTTTAGTGTAAGATCCCATCACGTGTCAGCATTTACTGGACATTACTGGCTAAAACTGCAGTTTTTGTGAAATGTGATCATATGCAGTAAAGTACCCTGACCAACACAATGACTAACGTCTTTCTCATTGCTCTGATCCCTTTCCTCTTGTGGACGTTGTTGTTTTTTATTCAAGTAAATAGTTTCGCCATATTGGAACAGGTTGTAAACTTTTTGAAATAATTTGCAGATATTTTGCAACTTTGTACATAAAGGCACAGAACAAGGGAAAAGGAAAAAAACATAAACATTTAGGTAAGTACATTTCCAAGCAGGAATTATGCTAATAAGTTTAACACAATGGTAACCCATTGTAGGGGTTCACACGCTCTGGTCAGTGCTAGAGTACACATGGGCACGGACCTTTAATATCAAAGAAGAGTAAATTTTTTTTTCTCCATAAAGATCCAATATTAAACTCAGCTTCAGCTCAAACCAAAAAATAACAATCAAAGCACAATCCTTTCTCAGTGTAGGCACAGTAAACACAGTCTCACCCATACAGCAATACCTATGGTAGCCACCTTTCCCACCCAGGCTCTTTTGGTCACTCCTTAATCCCGGACCCAAAATTCCGGTACCAATAAAAATACTCTTAGTAAACTATCATTACTGATGTATTCTTTTCCAGGACTTACATAACTGAGGCCAGCAACATCAGTGACACATACCTACTATCCAAGACTTTACCTCTTGCTTCCTTACACCATTCATAGCAGTTCTCAGTAATCATACAAGTTTAATTCAGAATTTAGAACAATAGATATTCTTTGTGAATTCTGCATTTGAACCTTTCATCAGAGGTGTTTGTATGTGTAGAAGGTGAAAAAGGTATAATTGCTCATATCCTGCTGTGAGTTCATTTTTCCCTTCACTATTGAGGTCTGATCAACTCCCTCCTCCGGTGAAGGAAGGTAGTGAGGCTGATTATCAGACACCTGGGCAGCTAGATGATGACTGGGTGGCTGGAATTGAGGACTGGATATAAGGCTGCCGACGCCCTTCTTCCTGGCTGGTGATTTTCCTGCTGGATTCTTGGAGACCAGTCTGATTCCTGCATCTCAAAGCTAAGATTTTCTGCTCTGCTTTGTACTCTTCTGTTTTGTTTTTTGTTTTGCCTTGTTTTTTGGGAGTTCTGCCATCCCCGGCCGGGGGTGAGCTGAATTCCATTTTTGTCTCTGATCTGTTGATCTTCTGCTCTGTCTTCAGAATATACCTGAGTGCTGATATAGTCTTTTGAAGCCTAGCGACTTCAGGGCCTGTTTTTCCTATCAGTCGGTTGGCTCATTTTGATAGGGTTTTTGCGGATGGCAGACAGCAGCTTTCCTATCCTGTCCTATGTAGTTAGCTTGGGCCCCATCATTTGCTCAACCTATTTTTCTATCTGTGTTAGTGTTTTCATCTTGCTTCACCGTCATTATATGTTGGGGGCTGCCTATTGCTTTGGGGTCTGCTCTGGGGCAGTTTAGTTTTTTCCCCTTTCTGTCTTTAGGCTATCTAGTTCTCCGGCTGTGATCGAGGGGTCTAGGGCACCGTAGGAACCCCCCATGGCTACTGCTAGTTGTTGTGGATAGGTCCAGGGGTCTGCAATCCGATAGCTGCCAACCTCTCTGGTTTTTCTGGACTTAGCTGGTATTTTGTTTTCTCCTCCTTCGGTGACTCATCATAACAGAATCACCAGCCATACCGCAGATCCTAGGGTACTCAATAGCAGGAGAGAATTGTAAAAAAAAAAAAAAAGTGTCAGAATTTTTTTTTTTTTTGTGTGCATATTTTTTCCTCTATATCTCTGAGGCCGTAGGGGTAATTTTTCTCTCAATGGAGATGAAGCAATTGTCTGATCGTGTGGAGCAGCTCGCTGCTGAAGTGCGGGGAATTTCCGCCTATCTTGCTCATTCACATGCGGCTGAACCAAAGATTCCCACTCCGGATGTGTTTTTTGGGGATCGGTCTAAATTCTTGAATTTCAAGAATAATTGTAAATTATTTTTTGCCTTGAAGCCTAACTCGTCGGGGAACTCCGCGCAGCAGGTTAAAATTGTCATCTCTTTGCTGCGCGGCGATCCCCAGGATTGGGCGTTTTCTTTGAAACCTGACGATCCTATTCTGAATAATGTGAACGCATTTTTTCAGGCCTTGGGGTTGTTGTATGATGAACCTAATGCTATTGATCAGGCTGAAAAGACCCTGTTGGCATTAAGCCAGGGTCGGGATTCGGCAGAGTTGTACTGTCAAAAATTCCGAAAGTGGGCGGTCCTTACTACCTGGAATGATGGTGCCTTGGCAGCCCTCTTTCGGAAGGGTTTGTCAGAAACTGTAAAAGATACTATGGTGGGATTTCCTGTTCCCTCTGGTCTTGACGATTCTATGTCATTAGCCATTCAGGTGGATCGGCGTTTACGTGAACGCAAAACTACACGAAAGATGTTGCCACCTGTTGAACAAATGTCTGAACCTATGCAATGTGATAGAGTTTTGTCTAGGGCGCAACGTCAGGAGTTCAGAAGGCATAATAAGCTGTGTTTTTTTTGTGGAGATGCCTCGCATATTATTTCTGTCTGCCCTAAACGAGAGAAACGTTGTGCACACACGTTTTCTGTGGGTGGTGTTCAACCTAAGTTTCTTCTGGCAATTACTCTGATCTGCTCCCTGTCCACATTTTCTGCCAAGGCTTTTGTGGATTCAGGAGCAGCTCTTAACCTGATGGACTTGGATTTTGCTAAACGTTGTGGATTTCCTATGACACCTCTGTGGACGCCTATCCCTTTGAGGGGTATTGATGCTACTCCTTTGGCAAAGAATAAACCTCAGTTTTGGACCCAGGTGGTAATGCGGGTCGCCCCAGACCATCAAGAAAATTGCAGATTTTTGGTGTTGCATAATTTGCATGATACCATGGTTCTGGGGTTTCCCTGGTTGCAAATCTATAATCCAGTTCTGGATTGGAAATCTTTGTCTGTGGTGAGTTGGGGTTGTCGGTGTGCCCTTAGTGATGCTCCTGTTTTCTCCACCTCTCCCCAGTCGCATGATGTTCCTGACTATTTGGCTGACTTTTATGATGTATTTAGTGAGAATGAGTCTGCGTCTTTGCCTCCTCATAGGAGTTATGACTGTGCAATTGAGCTGAACCCGGGGTGTAAATTCCCCAAAGGTCGGCTTTTCATTTTATCTGTACCCGAGCACGAGGCTATGCGATCCTATATTAAGGAGGCATTGGAGAAGGGTCATATTAGACCATCCTCTTCACCCTTAGGTGCTGTTTTTTTTTTTCATGGCTAAAAAGGATGGTTCATTAAGGCCTTGTATTGACTATCGTACCTTAAAAAAATTACTGTTAAATATCAGTATCCGTTACCCCTGATTTCTGATCTATTCTACAGAGTTAAAGGTGCTTGCTGGTTTACCAAGCTTGACCTCAGGGGGGCATATAATCTTATTCGCATTAAGCATGGGGATGAATGGAAGACGGCGTTTAATACTCCGGAGGGACATTTTGAGTACCTGTTGATGCCTTTTGGGCTCACTAATGCCCCTTCTGTCTTCCAGTGCTTCACGAACGATATATTCCGAGACTTTGTGGATAAATTTTTGATTATCTATCTGGATAATATTTTGATCTTCTCCAAGAATTGGGACACTCGTGTGGAACATGTTTGGACTGTGTTCCGGATTTTGAGGGAGAATTCCCTGTATGTCAAGGGATCGAAATGCCTTTTTGGGGTACAGAGGATTTCATTTTTGGGATTTATTTTGTCTCCGTCAACTATTGAAATGGACCCGGCCAAGGTACAGGCCATTTATGATTGGGTTCAGCCCACTTCTTTGAAGGCCCTCCAGAAGTTTTTGGGTTTTGCTAATTTTTATCGGAAATTTATAGCTAATTTTTCTGGTATTGCAAAGTCATTGACGGATTTGACTAGGAAGGGTGCTGATGTGCTGAATTGGTCTCCGGAGGCTGTTTCTTCCTTTCAGGAGCTGAAGCGAAGATTCACTTCTGCTCTGGTTTTGCGGCAACCTGATGTCTCACTCCCGTTTCAGGTGGAGGTGGACGCTTCTGAGATTGGTGCAGGAGCGGTGTTGTCCCAAAAAGATCCTGTGACATCTAAAATGAATCCTTGTGCTTTCTTTTCCTGAAAGTTCTCCCCATCCGAACGTAACTATGATGTGGGGAATCGGGAACTGTTGGCCATGAAATGGGCATTTAAGGAGTGGAGACATTGGTTGGAGGGAGCCAAACACCAAGTCGTGGTCCTTACTGACCACAAGAATTTGATTTACCTGGAGTCGGCCAAGCGCTTGAATCCTAGACAGGCTAGGTGGGCATTGTTTTTCACACGTTTTGATTTTGTGGTCTCTTTTCTTCCGGGCACTAAGAATGTCAAGGCAGATGCCCTCTCTAGGAGTTTCCTTGCTGATTCTCCTGTTGTGACTAAGCCTGCTACCATCTTAGGCGAAGGGGTAGTTCTTTCTGCCATCTCGCCCGATTTGAGACGTGCTCTGGAAGAGTTTCAGGAGGACAAACCTGAGCGTTGTCCCAGTGGAAAGTTGTATGTTCCTGACCAGTGGAGGAAGAGAGTGATGTCTGAAGTTCATTGCTCTGCATTCGCTGGTCATCCAGGTATTTTTGGTACTAGAGATCTGGTGAGTCAGTCTTTTTGGTGGCCCGCCTTGTCTCGTGATGTCAGGAATTTTGTGCAGTCCTGTGGGACTTGCTCCCGGTCTAAACCTTGTTCTCGCTCTAGTGGCTTGTTGATGCCTTTGCCGGTGCCCAGGAGGCTATGGACCCATATTTCAATGGATTTTATCTCTGATATGCCTGTCTCTCAGAGAATGACTGTTATTTGGGTGATTTGTGATAGATTCTCTAAGATGGTCCATCTTGTACCACTCCCTAAGTTGCCATCTTCCTCTCAGTTGGTGCCCTTGTTTTTGCAACAGGTGGTTCGCTTGCACTGGATTCCTGAGAACATTGTATCTGACAGAGGAGTTCAGTTTGTGTCTATATTTTGGAGGACTTTCTGTTCCAAGCTGGGAATTCAGTTTTCCTTCTCCTCTGCTTTTCACCCTCAGACCAATGGGCAGACGGAGAGAACAAACCAGACTTTGGAGTCGTATTTGAGATGTTTTATTTCTGCAGATCAGGATGATTGGGTTTCATTTTTGCCCTTGGCCGAATTTGCTTTAAATAATAGGGCTAGTTCTGCCACTTTGATGTCACCTTTTTTTTGTAACTTTGGTTTTCACCCTCGATTTTCTTCAGGGCAGGTGGAGCCTTCTGCCTGCCCAGGTGTTGACACTGTGGTGGAGAGAATGCACCAGATCTGGGACCAAGTAGTGGATAAATTGTCTCTCTCCCAGGAAAAGGCCCAGCGGTTTTCCAACCGGCGTAGGACCGTTGGTCCCCAGTTTAAGGTGGGTGATCTGGTTTGGTTGTCATCAAAAAATATCGCTATGAAGGTGGCTTCTCCTAAGTTTAAGCCTAGATTTATTGGACCTTACAAGATTTTGGAGATTATTAATCCGGTCTCTTTTAGGTTGGCTCTTCCTGTCACATTTAAAATTCATAATGTGTTTCATAAGTCCTTGTTGAAGAGGTTTGTTGAACCAGTAGTTCCTGTGGTGGCACCTCCTGACCCTATATTGGTTGAAGGTAACATGGAATATGAGGTAGAGAAGATTCTGGATTCCCGTCTGGCTAGACGGAGACTCCAGTATTTGGTTAAGTGGAAGGGTTATGGTCAGGAGGATAATTCCTGGGTCTCTGCCTCTGATATTCATGCTGAAAGATTGATGCATGCCTTTCATCGGGCTCACCCGGATCGCCCTGGTGGCATGGATGAGGGTTCGGTGACCCCTCCTCAAGGGGGAGGTACTGTTGTGAGTTCATTTTTCCCTTCACTATTGAGGTCTGATGAACTCCCTCCTTTGGTGAAGGAAGGTAGTGAGGCTGATTATCAGACACCTGGGCAGCTAGACGATGACTGGGTGGCTGGAATTGAGGACTGGATATAAGGCTGCCGACGCCCTTCTTCCTGGCTGGTGATTTTCCTGCTGGATTCTTGGAGACCAGTCTGATTCCTGCATCTCAAAGCTAAGTTTTTCTGCTCTGCTTTGTACTCTTCTGTTTTGTTTTTTGTTTTGCCTTGTTTTTTGGGAGTTCTGCCATCCCCGGCCGGGGGTGAGCTGAATTCCATTTTTGTCTCTGATCTGTTGATCCTCTGCTCTGTCTTCAGAATATACCTGAGTGCTGATCTAGTCTTTTGAAGCCTAGCGACTTCAGGGCCTGTTTTTCCTATCAGTCGGTTGGCTCATTTTGATAGGGTTTTTGCGGATGGCAGACAGCAGCTTTCCTATCCTGTCCTATGTAGTTAGCTTGGGCCCCATCATTTGCTCAACCTATTTTTCTATCTGTGTTAGTGTTTTCATCTTGCTTCACCGTTATTATATGTTGGGGGCTGCCTATTGCTTTGGGGTCTGCTCTGGGGCAGTTTAGTTTTTTCCCCTTTCTGTCTTTAGGCTATCTAGTTCTCCGGCTGTGATCGAGGGGTCTAGGACACCGTAGGAACCCCCCACGGCTACTGCTAGTTGTTGTGGATAGGTCCAGGGGTCTGCAATCCGATAGCTGCCAACCTCTCTGGTTTTTCTGGACTTAGCTGGTATTTTGTTTTTTCCTCCTTCGGTGACTCATCATAACAATATCCCCTCAATAGGTCTGAATGGACAATATTTTGGCCTTTCTCAGGTGACAGAATCCTTATGGATACCAACATGTATGCCCAATGTAGGGCTTTGGTGCAGTCTGCGCAGAACCTAAGAGTATGTGCACACATTGACCAATGCTGTAGATTTGAAACCCACAGCATATCTATTTATGCTGTGGCTTTTTCCATGGATGTTACCTTTTTCAATGTACTGTATTTTTCTGACTATAAGATGCACCGGACCATAAGACGCACCCCAATTTTCAGAAGGAAAATAGGGAAAAAAATAATAATGTGTCAAATGGGGGTCCATCTTACAGTCCGAATTCAGCTTACCTGGGATGGGATCCGGCACAGGTGGAGGAGTGGTCACAGGGGTCATTCAGTGGTCCAGGCTCGTGTGGTGGCGGCTCTGTGCTGGGGCAGGTTGGTTGTGCTGGAGCAGCTGGGCTGTACTGAGGCAGCTGGGCTGGGCTGTGCTGGGGCAGCTG
The DNA here is from genome assembly GCF_039654945.1 of Dendrobates tinctorius. NCBI lineage: Eukaryota > Metazoa > Chordata > Amphibia > Anura > Dendrobatidae > Dendrobates > Dendrobates tinctorius. Next base: position 17,440,214 of record NW_027361814.1, on the reverse strand, counting down.
GGCTGTGGCAGCTGGGATGGGGCAGCTGTGCTGGGGAAGCTGGGCTGTGCTGGGGCTGGGGCAGTTGTGCTGTGCTGGGGCTGCTGTGCTGTGCTGGGGCAGCTGGGCTGTGCTGGGGCAGCTGGGCTGGGGCTGGAGTAGCTGGGCTGGGGCAGGTGGGCTTCTGTGGGGTGAGGGTGGCGGCTCTCTGTGCTCCGGTGCAGATCTCGGCAACGAGATCTCGTCCCCTGAGATCTCGGGACGAGATCTGAACCTGCGCATGCGCCGTCCCCGGACCGGCGGCCATCTTCCCGGTGTCCATGTTCCCGGAGGCCACCACAACATGGCGGCGGACAGCAAGGGATGTGCGTGGGCCTCCGGGCTTGGAGGAAATGCCGGCGGAGCCGCCGCCCCTGCACCGGAGCACAGAGAGCCGCTACCCCTGCACCGGAGCACAGCCCGCTGCCACCACCGCAACAGAGCCCCGCGACACCCGCACCAGCCTCAGAGGTTGGTATATTGCGACCATAAGACGCACCCCCCACTTTCCCAAAAAATTTTGCGGGAAAAAAGTGTGTCTTATGGTCCGAAAAATACGGTAATTGAGGCAAATATGCTGCATTTTCCCAACAAAATCTGCAGCTGTCAGTGCATGATGGAACTTGTAGTTTTTTGACACCAGGAGAGCTGCATTGCTCCAATACATAAGCTCCAATTAATAATTTGCGTGTTTTTTTATAAAATAACATCATCTTTGCTTTTGCGCTAATGGATTTTACATCAAATTCATCAAAATGGTGCACAATGCGTGTTGAATTTTAGTCATATCATCCTGTAATTTGTCACGCTTTAGTCTTCAACTTCACCCAAAAAAATTATGGTAAGTAGAAAAAATATGCAAGAGGGGTGGTGAAGTATATTTGTGCCCAAAAATTTGCAACTGAATAAAAAGTTGTAAATCATGAATTAGGCTAATAAATATCTGGATTTTGGCTAACGACACCCATATTGAAAAAAAATGGCTTTAAACAGATCTAGATATAAACAGGCAAAAAAAGGAGAAAATTACTAAGGGTATGTGTGCACGTTGCGGATTTGTCTTTGTAAAATTCTGTGCGGATTCTGCCTCTCTTGGCAGAAAATGCAGTTGAAAATTCGAGTATATTTGATGCGTTTTTGATGCAGATTTGATGCGAATTTTCATGCGGTTTTCTCTGTGGATTTGTCTGCAGATTTGTAAGTTAAATAAAGATATATTATTTACCGAAAAAAAAATTGTGATGTAATTTCCTTGTCCAACCTTTTCTTTTACATTCTCCATTAAAAACCATAATTTCATTACATACCATGTTCAAATATAATGTTTACACACAAAAACAAATATAGGTGAATATAATATACATATATATATATATATGTATATATATGTGTGTGTGTCAGCCAGATACCATGTTCAAATATAATGTTTACACACAAAACAAATATAAGTGAATATTATATATATATATATACTCTATATACAGTATATGTATGTGTCAGCCAGATACCCTCATTAATAAAATGGTACATAAAGAGCTAAATAAAAAACACACACATAAGAAATTAGAGTGAAACGCAATATCTGTTTATTTTTCAAAAAAAATTGTTTTAAATTGCGTGGGCTCCTGCATAATTTTCATAACAAGCAGAGGGAAAGCCAACGGCTGATGTTAATATTCTGCGAAGGAGCCAATAGCCATAAAGGTTTCCAGGCTATTAATATCAGCTCACAGATATTTTCTTAGCCTTTACTGGCTAGTTTACAGGGTAACCCCAGAAAAAAATTGACATGGGGTTCCCCTATAAAATTGAACCAGCAAAGGCTAGGCAGACAGCTGTGGGCTGATATTAATAGCCTGGGAAGGGGCCATGTATATTGGCACCTCCCCCAGGCTTAAAACATCAGCTCTCAGCCGCCCCAGAAATGGTGCATCTTATAGATGTGACAATTCTGGCACTTAGCCTCGCTCTTCCCACTTACCCTGTAGCCCTGGCAAGTCGGGTAATATTTGTGGGGTTGATGTCACCTTTATATTGTCTGATGACATCAACCCCACGGATTAGTAATGGAGAGGCGTCAATAAGACACCTATCCATTACTAATCCTATAGTTGTATGGTAAATAAAGACACAGCCAGAATAAAGTCCTTTATTTGAAATAATCACACTCCATTATTGAATCTTAATCAAACCATACTTACTGCATCACCTAATCCCCAAATCCCTTGCTCTCATGCAATAAAAATAAAATAATAAACCAACACAAATACTCCCTGCCTGACATAGTCCATTTATCGAATGTCCCATGACGATCTCACATGTAGAACAGTCACATCGGGAGATGTGACTGCTCTACACAGCTCCAGTGATACACTGACAGGAGCTAGTTGTTCCTGCAGTGTATCACTGAGAGCTCACTGGAGTTCGTGTTCTCACATACGGCAGTACCGCTGTGTGAGAATTTTTACCACGCAACGGTGCCGCAAGTGACAGCACGAACTCCGGTGACCTCGGACAGCGGCGCAGTGATACACTGCGGCAGGATACCTCCTGTCAGTATATGACCGAATCCGTGTAGAGCGGTCACATCTCCTGATGTGACTGTTCTACATGTGAGATCGTCGTGGGACACTCGTTGTTAAATGGACTACAGCAGAAAGGTAAGTAATATATATGTTGGTTTATTATTTTATTTTTGTTGCAGGAGATCGAGGGCGTCGGGGAATATTTATTTGGTGAGTATGAATGTTTTTTTTTGTTTTACAATTGAACACTGTTAGCACCGCTCCCCGTTCCTCGATTCCCGCTGCTGTACTCACCGCCTCTGCTCCCGGCCCGGCTTCCTCCTCTGACACTGCCTTGACGCGCACCTCTGCTCCTCTCGCTTTCCGGCAGCCGGCTTCCCGACGCGCTCCTCCACTTCCCTCGGCCGCGCGCATGGTACCTCTGCGCACGCGCCAGAGGGTTAGATCGTGTGCCTCTGCCATCAGCCACCTGCCTGCATGACCTGACCCGGACCCTTCTCCTAACCTAACAGAGCCTACCACCAGGTATTTCAGGCCGCCCTCCCTTAGTGGAGGCGCCTGACTATTGAGTTATTTTCTTGTTAGTCTAGGCCGTGCTCGCTGCTGCTTTCTGTGTCTCCTGCGTGTGCCTTCTGTTAAACCTCTGTGTCTCCCGCCTGTGCCCTCTGTTAAACCTCTGTGTCTCCTTCCCTTTTTAGTTCACCTCCATCCCTGCCTCCTGCTGGTTCCCGCTGTCCTACCTCCATCTCCAACTCCTTCAGCCTCTGGACCCTGGTTACCCCGTCTCCTCTCCGGATCTCCTACCACTCTTCATCATCTGCTCACCCTCTTGAGCTGACCCCTGGTCCTGGCTGCCGTGGCGCTTGAACTCCCCAAGTCTGTTCCCTAACGGTCCTTGTATAGGGGTCGGTCCACTTGGTGCGCTCGCTCGGGGAGGGTTCGGCGTCATGGTCCAGTGGGTCCACTCTCGCTTCCGGCATCCGGAGTGTAACAGAATAGTCAGGCCATGGACCCCGCCGGGGCCACCGCCCAAAAAGAGCTGGTGTTCCTAAGGGAAAACCAGACCCGTATAATGTCTTTTATGTAGACCATGGATTCCCGCTTGTCGGCCTTGCAGGCCGCCGACCCTGGCAATGCTTCCCAACTGGCCAGCCTCCAGCAGGAGCTGGTACAACAACGGGACACCCAAGCCATATTCTCTCTTATATGGCTTTGGTCGACGATCGGTTGCTTTCCTTTCAGTCGGCTGCCAGACGCGATCCGTCCCGCAGTTCCGATCCTGTACCTGCCCCTTCACCCAGGCTTGGTAAACCGCCTTGGTATGGCGGTGACCCAAAGTTGTGCAGAGGCTTCCTGAATCAGTGCAGGTTGCATTTCGAACTCTTGCCCCAACAGTATCCCACTGACCGGGCCAAGGTGGCCTTCATTGTGTTCCATCTGGAGGGAAAGGCACTCTCCTGGGTGAATCCCCTGTGGGAGCGGGACGATCCCGTAGTCTCCAGACCTTCACAGACACTTTCCGCAAAGTCTTTGACGAGCCCGGACGGATGGCTTCCGCTACGGAGTCCCTTTTCTGCCTCACTCAGGGTACCCTTACGGTTGGACAATATGCCATCCGGTTCCGTACCTTGGCCTCTGAGTTGGGGTGGAATAACGAGGATTTGGTTGGGGCCTTCTGGCGTGGTCTCTCTAGCAAAATCAAAGACGAACTGGCAGGGCGAGATACCCCGATCACCTTGGAGGATCTTATTTCTCTGGCCACACGAATTGACCTCCGGTTCCAGGAACGCGCTCGAGAGGCTGCTAGAGAGAGGAGACCGCTCAGACCATCTGCTTCTTTTCGCAGGCCGTCCAGTCCACGTCCTCCTGGGCCGTCCTCCATTCCGACGCCAGAGCCAATGCAGGTGGATCGAGTCAAGTTGGCAGAACAGCGCCGTAAGGAGAGACTGATGGAGGGTTTGTGCCTGTATTGTGGCAGCGCGTCCCACTTCCTGTGTTCCTGCCCTGAGAGGCCGGGAAACTCCTCCACCTAGGGCAGGTAAGAGAGGCCGTCCTAGGTGTGTCACACTCCTCTCACCCCCTTACCCTTTCGGGTCAGCTGGTTTTTGGTCGGAGACGTGGCTCGGAGGTGGCCTATGTGGACTCGGGCGCGGCGGGGAACTTCATAAGATTGAAGGAGGTGAAGAAGTACCGGATTCCCGTGATTACCCTGAAAACTCCACGTGTTATCGCCTCTGTAGATGGAAGACCCCTACAGGAATCCGTGTCCGTGGTTACGGAGGAGGTGTGTCTGCAAATCGGGGCCTTGCACCAGGAGTGTATCGCATTCTACGTTCTCCCCAACCTATCCCATGCTTTGCTGCTTGGTCTGCCCTGGCTTAGATCACATGAACCCGTCCTGAATTGGCGTTCCGGTGAGGTCCTCCGTTGGGGACATCCTTGCCAAGAGAGGTGCCTGGGGTCTGTGCGCCCGGTCAATCCTCCTCCAGTCTCCTCGGGTCCTGGGGGCTTACCAGCCGCATACTGGTCGTTCTCTGACGTGTTTGATAAGAAGGAGGCAGAGACCCTTCCCCCGCATCACCCGTATGACTGCCCTATCGATCTGCGACCCGGGACCACTCCGCCCCGTGGGCGAATTTATCCCTTGTCTCCAGCTGAGACTACGGCCATGTCCGAGTACATTCGTGAGAATTTAGCCAGAGGTTTCATACGGAAGTCCTCTTCTCCTGCCGGAGCCGGGTTTTTCTTTGTGAAAAAGAAAGACGGTTCTCTCCGTCCTTGCATTGATTTCCGGGGTCTGAACGACATTACTGTAAAAAACAAGTATCCCTTGCCTCTCATCCCTGAACTCTTTGACCGGCTACGTGGAGCCTGCATCTTCTCGAAGTTGGATTTACGCGGAGCCTACAATCTCGTCCGCATCCGCCCTGGTGACGAATGGAAGACTGCCTTTAACACCCGGGACGGGCATTACGAATATCTGGTTATGCCCTTCGGTCTCTACAACGCTCCCGCTGTGTTCCAGGAGTTCGTCAATGATATCTTCCGAGACCTATTGTACTCCTGCGTGGTGGTGTATCTGGACGACATCCTTATTTTTTCCCCGGATCTGGCGTCTCACAGGAGGAGTGTTCGTCTGGTCCTACAACGTCTGCGGGAGAATCGCCTCTACGCGAAGCTGAAGAAGTGTCTCTTTGAGCAGTCTTCCTTGCCCTTCTTGGGCTACATTGTTTCAGATTCTGGGCTGGAAATGGATCCTGAAAAACTGTCAGCAATTCTTCAATGGCCCCGACCGGTGGGGGTCAAGGCGATTCAAAGGTTCCTCGGCTTCGCCAATTATTATCGTCAATTTGTGCCACATTTTTCATCCATCATCAAACCCATCTCCAGCATCACTCGCAAAGGCGTCAACTCCTCGTCCTGACCTCCGGAGGCTGAAGAGGCCTTTTCCTGTCTGAAACAAGCCTTTGCGACGGCACCTGTTCTACACCGACCCGAGGCTAACAAGCCATTAATTCTGGAGGTAGATGCCTCTTCCACCGGAGCAGGTGCAGTGCTCTGTCAGAGATCCCCGTCCGGCCGACTGGTTACCTGCGGGTTCTTTTCTAAAGCCTTCTCTCCGGCAGAGTGTAACTACTCCTTCGGGGATCGCGAGCTGCTGGCCATAAAAATGGCACTGGAGGAGTGGCGCTACCTCCTTGAGGGGTCGGTCCACCCGTTTACCATCTTTACCGACCACAAGAACCTGGCATATCTCCAGTCGGCCCAGAGACTTAACCCCCGGCAAGCCAGATGGCCTCTCTTCTTTGGTCGGTTCGATTTCGAGCTGCATTTCCGTCCCAGGCCAAAGAACTTCAAGGCGGATGCATTGTCCCGGTCTCTGCAGTCTCCTGATTTGGTGGAGGAACCTACTCACATCATCGATCCAGCTAAGATCATCACAGTGGCCCCTGTGAGACTGATTACTCCTCCTCCAGGCAAGACCTACGTTCCTGAGGCAGGCAGAAAAAAGGTACTGCATTGGGGACATTCCTCTAAAGTTTCTGGACATGTCGGAGTCAAAAAGACGATGGAGCTCATCGCTCGTTTTTATTGGTGGCCTTCACTCCGCCAGGATGTGACTGACTTCACGGCTTCCGATCCCTCTTGTGCCAAGGTCAAGGTTCCTAGGCGGCCACCCTCCGGCCTTCTGCTTCCCCTGCAGATTCCCTCGGTTCCATGGCAACATATCGCTTTCGATTTCATCACGGATCTGCCTAACTCTTCCGGATATACAACTATCCTGGTAGCGGTCGACCGCTTCTCCAAGATGGCCCATTTTATTCCTCTTCCAGCGTTGCCTTCCGCTCCAGAGTTGGCGAAGATTTTTATCCAGCACATCTTCCGCCTCCACGGCTTTCCGCAGCATATTGTGTCTGATCGAGGCGTACAATTCACCTCTCGATTCTGGAGAGCCTTATGTGGACTTCTGGAGGTAAGATTGGACTTTTCCTCCGTGTACCATCCTCAGTCCAATGGCCAAGTGGAACGCATTAATCAGGTGCTAGCGACATATTTACGGCAGTTCTCTAACGCTCATCAAGATAACTGGGCCCATCTTCTCCCCTGGGCAGAAGTCTCCATTCTTTGTGGTGTTTGGGATGCATCCTGGTATTCCTCTACCTATATCCACTACCTCCGGTGTGCCTGCAGCAGATTCCCTGACCCTGGAATTCTCTAAGATCTGGTCCGAGACTAAGGAGGCTCTCAGAAAGTCTGGGGAGCGCATGAAGAGGCACGCTGACAAGAGACGCTTGGATTCTCCGACCTACCTCCCGGGTCAACAAGTTTGGCTTTCAGCCAAGTACATTAAGCTAAAGCTCCCTTCTTTCAAACTGGGACCTCGCTACATTGGGCCTTTCAAGATTCTCAAACGCATTAACAACGTGTCCTACAAACTGGAGTTACCTGTCTCGCTTCGGGTCCCCAACTCCTTCCACGTCTCTCTCCTTAAGCCAGTTGTCTTGAATCGGTTCCACCTGGCCCCAAACCCTTCTCCTCTACCTGTCACTTCTGATGATGTCTTTGAAGTGAGAGACAATTTGGCCTCGAAAAAGGTTAGGGGTAAAACATTTTTTCTAATCGATTGGAAGGGTTTCGGTCCCGAGGAGAGATCTTAAGAGCCGCGGGAGAACATCAATGCTCCACGCATTCTTAAGAAGTTTTTAGCCAGACACAGTGGAGGGGAGGGTAAGAGAGGGGGTACTGTTAGCACCGCTCCCCGTTCCACGATTCCCGCTGCTGTACTCACCGCCTCCGCTCCCGGCCCGGCTTCCTCCTCTGACACTGCCTTGACGCGCGCCCCCGCTCCTCTCACTTTCCGGGAGCCGACTTCCCGACGCGCTCCTCCACTTCCCTCGGCCGTGCGCATGGTACCTCTGCGCACGCGCCGGAGGGTTAGATCGCGCGCCTCTGCCATCAGCCACCTGCCTGCATGACCTGACCCGGACCCTTCTCCTAACCTATCAGAGCCTACCACCAGGTATTTCAGGCCGCCCTCCCTTAGTGGAGGCACCTGACTATTGAGTTATTTTCTCGTTAGTCTAGGCCGTGCTCGCTGCTGCTTGCAGCTGGCTCTCTGTTAACTTTCTGTGTCTCCTGCGTGTGCCTTCTGTTAAACCTCTGTGTCTCCCGCCTGTGCCCTCTGTTAAACCTCTGTGTCTCCTTCCCTTTTTTATTTCGCCTCCATCCCTGCCTCCTGCTGGTTCCCGCTGTCCTACCTCCATCTCCAACTCCTTCCGCCTCTGGACCCTGGTTACCCCGTCTCCTCTCCGGATCTCCTATCACTCCTCATCATCTGCTCACCCTCTTGAGCCGACCCCTGGTCCTGGCTGCCGTGGCGCTTGAACTCCCTGAGTCTGTTCCCTAACGGTCCCTGTATAGGGGTCGGTCCACTTGGTGCGCTCGCTCGGGGAGGGTTCGGCGTCACGGTCCAGTGGGTCCACTCTCGCTTCCGGCATCCGGAGTGTAACAAACACAGTCGCCAGATGATGGGACTACTATCCTATCATCGGCTCATGCTGTCACTGTTATGTGTGACAGCAGACATAGCCAGATGGGAGTAGTAGTCCCATCAGATGATGCCTGGCTACACACACAGACCCCCGCAGACAGACACACACACACACAGACACCCACAGACAGACACAGACAGACACGCACATATTCTCCGCTCACACATAGTCTCCGCCCACACACATATTCTTCGCCCGCACATTTTTCCTCCTGCCTATCCATAGCATTTTTAGCATGCAAATCTGCCACTAATCCGCAGACATTTTCACACCTGCGGTTTAGCGGCGGATTTGACTCACTCAGTGTAAGTCAATGGGTGCAGAAACGCTGCAGATCCGCAAAAAGAATTAACATGCTGCGGAAAATAAAATGCTGAGAATCTGTAACAACCCTGCTGGCATCACTGCATGGCCTCCCATCCCCCACCTGCCTTACTCACTACTCCGGGCCATGCTGTGAGTTCTGTCTGCTGCCAGCTTCATGCTGTATGCCTCTTCCCTCCTGGCTGCTCTCTGCATACTTCCTGGCTGAGTGCATAGGGGGATTATGCCGGCACTCTCTGGTTCTTATAGAATCAGTGTGCACCTGCCTATTGTGTTCCCAGCCAATTGCCAAGGGGCCTCTAGTATTTAGGGTAGTTCCACCCGGTGGAAGCTGCCTGAGCAATGCCTTTACTCAGTCATTGTTTTACTGCTGAGTTGCCAGGTCCTGTCCTGTCTCTGCATGCTCTGAGGGCATCATACCCAGATCTGTTTCCGTCTGCTTTGTATCATGTTTTCCGCCCACCAGGAGGCAGAATATCCTGGTCTCTGTATCCCTGTCTTTCTGCCTTGTGTATTTCTCGTTCCGCCCACCAGGAGGCAGAATATCCTGGTCTGTGTCCTTGTTCCTGTGCATTGACTCGTACCTTGCCTTGTCTGAACTCCATCCTATACCTGTGTCCATCTCATTCCTGTCTCTATGCCTTGCCCTGTACGTTGCCTAGTCTGAACTCTGTCCTATACGTGCCTGTTTTATCCCAGTCTGTGGCTTTTCCTTCCCTGCTTGGTGTACCCTTGTCTTTACTCCCTCTGTCTTGCTGCTACTGCAGCTCCGCTCCACTCTGCTTCACTTTTGCTGCTGCAGAATCTCTTGCTGCAGCTCCTCTCCGCATACCTTGCGGTTCCGCGTTGCATCGCTCTTGCTGCTGCAGAATCTCTTGCTGCAGCTTCTCGACGCCTACCTTCTGGTTCCGCCTTGCTTCACTCTTGCTGCTGCAGAACCTCTTGCTGCAGCTCCTCGCCGCATACCTGTAGTTCCACTGTGCTCTCCTTCTCTGTGGCACCTGCTGCTGCAGAACCTATTGCTGCAAACTGCAGTTTCTCTCCGCATAACTGCGGTTCCTCTCTGCTCTCCTTCTCTGTGGCACCTGCTACTGCAGAACCTTCTGCTGCAAACTGCAGCTCCTCTCCGCAGCCTTTCGGTTCTACCCTACTTCGCTCCTTGCACTTCTTCTCTGCTCCGCAACCCTGCAGTTCTGCTCTGTTTCCATTTTGTATTCTGTGGATACTTGTTCTACCCATCTGTATTGGTTCCTGAACCAGTTCCTGCATCTTCTGTGTGAACATCTCTCTACCTGTTCCCTCATACCCTTCATACCTATGTTCCCTTCCTTCCTGAACCAGTTCCTGCTCCGCCAATGTGAACAGCCCCCTACCTGTTCACATACTACTAGTCCCAGTCCGAGTCTCCGTCCTGCCACTACCAAGTCAGTTCCTGTCCTTCTACCTCAGCCGTGCCCGCCTACCTGCCAGTGTCTCAGCTGTGCCCACCTGCCTGCCAGTGTCTCAAGCCGTGCCTGCTAGAGTACCGTCATGTCAGTTTGTACTAGCCCGCACCTGCTCGCAGTATCCTGTCCCTCAGTGGAATCAGCAGCCATAGCCAGACACCACCCTGGAGTGGCACCTTGCAGTTACCTGCCGCACAAGCCTGACCTCAATATCAGAGGCTCCAGTGAACACCAAGGTAGCTGCTTACTTATGCCCCTTCCAGGGTAGCCTGGGGTTTGTGGTCCAGTGGGGCCACACCTCCCACGCTTGTGCCAACCAGTCAGGGCGCAAGCGTTACAGAATCAGTGCAGAATTCTGGATTCTCATTGATTAACATTGCTTGAGCACTCCTTTGCCGATTTGGTGCAAATCCGCGCTGAAAAAATGCTACGGATCAGCAACAAAATCCGCGTGTACACACAGCCTAAAAAAGTGCAAAATCAACTATAAATTATTCCAATAGGATTTATCCTAGAGCGGATGTCAGGACAGATGTTCTGTGCAAACAGGTCAGGGTCTAGAAGCAGGTGAACAGAGAACAGGCGCACAAACCAATATAAGGGCTGTTTTTTGCGTCTGAGTGCTATCTGTGTTTTTACAGATAGAACTCTTTCCTATGCTAGTGAATGGGATCGCTCACGTCTGTGATTTTTTTGAGGCAAAATCGCTGGGACATGTCTTATTTTGATACGAGTGTCAGATTAAAATTGGGAATTCAAGTCTATGAGTCTGTTAAAAACTCTTAAACTGCCTGGTGTGGAGTGGTGGAGGTGTCAGTTGTTGGTAGAGGCGTTTGGAGTGTTGATCTGTGATTGTTACTTTCTGTTTCAGCTGTGTGCAAATCCTCATCCTATTTGGTTTTCCTTCCTTTTCTCTCCGGTGTTTCTCTCTTTTGTCTGTGAGTGCATATCTGTATGTTTGGTATTTTCATTTATCACTGAACATCCTCCCTTGTTAGTCTGGTTTGTCCTCATACATACACTATTACTCCCTACTCCCCTGGGTGGAGAAAGGGGACAAATATACGGCTGATTCAGGAGTTCAGCAAGGAATGTAGCCAAGGCTTCTGCACCGTCAGAAGCCTTGTATTCCGACAACACAGTTGTGACCCAGAGCTTACAACTGCTATTTCTAATAGACTAGGATCTTAGCATCTTGTCTGTCAGCTTGCAAAGTGAAAGTAAAGTGTGCTCCAGCCACACACACTCTGAGTGAATAGGAAATTCCTGTTTTTTTTTTTTTTTAACAATGCTTTACTGGCACTATAACACCATTGCTGGAGACAGCAACTCATGAACTATTAAACAGTAGTAAATAGTAGTTGAGGCGATACATTGGGATAAATAAGTATTTGAGACACTGCCAATTTTTCAAGTTTTCCCATCTGCAAAGAATAGAGAGGTCTGTAATTTTTATCGTACATACAATTCAACTGCGAGAGACAGCATCTAAAAATAAAAAACAGAAAATCATATTGTATGATTTTTAAATAATTAAATTGAATTTTATTGTATTCATTGTATTAATTGCTAATTGCACCTGTTTGAACTCGTTACTTGTATGAAAGACACCCGTCCACACACTCAATTAATCACACTCCAACCTCTCCACCACGGCTGAGACTAAACAGCTGTCTAAGGACACCAGGGACCAAATTATAGACCTGCACAAAGCTAGGATGAGTGCAGGACAATAAGCAAGCAGCTTGGTGAGAAGGCAACTGTTGGCGCAATTATTGGAAAATTGAAGAAACACAAGATGACTGTCAGTCTTCCTCGGTCCAGGGCTCCATGCAAGATCTCGCCTCGTGGAGTAAGGATAATTCTGAGAAAGGTCAGGAATCAGCCAAGAACTACACAGGAGGATCTGGACAATGACCTGAAGAGAGCTGGGACCACAGTCTCAAACATTACCGTTAGTACCACACTACACCACAGGGTAGTGTGTACAAATCCTGTAGGGCAGACAATGTACTCCAGCACATGTCCATGCCTATTTGAAGTTCGCCAATGACCATCTGGATGATTCAGGGGAGGCATGGGGGAAAGTCATGTGGTCCGATGAGACCAAAATAGAGCTTTTTGGTATTGATTCCATTTGCCGTATTTGGTGGAAGAAGGATGAGTAGAACCCCAAAAACGCCGTCCCAACTATGAAGCACGGTGGAGGAAAATATCATACTTCGGGGGTGCTTTTTGCAAAGGGGACAGGACGACTGCACCGTATTGAAGGGAAGATAGATGGGGTCACGGATCACCAGATTTTGGCCAACAACCATCTTGTCCCAGTTGAAGATGGGTTGGACTAGGTCTTCCAGCATGACAATGACCCTAAACACACAGCCAGGGCAACTAAGGAGTGGCTCTGTAAGAAGCATTTCAAGGTCCAGCAGTGGCCTAGCCAAGTCTCCAGACCAGAACCCAATAGAAAATCTTTGGAGGGAGCTGAAACTCAATCTTGCCCAGCGACAGCCCCAAAACCTAAAAGATTTGGAGAAGATCTGTATGGAGGAGTGGGCTAAAATTCCAGCTGCAGTGTGTGCAAACTTGGTTAAGAACTACAGGAAACGTCTGACCTCTGTAATTACAAACAATAGTTTCTGTACCAAATATTAAGTTCTGTTTTTCTACTGTATCAAATAAAATACTTATTTCATGCAATAAAATGCAAATTAACTATGTAAAAATCAAGCAATGCGATTTTCTGGATTTTTTTAAGATTCTGTCTCCCACAGTTGAAGTTTGAAAAAGACTTGAGAATACTAATAGATCACAGACTGAAGGTGAGTCAACAGTGTGACACAGAAGCAAAAAAGGAAAATACAATTCTGGGATGTATTAACAGAAGCATACAGTCTAGATCACGTGAAGTCATTATTTCCCTCTACTCCTCTTTGGTCAGACCTCATCTGGAATAATACTGTGTCCAGTTTTGGGAGCCACTTTTTAAAAAGTACATCATCAAACTGGAGCAAGTTCAGAGAAGAGCGAACAGAATGGTGACCGGTCTGCAAACCATGTCCTATGAGGAACAGATACAGGATTTGAGAATGTTTAGCTTGCTAAAAGGAAGACCGAGTGGAGACTTAATAGCTGTCTAAAAATCTCTCATAGGCTGTCACATTGTAGAAGGATCATCTTTATTCTCATTTGCAAAAGACTAGACTAGAAGCAATGGGATGAAACTGAATGGGAGGAGACACAGATTAGATATTAGAAAAAACTTTTTGACAGTGAGGGTGATCAATGAGTGGAACAGGCTGCCACGAGAGGTGGTGAGTTCTCCTTCAATGGAAGTCTTCAAACAGAGTCTGGACAGACATCTGACTGGGATGATTTAGCGAATCCTGCTTTGAGTAGGGGGTTGGACCAGATGGCCCCGGAGGTCCCTTCCAACTCTACGATTCTATGATAAAAATTACAGACCTCTCTATTCTTTGTAGGTGGGAAAACTTGTAAAATCAGCAGTGTAGCAAATGCTTATTTTCCCCACTGTATGTAGAATAATAAGCATTATTTCAACACTCATACAGGGAATAATTGTAGACATCCATACCAATCGGTCCACTAAAGAACGTACTGCCCACGGCTCTCCCAACACAAGAGGGACAGTTTTATATATTTCTGAAGCCTGGTGGACCGTCCATGCATTGCAATCTGAGATTTGATCGATAGCCACAGATGTCTGAATGAGCTTTTACAATTTCATTTATATTCCAGTCTATTTACGATGAGCAACCCTTGGCTCTTCTTGAAAGGCTAGGGTCGCATGCAGGGGTGGGATTCAAATTTTTAACAACAGGTTCTGTGTTTATGTGTTGGAAAACCACACCCATTTTAAGCCACACCCATTTTTAAGCCACACTCATTTACACACACCTTTTCCTCAAACATATACAAGTAAGGGCACAGTCAAACAGTTGAAAAAAAAATAAATTGGAATGAGATCAGAACAGTGCAGATTCTGGCCAGCGGCTCTCCTGACCCGAGTGCGACAGCTGCATATATTTCTATGCAGCTGTCTCACTTGACTGACCGGCTGGCCAGGCTGTGCACTACATTCTGATATTAACAGTTCCCATCAAACACCAGATCACACATATAACCAGCAGCTTTTGTTCTGGCCAAAATAATTTTTAAGCTGATACCACGACACGGTAGACTCAGTCGGCCAGGCCCTACTCTACTCTAAACTACTAAAAATAATTAAATATTTATGTATTTTTCTTTAAGGGAATGAGTCACATATATTTACATTTAAATAACGCCGCACCATGACTAGACCACATATTACCACCACATAGTTACCGAATAATACCACATGCAAGGAACAAATAGCGCCACACCATGACCAGACCACATATTACTACCAGATAGTGACTGAATACTGATCATTAATTAAAAACTCAGTACTTAGTGAAATTGTATACAAAAACTCTGCATTTACTGTCAGTGTACAGGTAACACACTGACTCACCAGTGACGTCTCTAGCTGAAGTCCTTCATCATTGCTTTTCTTTATCATCCAGCACAGACCGTTATCACCTCTTCCAGCCAGGACTTGTCTCTACATGAAATAACACAGTTACCTAGAGTACGGCTTCCAGAGCACATTCCCCACTTTTTCCCTTTCTTCTACGCTACACATCTGAATACAGACGTGCACCCACCATTAATAAATAATTGGTTATTATGCAACCCACCATTCCAAATATAAATTATAATCCACCACTGTGCACCCACTAACTATAAATGCCACTTTACCCATTTAATATATAAATTAATTAGCACCTGTACTCTTTCCCCCAATTCATTACCAGGCACTTCAACCTCAACGCCTCCCACTATGTACCTCCCGCTCTAACCCTAACCCTGATTCATTATATTTACATGCCCCTGCCGTGTCAATTCATTGTCATGTCTTTCTCTCCCACCCTCTATTCATTATCATCTACTCTACCCCACATTCAATACATCACTTACTCCCCCACACTCAAAATTCTTTATTTGTTCTCCAGAGAGATCATTTGCTCTCCTCACCCACACCTTCAATTAAATTGCTGTGCCCCATCACTCACACTGAATTCATCATTTGCAGTCCCCTGTCCTATCCTCCACATCATCATTTGCAGTCCCCCCACTTTAATTTGATGTCCCTTACTTCATCCGTTGCAGTCCCTATCACCCCTCACTTTATCTGCAGTGCCCCTTCATCATTTGCAGCCCCCTATCCCCCTTCCATTTCATCATGTGCAGTCCCCCTTACCCCCTCACTTAATCATATGCAGTTGGATCGCCCGCCAGGGCAGTGGGGTACTCGGTACCGGGCCCGTTGATTTCAATGGGAGATGTCACAGTAGAGGTGACCCGGTCCGTGGCCCTGGGCGTCAATGTAAAAGGGGTAAAGTGTGGCTGGTTAAAGTTTATAAGGGGATGATTTGTGACGCCACTTGTGGTTTCTGGTCAGTTTGACCAGTGCTGCAGGGTTGCTTCCCTGGGACAGATGGTGCGGAGCAGCAATGATGTTGAGGCTCCCCACAGGTGGAGCTGTAGTCCTAGGGCAGTATAGAGGAGGTTGGTAAGCGGGGAGATTGTGGTAAGAAGTAGATGTAGCAGAGCCGGGTGCAAGATGCAGGAATAAGTGGAGGACACAAGGGCTTGTAGTTCTAAGGCTTTACTCACAGTCTGTTGCTCATACAGGTACCCACTTCGGTGCCATGTCCTCCAGGTCAGGGGCTCAGCCAACTCCCAGGCAAGGTAAAGTACACCTTTCCAGCACTCCTCCAACATGTGCCTTCTCTGAACGTCTCCTCACTAGTGCTTAAACTGAAGTACTTGCAGTTGTGTATTAAACTCAAGTTCCTCCTTCTAGTTGTTACTTGGAACTCCACTCGTACGGCAGATAGCTGTAGCCTGCTTCGGGGACTTTCTACTCTCAGGTCCCGGCTCACACACGTTGCTATTGTGCCCCAAGTCTTAGATGGGAATAAAGTGGTGGAAACTTCTATTCCTCTGGTTTCTGCTGCAGCAACATCAGTTTTCATACAACCTCGGAGACCGGACTCCGGCCATGCGCTTCAAACTTGAGGAAGGGCTCTGCTCTGACCCTAGTCCTTAGTTCTCTTCTCCTTACGTTCCGCACTAATTTTTCTTCCCTCTGAAGAATCAGGCTTTCTATGGCTCTTTCCTGTGCCAGCAGCTCCAGGTCACAGGAGTCTGCTGCAGCACTTCCTTCACTCCATCCCTCTCTGTGGATCTTCTCTCACTAAGGCTACTTTCACACATCAGGTTTTCGGCGTCAGGCACGATCCGGCGTCATGCCGGAACGCCGGATCCGGCAAATGTTTTGTAAAACCTGATGTGCCGGATCCGGTTTTCTGCCGGATCCGTCTTGTTCTTGACAGACAAAACCGGATCCGTCTCATCCAGTTCATCCGTTTTTCTATCCGTTTTTCGACGGATTACGCCGGATCCGGTTTTTAAAATTGACCCTTGTGGCCTGTAGGTTGTAGAGGAGAAAGTGCAGGTTGGAGAGAAGAGCAAGTTACTGGCGAAGATGGATGTTGTCATTGGAAATATTTTGAAGAATTTGGCGGATTTTATAGCGGAGGCGAATCGTTTGAGGGTGATTGTTCTGGAGAAGGAGAGAGCGAGACAGCAGTGCATCAGGCATCGTAGACGACGTTTGTGGATCCACCCCATCACAGCCAAGAGAATGACGCGTGGGGTCTATTCTACACTCTGCATGGACCTTCGACGAAACCCGGATACATTTTTTGGATATGTTCGGATGAAAATGGAGAATTTTGATTACTTGGTTGAGCGCATTGCACACCTCATAAGAAAAGTGGACACCTATTGCCGCTTCTCTGTTTCACCCGCAGAGCATCTGATGGTGACTTTAAGGTAAGCCACATTTATTGGATGTGATCGCATCAGAGCACACTTTCACTGCAATCTTGTTGGTGGTAGTTTGTATCTCCAAGTGTTATAGCTGAGTTTTGGTATGTAATGCTGTGATTTAAAACTAATTTATTGTTTTTTAATTACCCACAGATTTCTTGCAACTTGAGAATCCCTTTCGTCACTGCATTTCCAGTACAGACTCGGGATTTCCACCATATCTGGAATAGTGAAGTACACATGCCGTGCACTGTGGGACTCCTTAGCTGAAGAGTTTTTACCAGAGCCCACAACAGAGAGGTGGATTGAAATTGCTGACAAGTTTCAACAGATATGTCAGTTTCTAAACTGCTTGGGCGCTGTGGACGGGAAACATATCCGCATTGTAAAGCCAGCTGGATCTGGATCGGAATATTTCAATTACAAGAAATATTTTTCAATTGTCCTCATGGCCATCGCTGACGCGGAATACAAATTTATTGCGGTTGATATTGGGGCCTATGGCCGCTCCAATGACTCTCAAGTTTTCAAACTGTCTGCCATGGGGCGTAAACTGTATGGAAACACCTTCCAGTTCCCACCACCTAGACCGCTGCCGCAAACATCTGGTCCACCTATGCCATTTGTCTGTGTAGGGGATGAAGCCTTCCAGCTGTCAGAACACCTTTTGAAACCGTACTCTAGCAGAGGATTGACAAGACCAAAACGCATTTTTAATTACCGCCTCACAAGAGCAAGAAGAATGGTTGAATGTACCTTTGGTATTCTGACAGCCAAATGGCGGGTCCTATTGACTGCGATCAACCTCAAGACAGAAACTGTTGACGAAGTGATCAAAGCTTGCGTGGTACTCCACAATTTTGTTATCTGCAAGGAACCCATTTCCATTGAGGACACCTCTGAAAAAACCACCTTGCAAGATTACCATGACATTACCACTAGAAGTTCTGTGACGGTTTCAGTAATGAGGGACAATTTTGCACTATACTTTATGTCACCTCAAGGCAGAGTACACTGGCAGGATGACAGAGTGTGAAAGATTTGTGCCCTTAACCAAAATTGTGTACCTTCTGTACCAACAGTATATACCTTTGCCAACCAAAGTTGGCTATCTTGTCATGGTCTCTATTTTTAGCTTTAGGCCACAGGTGTGTACCTGGTTGTGTTTTATGCAAAGTATTTCACCTTTTAACAAAAGTTGTGTACATTGTTAGGAAATCACCAACAATAAATACAACTTTTTAGGTGAAATACTTTGCTTCAAACACAACCAGGAACACAACTGTGGCAAAAAGCTAAAATTTACCCACAGTTATATACCTGGTTTTGAATACCTTTTTACCTTTTAAATACCCTGTATTTAACCTTTTTTTTAAACATATTTCGCCGCAGAAAGAAATGACAGACAACCAGTGTAAACAATAACTTAACTTTTATTTAAAATATTTTTTTTTTTGTAAACTGTTTTTAAAGTTAAAAAAACTTTTTTAATAAAGGTTTGAAACCAACTGGGCATTTTTATTACAAAACACATCATAAATCTGTGTAGTGTGGGGTGGAAATACTGCTGGAGGGGCTGCGGGACACTTCGACAATGGGAGTGTGGAGAGAGAGGACTGGGATCGTGGTGGGGAAGGAACAGTTAGAGGTGATGGTGTGGAAAAAGCTACAGAATGGGTGGACATGTGGGAGGCAGAAGAGGTGGTGGGCGGTGGAGTGGAGGGTTGGGCAGGGACTGTAGGAGCAGATGATGCTGATGGAAAGTTGTATGGGGAAGGAGTTTGGTACGGGGAAGGAGTTTGGTACGGGGAAGGAGTTTGGTACGGGGCAGGTTGCTGGAAGTGGGGAGATGTCTGGTACTGGGGAGGTTGCTGGTACTGGGGAGGTTGCTGGTATGTAATAGGAGGGGGAGGATGGAAAGTGGCTGGAGGGGGTGCAGATGTAATAGGAGGGGGAGGATGGAAAGTGGCTGGAGGGGGTGCAGGTGGAGGAACTACAGTGGTGGGAGGTGGAGGTTGGGAGGTAACCTGCTGTAGAGCACCGTGGCACGAATGCATTACATGCATCTGCTGGGTAGGAGATAGTGTTGCCATGCGCTCCACAACAGACCTGAAAAAGGTGTGGTTTGGCGAAGATCTTGCTTCTGAATGCATGGTTTGCAGAAGTGTCTTCACCTCCAGAATGCTGGAGTTGATCTGCTGAAAGCCTGCGGAGATTTGCTCTGACAAGACTTTTAGACAGTTCTGGAAAGATGCATTCAGATGCAAGAACTCTGGCGCATAACTCTTTTCCTGACCCCTCTGCCGCTGCCGCCCAGTACCCGCAGGTGTACTAGAGGTGGCAGGGGCAGAAGGGTGGGGTAAAGGGAAAGCGATCTCCTCACCAGCAGCTTCATGTAATGTAGGCGGCCACGATGCTCCTGTGCTGGTGGATGGGACAGATGGGTCGAATGTGTGGGAAGGCTGGGAAGGTGCAGATGTACCGGGGCGGTCGAAGTGTCCCTCGGTGCCGGTCTCCTCAGGGATCGCCTCAGAAGGGTCCAATCGTGCAGGCTCCCGAGTGCTGCTCACCGTGCTGTGGAATAAAGAGAAAAAAAAACAATTAAAATAGTGACATGGTATGGCCCTGGCTGAAAAAAAAAGTTACATCTAAACATTTTTTTGTCACATGTGGTGTGTAATATTTACATTCTGGTGAGCATTGTATCCCGGAGGAACGACAGGGCTCGTGCGTACTTGTACTTGCTCCTGCGTCCTCCAGATCCACTCGGGGCCCGCATCTCTTTATTGAACTCCTTCTTGAAACGATCCCTCACAGACCGCCACCGCTTCACAATTCTCTCCCCTGAAACGAGAAAGGACAAAGTGGTTAGTATACAACATCAGTGTTTCCCAAACTCCAGTCCTCATGGTCCCCAGGGGTCATGTTTTCAGGATTTCCAAAGTAAATAGAAATCCTGAACACATGATCCGTGGGGACCACGAGGACTGGAGTTCGGGAAACACTGGTTTAAATCAAGCAACCGGTACTGTATATACTTACGCTCTTTAATCTGGGCCCGAACATCGAGGTCCTCCCAGCGGTTCACAAGGAGCGAACAGATTTCCTCCCAGAGTCGTCGGGTAACGATAAGGTCAGCGTGGCGGCGGTCAGCCATATTCCAGAGCGGCTCCCTTTCTCTGACGAGATCGATGAGGTGGTCCACATCGATTCCTCCATCCTCACCGTCAGAGTCGGGAGCACGCTGTGAAGGCTGTTAAAGAAAAAGACAAAAATAACATAATTAGCCTCCACAAAAGAAATGAAATAAAAAGTGCAAAAAAACAAAGCAAAAATATTTATACTTACACGCTGGTGACCGCCGCGTTACTGTCGCCGACGACCCTGGAAGGCACTGCGAGGACCTCTTGGCCGAGCACCAGATTGGGAAGACTAGAGAAGAAAACAAAAAATGTTATGTCTTTTGATGTAGGCATTTGTTTGCTGTGTGTGGTCTGCAGAACATTGTTTTCTATGTGTTGTGTGTAGTGTGATGTTGTGTTTCTGCGTTTGATGCAAAAAACTTACCAATTGTGAGCCCACTCCAAGTGTCTGTCCACCCCTTCCTTCTTCTTCTGGGAGCTCCTCTTCATCTTGTGATTCCTGTTTTGAAATAAAAGGCAATGAATAGACATATATTACAGAGATGATGGATTTTGGAAATAAAAACTTACCGTCAAACGCTGACGATGCGAGGGAGGGCTCCCAGAAGAAGATGTGCTGTCTTCCTGATGGCCAGACTCCATGGCTGTGGGTGGTGTTCCTGCTGCTGCCATTGCTGCTGCTGCATCTATTGGGCGGCTGTTGAATAAAGAGAAACAAAGGGCCAATGAATATCTTGATATTCCATAGCCCTAGTTTGGAGGAATGGGGGATTTGATAATTACCATCTCTCATCTGCTGCTGGACTCCCCTCCCATTGTTCAGCATGCTGCTCCATTTGGGGTGGTGCTGATGGTGCTGCTGCAGATGTCTGCTGCCTTCTCCTGCTCCTGGTTCTTGGCTTGGGTGGCATGTTGGGTGTGGCTGAGGGTCCCACTGTCTTGCTTTTATATATGTCTTGTGGGCAGAGCTACTGAGCATGCTCAGACCAAAAAAAACGGATCCGGCCACCGGATCCGGCTATCGCCGGATCAGGCGCATTGCGGCGCTCATAGGCTTTCATTGTATGAAAAAGCCGGACACGCCGGATCTGGCGTGTCCGGCTTTTTCGCCGGAGACAAAAAACGTTACAGTAGCCGTTTTTTCCAGACGCCGGATCGCGTCACATTGCCGGATCCGGCGAAAATCGGATGAAACGCATGGCCATCCGGCTCGATCCGGCTCTAATGCAAGTCAATGGGGGGGGAACCGGATCCGCCATTGCATTTCGCCGGATCCGGTTTTTGTCAAAAGCGCCGGATCGCGCCTGACGGCGAAAACCTGATGTGTGAAAGAGGCCTAACTGACTCATTCCTAATATTCTCCTGCTCTCTTGTGCAGTCTAAGCTCCACCCACCTCCCAGCACTCTTCGTGTTCCAAGCAGGGAGCCACAAAGGTTGCTCTGCTACACTACTGGTGAGCGCGTGTGATGTGAGTGTTGAAATGTGGTCATGTGTCTCCACCTTACCTGGATATTGGGGTACCACAACTCAGGAGGAGGTGCAGTACCTCTGTGGCGACTGAACCCTGAGGGGCGCCACACAGTCTCCCTTACCCCTCACTTCATCATGTGCAGCCCCACTCTCCCATCATCATGTGCAGTCACTCTTACCCCCACATCATGTGCAGTCCCCTTTACCCCCCAATTCATGTGCAGTCCCCCTGAACACCCAATTCATCCTGTGCAGTCCCCCTTACTCCCACTTCATTGTGTGCAGTCCCCCTTACCCCCACTTCATCATGTGCAGTCCCCCTTCATCATGTGCAATCCCCCTTACCCCCCCATCAAGTGCAGCTGCACTCCATCATGTACAGCCCCACTCACTCCACTTCATCATGTGTAGCCCCACTCCCCCTTCATCATGTGCAGCCCCACTCACCCCACTTCATCATGTGTAGCCCCACTAACCCAACTCCATCATGTACAGCCCCACTTCCCCTTCATCATATACAGCCCCACTCCCCCTTCATCATGTGCAGCCCCACTCCCCCTTCATCATGTGCAGCCCCACTCCCCCACTCCATTATGTACAGCCCCACTCCATCATGTACAGCCCCACTCCCCCCCACTCCATCATGTGCAGCCCCACTTCCCTTCATCATGTGCAGCCCCACTCCATTATGTACAGCCCCACTCCCCCCACTACATCATGTACAGCCCCACTTCCCCCAATCCATCATGTACAGCCCCACTCCCCCATTCCATCATGTACAGCCCCACTCCATCATGTGCAGCCCCACTCCCCCAACTCAATCATGTACAGCCCCACTCCCTTTATCATGTACAGCCCCCGTTCCATCATGTAGAGCCCCCGCACCCCCCTCCATCATGTACAGCCCCATTCACCCTCCTCCATCATGTACAGCTCCTGCACCCCCCTCCATCTTGTACAGCTCCTGCACCCCCTCCATCATGTACAGCCCCATTCACCCCCCTCATGTGCAGCTCCATTCACCCCCCTCCATCATGCACAGTCATCTCCATTCTCCCCCCTCAATCATGTACAGCCCCCGCACCCCCCTCCATCATATGCAGCCCCATTCACCCCCTCCATCATGTACAGCCCCCGCACCCCCCTCTACCATATGCAGTCCCATTCACCCCCTCCATCATGTACAGGCTCAGCCCCCACACCCCCCTCCATCATGTACAGCCCCCGCACCCCCCTCCATCATGTACAGCCCCCGCACCCCCCTCCACCATATGCAGCCCCATTCATCCTCTCCATCACATGCAGCCTCATTCACCCTCCTCCATCATGTGCATCCCCAATTCACCCTCTCCATCATGTACAGCCCCCACACCCTCCTCTACCATATGCAGCCCCATTCACCCCCCTCCATCATGTACAGGTTCAGCCCCCACACCCCTCTCCATGTACAGCTGCCCCATTCACCCGCCTCCATCATTTACAGCCCCCGCACCCCCCTCCATAATGTACAGCCCCCGCACCCCCTCCATCATATACAGCCCCATTCACACCCCTCCATCATGTACAGGCTCAGCCCCCGCACCCCCCTCCATCATGTATAGCCCCATAAACCCCCCTCCATCATGTACAGCCCCCGCACCCCCCTCCACCATATGCAGCCCCATTCACCCCTCCATCATATAGAGGCTCAACCCCCACACCCCTCTCCATCATGTACAGCTGCCCCATTCACCCCCTCCATCATGTACAGCCCCAGCACCCCCCTCCATCATATGCAGCCCCATTCACCCCCCTCCATCATGTACAGGCTCAGCCCCCCACACCCCCCTCCATCATGTATAGCCCCCGCTCCCCATCCATCATGTACAGCCCCATTCACCCCCCTCCATCATGTACAGGCTCAGCCCCCACACCCCCCTCCATCACGTACAGCCCCCGCACCCCCTTCCATCATGTACAGCCCCATTCACCCCCTCCATCATGTACAGCCCCCGCACCCCGATCCATTATATGCAGCCCCATTCACCCCCCATCATGTACAGGCTCTGCCCCCGCACCCCTCTCCATCATGTACAGCTGCCCCATTCACCCCCCTCCATCATGTGCTGCCCCCTCACCCACTGATTTCATTTAAAAAAAAAAAAGTTTCCCCATACTTACCTCACAGCCGCTCCCCAGCAGCGCCTCTCTTCATCCAGCGTCCAGGCTCATGTCGGCGTCTGCGCGATGACGTCATTGTGCAGGCCCGACACCTGACCCAGAAGTAGAGAGAGGAGAGGGAGCTGCGCAGCCATCAAGGTGACAGCCGTGCACAGCAGCTGGCCCGATCCACTGTGACGCGGGCGGCTGTGTCTGCTGCGTCACAGAGCAGAGGGCACGGTTGCACTCAGTACCGGATCGCGGCTCTGAATCTCCCCGGTTCAGGGAACCGGCTGCTTTTTTAACAAGCGGTTCCACCGAACCGGGGAGAACCAGCTGAATTCCAACCCTGGTCGCATGACCGTAGGTTCTACAGAATGTGATCTGGTTTTCTCAGATGTGGAGAATTGATAAAAAAAGTTTCTGCATCTTCTCTGTTCTGTCAGTCCGTGAATATTGGACCGAAATCTGATCTCATCCAAACGCAGTCCTGTATTTGCCATGGACCCATAGAAATGAATGGACAAGTGCCATCCGATTAGGCAAATCACGTATGCTGTCATTCATTCCTTGGACCCACTCGGTCCAAGGAAAATAATTGAACATGTGCATGGCCCCATAGAATAACACGAGGATGACAGCCATGCATCAAACCATGGATAGCACTCATCGGATTTTTATGGTTGTGTGCACGAGACCTAATCCCCATAGCCTTCAATAGGACATCTGTTTATCAAATTCCATGGAAAGTGTAAGCCCCAGGTTCCAGTTTTGGGAACTGTACCTATCACACATTTACAGCATATGCAGTAAAAATGTAAAAAAAAAAAATGTATAAGAAGAGAATACTGTATATTTTTACCTATAAGTGAAAGCTAGACTTTCTAATTCTACCTGTTTAATGAAGGTAAACTTACCCTAGCACAACCTGCTCCTCACCTGTTATGTAACCTGTCCCACTTTATTTGTTCTCTGGCATCAGGATAGGTCAATATTAGATATTCTGATTTCTGTCTCATAGTTAAGCCACCAGGTTAGCTGGCGAAATGCAAGTTTTTGAGGTTGCTTCATTTGATAAGACTTTTTTCAGCAAGTGATTTTTTTTTTTATCGACAATGTTTCCTATTGTATTTACTACTAGTTAAAGTAAAAAAAAATAATATACAATCACTTTTGCAAGCAATTATTGTGCTATCTAGCATGTATGATCACTGTCAGCTGCTGCTGCCAGTTACCCTACAGCCAGACACAGAATTGTGAGAAGACAGAAATGGCTCCTCCCCATAGACTTGTAAAGGATAATTCTTTATATACAGTGAAGAAAATAATAATTATTTGATCCCTTGCTGATTCTGTAAGTTTGCCCACTGACTAAGATATGAACAGTGTATAATTTTAAGGGTAGGTTAACACTGAGAGATAGAATATCAAAACTAAAATCCAGAAAATCACATTGTATAAATTCTATACATTTATTTGCATTTTGCAGTGAGAAATAAGTATTTGATATCCTACCAACCATTAAAGAGTTCTGGCTCCTACAGACCAGTTAGATGCTCCTAATGAACTCGTTACCTGCATTACAGACAGCTGTCTTACATAGTCACCTTTATAAACGACTCCTGTCCACAGATTCAATCAAACTCTAACATCTACAACATGTGGAAGACCAAAGAGCTTTATAAGGATGAACACAGACCTGCACAAAGCTGGAATGGGTTACAAAACCATAAGTAATACGCTGGGTGAGAAGGAGACAACTATTGGTGCAATAGTAAGAAAATGGAAGAAATACAAAATGTCTGTCAATCGACATTCAGTACAGCCCCACTCCCCCTTTATCATGTACAGCCCCCGCACCCCCCTCCATCATGTAAAGCCCCATTCACCCCCCTCCATCATGTACAGCTCCCGCACCCCCCTCCATCATGTACAGCCCCATTCACCCCCCTCCATCATGTACAGCCCCCGCATCCCCCTCCATCTTGTACAGCCCCCGCACCCCCCTCCATCATGTACAGCTCCCGCACCCCCCTCCATCTTGTACAGCCCCTGCACCCCCCTCCATCAAGTACAGAAGGTCGCCCTCCCAGGGCTGTGGGGTACTCGGTACCGGGCTGGTGTCAGGGGGATGTGTCACAGCAGCGGTGACCCAGTCCGTGGCCCTGGGCGCCCAAATAATGGGGGATAATGAAATGGGTTGAATGAATAGTTTGTGACGCCACCTGTGGTGTTCGGCAAGCGAGATGTTAAGCTGACGCTGCATGCAGATCCTCTGGGGCTGGTGGTGGGTTGCAGCAGAGATGGTGAAGCTCCCCACAGGTGGAGCTGTAGCCCCAGGGCAGTGTAGATGTAAGGGGTTGAGGAGAGGCGCAAGCGGTGTAGGAGCTGGTACCCAGATGTAGCAGGGTTGGGTGTGTTAGCGCAAGAATGAATGGAGGACCCCAGGGCTTGTAGTTCCAAAGCTTTAATCACAGTCTGTAGTGCCCGCTTCCATGCCGTGTCCTCCAGGTCAGAGACCCAGACAACCTCCAGGCAAGATGGAATGCTCCCTTCCACACTCCGCCAACATGTGCCTTTCTGAACGTCTCCTCTATGGCGCCTTAAAGTGTGAAAATCTCCTAGTACTGAGTTACACTGGAGTTCCTCCTTACAAATGTTCCCAAGAACTCTATTTGTACGGCAGACAGCTGTAGCCTGCTTCGGGGACTCTCTACTCCTGAGTCCCGGCTCTCTATCCAAGTTGCTGTTGTGCCCCAAGTATTAGATGGGAGTAGTGCATTTACAGCCAACTACTCCACCGGTGTCTGCTGCAGAACCATTAGTGTCCATACAGCCTCGGGGACCGGGCCCCGGCCTTGCGCTTAGAACCTATAGGCAGGGTTCTCTCCTCTAACCCACGTCCTCTCTGTTCTCTTTTACTCCTTCGTTCCGTGCTTGCTTTCTCTCTTATGGAAGCTCAGGTTACAGTTCAATGTCTTTCTCATTCTTTTCCTTTCCCCGTGCCAGCTGGCTCAGATCACTGAGGCAGCTGCAGCACTCCTTCCTCTATCCTTCTTCCAGGGATCTCACTCCTCGCTGACCTCCTGTCAGACTGACTGACCTGTCATCCTAAAACATTCCCACTCTTTTATGTATTCTAACTCCACCCACCTCCCAGCACGTTTAGTGTTCCAAGCAGGGAGCCACCAAAGGTGCTCTGCTACCCTCTGAGCAAGGAACCGCAATGTGGCTTTGCTGAACTACTCTGTTGTGTGGGGTGCGAGTGTTGGAGCGTGGTCAGGAACCTCCACCTTACCTGGATGGTGGGGCACCACACCTTAGGAAAAGGTGCAGTACCTCTGTGGCGACTGAGCCTCAGGGGCGCCACATACACCCCTGTTTAACATAGCACATCCGCGGGCTGCAAAGCAAACAAAGTTACAATACAGGAACATACAAAAATTTTTGTAATGCTGAGTAAACATTTCTTATACTAAACTTCCCAATATGAGAGGCACGGTTTCTTGAACGTTGCAAACAATTCTTAATTAACTATCTAAATCCTAAGTCAAAAGTGCAATTGTTAATACCATGCGTAATTCAAAGTGCTTTGGTCTGTTACTCACTATCACTTCAGTATTCTTCATCAACACATTTCTTTTCTGTTACTCTACACATTCTCTTACTCTCTTTTAACTCTGGGTGATAACCGTGGTGCCTGATTCATCACCTACATTTTCAATTCTTTATTCAAATCTCTCATCTCTATATCAAAACATTCTTTATTCGATATAAAAGCTATTTACTGTCATAAAGCACAACATTATCAAATACTTTACATTAAAACTTTTCAATAATTCTTGTAAGTGCTGGACACCGCTCCCAGCCGGGATTTCTTGCAGTGTCATTTGATTGGAGTCATGCTCCAAATGAGGTAGACATCATCTTCGAAAAGTGTCCATGTAAAACCAAGAGAGGGCACCTAAAGAGGCGCAACTATTTACAACAACAGTTTTGGATCATACAGCGTTCATGATCTCCTCAGTTCCAAATAGAAAGGCTGTCAGTTGTCAGATGGTAGCTTGGCAACTAGCCCAGTTCTCCTCATCCTCCCGTTCCTCCCGGGACCGATCTAGGCTGGTCTTGTACCGCGGTGCCACCGTCAGGGGTTCTGGTATTTCCCCCCGGGGACAGTCATCCCGGTCCCAGACCAGGTCTAGCATGACCTGGCCAGCCACTGCAACCATGGTACACCCCAGGGCCTTCCCAGGTGGGGGGACATCAGACGTACCTGGGGCCTCCTGGCGGTGTGGTCCCTGCTCTGATGCAGGCATAGTGACAGTGGGCGCTGGTTGGTGAGATACGGGGGACAGCAGTGAAGCTGATGGCGGCTCCGGATCCGCGGGGTTCTCTGTAGGGACCTGCGCAGTCGCGTCAGGTCCGGGCAGGAGCTGCTCTTCCTCCACTTCGGCTCCCGGGGCCTCATACAAGTCCTCTGGTGGTGGCAGCAAGGGGGCTTCGGATGCTGCCGGTGGTGTGATGGCGGCGGCAGGTTCCACGGAATCTGCCTGGGGAAGCTCCGGTGCAGCAGCGGCGGTCACCGCAGGTGTAGGCCCCTCCTGGGCGCGTTGCCAGTTCAGCCTCCACAAGGCCTCCTGCCGCAGCCACAGACGGCACGTCAGCTGGGCAATTTCGTCCTCCAGCAGTTGGCGGTTCATCCTGGATACGGGGTCGGAGCCTTCAGCCATGGCGCCAGGGAGATCTGAGTCAACCTCCGCGCGCTCCACAGGCCTCCTTACTACTCCTTCCAAAATGGCGTTCTGGCGTTCTTCTTCCTGCCTCGGCCCCTTTCCCGCCACTGGCTTCTGCCCCTCCTTCTTGGGGCGGCGTCTTCTTCCAGCGCCTCCATACCAAGCCAGTATACGAACCCCTCGGGGGGTGGGCCATGTTGCTGTCACATAGTAATTCAGGCAGGGGAGGCCCAAGACTGTTCGCGTTCTTTTCCTAGGACCTCCCATATCGTCACGCCCTTCTTCGCCGTGCCAGCGGCCATTTTTAATGTTCATTTTACAGTCTATTAAATTGGGTCTTCGGCACATCTTCAAAAGTTTTAAGTCTTAGGCACACAGAACCCGATGGCATCGGGTTTCGTCATCCTGTTCGTGACGCCAAGTTGGGTCGCCCTCCCAGGGCTGTGGGGTACTTGCTACCGGGCCAGTGTCAGGGCGATGTGTCATAGCAGCGGTGATCCGGTCCATGGCCCTGGGCGCCCAAGTAATGGGGGATAATGTAATGGGTTGAATGAATAGTTCGTGATGCCACCTGTGGTGTTCGGCAAGCGAGATGTTAAGCCGACGCTGCGTGCAGATCCACTGGGGCTGGTGGTGTGTTGCAGCAGAGATGGTGAAGCTCCCCACAGGTGGAGCTGTAGCCCCAGGGCAGTGTAGATGTAAGGGGTTGAGGAGAGGCGCAAGCGGTGTAGGAGCTGGTATCCAGATGGAGCGGTGCTGGGTGTGTTAGCGCAAGTATGAATGGAGGACACCAGGGCTTGAAGTTCCAAAGCTTTACTCACAGTCTGTAGTGCCCGCTTCCGTGCCATGTCCTCCAGGTCAGGGACCCAGCCAACCTCCAGGCAAGATGGAATGCTCCCTTCCACACTCCACCAACATGTGCCTTTCTGAACGTCTCCTCTATAGCGCCATAAAGTGTGAAGATCTCCTAGTACTGAGTTACACTGGAGTTCCTCCTTACAAATGTTCCCAAGAACTCTACTTGTACGGCAGACAGCTGTAGCCTGCTTCGGGGACTCTCTACTCCTGAGTCCCGGCTCTCTATCCAAGTTGCTGTTGTGCCCCAAGTCTTAGATGGGAGTAGAGCATTTACAGCCTACTACTCCACCGGTGTCTGCTGCAGAACCATTAGTGTCCATACAACCTCGGGGACCGGCCCCGACCTTGCGCTTAGAACCTATAGGCAGGGTTCTCTCCTCTAACCCACGTCCTCTCTGTTCTCTTTTACTCCTTTGTTCCGTACTTGTCTTTCTCTCTTATGGAAAATCAGGTTACAGTTCAATGTCTTTCTCCTTCTTTTCTTTTCCCCGTGCCAGCTGGCTCAGAACACTGAGGCAGCTGCAGCACTCCTTCCGCCATCCCTCTTCCAGGGATCTCACTCCTCGCTGACCTCCTGTCAGACTGACTTCCAGACTGACTGAGCTGTCATCCTAAAACATTCCCACTCTTTTATGTATTCTAACTCCACCCCCCCTCCACCATATGCAGCCCCATTCACCCCCCTCCATCATTTACAGCCCCCGCACCCCCCTCCATCATGTACAGCCCCCGCACCCCCCTCCATCATATGCAGCCCCATTCACCCCCCTCCATCATGTACAGCCCCATATACCCCCCTCCATCATGTACAGCCCCATTCACCCCCCTCCATCATGTACAGGCTCAGCCCCCACACTCCCCTCCATCATGTACAGCCCCCGCACCCCTCTCCATCATATGCAGCCCCATTCACCCCCCATCATGTACAGGCTTTGCCCCCGCACCCCTCTTCATCATGTACAGCTGCCCCATTCACCCCCCTCCATCATGTACAGCCCCCGCACCCCCGTCCATCATATGCAGCCCCATTCACCCCCCCATCATGTACAGGCTTTGCCCCCGCACCCCTCTTCATCATGTACAGCTGCCCCATTCACCCCCCTCCATCATGTGCAGCCCCCTCACCCACTGAATTCATTTAAAAAAAAAAAAAAGTTTCCCATACTTACCTCACAGCCGCTCCCCAGCAGCGCCTCTCTTCATCCAGCGTCCAGGTACATGTCGGCGTCTGCGCGATGACGTCATTGTGCAGGCCCGACACCTGACCCAGAAGTAGAGAGAGGAGAGGGAGCTGCGCAGCCATCAAGGTGACAGCCGTGCACAGCACCTGGCCCGATCCACTGTGACGTGGGCGGCTGTGTCTGCTGCCGGCTGCGTCACAGAGCAGAGGGCACGGTTGCACTCAGTACCGGAACGCGGCTCTGAATCTCCCCGGTTCAGGGAACCGGCTGCTTTTTTAACAAGCGGTTCCACCGAACCGGGGAGAACCAGCTGAATTCCACCCCTGGTCGCATGACCGTAGGTTCTACAGAATGTGATCCGGTTTTCTCAGATGTGGAGAATTGATAAAAAAAGTTTCTGCGTCTTCTCTGTTCTGTCAGTCCGTGAATATTGGACCGAAATCTGATCTCATCCAAACGCAGTCCTGTATTTGCCACAGACCCATAGAAATGAATGGACAAGTGCCATCCGATTAGGCAAATCACGTATGCTGTCATTCATTCCTTGGACCCACTCGGTCCAAGGAAAAAAATTGGACATGTGCATGGCCCCATAGAATAACATGAGGATGACAGCCATGCATCAAACCATGATAGCACTCATCGGATTTTTATGGTTGTGTGCACGAGCCCTAATCCCCATAGCCTTCAATAGGACATCTGTTTATCAAATTCCATGGAAAGTGTAAGCCCCAGGTTCCAGTTTTGGGAACTGTACCTATCACACATTTACAGCATATGCAGTAAAAATGTAAAAAAAAAATGTATAAGAAGAGAATACTGTATATTTTTACCTATAAGTGAAAGCTAGACTTTCTAATTCTACTTGGTTAATGAAGGTAAACTTACCCTAGCACAACCTGCTCCGAGTCCTCACCTGTTATGTAACCTGTCCCACTTTATTTGTTCTCTGGCATCAGGATAGGTCAATATTAGATATTCTGATTTCTGTCTCATAGTTGAGCCACCAGGTTAGCTGGCGAAATGCAAGTTTTTGAGGTTGCTTCATTTGATAAGACTTTTTTCAGCAAGTGATTTTTTTTTTTTATCGACAATGTTTCCTATTGTATTTACTACTAGTTAAAGTAAAAAAAAATAATATACAATCACTTTTGCAAGCAATTATTGTGCTATCTAGCATGTATGATCACTGTCAGCTGCTGCTGCCAGTTACCCTACAGCCAGACACAGAATTGTGAGAAGACAGAAATGGCTCCTCCCCATAGACTTGTAAAGGATAATTCTTTATATACAGTGAAGAAAATAATTATTTGATCCCTTGCTAATTCTGTAAGTTTTCCCACTGACTAAGACATGAACAGTGTATAATATTAAGGGTAGGTTAAACCCTTTCTGACATCAGACGTACTATCCCGTCCATGGGACTCGGGCCCCTATGCCCATGGACAGGATAGTACGTCTAGCGCGATCAGCGGCGCCCACGTGGTGAGCGCCGCTATTCGCGGCCGGATGTCAGCTGATTATCACAGCTGACATCCGGCACTATGTGTCAGGGGCGGTCACGGACCGCCCCCGACACGTTAACCCCTTGCACACCGCGATCAAACACGCTCGCGATGTACCGGGGGTTAAAGGGAAGCTTCGGCAGGGAGGGGGCTCCCTCCGTGCTTCCCTGAGCCCCCCACGGCAGCGCAATGTGCAGCACTGCTGCGGGGGGCTCCTTGCCTGCAGGTCCCCGGATCCAAGATGGCGACGGGGACTTTCGGGGGCCTGCAGGGAGCTGGCTTCCTCAGTGCCTGCAGAGCGCAGGCATGAGGAAGTCTGATTCTATGCCTGTGACAGATCGCTGATCTGTCACAGTGATCTGTGATGTGACAGATCAGCGATCTGTCACATGACAGCTATGTCCCCCCTGGGACAATGTAATAAAGTTAAAAAAAAAAAATAGTGTAAAAATAATTTTAAAAAAAATCGCTAAATAAATTAAAAAAAAAAAATATTCCCTAATAAATTCATTTTGTGGAAATAAAAAAAAAAACAATAAAAGTACACATATTAGGTATCGCCGCGTCCGAAACGACCTGCTCTATAAACCTGTCCCATTAGTTAACCCCTTTGGCGAACCCCTTAAAAAATAAAAATAAAAAAACAAAGCAAAAAATGATTAATTATCATACCGCCGAACAAAAAGTGCAATAACGCACGATCACAAAGACGCATATAAATATCCATGGTACCGCTGAAAACGTCATCTTGTCCCGCAAAAAATGAGCCATAATACAGCATCATCAGCGAAAAAATAAAAAAGTTATAGCTCGCAGAATAAAGCGATGCAAGAATAATTATTTTTTATATAAAATTATTTTCATTGCATAAAAGCGCCAAAACATAAAAAAAGACATAAATGAGGTATCGCTGTAACCGTTCTGACCCAAAGAATAAAACCGCCTTTTACTTTTACCGCCTTTCAATTTTACTGCACGCGGAACGGTGTAAACGCACCCCCCAAAAGAAATTCTTGAAATGCTGGTTTTTGTTCATTCTGCATCACAAAAATCGGAATAAAAAGCGATCAAAAAAGTCACGCGCCCAAAAATGGTACCAATAAAAACGTCAACTCGTCCCACAAAAAAATAAGACCTCACATGACTCTGTGGGTCAAAATACCGAAAAATTATAGGTCTCAAAATGCGGTGATGCAAAAACTATTTTTACAATAAAAAGCGTCTTTTAGCGTGTGACAGCTGCTAAAAATAAAAACCCGCCATAAATAGTAAATCAATCCCCCCGTTATCACCCCCTTAGTTAGGGAAAAATAATAAAATTTAAAAAAAAGGGCTAGGGTTAGGGCTAGGGCTGAGATTAGGGTTAGGGGTGTGTTGGGGTTAGGGTTGTAGTTATAATTGGGGGGTTTCCACTGTTTGGGCACATCAGGTGCTCTCCAAACGCAACATGGCGTCTGATCTCAATTCCAGCCAATTCTGCGTTGAAAAAGTCCAATGGTGCTCCTTCCCTTCCAACCTCTGCCATGCGCCCAAACAGTGGTTTACCCCCACATATGGGGTATCAGCCTACTCAGGACAAATTGCAAAACAACTTTTGGGGTCCAATTTCTCCTGTTACCCTTAGGAAAATAAAAAATTGGGGGCAAAAATATCATTTTTGTGGAAAAAAATATGATTTTTTATTTTCACGCCAGGACGTTATAAACTTCTGTGAAGCACTTGGGGGTTCAAAGTGCTCACCACACATCTAGATAAGTTCCATGGGGGGGTCTAGTTTCCAAAATGGGGTCACTTGTGGGGAGTTTCAACAGTTTAGGCACATCAGGGGCTCTCCAAACGCGACATGACACCCGCAAACCATTCCATCAAAGTCTGCATTCCAAAACGTCACTACTTCCCTTCCCAGCCCCGACGTGTGTCCATACAGTAGTTTTCTCCCACATATGGGGTATCAGTGTACTCAGGACAAATTGGACAACAACTTTTGGGGTCCAATTTCTCCTGTTACGCTTGGGAAAATAAAAAAAATGGGGACTAAAAGATCATGTTTGTGGAAAAAATATGATTTTTTTATTTTCACGCCCGGGCGTTATAAGCTTCTTTGAAGCATTGGGAGGTTCAAAGTGTTAGGAACGCACGAGATTATAAAATATTAGCAGGTGCGTTCGCAGCCCGGGGTCCACCGTGCAGAGGTGGTACACTGCTGCTAGATAATGGCGGAACAATTAAGCGGTGTGAAAACAGTCACACGTGGGTTACGTCAACCAATGTGAACAAGAGCGAACTCTGTTAATTCACAGAGCCGCATGACCGCTGAACGTAGATGCCGGAGCCTGTTTAGCTCACAGAGCCTGGCCAAAAGAGCACACAGTGTACGGCCACAGAATTCTATCCCAAGGACACGGGGTTAGAGTCCCTCTAGGCCCACTGAGCGCGCGGTGTCGCTGCCGCGAATGCCGCTATAGACGCTGGCTAAGGAGTGTGGAGTACGTGCACTGAGGCGTGCCGAGTCACTGGTGAGGACTAATGCCTGACTCGAACTCTGACCTACCTACGCCTAAGCCTGGGCGCTAGCAGGCTAGGCTGCACAACACATGCGTACCAAGGGTAGGGGGTTCTTAATGAGTCATTCACCAGAGACATTCATACGTGCATACATCACTCACTCCTCATAGTCTAGAAATACAGTCTATCCTAGCGCATGGCCGAGAGGCCATGCGAGCCTTTTATAGCCGCAAGCGTCCGGGACCTTCCTGGCTTCTCGGATGGGCCAATCTGAACACGAGCAGGACCTGAGCACGTGACCTTCGATCTCCAATGGGAGATCACTCCACGGGCATGCTCAGTGGCCCGACATGGGGACTTAGTCCCTGGAGAATCTCGCTGCTGAGCAGCATGCACTGCCATAGCTGTGCCAGAGGTGGCAGCAGCAAGCAAACCCACCGAGCTGGTCTGGGCAGAGCGGCAGGACCGACAAGTTTGCTGAGCAACCTCCTCTGCGGCTGGAGAGGAATGTGAGACCGCCAGAAGCAAGGCTCGGGATTCCCGCTGTGCAGCGACAGGAACCCGACACCTTACATTACCCCCCCCCCAGGGCACCCGCCTCGCTCCGCTCAAATTCTGCAACAAGAAGAAGAGCGTGGATGTTCTCCACCGGCTCCCAGGTCCGAGCCTCTGGACCATGATCCTTCCAATCCACCAAATAAAACTTTTTGCCCCACATCATCGTGCATTCCACAATGGCATTGACCTCAAACTCGTCAGACGACAGGTCTGATGTCTCGGCAGATGGCTCAGAAAACCGGGACATGTGAACCGGCTTAAGGAGGAACACATGAAGTGTGTCAGAAATGGCCAAGTGTGGTGGAAGGGCCAGATGGTAGACCACAGGATTGATCGGCTCGAGGACCTTGAAAGGGCCAATATAGCACGGTGCGAACTTAGCGGATTCAACCCGCAGCCTGATGTTTCGGGCAGAAAGCCACACTAAGTCACCAGGGACAAAGGTCAGAGCAGGACGCCTGTGTGCGTCAGCGGAGGCCCTCATTCTCTCCTTGGAGGCCCAGATAGCATCCTGCGTGCGATCCCAAATGTCACATGCCTCCACCGCCCAGTCTGCCACCCTAGAGTCGGTGGATGACACGGGCATGGGCATGGGGACGTGCGGATGCTGGCCGTAATTTAAGAGGAATGGGGTCTGACCGGTGGAGTCGGCCACAGCGTTGTTTGTTGTGAGCTCATTTTCGAGTTTGCCTCTGGCTTCTGGTGAGGGTTATGGAGCTGGCTGTGCTGACAGAGAACTCACTATTCCTCTATCTGGACTCCCTCTGTTGGTGAAGGGAGGTAATGAAGCTGATCTAAATGGCAGAGACCGGCCACCTGAGGAAGAGGACTGTGATTGGCATCAGGAGTTTCTGATTGGATTTAAGGCAGCCGACTCCCTAGTTTCTTGCTGGTGATTTTTCCTGACTGTGGCTCCTGGTTTCCAGTTTGGTTCCTGCCTTCCTAAAGCTAAGTTTTCTCTGCTATTTTTCTTATGAGTTTTTGTCTGGTTTACTTAGTTTTTGTGTTCAGCCAGCCCTGGCTGGGACTGGGCTGAATCCCCATTTTGTCTCTGATCAGTTGATCTCTTTTGCTCTGTCTTCAGAATATACCTGAGTGCTGATATAGTGATTTGAAGTCTAGCGACTTCAGGGCCTTTTTCTATCAGACGTGTTGGACATTCTTTTTGGCAGGGTTTTTTGCGTGATTGCAGACAGCAGCTTTTCTTTCCTGTCCTTTTTAGTTAGTGTGGGCCCCATCGTTTGCTCAGCCTATCTTTCTACCTGTGTCTGTGTTTTCATCTTGTTTCACCGTCAATACATGTTGGGGGCTGTCTATTGCTTTGGGGTCTGCTCTGGGGCAGTTTAGATTTCCCCTTCCTTTCTTTAGGCTTATTTAGTTCTCCGGCCGTGACGAGGCGTCTAGGACCACCATGGGAACGCTCCACGGCTACTGCTAGTTGTTGTGGTTAGGATCAGGGGTCTGCAATCCGCTAGTTACCAACCTCTCTAGTTTTCTGGGTTTAGCTTGCTTTTTGTTTTTTCCTCCTTGGTGACTCATTCATAACAGAATCACCAGCCATACCGCAGATTCTAGGGTACTCAAAAGCAGGAGAGAATTGTTAAAAAAAAAAAAAGGAAAAAAAAAGTGTCAGAATTTTTTTTTTTATATGTATATTTTCTCCTCTTTTTCTCTGGGGCCGTAGGAGGATTTTTTTTTTTATGGAGATTAAGCAATTGTCTGATCGTGTGGAGCAGCTCACTGCTGAAGTGCGGGGAATTTCCGCCTATCTCACTCATTCACATGGTGTTGAACCAAGGATTCCTGCTTCTGATGTGTTTTCTGGAGATCGGTCTAAATTTTTGAATTTTAAGAATAATTGTAAATTATTTCTTGCCTTGACGCCTATCTCATCAGGGAGCTCTGCGCAGCAGGTTAAAATTGTTATCTCCTTGCATCGCGGCGATCCCCAGGATTGGGTGTTTTCTTTGACACCTGAAGATCCTGTTTTGACTAATGTGGATGCATTTTTTCAAGCCTTGGGGTTGTTATATGATGAACCTAATGCTATTGATCAAGCTGAGAGAGCCCTATTGGCTTTGAACCAGGGTCAGGATCCTGCAGAGTTATACTGTCAGAAATTCCAAAAGTGGGCAGTCCTTACTACATGGAATGATAGTGCATTGACAGCTCTCTTTCGGAAGGGTTTGTCGGAGACTTTAAAAGATACTATGGTGGGATTTCCTGTTCCCTCTGGTCTTGACGATTCTATGTCATTAGCCATTCAAGTTGATTGGCGTTTACGTGAACGCAAGACTACACGGGAGGCGCTGCCACATTTTGAACAAATGTCTGAACCTATGCAATGTGATGGAGATTTGTCTAGGGCACAACGTCAGAAGTTTAGAAGGCGTAATAAGCTGTGTTTTTTCTGTGGAGATGCCTCTCATGTTATTTCTGTCTGCCCTAAACGAGAGAAACGTTTTGCACACACATTTGCTGTGGGTGGTGTACAACCTAAGTTTCTTTTGGCAATTACTCTGATCTGCTCCTTATCCACATTTTCCGCGAAGGGTTTTGTGGATTCAGGAGCGGCCTTGAATCTAATGGACTTGGATTTTGCTAAATGTTGTGGTTTTCCTATGACACCTCTGCGGACGCCTATTCCTTTGAGGGGTACTGATGCTACTCCTTTGGCGAAGAATAAACCTCAGTTTTGGACCCAGGTGATAATGCGGGTCACCCCAGACCACCAAGAAAATTGCAGATTTTTGGTGTTGCATAATTTACATGATACCATTGTTCTGGGTTTTCCCTGGTTGCAAATCCATAATCCGGTTTTGGATTGGAAATCTGTGTCTGTGGTGAGTTGGGGTTGTCGGTGTGCTCTTGGTGACACTCCTGTTTTTCCACCTCTCCCCAGTTGCATGATGTTCCTGACTATTTGGCTGATTTTTATGATGTATTTAGTGAGAGCAAGTCTGCGTCTTTGCCTCTTCATAGGAGTTATGACTGTGCAATTGAGTTGAGACCTGGGTGTAAATTTCCCAAGGGTCGACTTTTCAATTTATCTGTACCGGAACACGAGGCTATGCGATCTTATATTAAGGAGTCGTTGGAGAAGGGTCATATTAGACCATCCTCTTCGCCCATAGGTGCTGGGGTTTTTTTTGTGGCCAAGAAGGATGGTTCATTAAGGCCTTGTATTGACTATCGTTCCCTCAACAAAATTACGGTTAAATTTCAGTATCCATTACCCCTGATTTCTGATTTATTCTCCAGAGTTAAAGGTGCTTGCTGGTTTACTAAGCTTGACCTCAGGGGGGCGTATAATCTTATTCGCATCAAGCATGGGGATGATTGGAAGATGGCGTTTAATACTCCGGAGGGACATTTTGAGTACCTGGTGATACCTTTTGGGCTCACTAATGCCCCTTCTGTCTTCCAATCCTTCATGAATGATATTTTCTGGGACTTTGTGGATAAGTTTTTGATCATCTATATGGATGATATTTTGATCTTTTCCAGGGATTGGGATTCTCATGTGGAACATGTTCGGACTGTGTTCCGGATTTTGAAGGAGAATTCCTTGTATGTTAAGGGATCAAAGTGCCTTTTTGGTGCACAGAGGATTTCATTTTTGGGATTTATTTTGTGTCCGTCAACTATTGAAATGGACCCGGCCAAGGTACAGGCCATTTATGATTGGGTTCAACCCACTTCTTGAAGGCTCTCCAGAAGTTTTTGGGTTTTGCTAATTTTTATCGTAAATTTATAGCTAATTTTTCTGGTATTGCTAAACCACTGACTGATTTAACTAAGAAGGGTGTTGATGTGCTGAATTGGTCTTCAGAGGCTGTTTCGGCCTTTCAGGAGCTGAAGCGGAGGTTCACTTCTGCCCTGGTTTTGCGGCAACCTGATGTCTCACTTCCTTTTCAGGTGGAGGTAGACACTTCACAGATTGGTGCAGGAGCTGTTTTGTCCCAAAAACATCCGGTGACGTCTAAAATGAATCCCTGTGCCTTCTTTTCCCGAAAGTTCTCCCCATCTGAACGCAACTATGATGTGGGGAATCGGGAATTGTTAGCCATGAAATGGGCATTTGATGAGTGGAGACATTGGTTGGAGGGAGCTAGACATCAAGTTGTGGTCCTCACTGACCACAAGAATTTGATTTACCTTGAGTCGGCCAAACGCTTGAATCCTAAACAGGCTAGGTGGGCCTTGTTTTTAACGCGTTTTGATTTTTTGGTCTCCTTTCTTCCAGGCACTAAGAATGTTAAGGCTGACGCCCTTTCTAGGAGTTTCTTTGCTGATTCTCCTATTGTGACCAAGCCTACTACCATCCTAGGTGAGGGGGTAGTTCTTTCTGCCATCTCGCCCGATTTGAGACGTGCTCTGGAAGAATTCCAGGAGGACAAACCTGAGCGTTGTCCTATGGGAAAATTGTATGTTCCTGACCAGTGGAGGAAGAGAGTGATGTCTGAAGTTCATTGCTCCGCATTGGCTGGTCATC
Source organism: Dendrobates tinctorius (assembly GCF_039654945.1). Classification (NCBI taxonomy): domain Eukaryota; kingdom Metazoa; phylum Chordata; class Amphibia; order Anura; family Dendrobatidae; genus Dendrobates; species Dendrobates tinctorius. The sequence continues at coordinate 17,400,319 of NW_027361814.1, read as the reverse complement.
CAGGTATTTTTGGTACCAGAGATTTGGTGAGTCGGTCTTTTTGGTGGCCCGCCTTATCTCTTGATGTCAGGAATTTTGTGCAGTCCTGTGGGACTTGTTCCCGGTCAAAACCCTGTTCTCGCTCTAGTGGGTTGTTCATGCCCTTGCCGGTGCCTAAGAGGCCATGGACCCATATTTCAATGGATTTTATTTCTGATCTTCCAGTCTCTCAGAGAATGACTGTTATCTGGGTGATTTGTGATAGATTCTCTAAGATGGTCCATCTTGTACCACTCCCAAAGTTGTCATCTTCCTCAGAGTTGGTACCCTTGTTTTTACAACAGGTGGTCCGGTTGCATGGGATTCCTGAGAACATTGTATCGGACAGAGGAGTTCAGTTTGTTTCCAGATTCTGGAAAGCCTTTTGTTCCAAGCTGGGAATTCAGTTGTCCTTCTCCTCTGCGTTTCACCCTCAGACGAATGGGCAGACGGAGAGAACAAACCAGACTTTGGAGTCCTATTTGGGATGTTTTATATCTGCTGATCAGGATGATTGGGTTTGATTTTTGCCCTTGGCCGAATTCGCTTTAAATAATAGAGCTAGTTCTGCCACCTTGATGTCGCCCTTTTTCTGTAACTTTGGGTTTCATCCTCGATTTTCTTCAGGGCATGTGGAATCTTCAGCCTGCCCAGGTGTTGACACTGTGGTAGAGAGAATGCAGCAGATTTGGGACCAAGTAGTGGATAAGTTGTCTCTCTCCCAGGAAAAGGCCAGCGGTTTTCTAACCGACATAGGACCATTGGTCCCCGGGTTTAAAGTGGGCGATATGGTTTGGTTGTCATCAAAGAATATCTCTATGAAGGTGGCTTCTCCAAAGTTCAAGCCAAGATTTATTGGACCTTACAAGATTTTGGAGATTCTTAATCCGGTTTCTTTTCGATTGGCTCTTCCTGTTACGTTTAAGATCCATAACGTGTTTCATAAGTCGCTGTTGAAGAGATATGTTGAGCCAGTAGTTCCTATGGCTGCACCTCCTGACCCTGTATTGGTTGAAGGTAATGTGGAATATGAGGTAGAGAAAATACTGGATTCTCGTCTGGCTAGATGGAGACTCCAGTATTTGGTCAAGTGGAAGGGTTATGACCAGGAGGACAATTCTTGGGTCTCTGCCTCTGATATTCATGCCGATAGATTGGTTCGTGCTTTTCATGGGGCCCATCCTGATCGGCCTGGTGGCTTGGATGATGGTTCGGTGACCCCTCCTCAAGGGGGGGTACTGTTGTGAGCTCATTTTCGAGTTTGCCTCTGGCTTCTGGTGAGGGTTATGGAGCTGGCTGTGCTGACAGAGGAATAGTGAGTTCTCAATCTGGACTCCCTATGTTGTAATAAAGCTGATCTAAATGGCAGAGACCGGCCACCTGAGGAAGAGGACTGCGATTGGCATCAGGAGTTTCTGATTGGATTTAAGGCAGCCGACTCCCTAGTTTCTTGCTGGTGATTTTTCCTGACTGTGGCTCCTGGTTTCCAGTTTGGTTCCTGCCTTCCTAAAGCTAAGTTTTCTCTGCTATTGTTCTTATGAGTTTTTGTCTGGTTTACTTAGTTTTTGTGTTCAGCCAGCCCTGGCTGCGACTGGGTTGAATCCCCATTTTGTCTCTGATCAGTTGATCTCTTTTGCTCTGTCTTCAGAATATACCTGAGTGCTGATATAGTGATTTGAAGTCTAGCGACTTCAGGGCCTTTTTCTATCAGATGTTTTGGACATTCTTTTTGGCAGGGTTTTTTGCATGATTGCAGACAGCAGCTTTTCTTTCCTGTCCTTTCTAGTTAGTGTGGGCCCCATTGTTTGCTCAGCCTATCTTTCTACCTGTGTCTGTGTTTTCATCTTGCTTCACCGTCAATACTTGTTGGGGGCTGTCTATTGCTTTGGGGTCTGCTCTGGGGCAGTTTAAATTTTCCCTTCCTTTCTTTAGGCTTATTTAGTTCTCCGGCCGTGACGAGGTGTCTAGGACCACCGTGGGCATGCTACTAGTTGTTGTGGTTAGGATCAGGGGTCTGCAATCCGCTAGTTACCAACCTCTCTGGTTTTCTGGGCTTAGCTTGCTTTTTTGTTTTTTCCTCCTCGGTGACTCATTCATAACAGCTGTTCAAAGCAAACTCCACCCACGGCAGCATGGATGCCCAGTCATCCTGCCTGGCCAAGACAAAATATCGCAGATATGTCACCAGGGTCTGGTTGGCTCTCTCAACCAACCCGTTCGTCTCAGGATCATAGGCCGAGGAGAGATTTAGCTCGATGCTGAGCAGAGAACAGAACTCTCTCCAGAACCGAGACGCAAACTGAGGACCCCGGTCGCTGACAATCTTATCCGGCATGCCGTGCAGGTGGAAGACATGTTTAATAAACAACGCTGCCAGGCCCCATGCAGAAGGTAGCCGCGAGAGTGGCACCAGATGCACCATCTCGGAGAAATGATCGGTGACCACCCAAATGACTGTGCTGCCACTGGACTTGGGCAGACCCACCACAAAGTCCATACCGACCATCTCCCAGGGCCTGTCTGCTACCAGCAGGGGATAGAGTAACCCAGTGGGCCACTGCCGAGAGGACCGACTCTGGGCGCAAGAGACGCACGCCTGAATATAGTCCCTGACGTCACAGGCCATATGTGGCCACCAGTACGTCCTTGCCAGGAGATCAGAGGTCCGCTTGGTCCCAAAATGTCCCTCCACCCTGGGCGAATGAGCCCAAGAAAGGACCTCCGGTCGCAGATGGGCAGGGACAAAAGTCTTGCCTGGAGGTACCGACTCGAGAGCAACCAGAGCCACGGTCCTCAGGCTCTCCGATGGGCCTATCAGCCGAGGCTCCTCCTCCTCCAATGACACCACGGGGCGAGAAAGAGCGTCATTCCCGGACGTTCTTCTCCCCGGAGAGAAAATGCAGGGTGAAATGGAATCGGGAGAAGAACAAGGACCATCTGGCCTGGCGAGAATTCAGCTGCTGGGCTGTCTGTAGATAGACCAAATTTTTGTGGTCAGTGAACACCTGGAAAGGGTGGCGAGCCCCCTCCAGGAGGTGTCTCCACTCTGAGAAGGCCAGCTTCATTGCTAGCAACTCCCTGTCCCCTATGGAATAATTCCTCTTCGCCGGTGTGAAGGTCTTAGAGAAGAAGAAGCATGGGTGCTTCCGACCTTGCGCGTCCTTCTGGAACAGGATCGCTCCAGCACCGACGGAAGAGGCATCCACCTCCAGAATGAAGGGCTTATCTACATCGGGGCGATGTAGAATGGGAGCGCTAGCGAAGTGGGATTTAATAATGGCGAAGGCCTTGGAGACAGTTTCCGACCACAGTTTGGGGTTTGCACCCTTCTTGGTGAGGGCTACCAAGGGCGCTACCAAAGTTGAGAAATGGGGGATGAATTGGCGATAGTAATTTATGAACCCCATAAAGCGCTGCGCCGCTTAGAGAGAATGGGGTTCCTGCCAAATCCATCACCGCCTGTAGTTTGGCAGGATCCATGGCCAACCCCTGGGCCGAGATGATATAGCCCAGGAAAGGCAAGGACTCCTGCTCAAACACACATTTCTCCAACTTGGCGTAAAGGTAGTTTGCCCGCAGGAGATTGAAAACCTTGCGAACATCTCTCCGGTGGGAGTCAATATCTGGAGAGTAAATGAGAATATCGTCCAGATAGACTACTACCGAGGTGGTAAGCATATCCCGGAAGATGTCATTCACAAAGTCTTGGAAGACTGCTGGAGCATTACATAGCCCGAAGGACATCACCAGGTATTCATAGTGCCCATCTCTGGTGTTAAATGCTGTCTTCCATTCGTCCCCCTCACGGATACGAATCAGGTTATAGGCTCCTCGCAGATCAAGCTTAGTAAACACTCTTGCTCCCCGTAGCCTATCAAACATTTCCGATATTAGGGGTAGAGGATACTTGTTCTTAACAGTTATGGCGTTAAGACCCCTGTAATCGATGCATGGATGTAATTCTCCGTTCTTCTTGTGGACAAAGAAGAATCCCGCTCCCGCCGAAGACACCGACTTCCTAATGAATCCTCTTGCCAGATTCTCCCTGATATACTGAGACATGGCCTCTGTCTCTGGGAGAGATAAGGGGTAGACTCGACCCCGAGGAGGCTCAGCACCGGGCAAGAGGTCAATAGGACAGTCGTAAGGGCGGTGCGGCGGAAGGGTCTCCGCCGCCTTCTTGGAGAAAACGTCTGCATACTGCTGATACGGCTTGGGAAGCGAGGAGAGATCTGCAGGAACCTCAGAGATAGTGACCTGTACGCTGTCCCTCAGACACCTCACCTCGCAGGACTTGCTCCAACCGAGGATTTTTCCGGAGGACCACTCTATGTGAGGAGATTGAGCTCGTAACCAAGGACCCCTTAGGAGGACCTCGTCGATACCTTCGGGCATGACAAGAAGAGACAGCATCTCCTGATGGGAAGGAGACAGTGAGAGTCTCAGTGGAGCCGTGTGGTGGGTGATTTGGGACGGGAGTGTCGCACCATTCACTACTCTGATAGTGACGGGTTGAGGTAGCAGGACCAGGGGGATTGCATGTTGTTGGGTGAAGGCAGACGACATGAAATTGCCCTCCGCTCCAGAGTCCACACAAACCTCCACAACCAGAGTGGAAGAATCAAACTCTAATGCCCCTTTAAACAGGAGCTCGGAGGAGAAAGTCACTGTGTCTAGTAGGCCCCCTCCGATAACCACTAGACGAGAGCGTTTCCCGGCCGCTGTGGGCACTGGTTAGCAAGGTGCCCAGTCTGCCGACAATGGGAACAGACTGAAGGTACCCGCGCGGACCGGACCCTGGACCCCGTGCAGGATACCTCCATGGCCTCTGGAGGCTCAGGCGGCTGACCGGGAGGTTTCAGCGGTCTAGCAAAATTAGGAGCCAACCTATATTGTCGGCGTGACTTGGAGCGCTCCAGCCCTCGCTCAGTGAAGCGAATGTTAATTCGGGTGGAGACAGTAATGAGCTCCTCCAAAGTGGTGGGCACCTCCCTGGTGGCCAGGGCGTCTTTAACATGACCAGCCAGACCTCTCCAGAATATAGGTATGAGAACCTTATCTGGCCACTTAAGCTCTGAGGCCAGAGTTCTGAAGAGGATGGCATACTGACTTGACCAGAGATGAACCCTGGGTTAGGGCCAGCAACTGAAGTGCGGTGTCGTGCGTGACCCGAGGCACCAGGAACACCTGCTTCAGAGTGACCAGAAAATGGTTGGCACTCTGTACCAGGGGATCTCCACACTCCCACAGCGGGGTGGCCCACTCCAAGGCCCTGCCCCACAGAAGGGAGATGATAAAACCCACCTTGGCCCGCTCAGAGGGAAATCGTGTGGCCAGCAACTCCAGGTGAATGGAGAGCACTGACTCACAAAACCCCTGCATGAAGCACTATCACCCGAGAACTTCTCGGGCAGCGGGAGGCGAGACAAGGTCGGGGCAGGGCTGGCCATGGAGACACGGGCGACAGCCTCTGTAGCTGCTTGAACAGAGACAGAGGTAACATCCGCAGCTGAGGTGGAATGCTCTAGCGCTGCCAACCTACCCTCCAGCTGCTGGATGTATCTATGCAGTCATTGTTCGTCCACCATTATTAGCCAGACCCTGGCGCTAGGATGATGTTAGGGCTGGCGGAACGCACCAAATTATAAAATAGTGGTAGGTGCGTTCGCAGCCCGGGGTCCACCGTGCAGAGGTGGTACACTGCTGCTAGATAATGGCGGAAGAATTAAGCGGTGTGAAAACAGTCACACATGGGTTACGTCACCCAATGTGAACAAGAGCGAACTCTGTTAATTCACAGAGCCGCACGACTGCTAAACATAGATGCCGGAGCCTGTTTAGCTCACAGAGCCCGGCCAAAAGAGCGCACAGTGTATGGCCACAGAACTGTACCCCAAGGACACAGGGTTAGAGTCCCTCTAGGCCCACTGAGCACGCGGCGTCGCTGCCTCGAACTCCGCTATAGATGCTGGCTAAGGAGTGTGGAGCACGTGCACTGAGGCGTGCCGAGTCACTGGTGAGGACTAATGCCTGACTCGAACTCTGACCTACCTACGCCTAAGCCTGGGCGCTAGCAGGCTAGGCTGCACAACACATGCGTACCAAGGGTAGGGGTTTCTTAATAAGTCATTCACCAGAGATATTCATACGTACATACATCACTAACTCCTCATAGTCTGAAAATACAGTCTATCCTAGCGCATGGCCAAGCGGCCATGTGAGCCTTTTATAGCCGCGAGCGTCCGGGACCTTCCTGGCTTCTCGGATGGGCAAATCTGAACACGAGCAGGACCTGAGCACGTGACCTTCGATCTCCAATGGGAGATCACTCCGCGGGCATGCTCAGTGGCCCGACATGGGGACTTAGTCCCTGGAGAATCTCGCTGCTGAGCAGCATGCATTTTCATAGCTGTGCCAGAGGTGGCAGCAGCAAGCAAGCCCACGGAGCTGGTCTGGGCAGAGCGCCAGGACTGACGAGTTTGCTGAGCAACCTCCTCTGCGGCTGGAGAGGAATGGGAGATCGCCGGAAGCAAGGCTTGGGATTCCCGCTGTGCAGCGACAGGAACCCGACGCCTAACACAAAGTGATCACCACACATCTAGATAAGTTCCTTAGCGGATCTAGTTTCCAAAATGGGGTCACTTGTGGGGGGTTTCCACTATTTAGGTACATCAGGAGCTCTCCAAAGGCAACATGACACCAGCAGACCATTCCATCAAAGTCTGCATTTCAAAACGTCACTACTTCCCTTCCGAGCCCCGACGTGTGCCCATTCAGTTGTTTTCTCCCACATATGGGGTATCAGGGTACTCAGGACAAATTGGATAACAACTTTTGGGGTCCAATTTCTCCTGTTACCCTTGGGAAAATAAAAAAATTGGGGACTAAAAGATTATGTTTGTGGAAAAAATATGATTTTTTTATTTTCATGACTGGGTGTTATAAGCTTCTATGAAGCACTGGGGGGTTCAAAGTGCTCACCACACATCTAGATAAGTTTCTTAGGGGGTCTAGTTTCCAAAATGGTGTCATTTGTGGGGGGGTTTCCACTGTTTAGGCACATCAGGGGCTTTCCAAACGCGGGATGGCGTCCAATCCCAAATCCAGTCAAAAAAGTAAAATGGCGCTGCTTCCCTTCCGAGCTCTGCCACGCGCCCAATAGTGGTTTACCCCCACATATGGGGTATCAGCGTACTCAGGACAGATTGCACAATAACTTTTGGGGTCCTGTTACCCTTGGAAAAATAAAAATTGAGAGTGAAAAGATAATTTTTGTGGAAAAAATATGATTTTTTAATTGTACGGCTGTACGTTATAAACTTCTGTGAAGCCCTTGTGAGTTCAAAGTTCTCACCACATATCTAGATAAGTTCCTTGGGGGGTCTAGTTTCCAAAATGGGGTCATTTGTGGGGGGTTTCCACTGTTTAGGTACATTAGGGCCTCTCCAAATGTGACATGGCGTCCGATCTGAATTCCAGCCAATTTTGCATTGAAAAAGTCAAACGGCGCTCCTTCCCTTCTGAGCTCTGCCATGCGCCAAAACAGTGGTTCCCCCACATATCAGGTATCAGCATACTCAGGACAAATTGCACAATAACTTTTGCAGTCTAATTTCTCCTGTTACCCTTGGTAAAACAAAAAAAATCGGATCTGAAGTAATTTTTTTTGTGAAAAAAGTTAAATGTTCATTTTTTTTTTAAACATTCAAAAAATTCCTGTGAAGCACCTGAAGGGTTAATAAACTTCTTGAATGTGGTTTTGAGCACCTTGAGGGGTGCAGTTTTTAGAATGGTGTCACTTTTGGGAATTTTCTATCATTAAGACCCCTCAAAGTGACTTCTAATGTGATGTGGTCCGTAAAAATAAAATGGTGTTGCAAAAATGAAAAATCATTGGTTAACTTTTAACCCTTATAACTTCCTAACAAAAAAAAATTTTGGTTCCAAAATTGTGCTGATGTAAAGTAAACATGTGGGAAATGTTACTTATTAAGTTTTTTGTGTGCTATATTTCTGTGATTTAAGGGCATAAAAATTAAAAGTTGGAAAATTGCAACATTTTCAAAATTTTCGCCAAATTTCCATTTTTTTCACAAATAAACGCAAGTTATTTGAATGAAATTTTACCACTAACATGAAGTACAATATGCCACGAGAAAAAAATGTCAGAATCACCAGGATCCATGGAAGCGTTTCAGAGTTACTACCTCAAAAAGGGACAGTGGTCAGAATGGTAAAAATTGGCCCGGTCAAATCACCCTTGGGGTAAAGGGGTTAATATTAACATTGAGAGATAGAAAATCACATTGTATAAATTCTATACATTTATTTGCATTTTGCAGTGAGAAATAAGTATTTGATATCCTACCAACCATTAAAGAGTTGTGGCTCCTACAGACCAGTTAGATGCTCCTAATCAACTCGTTACCTGCATTACAGACAGCTGTCTTACATAGTCACCTTTATAAAAGACTCCTGTCCACAGATTCAATCAAACTCTAACATCTACAACATGTGCAAGACCAGCTTTATAAGGATGAACACAGACCTGCACAAAACTGGAATGGACTACAAAACCATAAGTAAGATGCTGGGTGAAAAGGAGGTGGGTCGCCCCGTCCCAGGGCTGTGGGGTACTCGGTACCAGGCCGGTGTCAGGGGGATGTGTCACAGCAGCAGTGAGCCGGTCCGTGGCCCTGGGCGCCCAATGATGGTTGTTTATGTACAGTTTATATGAATAGTTTGTGACGCCACCTGTGGTGTCCGGCAAGGGTGGTGTTAAGCCGACACTGCATGCAGATCCTCTGGGACTGGAGTAGCTCCCCACAGGTGGAGTTGTAGTCCCAGGGCAGTGTAGGGGTGACAATGGAGGAGAGGCGCAGATGGTGTAGGTGCTGTTATCCCAAATGTAGCCGTGCGGGAATAACTGGAGGACACCAGGGTTCCAAAGCTTTACTCACAGTCTGCTGTTCACACAGGTGCCTGCCTCCGCGCCGTGTTCTCCGGGTCAGGGCTCCAGCCAACCTCCAGACAAGATAGGATTCTCCCCACCATCACTCCGCCAACATGTACCTTCCTGAACGTCTCCTCTATGCGCCTTTAAGTGTGAAGTACCCCAGTACCGTGGTTCCCTGGAGTACCTCTTGTCTCGGGTTCCTAAGACCCTTACTTGTATGACAGACAGCTGTAGCCTGATCAGGGATCTCTATCTCCAGAGTCCCGGCTCACTATTAAGGTGCTGTTGTGTCCCAAGTCTATGATGGGAGTAAGGCGTTAGCGGCTCACTACTCCACCGGTGTCTGTTGCTGGATATGAAAGTTCCGATCAACCTCGGGGACCGGGCCCCGGCCTTTGCGCTCTGGATTGGAAGGGTTATCTATCTTTCTTCAACCTGCTTCCCACCGTCCTTCTGTCTCCTTCGTTCCGATCTGTTCTATCTTTCTTATGGAATCTGTAGTCTCAAGTCTACGTCTCTTCTCCTTCTCTTCCTTCCCGTGCCGGCTGGCCCAGCTCACTGGGGCAGCTGCAGCACTCCTTCCTCCATCCCTTCTTCCAGGGATCCTCACTCCTCACTCAGTGACTTCCTGACTGACTGACCTCTAATTCTACACTTTCCCTCTCGTTTATATCTAACGCCACCCGCCTCCCAGCACATCTTGTGTTACGAAGCAAGGGACCACAAAAGGTACTCTATTACCTTTCCAGCATGAAGCATGGATGGGCCCCTGCTGAACTATCCTGTGTGTGGGGTGCAGGTGTAGGAGCGTGGCTGGGAGTTCCCACCTTACCTGGATGGTGGGGTACCACACCTTAGGAGAAGGTGCAGTACCTCTGTGGCGACTGAAGCCTCAGGGGCAGCACAGAGGCAACTATTGGTGCAATAGTAAGAAAATGGAAGAAATACAAAATGACTGTCAATCGACATCAGTACAGACCCCCTCCCCTTTTATCATGTACAGCCCCCGCACCCCCCTCCATCATGTACAGCCCCATTCACCCCCCTCCATCATGTACAGCTCCCGCACCCCCCTCCATCTTGTACAGCCCCCGCACCGCATTCATCATGTACAGCCCCATTCACCACCCCATGTGCAGCTCCATTCACCCTCCCTCCATCATGTACAGTCAGCTCCATTCACCCCATCCATCATGTACAGCCCCCGCACCCCTTCTACCATATGCAGCCCCATTCACCCCCTTCCAACATGTGCAGCCCCATTCACCCCCTCCATCATGTACAGCCCCCGCACCCCCTCTACCATATGCAGCCCCATTCACGCCCCTCCATCATGTACAGGCTCAGCCCCCACACCCCCCTCCATCATGTACAGCCCCCGCACCCCCTCCACCATATGCAGCCCCATTCACCCCCCTCCATCATGTGCAACCCCATTCACCCCCCTCCATCATGTACAGCCCCCGCACCCCCCTGTACCATATGCAGCCCCATTCACCCCCCTCCATCATGTACAGGCTCAGCACCCACACCCCTCTCCATCATGTACAGCTGCCCCATTCACCCCCCTCCATCATTTACAGCCCCCGCACCCCCCTCCATCATATGCTGCCCCATTCACCCCCTCCATCATGTATAGCCCCATAAACCCCCTTCCATCATGTACAGCCCCCGCACCCCCCTCCATCATATGCAGCCCCATTCACCCCCCTCCATCATGTACAGGCTCAGCCCCAGCACCCCCTTCCATCATGTACAGCTGCCCCATAAACCCCCCTCCATCATGTACAGCCCCATAAACCCCCCTCCATCATGTACAGCCCCATTCACCACCCTCTCATGTACAGGCTCAGCCCCAACACCCCCCTCCATCATGTACAGCCCAATTCACCCCCCTCAATCATGTACAGACTCAGCCCCCGCACCCCTCTCCATCATGTACTGCTGCCCCATTCACCCCCCTCCATCATGTACAGCCCCATAAACCCCACTCCATCATGTACAGCCCCATTCACCACCCCCTCATGTACAGGCTCTGCCTCCGCACCCCTCTCCATCATGTACAGCTGACCCATTCACCCCCTCCATCATGTGCTGCCCCCTCACCCACTAAATTCATTTAAAAAAAAAAGTTTCCCCATACTTACCTCACAGCCGCTCCCCAGCAGCGCCTCTCTTCATCCAGCTTCCAGGTACATGTCGACATCTGCGTGATGATGTCATCGCGCAGGCCCGACACCTGACCCAGAAGTAGAGAGAGGAGTGAGAGGGAGCTGCGCGGCCATCAAGGTGACAGCCGTGCCCAGCACCTGGCCCGATCCACTGTGATGCGGGCGGCTTTGTCTGCTGCCGGCTGCGTCACAGAGCAGAGGGCACGGTTGCACACAGTACCGGATCGCGGCTCTGAATCTCCCCGGTTCAGGGAACCGGCTGCTTTTTTAACAAGCGGTTCCACCGAACCGGGGAGAACCAGCTGAATTCCACCCCTGGTCGCATGACCGTAGGTTCTACAGAATGTGATCCGGTTTTCTCAGATGTGGAGAATTGATAAAATGAATGGACAAGTGCCATCCGATTAGGCAAATCACGTATGCTGTCATTCATTCCTTGGACCCACTCGGTCCAAGGAAAAAAATTGTACATGTGCATGGCCCCATAGAATAACACGAGGATGACAGCCATGCATCAAACCATGATAGCACTCATCGGATTTTTATGGTTGTGTGCACGAGACCTAATCCCCATAGCCTTCAATAGGACATCTGTTTATCAAATTCCATGGAAAGTGCAAGCCCCAGGTTCCAGTTTTGGGAACTGTACCTATCACACATTTACAGCATATGCAGTAAAAATGTAAAAAAAAATGTATAAGAAGAGAATACTGTATATTTTTACCTATAAGTGAAAGCTAGACTTTCTAATTCTACCTGTTTAATGAAGGTAAACTTACCCTAGCACAACCTGCTCCTCACCTGTTGTGTAACCTGTGCCCACTTTATTTGTTCTCTGGCATCAGGATAGGTCAATATTAGATATTCTGATTTCTGTCTCATAGTTGAGCCACCAGGTTAGCTGGCGAAATGCAAGTTTTTGAGGTTGCTTCATTTGATAAGACTTTTTTCAGCAAGTGATTTTTTTTTTTATCCACAATGTTTCCTATTGTATTTACTACTAGTTAAAGTAAAAAAAAATAATATACAATCACTTTTGCAAGCAATTATTGTGCTATCTAGCAAGTATGATCACTGTCAGCTGCTGCTGCCAGTTACCTTACAGCCAGACACAGAATTGTGAGAAGACAGAAATGGCTCCTCCCCATAGACTTGTAAAGGATAATTCTTTATATACAGTGAAGAAAATAATAGTTATTTGATCCCTTGCTAATTCTGTAAGTTTGCCCACTGACTAAGACATGAACAGTGTATAATTTTAAGGGTAGGTTAACACTGAGAGATAGAATATCAAAAGTAAAATCCAGAAAATCACATTGTATAAATTCTATACATTTATTTGCATTTTGCAGTGAGAAATAAGTATTTGATATCCTATCAACCATTAAAGAGTTCTGGCTCCTACAGACCAGTTAGATGCTCCTAATGAACACGTTACCTGCATTACAGACAGCTGTCTTACATAGTCACCTTTATAAACGACTCCTGTCCACATATTCAATCAAACTCTAACATCTATAACATGTGGAAGACCAAAGAGCTTTATAAGGATGAACACAGACCTGCACAAAACTGGAATGGGTTACAAAACCATAAGCAAGACGCTGGGTGAGAAGGAGACAACTATTGGTGCAATAGTAAGAAAATGGAAGAAATACAAAATGACTGTCAATCGACATCAGTACAGCCCCACTCCCCCTTTATCATGTACAACCCCGCACCCCCCTCCATCATGTACAGCCCCTGCACCCCCCTCCATCATGTAAAGCCCCCTTCACCCCCCTCCATCATGTACATACAGCCTCCGCACCCCCTCCATCATGTACAGCCCCATTCACCCCCCCATCATGTACAGCTCCCGCACCCTCCCTCCGTCTGTAAATGCCCTGCTCCCATCTAAGACTTGAGGGCACAACAGCAGCTTGGATAGAGAGCCGGGACTCAGGAGAAGGGAGTCCCCGAAGCAGGCTACAGCTGTCTGCCGTGCAAGTAAGGTACTTGAGAACATCTGTCAGGAGGAACTCCAGTGTATCTCAGTACTAGGAGATCTTCACCCAAATAGGCGCTAGGAAGGAGACTGCACAGCCCTTCTGCGGAGAGAGAATCCTGAGCTGCTTCCAGGCTAGCCTGCTCCCATACCATCTGTAATCAGGACCCTGGACTGCATTTATCAAGTAAAGGTACAGAAACTGTAACCGCTGTGTCTTTGTCTGCTTCCTACCCTTACGGCACTGCTACATCCCCGTGCCAGCCACATCTACACTGCCCTGGGACTACAGCTTCACCTGTGGGGAGCTTTTACATCTTTGCTGCACCATACTATCAGTCCCAGTGGATCTGCATGTGGGTCGCCCTCCCAGGGCAGTGGGGTACTCGGTACCGGGCCGGTGTCAGGGGGATGTGTCACAGCGGCGGTGATCCGGTCCGTGGCCCTGGGCGCCCAATCAATGGTGGATTAAGTAATAGTTTGAATGAATAATTCATGACGCCACCTGTGGTGTTCGACAAGTGAGGTGTTAGGCCGACGCTGCGTGCAGATCCACTGGGACTGATGGTGTGTTGCAGCAAAGATGGTGAAGCTCCCCACAGGAGGAGCTGTAGTCCAAGGGCAGTGTAGATGTAGTGACACTGAGATGGTGTAGTGTCTGGCGCAGGAATGAAAAAAGGACACCAGGGTTTGTAGTTCCAAGGCTTTACTCACAGTCTGTAGTGCACACAGGTGCCTGCCTCTGTACTGTGTCCTCCGGGTCAGAGACTCAGCCAACCTCCAGGCAAGATGGAATGCTCCCTTCCAACACTCCGCCAATGTGTGCCTTTCTGAACATCTCTTCTATAGCGCCTTTAAGTGTGAAGATCTCCTAGTAGTGAGTTACACTGGAGTTCCTCCTTACAGATGTTCCCAAGAACCTTACTTGTACGGCAGACAGCTGTAGCCTGCTTCGGGGACTCCCTTCTCCTGAGTCCTGGCTATCTATCCGTATTGCTGTTGTGCCCCAAGTCTTAGATGGGAGTAGTGCATTTACAGCCTACTACTCCACTGGTGTCTGCTGCAGAACCATTAGTGACCATACAACCTCGGGGACAGGGCCCCGGCCTTGCGCTTAGAACCTATAGGCAGGGTTCTCTCCTAACCCACGTCCTCTCTGTTCTCTTTACTCCTTCGTTCCGTACTTGTCTTTCTCTCTTATGGAAGCTTAGGTTACAGTTCTACGTCTTTCTCCTTCCTTTCCTTGTGCCAGCTGGCTCAGATCACTGAGACAGCTGCAGCACTCCTTCTTCCATCCCTCTTCCAGGGATCCTCACTCCTCTCAGAGTGACTCCCTAACCGACTGACCTTCTGTCAGACTGACCTGTAATTCTCCACTTTCCCACTCTTTTATGTACTCTGAACTCCACCCACCTCCCAGCACGTCCAGTGTTCCTAGCAGGGAGCCACCAAAGGTGCTCTGCTACTCTCTAAGTATGGAGCCGCAATGTGGTTATGCTGAACTACCCTGTTGTGTGGGATGCGAGTGTTGGAGCGTGGTCAGGAGTTCCCACCTTACCTGGATGGTGGGGAACTACACCTTAGGAGAAGGTGCAGTACCTCTGTGGCGACCGAGCCTCAGGGGCACCACACATGCAGCGTCGGCTTAACATCTCACTTGCCAAACACCACAGGTGGCGTCACGAACTATTCATTCAACCCATTACATTAACCCCATTACTTGGGCGCCCAGGGTCACGGACCGGGTCACTGCTGCTGTGACACATCCCCCCGACACCGGCCCGGTACCGTGTACCCCACAGCCCTGGGAGGGCGACCCAACTTGGCGTCACGAACAGGATTACGGAGCCCGGTACCCTCCCGGGTCCTGTGTGCCATAGATGGTGTTTGTGAAAAAGACTGTGTGTGAAATTGGCGCCAGCTGCCGCCATTGCCGCGCTGCTTGGCGTGCACGGGAAGAAGGGGCAGGCCTTCGTGGGCGGCGCCTGCCGCAGAGCGCGAAAAAGTGAAGTGCCGCGCGGGAAGAGAGGACAGCGCGCGAAAAGGGGAGGAGCTGCGGCCTAGAGTCCGGAGCGTCGGGCCTGTGAAGCAGCCGCCGGTGAGCTTGCACAACCCCCGACCCTGGCTATCGTTAACTGGGGGGGAAGAGGATGTCTGTGCCAAGCGGCAATGTAGCGGCGGACGCCGTCGCCAACCCTGCAGCACCGCCAGGAGGAGCGCCCGCCGCAGCGGTCTCCATAATGCCGCTGTCTATGCCCTACATACCGGGAGCGGCCTTGCTACCGCAGTACTCGGGTGAGTCACATACACTGAGTGAATTTAAAGAGAGACTGTGCAGTTTGTTTAAAGTATACCCTCTGTCTGAAAGCCAGAAAGTGAATATCCTGATTGGACAGCTAACGGGTGCAGCGCAGAGAGAAGTGAAAGCCTGGCAGGACACTGACAAAGAGACTGTTGCCAAGATCCTGGCCAAGCTGAGAAGCACTTTTGACACCTGCACTGAAGCTGAAATCAAGATGAGGTTCTTTGGCTGTAAACAGAAGGCGCAGGACAGTATCAGGGACTATGCTCTCAACCTGCAGGAGGCGCTGCGAGCAGTTAAGCAAGTTAATCCTGACAGTGTGAAGGAGGAAGATAAACTGTTAAAAGAGCAGTCCGTTGAAGGACTTCTATCCAGTACACAAAGAGGAGAGTTGCGCATTATAACCCTACAAAACCCTGATCTGGACTTTGCTGATTTTAAGGACAGGGCTATTCGGGTCCTGCAGGAATCAACTGACAGCCGTCCAGTGCCCCCTAGGCGCCCAGCGATCACCTACCATCAGGAAGCAACATCTTTTCCTTCCATCCCTGTGGAGGCTGATGCACAGACTCTGGGTAAAGATCCTACAGAAGAGCTGCGTCTTCAGGTCCAGGAGTTGACCAAAAGGATGGCTGCACTTACTAAAACCGTGCAGTCCCTGCAGGTGTCCTCCAAAGAAAAGATCCAGCTTGCTTCCAGTCCAGAGGATGTCCTGTGGCTCGGGAGGAGGAGAACCCCGCCACTTCGATGAAGGAACAACGACCGCTACGACCAGGACGGACGTCCCATCTGTCGTCGCTGCTACAAGGCAGGTCATCTTGCAAGATTTTGTTCTTTAAACGAGCAACCCCTGGGGCAGAGGGCCAACCCCCAGGAGTAGGACCACAAGGCCCAAGGAACTGGAGAGCCAAGTATGTTGGAGGGAGACCGAATCTCCCTGTGGTGATTGATGGCATCCCCATTAACGCTTTGCTGGGCACTGGCTCCCAGGTGACCACTATACCCTATATTCTTTACAAGAGGTATTGGGCTGATTCTGAACTTACCCGTGGCCCCACTGAGGAACTTGTCATGATTCCAGTGCAGGTTTTTGAGCTGCACACCGGGGGTTAATGTCTGGAGCTCTGTGCAGGTTTTGACCTGCACACTTGGGGTTAATGATTTTGGCCTCTTTCTGGTTCTGGGAGAGCTTCATAAACCTCTGGGTAGCTTCAATCCCTGCCAGTTATACTTTTGCCTTTGGCCTAGTGTGCTGACCCCCGTGTGCCTGTATATTGCTATAGCTTGTTTATATGGTTCTGACCCGATTCTGTTTCCCGTTGTGAGTTTGCCTGTTGATTTTGTACTGCGTTATTATCTGTGTATGACTCATTGCCTGTGATCTGACTACTCTCTGCTCGCCCCTCTTGTACCCTGCTGCTATCTCTGTGTATGACTCATTGGCTACGTCCTGACTATTCTCCCTGTCTATGCCCCTTGGTAACTTTGTCTCGCAGTTGCTCTGCTAGGAATTGTCTTGCAGCTCCTAGCTCTGTGGAGTTTAGGCCACGCCTCTAGCAGTCACGTGCTTCAGGTCCTGCGGGTCTGAAGTACACATCTATTCGGTTGCTGCCCGCTCCACAGGTATCTTTGAGCACGCTTTCGCTTTACTCAGGGCACGCGCACTGGCTCAGTGAGCAAGTTCAGTGCGGTGTCTCTGACAGAACTGACAGTAGTTGCCAGTAATGAAAAAAAAACCGACAATGTGATTTTCTGGATTTTTTTTTCTCAGTTTGTCTCCCATAGTAGAGGTCTACCTATGATGTAAATTACAGACGCCTCTCATCTTTTTAAGTGGTGGAACTTTCACTATTGCTGACTGACTAAATATTTTTTTTCCCCACTGTACCAATGTGCAAAAGGGATGTTGAGAGAGATGAAGGAAGCAGGGGTCATCAGAGACAGATGTAGCCCCTGGGCAGCTCCAATAGTTTTTGTAAAGAAAAAGGATGGTACCATGAGAATGTGTGTTGATTACAGGAAAATTAACAGCATTACACATAAAGATGCCTACCCATTACCTAGAATTGAAGAGTCATTAGCTGCACTTAAAACTGCTAACTACTTTTCCACCTTGGATCTCACCAGTGGGTATTGGCAGGTTCCCGTGGCAGAGGCAGACAAGGAGAAAACAGCATTTACCCCTCCGATGGGTCTCTGTGAGTTCAATTATATGCCATTTGGGCTCTGCACCGCCCCAGGAACATTTCAATGGTTGATGGAGTGCTGCCTGGGACACATGAACTTTGAGACAGTCCTGCTGTACCTGGATGATGTCATTGTTTTCTCCAAAACCTATGAAGATCATCTGGAACACCTGGCTGAAGTGTTTGAAGCTTTGGCCAATTTTGGCCTGAAGGTGAAGCCTTCCAAATGCCACCTCCTGAAGCCCAAGGTACAGTACCTCGGTCATGTGGTCAGTGCAGAAGGTGTGGCACCAGATCCTGACAAGGTCACAGTCATCCGGGACTGGACGAAGCCCAGCAACCTCCATGAAGTACGCCAATTCCTCGGGTTGGTAGGCTACTACCGAAGGTTCATCAAAGGCTTCACTGAAATAGCCACTCCTATGCAGAATCTCCTGGTGGGGCAGTCCAAGAAGGCCAAGCAGAAGAATTCCACATTTGAATGGACTGAGGAGCTGGAGAGGTCCTTTACCAGATTGAAAATGGCTCTCACAGGAGATGAAGTTCTGGCCTACCCATACTATGACAAACCCTTTGTGTTGTACACTGATGCCAGCAACGTGGGACTAGGAGCAGTACTGTCGCAGGTACAGAATGGAAAAGAAAGAGTGATCTCCTACGCCAGCAGGAAGCTGCGTCCCACTGAGAGGAACCCTGACAACTACAGTTCTTTCAAGATGAAGTTCCTTGCCATAGTCTGGGCTGTCACCGAAAGGTTCAAGCATTACCTAGCGTCCGCCAAGTTTACTATCTTCACGGACAACAATCCGTTGACCCACTTGGACACTGCAAAACTAGGTGCACTGGAGCAGCGATGGATGGCTCGGCTATCTAACTATGAGTTTACCATCAAGTACCGGGCAGGGCACAAGAATGCCAATGCTGATGCGCTGTCCAGAATGCCTAATCTGCCGGATGCAGGAGAAGACCCTGAGGCTCTTGAAGAAATAGTTACCTCCCTTCCACCGGCCACTTGTGGCCCAGTGTGCTCAAGGAGTGAGAAACAGATGGTCTGGCTTGAAGGAGGTCACCCTGAATCCATTGCCCCATCATGACTGGGCAGAAGCGCAAGATAGTGACCCTGCAGTCCATCTGGTGAAGGAGCTACTGTCACAAGCTGACTAACGCCCAGAGTCGAATGCGCCTGAGGAAACCCGGCAGTTGTGGAAGGAAAGGGGTCAGCTGTTCATTTATGAAGGAAAGCTGTGTAGGAGGAGTATCAATGCCCGCACTCATGAGTTGGTCTGGCAGGTGGTAGTCCCAAAGAGAGAGGCATCAATGGTCCTGGAAGCATACCACAATGGAGCTGGACACTTCGGATGGAAGAAGTTGGAAGTATTGCTCCGGGAGAGGTTCTACTGGGTTGGTATGAGGAAAGCCATTGAGAAGTGGTGCCGAGAATGTGGACAATGTAACCTGCGCAGAAAGGATCGAGACAGCCAGAGAGCTCCTCTACAGCCAATCATCACCAAACAGCCACTTGAGTTGGTAGCCCTGGACCATGTGAAGCTGGTTCCAAGCCGGTCAGGCTACATCTATGCTCTTACCATAGTGGACCACTACTCAAGATTCCTGGTGGTTGTGCCTGTCAAGGATCAAACGGCCAGGACAGCAGCCAGAGCATTCCAACAGCACTTTTGCAGACCACATGGTTACCCTGAGAGAGTGCTTACTGATCAAGGTCCGGCTTTCGAGGCAGAAGTGTTTCATGAATTCTGTAACTTGTATGGTTGTAAGAAGATCCGGACAACACTGTACCACCCACAGACCAATGGCATGTGTGAGAAGATGAACCAGGTAGTGATTGACCTACTGAAGACATTTCCCTTGGAGGAGAGAAATCTGTGGCCAGAAAATTTACCAGATCTGGTGGACCTCTACAACCATATTCCAGTGAGCTCCACCAATTGCACTCCAGCCTACCTGATGAGAGCAAGACCTGGTAAGCTGCACAAATTGAATGATCAATGGGAAGCTGAACCTTATACCATTCTGCCCTCAAATTTTGATAATACCAAGGTATGCCTTATTAGCAAAGATGGAGGAGAAACCTCAGCAGCCGTGTCAAGGGATCATTTGAAACTATGTCCCGACCTGTTGAAGGAAAGAGTGGAAGAACCAGATAACATCCAACCCTTGGAGGAAGAAGAGGTCAGCACAGTTCTTGGAGAGTTCCCTGCGAATTGGACTAAAATGAATGACGCAATAGTGGTGCCAGTGTTGATATTTCCCCAATTGGTAGCACAGGAGGACGTGACTCAAGGAAATCCTGAAGATCAGGAAAATCAAGTAGCAGATGTCACACCAGCAGTGGAGCCAGAGAACCCTCGCCCTGCCAGTGGTGAACCTGTTATGCCCATGGTGAGTCTAAGAGTCGGTAGAAGAATACTACCTAGTTTACCCACACCAGAGTTACGCACGTCTACCCGTGCTACAAAAGGTATACCACCCATCAGATACCGTATATAGCAAAGTAAACGTAGATATTGAAATTGTGTATATATGTAACTGTTTTTCAAGTTTTATGCCTACAGGTAACCTGTAAGAGTTGCTTTTGAAGTTGCCAGTTTTGTTTTATGGACAGTGAACCACAGGACTTGTGTGGTCAAAAAATTTCTTGCATATATTCCACCATTTGCCAAGAATGGACCATGGACATTGATGCTTGGACATTTTTCAATCTTGTACAACTATTAATTGTTTAAATGTTTTCATGTTTTGTTCAGCCCAGGAGTGCTGACTTGCACTAGGGGGGAATGTGGCACCCCCAGGAGTATGGCCGCCACAGTGACTTTGCCTTCCTCCAGGGAGGGTGAGGTCATGCTTGGAAGCAGTGAAGGGTCTCTCTCGCAGTTAACCTATGCATGCAACACAGTTCCACTCCAGGCCAGCAGGGGTGACTCTGAACCGGAATTGAGGGGAGGAGTGCTCTCTGAGTGCCAAGAGGAAGGAGTGGTCAGTTAGTGTGAGGAGGTCCACGTGTGCAGACATGGGGAGAGAAGCTGGAGGTTGAGCTAAGGAAGGAGAGCTCCCTCACAGTGAGAGCGCATGAACTGGAGCCTGGTCTCCACGGTTGTACGGATACTAACGGTCCTGCAACAGACACCAGAGGAGTAGGAGGCTGTAAATGCCCTGCTCCCATCTAAGACTTGAGGGCACAACAGCAGCTTGGATAGAGAGCCGGGACTCAGGAGAAGAGAGTCTCCTAGAGAGGCTACAGCTGTCTGTCGTGCAAGTAAGGTTCTTGAGAACATCTGTCAGGAGGAACTCCAGTGTAACTCATTACTAGGAGATCTTCACCCAAATAGGCGCTAGGAAGGAGACTGCACAGCCCTTCTGCGGAGAGAGAATCCTGAGCTGCTTCCAGGCTAGCCTGCTCCAATACCATCTGTAATCAGGACCCTGGACAGCATTTATCGAGTAAAGGTACAGAAACTGCAACCGCTGTGTCTTTGTCTGCTTCCTACCCTTACGGCACTGCTACATCCCCGTGCCAGCCACATCTACACTGCCCTGGGACTACAGCTTCACCTGTGGGGAGCTTTTACATCTTTGCTGCACCATACTACCATACTATCAGGCCCAGTGGATCTGCATGCAGCGTCAGCTTAACATCTCACTTGCCGAACACCACAGGTGGCATCATGAACTATTCATTCAACTCATTACATTAACCCCATTACTTGGGTGCCCAGGGCCATGGACCGGGTCACTGCTGCTGTGACACATCCCGGTATCGAGTACCCCACAGCCCTGGGAGGGCGACCCACATCTTCCTCCAACATGTACAGCCCCTGCACCCCCCTCCATCATGTACAGCCCCATTCACCCCCCTCCATCATATACAGCTCCCGCACCCCCCTCCATCTATCTTGTACAGCCCCCGCACCCCCCTCCATCATGTACAGCCCATTCACCCCCCTGATGTGCAGCTCCATTCACCCCCCTCCATCATGTACAGTCAGCTCCATTCACCACACTCCATCATGTACAACCCCCGCACCCTCCTCCATCATATGCAGCCTGATTCACCCCCCTCCATCATGTGCAGCCCCATTCACCCCCCTCCATCATGTACATCTCCCGCACCCCCCTCTACCATATGCAGCCCCATTCACCCCCCTCCATCATGTATAGGCTCAGCCCCACACCCCCCTCCATCATGTACAGCCCCCACACCCCCCTCCACCATATGCAGCCCCATTCACCCCCTCCATCATGTGCAGCCCCATTCACCCCCCTCCATCATGTACAGCCCCCGCACCCCCTCTACCATATGCAGCCCCATTCACCCCCTTCCATCATTTACAGCCCCCGTTGTTGTGAGTTCTTTCTCTGGTCCACCAGTGGTGAGTTCGCCTTCCAGACTCCCTCTGGTTTTGACAGGAGGTGGTGAAGCTGATTTGGTCAGTGGAGATCTACCACCTGATGGTGATGATGACGATTGGACCTCAGGAATCTTAGATTGGATTTAAGACGGCCGACGCCCTAAGTCAGTGCTGGTGATTGCTTCAGGCTGCTCAGGTCTTGGTTTTCAGCTCTGTTCCAGCCATCTCAAAGCTAAGTGTTTTTGCTAATGTTCACACTTGATTTTGTTGGTGTATTCAGTTTTTTGTGAGTTCAGCCAGCCCCGGCTGGGCTGTGCTGAATTTCCACTCTTATTTATCTGTATTTGCCAATTTGCTTTTTAGTCCCTTATTAGATTGGCCTCTTTTGCTCTGTCTCAGAATATTTCAGAGTGCTGATATAGTGGGAGAAGTCTAGCGCCTTCAGGGTTAATTTTGTTATCAGAAGTGTTGGACATTATTTTGTAGGGTTTTTTGGCAGATTGCAGACAGTGTCTTTCCTTTCCTGTTCTTTATAGTTAGTTGGGCCGCATCGTTTGCTCAGCCTATTTTCCTGCCTGTGTTTGTGTTTTCATCTTGCTTCACCGTCAATACATGTGAGGGGGCTGTCTATTCCTTTGGGGTCTGCTCTGGGGCAGTTAGTTTTCCCTTTTTTGGTTTAGGTTTATGTAGTCCTCCGGCGGTGACGAGGCATCTAGGAACATCGTAGGAACGCTCCACTGCTACTGTTAGTTGTGTGGTTAAGATCAGGGATCTGCATAGTTACCAACCTCTCTGGTTTTCTGGGACTTAGCTTTTTGTTGTTCCTCCTCGGTGACCCATTCATAACACCCAGTACCCCCCTCCATTATGTACAGGCTCAGCCCCCGCACCCCCTTCCATCATGTACAGCTGCCCCGTAAACCCCCCTCCATCATGTACAGCCCCATAAACCCCCCTCCATCATATGTAGCCCCATTCACCCCCCATCATGTACAGGCTCTGCCCCCGCACCCCTCTCCATCATGTACAGCTGCCCCATTCACCCCCCTCCATCATGTGCTGCCCCCTCACCCACTGAATTTATTTAAAAAAAAAAAGTTTCCCATACTTACCTCACAGCCGCTCCCCAGCAGCGCCTCTCTTCATCCAGCGTCAAGGTACATGTCGGCGTCTGCGTGATGATGTCATTGCGCAGGCCCGACACCTGACCCAGAAGTAGAGAGAGGAGAGGGAGCTGCGCAGCCATCAAGGTGACAGCCGTGCACAGCACCTGGCCCGATCCACTGTGACGCGGGCGGCTGTGTCTGCTGCCGGCTGCGTCACAGAGCAGAGGGCACGGTTGCACTCAGTACCGGATCGCGGCTCTGAATCTCCCCGGTTCAGGGAACCGGCTGCTTTTCTAACAAGCGGTTCCACCGAACCGGGGAGAACCAGCTGAATTCCACCCCTGGTCGCATGACCGTAGGTTCTACAGAATGTGATCCGGTTTTCACAGATGTGGAGAAATGATAAAAAAAAGTTTCTGCGTCTTCTCTGTTCTGTCAGTCCATGAATATTGGACCGAAATCTGATCTCATCCAAACGCAGTCCTGTATTTACCACGGACCCATAGAAATGAATGGACAAGTGCCATCCGATTAGGCAAATCACGTATGCTGTCATTCATTCCTTGGACCCACTCGGTCCAAGGAAAAAAATTGGACATGTGCATGGCCCCATAGAATAACATGAGGATGACAGCCATGCATCAAACCATGATAGCACTCATCGGATTTTTATGGTT
Source organism: Dendrobates tinctorius (assembly GCF_039654945.1). Lineage (NCBI taxonomy): Eukaryota > Metazoa > Chordata > Amphibia > Anura > Dendrobatidae > Dendrobates > Dendrobates tinctorius. The sequence continues at coordinate 17,376,549 of NW_027361814.1, read as the reverse complement.
GTGTGCACGAGCCCTAATCCCCATAGCCTTCAATAGGACATCTGTTTATCAAATTCCATGGAAAGTGTAAGCCCCAGGTTCCAGTTTTGGGAACTGTACCTATCACACATTTACAGCATATGCAGTAAAAATGTAAAAAAAAAAATGTATAAGAGAATACTGTATATTTTTACCTATAAGTGAAAGCTAGACTTTCTAATTCTACCTGTTTAATGAAGGTAAACTTACCCTAGCACAACCTGCTCCTCACCTGTTATGTAACCTGTCCCACTTTATTTGTTCTCTGGCATCAGGATAGGTCAATACTAGATATTCTGATTTCTGTCTCATAGTTGAGCCACCAGGTTAGCTGGCGAAATGCAAGTTTTTGAGGCTGCTTCATTTGATAAGACTTTTTTCAGCAAGTGATTTTTTTTTTTTATCGACAATGTTTCCTATTGTATTTACTACTAGTTAAAGTAAAAAAAAATAATATACAATCACTTTTGCAAGCAATTATTGTGCTATCTAGCATGTATGATCACTGTCAGCTGCTGCTGCCAGTTACCTTACAGCCAGACACAGAATTGTGAGAAGGCAGAAATGGCTCCTCCCCATAGACTTGTAAAGGATAATTCTTTATATACAGTGAAGAAAATAATTATTTGATCCCTTGCTAATTCTGTAAGTTTTCCCACTGACTAAGACATGAACAGTGTATAATTTTAAGGGTAGGTTAACCCCTATCTGACATCAGACGTACTATCCCGTCCATGGGACTCGGGCCCCTATGCCCATGGACAGGATAGTACGTCTAGCGCGACCAGCTGCGCTCACGGGGGGAGCGCAGCTGATTGCGGCCGGGTGTCAGCTGATCATCACAGCTGACACCCGGCACTATGTGTCAGGGGTGGTCACGGACCGCCCCCGACACGTTAACCCCTTGCACACCGCGATCAAACACGATTGCGATGTACCGGGGGTTAAAGGGAAGCATCGGCAGGGAGGTGGCTCCCTCCGTGCTTCCCTGAGCCCCCCACAGCAGCGCAATGTGCAGCACTGCTGCGGGGGGCTCCTTCCCTGCAGGTCCCCGGATCCAAAATGGCGACGGGGACCTTCGGGGGCCTGCAGGGAGCTGGCTTCCTCAGTGCCTGCAGAGCACAGGCATGAGGAAGTCTGATTCTACGCCTGTGACAGATCGCTGATCTGTCACAGTGATCTGTGATGTGACAGATCAGCGATCTGTCACATGACAGCTATGTCCCCCCTGGGACAAAGTAATAAAGTTAAAAAAAAAAATTGTGTAAAAATAATTTTTAAAAAATCGCTAAATAAATTTAAAAAAAAAAATTCCCTAATTCATTTTTTGGAAATAAAAAAAAACAAAAGTACACATATTTGGTATCGCCGCATCCATTACGACCTGCCCTATAAAACTGTCCCATTAGTTAACCCCTTTAGCGAACCCCTTAAAAAATAAAAATAAAAAACAAAGCAAAAAAATAATGATTTATTATCATGCCGCCGAACAAAAAGTGCAATAACGTGCGATCAAAAAGGCGCATATAAATATCCATGGTACCGCTGAAAACGACATCTTGTCCTGCAAAAAACGAGCCACCACACAGCATCATCAGAGAAAAAATAAAAAAGTTATAGCTCGCATAAAGCAATGCAAAAATAATTATTTTTTATTTGTTTTCATTGCATAAAAGCGCCAAAACATATAAAAAGACATAAATGAGGTATCGCTGTAACCGTACTGACCCGAAGAATAAAACCGCTTTATCAAGTTTACTGCACGCGGAACGGTGTAAACGCACCCCCAAAAGAAATTCTTGAAATGCTGGTTTTTGTTCATTCTGCGTCCCAAAAATCGGAATAAAAAGCGATCAAAAAAGTCACGCGCCCGAAAATGGTACCAATAAAAACGTCAACTCATCCCGCAAAAAATAAGACCTCACTTGACTCGGTGGGTCAAAATATGGAAAAATTATAGCTCTCAAAATGTGGTTATGCAAAAACTATTTTCACAATAAAAAGCGTCTTTTAGAGTGTGACAGCTGCTAAAAATAAAAACCCGCCATAAATAGTAAATCAAACCCCCCGTTATCACCCCCTTAGTTAGGTAAAAATAATAACATTTAAAATTTTTTTTATTTATTTCCATTTTCCCATTAGGGTTAGGGCAAGGGTTAGGGCTAGGGTTAGGGCTAGGGCTAGATTTAGGGCTGAGATCAGGGTTAGGGGTGTGTTGGGGTTAGGGTTGGAGTTAGAATTGGGGGGTTTCCACTGTTTGGTGGTGCTCTCCAAATGCAACATGGCGTCTGATCTCAATTCCAGCCAATTCTGCGTTGAAAAAGTCAAATGGTGCTCCTTCCCTTCCAACCTCTGCCATGCACCCAAACAGTGGTTTACCCTCACATATGGGGTATCAGCCTACTCAGGACAAATTGCAAAACAACTTTTGGGGTCCAATTTCTCCTGTTACCCTTAGGAAAATAAAAAATTGGGGGCAAAATTATCATTTTTGTGGAAAAAAAATATGATTTTTTTTAATTTCACGCCCGGACGTTATAAACTTCTGTGAAGCACTTGGGGGTTCAAAGTGCTCACCACACATCTACATAAGTTCTGTGGGGGGGGTCTAGTTTCCAAAATGGGGTCACTTGTGGGGAGTTTCAACAGTTTAGGCACATCAGAGGCTCTCCAAATGCGACATGACACCCGCAAACCATTTCATCAAAGTCTGCATTCCAAAACGTCACTACTTCCCTTCCGAGCCCCGACGTGTGCCCATACAGTAGTTTTCTCCCACATATGGGGTATCAACGTACTCAGGACAAATTGGACAACAACTTTTGGGTTGTTTCTCCTGTTACCCTTGGGAAAATAAAAGAAATGGGGACTAAAAGATCATGTTTGTGGAAAAAATATGATTTTTTTATTTTCACGCCCGGGCGTATAAGCTTCTTTGAAGCATTGGGGGGTTCAAAGTGTTAGGGCAGGCGGAACGCACCAGATTATAAAATAGTAGTAGGTGCGTTCGCAGCCCGGGGTCCACCGTGCAGAGGTGGTACACTGCTGCTAGATAATGGCGGAAGAATTAAGCGGTGTGAAAACAGTCACACGTGGGTTACATCACCCAATGTGAACAAGAGCGAACTCTGTTAATTCACAGAGCCGCACAACTGCTGAACGTAGATGCCGGAGCTTGTTTAGCTCACAGAACCTGGCCAAAAGAGCGCACAGTGTACGGCCACAGAATTCTACCCCAAGGACACGGGGTTAGAGTCGCTGGCTAAGGAGTGTGGAGCACGTGCATTGAGACGTGCCGAGTCACTGGTGAGGACTAAAGCCTGACTCAAACTCTGACCTACCTACGCCTAAGCCTGGGCACTAGCAGGCTAGGCTGCACAACACATGCGTACCAAAGGTAGGGATTTCTTAATGAGTCATTCACCAGAGACATTCAGAAGTGCATACATCACTCACTCCTCATAGTCTGAAAATACAGTCTATCCTAGTGCATGGCCGAGCGGCCATGCGAGCCTTTTATAGCCGCGAGCGTCCGGGACCTTCCTGGCTTCTCGGATGGGCTTATCCGAACACGAGCAGGACCTGAGCACGTGACCTTCGATCTCCAATGGGAGATCACTCCGCGGGCATGCTCAGTGGCCCGACATGGGGACTTAGTCCCTGGAGAATCTCGCGCTGAGCAGCATGCATCGCCATAGCTGTGCCAGAGGTGGCAGCAGCAAGCAAACCCATGGAGCTGGTCTGGGCACAGCGCCAGGACCGACGAGTTTGCTGAGCAACCTCCTCTGCGGCTGGAGAGGAATGGGAGACCGCCGGAAGCAAGGCTCGGGATTCCTGCTGTGCAGCGACAGGAACCTGACGCCTAACACAAAGTGATCACCACACATCTAGATAAGTTCCTTAGCGGATCTAGTTTCCAAAATGGGGTCACTTGTGGGGGGTTTCCACTGTTTAGGTACATCAGGGGCTCTCCAAATGTGACATGGCGTCTGATCTGAATTCTAGCCAATTTTGCATTGAAAAAGTCAAACGGCGCTCCTTCCCTTCTGAGCTCTGCCATGCGCCAAAACAGTGGTTCCCCCCACATATCAGGTATCAGCGTACTCAGGACAAATTGCGCAATGACTTTTGCAGTCTAATTTCTCCTGTTACCCTTGGTAAAATAAAAAAAATTGGACCTTAAGTAATTTTTTTTGTGAAAAACAGTTAAATGTTCATTTTTTTTTAAACATTCAAAAAATTTCTGTGAAGCACCTGAAGGGTTAATAAACTTCTTGAATGTGGTTTTGAGCACCTTGAGGGGTGCAGTTTTTAGAATGGTGTCACTTTTGGGGATTTTCTATCATATAGACCCCTCAAAGTGACTTCAAATGTGATGTGGTCCGTAAAAATAAAATGGTGTTGCAAAAATGAGAAATCGTTGGTTAACTTTTAACCCTTATAACTTCCTAACAAAAAAAAATTTTGGTTCCAAAATTGTGCTGATGTAAAGTAAACATGTGGGAAATGTTACTTATTAAGTTTTTTGTGTGCTATATCTCTGTGATTTAAGGGCATAAGTTGGAAAATTGCGAAATTTTCAAAATTTTCGCCAAATTTCTGTTTTTATCACAAATAAACGCAAGTTATTTGAATGAAATTTTACCACTAACATGAAGTACAATATATCACTTTCAGTTGCTGCTGCCAGTTACCTTACAGCCAGACACAGAATTGTGAGAAGACAGAAATGGCTCCTCCCCATAGACTTGTAAAGGATAATTCTTTATATACAGTGAAGAAAATAAGTATTTGATCCCTTGCTGATTTTGTAAGTTTGCCCACTGACTAAGACATGAACAGTGTATAATTTTAAGGGTAGGTTAATATTAACATTGAGACATAGAATATCAAAAATAAAATCCAGAAAATCACATTGTATAAATTCTATACATTTATTTGCATTTTGCAGTGAGAAATAAGTATTTGATATCCTACCAACCATTAAAGAGTTCTGGCTCCTACAGACCAGTTAGATGCTCCTAATCAACTTGCTACCTGCATTACAGACAGCTGTCTTACATAGTCACCTTTATAAACGACTGCTGTCCACAGATTCAATCAAACTCTAACATCTACAACATGTGCAAGACCAAAGAGCTTTATAAGGATGAACACAGACCTGCACAAAGCTGGAATGGGCTACAAAACAATAAGTAAGATGCTGGGTGAGAAGGAGACAACTATTGGTGCAATAGTAAGAAAATGGAAGAAATACAAAATGACTGTCAATCGACATCAGTCTGAGGCACCATGCAAAATCTCACCTCATGGGGCATCTGTCATGATCCAGGTTGGATATGACAGGTTTTGAATAAGTAACCTTTTTTTTCCTTTGAGCTGGTTGCTTAGAGTTAGTTTTTGCCCCTGGTGGCCATTAGGGTTATTACACAGTGGTGTCTTTTGTTCTAGTTTGCCGCCGGTGGTGGTGAGCATTATTGCATGGGAATCTCTAACAGGTGTGAGACTCTGGCTCCTAACTATAAATGTGTGTCAGGTGTTCTCACTCACTGTTGGTGATATTGGTCTTTTCCAACCATCCTTGGTGAAGGAAGGAGCTAGAGAGAGTTCCTGGCAGCTCAGTAAGAATCCTGGAGTGGCAGCTATGGTGTCAGCGAGGAGTTCTGGCAGCGCTTGGAGGAGTGGCAGCTATGGTGAAAGCTGCACTCAGATGCGGGACTCTGTTGCTGGAAAGCTGCACTCAGGTGTTGGATCCGGTTGGAGGAAAAGATGCACTCAGGTGTCGGACTCTTGCTTGGAGCATTAGCAACAGAGCAAAGCTAAGTGGTGTTTCCCTGTTTGTCACTTTCCTCAATGTGTGTGTTAGTGCAGTGGTGGGATTAGTTTCTGCACCATCCACTTCACTAATAAGGGATTGGTTCAGGGCGAGCTAGGGATTTCAGGTATCCTGATCGGTGCCCGGTGCGGAACCGGCCTAGGGATCGTTAGGAGTGTAGAGACACTGACTCAGGGGAGTGCAGGAGGTCTCCACGTCCCCGTTCCCTATCGCAGGACCACCATTGTAATTGTTTAGAGGCGGTGTATCCAGACATGTGTGTACTACTGAAATTCAAATATTAGTTGGGGGTTTATCTTTTACTATGCAATACAATTGGGAGTCTATTCCTTTTCTTGACACCAGGGTCATAAAAAATATTGATGGCTCTCTTTCCACTGATTTATTTGTCAAACCAACGGACAAAAATAGTCTTTTACATTTTATGAGTTGCCATCCCAAACACATTAAAAAATCTCTCCCCCGATCACAATTTCTACGGATTGAACGTATTGTGACAGATAATCACATTCGCACTATTCGTTATGCCGAAATGAAATCTAAATTCGAATCTCGGGGTTATCCAGATTCGGTATTGTCCCTTCCATCTTTGTCTACAGTTAAATCGATTACCAAAGTTAACAAGGTGGCCTTTGTCAATACATTTCATCCTTTTATGTATTTGTTCCATAAGATCATTCGCCAACATTGGCCCCTTCTCTCTGAGTCCTACCCTCACATTTTGGAATTCCAAGTTCCTCCTTTGATTTGTTACAAGAAATCTCCTAATTTACGAGATTTGTTGGTTAGGGCAGACATTGGAAATACAGCACAAAAGTGGATTAAATAACCACAAATTCTCACGATACAGAGTAGCAAATCAGCAATAGAGAAATAACATAAAACATAACTTTTAATAATAGATGTAAAAGCTACCAAAGATAGTAGTGCAAGTAAATCACTAAATCAAATGCCACAGATCATAATGGAGGTAACTGTATGAGTCTCTGTAACAGATTACTACCAATATATACATGTGGCTATTCCAAGTCCAAAATTTTTGAGAGATTGGACCAAAAAGGTACTTGGACTAAACCAGTGCAAAAAAGGCCAAGTAAAAAATGAACAGTTTCCTTATCAGAGGAACTAAAGAGACCTCTACCCTGTAAAGGTTATCAAGGAATATGCCTATTCAAGACATCATAATAATAAAACCATCAACATAATGTGAAAAGGAAAGATCTCACACATGAAGATGGAGGATGTCCAGGATCAGATGTCCCATCAGAGTCATATCAGGTCAGGAAGAAAAGGGGGTTCACCCTATACAAGCCCTGTTTGAGCTACAAATACTGACACCCATGACTCCCGCCCTAACAAGGGCAGTCCACATCTAATCCCTATAAACCAAGCCCTACAAAGTCCCTGTGCATCCCGACGCGTTTCGTCACTTAATGACTCTTCAGGGGACCTATTAGCACAAATTGGGCATCATCACAGAGTATACCGGCTGCCTCCTAAGATGACAATGGAGTTAACAAAAATTCAAACTCAGAATATAAAGGTAGCAAACACATATATAAAAAAGGGGGTATTTTACAGTATATACAAAGGAAATAATAAAAAGCACACATATCAAACTCTAGATATAGCAGCCAAAATTGAGTTGGTCATTAAGCCCTCTTGGGGTCATGGTGTTCAAACAAAAGATCCACTTAGTCTCTTTTTGTAGAATGATGCGATCCCAATTACCACCCCTTGGTGGTTTTTTTACCCTTTCAATCCCCAGAAATTGGATGGAATTAACATTCCCTCCTTGACACTGATTAATGTGGCGTGAAATAGGGGTATCTCTCTTATGGATAATATCTCCAATATGTTCCCCAATCCTACATTTGAATTCCCTAATGGTTTTACCCACATATTCTTTGCCACATGTACATGTGGCCTTATAAATGACTCCCTTGCTGCTACAGTTAATAAATTCCCTAATTTGATATGCCTGTCCTGTAACATTACTGACAAAGCCAGCACCAGGGGAAATGTGGGAACAAGCAACGCAGTGGCCACATCTAAAGCAACCATTCACATTGGTGGGCAACCAAGTTGTACGGGAAGGTCTGGTGAGATGACTGTTGACCAGCCGATCCTTCAATGAACGGCCTTTCTTGTACGTTATTAGAGGTCGTATCGAAAGTTCTCCTCCAACATCCTTATCCATTAATAACACAGGCCAATGTTTGGCCAGGATAGCACGTACATCACTTGCTCCATTATCAAAAGTGGTAATCAACCTCATTTCACCTTTATTTTCAACTCTGGGTCTGGGTTTAAGGAGTTCCATTCTGTTTTTACCCTTAGCATGTTTGTAGGCACGTTTCAAAACATCAAGAGGATAACCCCTATCCAAAAATCTGTCTCTGAGTTCTCTCGCCTGTCTCTCAAAAGATTCATCTGTAGAGCAATTTCTATGTATCCTGAGGTATTGACCCTTGGGTACTCCACGTTTAAGATGTATAGGGTGACTGCTGTCCCAGCTCAACAAAGAGTTAGTAGCCGTGGGTTTCCTGTAAGTGCAGGTGGTAATAGTGCCATCATTTTTCCTCTCAATCAATATATCAAGAAAGGACAATGAAAACGGGTCAATCACAGAAGTAAAAAATAGACCACACTCATTGTGATTCAGTGTATCTACAAATACAGAAAAACTATCCTTAGAACCCTTCCACAAAATCAGGATGTCATCAATATATCGAACCCACAGCTCGATTCGTCCCATGACATCCAAGCCACTCCTGAAGACCTGGGTCTCCTCCCACCAGCCCAGGAACAAATTTGCATATGCCGGGGCACATGGACTCCCCATAGCGGTGCCCCTGAGCTGGTGGTAGATCTTATGATCAAACAAGAAGAAATTCTTAGTGAGACAGAAACGAAGTAGTTTGATGACAAACTCGCTGTGGGCCCGGTATTGACATCCTCTGGTGTTCAGGAAATATAACACAGCTTCAAGCCCCTTATCGTGAGGTATGGAAGTGTAAAGCGCCTCCACATCAATACTACCCAGATTAACCTCAGGATCAACACATAATCCCTCTATTCTCCGAAGAAGATCAGGGGTAGCCTGCACGAAGGATCGTAAAGAGGCGACGAAGGGTTTCAGGACACGATCTAAATAAATGCCAATGTTGTGGCTAATACTGCCCATTCCTGACACAATAGGTCTCCCCTTTAAAGGGGAAAGACCCTTGTGTAATTTCGGTAGGCAGTAAAAGGTAGCAACTATTGAATCTTTAGGCATTAAAAAATCAAATTCATATTTGTCAATAACTCTCATGGATAGACCTTCATCCAAGATGCTTTTAAGTTCAAACAAATAATCAGAGGTAGGGTTATGATCCAAAATCTCATAGCTCACTCTGTCCTCAAGGAGGGTCTCACACATTTTAGAATATTGTGTAGAGTCAAGGATGACCACATTGCCACCCTTATCTGAGGGTTTAATGACAATGCGGTCATCCTGCTCAGCTTGTTGATAACTGCCATTTCTGTTTTCATACAATTATACCTGGAAAAGATCTTCTTTCCTTGTAGGGATTTCAAATCTTCTGTAACCAAGTTTTCAAAAATATCTATAGCAGACACATCTCCAATGGGAGGGGGCATTTTGGTGCTCCTGTTTTTTAAATCAGTAAAGGGACCCCTTCCAAGATCGTTGGGGTTCACTACACCAATACTAGATAACAGGCGCACGTCTGGCAACAAATCAACAGGAATCCCCATATCTACACAGGTACGATTATCCTGTTGGAGAAAAAACTTTCTCCAACGTACCTTACGTAAAAACAAATTAAGATCTTTTATAGACCGAAACAGATCAAAGTCTGTACTGGGGACAAATGTAAGACCCTTTTGCAAGACCTGTAGTTCTTCACGGTTGAGCACCCTAGAGGACAGATTAACCACTTGTATACCATTAGCGACCGATGAGGATGCTGAATTAGGGACACGACTGATAGGTAAAGTAATATTAGAATAGTTATCCTCAGGAATGATTCTTATTTCCGTACCGGATGTTGACGGTTCCTTAGAGGATAACTCTGATCTAAAAAATGCGATCCCGCAGTAGTATCGGATCTATCCAGAGGACCACGATGACCACGGCCTCTATCTCTACCTCTATTCCTCCCCCTATTGCTTCTACCTCTTCCCTCAGTATCAGAGAAGTCAGTATCCGTAGAAGACAAATCAGTTTCAAGATCAATATTGTTAATACGATTACTAATAACCAAATAGGCCTTATTATCCTTAAAATCTTGTGCGTCCCTCAAATATTGGCGATGTTTACGCTCCTTAAGATGATATTGGAAACGCTCAAGATTAGTTTCTAACTTACTTTCCTTTAAGGAAAAATCAGTCTCCGTAGAGAATTTTTTGGTAACTTCAATTTGATCTCTCAAACGGTCATTCAAAAGACTCAAAGTTTTCTTTTCTTCCTCTAAAAGAAGTTGCATAATACGAAGGGAACTACTTGTAGCCTCTTTTTCCCATTTGGCAATGAAACTGGGGTTCTTATGTCGTGCTCCTGCAGAAATATTGATTCTTAATCCTCGTGGGACGATACCAGCCTTTAGATAATTTTCAAGGATTGTCATCTTAGGAGGCAGCCGGTATACTCTGTGATGATGCCCAATTTGTGCTAATAGGTCCCCTGAAGAGTCATTAAGTGACGAAACGCGTCGGGATGCACAGGGACTTTGTAGGGCTTGGTTTATAGGGATTAGATGTGGACTGCCCTTGTTAGGGCGGGAGTCATGGGTGTCAGTATTTGTAGCTCAAACAGGGCTTGTATAGGGTGAACCCCCTTTTCTTCCTGACCTGATATGACTCTGATGGGACATCTGATCCTGGACATCCTCCATCTTCATGTGTGAGATCTTTCCTTTTCACATTATGTTGATGGTTTTATTATTATGATGTCTTGAATAGGCATATTCCTTGATAACCTTTACAGGGTAGAGGTCTCTTTAGTTCCTCTGATAAGGAAACTGTTCATTTTTTACTTGGCCTTTTTTGCACTGGTTTAGTCCAAGTACCTTTTTGGTCCAATCTCTCAAAAATTTGGGACTTGGAATAGCCACATGTATATATTGGTAGTAATCTGTTACAGAGACTCATACAGTTACCTCCATTATGATCTGTGGCATTTGATTTAGTGATTTACTTGCACTACTATCTTTGGTAGCTTTTACATCTATTATTAAAAGTTATGTTTTATGTTATTTCTCTATTGCTGATTTGCTGCTTAGGGCAGACATTGGTAGTTTACGTGACTTCAATAGACAAAGGTTACTTAGACCACAGCGCAATGGGACTTTCCCTTGCTTACATTGTTTACAATGTTCTAACATTACGAAGGGGGACACATTCACCCATCCTAGATCTGGGAAGATTTTTTCTATCAAAAATTACCATAGTTGTGATTCTACTTACGTAGTTTATTTGATTAAATGTCCGTGCGGTCTCGGATATGTTGGGGAGACTACCCAGCATATCCGAGACCGCATTTCACAACATAAGTCAACCATTAGGTGCAAGAGAACTTTATTACCGATTCCAGCTCATTTTATTGCTTATAATCACCGTATCTCCCAACTACGCTACCAAATTATAGAAAGTGTACCGTTGGCTAGACGGGGGGGCAACAGGGTACAGAAATTGAAAGAAAGAGAGGCATATTGGATATATGCTTCAAACATTGGAACCTTTCGGTCTCAATCGTGAATATGAAGTCTTTCACTAATTTTTCTTAGCTTGGTGGAATTGATGTATCCCTTCTTCTTTATTATTTTGAGATTTATTATCTTATGGTTATAATGTTGATCGGTGATGTATTTTGAATGTATTATTCTGAATATGTTTTTATTAATATTTTTTGTTTTTGTTTCCACAGACCTAATCGTGGGAGTATGGTACTCACCTTCTGGTTCTAATTTTCATTATCAATGATTGGATATTAAATATGACTTATTACATATGAATAAATAATAAAAAATTCCCCTTTTTTTCCCAAAAAAATTTTTTCAAAAATTTTTTTCCTTTATATCTTTGATTTTTTTCTTTTTCTTCAAATATTATTTTCCTTTTTCTTATTTTTCTTTTTCCTTTTGCATGTATACACATCACTTTTATATATGCCCACATTGCTGCGCCGCTATGTATTTATAGTGGATGGTGCTCATTATGATACTTACTATCATCAGATTTTATTATCTGCCTCCCAGGCGCGTTTATAATACTTTTTCTATATAGTATGTTTATTCACATAGTGGACACACATATTTACTGCGTCTAATACGAACATTCCATAGATATTCTTTACAGATAATTGCTTTCAATATTTCGCTGGCTATCAAGCCATTCTTCTGGTCTGAACATGCCCCACTTCCGTCTTTAGTGCAGGACGACGCATGTGCACATACACAGATGTCTCATACATCGTTTATTTCTCTTTGCTTTTTCTGACATGCCACACTTCCGTCCTGACTGATGGTCTCCTCACGCGCCTTTACCGCTAGCTTATCTTTTCAGCTGCTCCACATTTTCCTAATTAAAATGCTTTAAATAGTTTCATTCACTGGTGTTCTATTCACTTCTCCCTTGACTGCGGCGCTGTCCTGTTCTCCGCTTATCCTGCTTAGAGGTTTGTCATCTGGAATTGATTGCTTCACAATAATGGTGGTGTATATAATATGTTTTTTATGGACTTGGTTTCATTTGGCAAAAACCTTTTTTTTCCTTTCCCTTTTCTAGAATCTTATCATTATCCTCACGGTTACACAGGTATATACAAGAAATTTTTATATATATTTTTCCTCTTTCTATACCACACTGGTGAGATACCAGAAACTGCCTTAGGTTCTAGTGAATTTTTTGACCTTTTTGTCAATATGTTTTTTTCTGCTCAATGTGAACTGCCTCCAATGATGGACATCAGAACTATCTATAACTTTGCTATTTGAGTGATATGTCTACAATATCATAGATTTAATATTGATATATAAATATGTATCAGTCAGCAATTCATTTATTTTGTATAATAATTCATATTTTGTATAATAATTCATATTTTGTGATTTGGTGTTTATTTTTTGTTTTACCTAGATAAGATACCCTTGAAAAAGGCTAGTAAAGCCGAAACGTTGGGTGATTTGTGTGACTGTTATTTTCAATAAAATAATCAAGCATATCAAAAAAAGCTCTTTCAGCCTCAGATTATTATTCTTATTATCAGAATTCTGTTCTTCCTGACGGCTTGGTTGTATCTTTCCCATTTAGCATCATATATGCTACTGAAATTCAAAGAAGAAAAAAAAAAAAAAGTCCAGCTCCAGGAGGTAAAATCCAGAAATTTTTATTGAATCATGGATAAAAACATATTCATGGCTGCTTCTTATCAAATGTCGGCAAACATATTGGATTACCGCATGGGGTTATTCCCAAGGTCTCTGTACGCGTTTCGAGCACAAGTGCTCTTAGACTCAGAGTTGTGTCTGTGCTCGGAGCTTTCAATTAGTTCCTATGAACTTACCAAAGGTGAGCTGAAGTTCATCCTTCTCAGTAACTACTCAAATTCGCCTGCTGGAGGCGGTGTATCCAGGGTCACGCGTGTCATATAAATTCGCCCTGCTGGAGGCGGTGTGTCCAGTCACACGTGACCATGACAGCATCCTTGATCACGAGGAAGGTGAGAGATCAGCCTAAAACTGCACAGGGGGAAATTGTTAATGATCTCAAGGCAGCTGAGACCACAGTAACCAAGAAAACCATTGATAACACATTACACAGTAAAGGTTTAAAATCCTGTAGTGCCTTTAAGGTCTCCATGCTCAAGAAGACACATGTGCAGGTCTGTTTGAAGTTTGACAATGAACACCTGGATGATTCTGTGAGTAATTGGGAGAAGGTGCTGTGGTCAGATGAGACAAAAATTGAGGTCTTTGACATTAACTCAACTCACTTTGTTTCGAGGAAGAGAAATGCTGCCTATGACCCAAAGAACATTGTCCCCACTGTCAAGCATGGAGGTGGAAACATTATGTTTTGAGGGTGCTTCCCTGCTAAGGGCACAGGACTACTTCACTGCATCAATGGGAGAATGGATGGAGCCATGTAGCTTAAAGTCCTGAGTGACAACCTCCTTCCCTCTGCTAGGATATTAAAAATGGGTCATGGCTGGGTCTTCCAGTAAGACGATGACCCAAAACATACAGCCAAGGCAACAAAGGAGAGGCTCAAAAATAAAAGTGGCTCACCTTAATCCCATAGAAAACTTATGAAGGGAGTTGAAGCTCCGAGTTGCCAAACGACAACCTCAAAATCTTAATGATTTAGAGATGATCTGCAAAGAGGAGTGGAGCAAACCTCGCCATCAACTACAAAAAACATCTGACTGCTGTGCTTGCAAACAAGGGTTTTGCCACAAAGTATTAAGTCTTGTTTGCCAGAGGGATCAAATACTTATTTCTCACTGCAAAATGCAAGTAAATTTACATAATTTATAAAATGTGATTTTCTGGATTTTATTTTTGACATTCTATACTCAATGTTAAAATTAACCTACCCTTAAAGGGAATCTGTCACCTCATTTTTGGCCTATGAGCTATGGCCACCACCATCATGGGCTTATCTACAGCATTCTGTAATGCTGTAGATAAGCCCCCAATGTAACCTGAAAGATAAGAAATATGAGTTAGATTATACTCACTGGGGGGTGGCCAGTGGTCCGGCGCCTCCCATTTTTTAGAGATGAAGTCCTCCTTCTTTCTTCTGCCGTGGCTAATGCGCAGGCGTACTTTATGTGCCCTGTTGAGGGCAGAGTAAAGTACTGCAGTGCGCAGGTGCCGTACCTCTCTGAACTTTCCCAGTGCCTGCGCACTGCAGTACCCTGCTCTGCCCTCAATAGGGCAGATAAAGTTCGCCTGCACAGGAACCGTGGCAGAAGGAGGACGTCATCGCTAGAAGATGGGAGGCGCCGGACCGGACCGCGACACCTATCGGACTGGACTGGACCTCCGGGTGAGTATAATATAACTTGTTTTTCTTATCTTTCAGGTTACATCGGGGGCTTATCTACAACATTACAGAATTCTGTAGATAAGCCCCTGATGGTGGTGGCCACATCTCATAGTCCAAAAATGGGGTGACAGATTCCCTTTAAAATTATAGATTATTCATGTCTTTGTCAGTGGGCAAACTTACAAAATCAGCAAGGGATCAAATACTTATTTCTTTCACTGTATATTCTCTTCATTAATTATAATAAAGCATAAAAGAATAAAAGGAAAGAGTAATAAGGCAGGATCTGACTGTATCTTATTTTGATTTTTTTTGTGGATTTTCTGTTTGGAGTTCCTTTAAGACGTGAGTTCCATTGGAGTGTCCCCCACCTTTCATCAATGAAAGTCTTGATGGAACCCACTATAAATCATTATGGTCCATTAATCACCATGGTTTTCATAATAAACAGAAATCATGAGGATGTGAGGTGTGAACAGAGCCTAAGAGTTGATGTTGATTGATAGAATCCTGTTGTTCAATGGTAAAATGAAATCCTTAAAACAAATTTGCCTACAGATTTGACAATAAAAACGGTTTACATGAATAAAAAGATCTCTCATACCTGAATAGGCTGGTGTACTTATTTTAAAAATCCATGTCAAAATGGCCGTTTGATCCTGATTTGTATATTCAGTCTCTGTCCAAATAGCATGATGGACATCTACAGCTTGAAATGAAATTTGAGCTCTCAGCAGCAGCAGAGAGGAGGGACACTGAGGAGATGTCAATCAAGCTAGGTGAGCGGAGATAGGCTTAAAACGTTTTCAAAAAGATTATACAGAAATTGTGACATAGATTTTCATAAGTCTTCCAGCCTCATCAAGTCTAAGATATCTATTTAATAATGAATGTAGATTATATTTTGAAATCTGGTGACAGTCCACTTTCAAAATATTAAAAGGTTGTCCATCGAAAAAAGACATACTGTAAATGACTTTGAAATAGTAAGTTATATAAATGACTAATATGGAGGGCCTATGTGGCACCCCCAGGGGTATGGTCGCCACAATGGCATTGCCTTCCTCCTGGGAGGGTGATGTCATGCTTGGAAGCAAGGAAAGGTCTCTCAAGCAGTTTATCTATACATGCAACACAGTTCCCACTCCAGGCCAACAGAGGGACTTCTGAACCAGAATTGGGGGAGGAGTGCTCTCTGAGGGCCAGGAAGGAAACAGTTAGTTAGTGTGAGGAGGGTGAAGTGTGCAGACGTGGAGAAGGAGCTGGGAGATCGACCAGAGAGGAAAGGCTCATCTCCAGTGACAGCGCATGATCTGGAGCCTGGTCTCCATGGTTGTATGGACACTAATGGTCCTGCAGCAGACACCAGTGGAGTAGGAAGTTGTAAATACTCGACTCCCACCTGTTGTGAGTTCATTTTCCCCTTCATCATTGAGGTCTGATGAACTCCCTCTTCTGGTGAAGGAAGGTAGTGAGGCTGATTACCAAGCACCTGTGCAGCATGATGATGACTGGGTGACTGGAATTGCTGACTGGATATAAGGCAGCCGACGCGCTTCTGCCTTGTGGGTGATTTCTCTGAGGGATTCTAGGAGACCAGTCTGATTCCTGCTCCTCAAAAGCTAAGTTTTCTGCTCTGCTTTTTGCATTTGTGTTTTGGTTTTGTTTTGCCTTGTTTTTCTGGATTTCTGCCATTCCCTGCTGGGGTGAGCTGAATTCCTTTTTGCTCTGTCTTCAGAAAATACCTGAGTACTGATATAAAAAAAAGTTTTTTATAGTTCCAGCACACGATGTGAAAAAATTAAGAAAAGCCTTTATTTAATCCATAATTAAAAAATGCAATTCCAGTGATGATAAAAGCATGTGTAGGCTTACGCGTTTCAGATCATATTTGACCCTTAATCATAGCATAAAATACTGAATAAATGTTGCACTTATCAAGGAAAAGCAACCAGAGAAGGCTGCCTTGGGTAACACCCACCAAAATCAGCTGTGAAACTGACATCACTAATTCAAAGTTAACAATAGTACCTCACTGGTTTAACCCTATGATGCATTCATCTTATGCAAACATATTACAATGTGAATTCTCACTTTATAATAATCTGATGATTAAACCAAAAACAAACAAACTTCAGCCTCCCTAGTAGCTGGGATTAAAGGCACATACCACCGCACCCGGCAAAAGAAAAAAAAAAACCCAGAAAAAAAAAAAAAAAAAAAAAACATATTAATATAGATACATCAATTCATGCTTCAAATTTAATCCTGCTGGATATCTAGTATTAAGTTTTAGTATCCATCGAGCTTCAATCATCTGGAGTAATTTAATTCTATCGCCACCACGCCGAGGAGCAGGAACAAATTCCAAAGCACTTACTCGCAGGCTATTCAATTCTCCCTTATGTTCATGCAAAAAATGTTTAGAAGCCCCCGAAAGACTACGGGTAGTAATATTATTGATGTCATAAATGTGTTCCGACAATCTTTTTCTTATGATACGACTTGTGGATCCTACATACTGTTTTCTGCATGTCGTGCAAAAGATGATATAAACACAGTAATCAGTGGCACAATTCATAAAAGTTTTGAGCTTAAATACTTGACCCTCATTACTTATAACAGACTTATTATTATTTATCATGAATTTACATAAACCACATGACTTCTGCCCGCATCTAAATGAACCTTTAGTAGATAACCATGTACAACCTATTTTATCTGTGTTCTCACTGAGTTCACTAGGAGAGATTATATTTCCTATCGTCAAAGATTTTTTGGGGACAAATTTGTAACCATTTTTCAAAATTTCCCTAAGTGTACTATCAGTAGTTAATAATGGTAGATGTTTACGAACAACATTAATTACTTTGTAATAATTACTATGATATGTAGTAGAAAAAATCATTTCATTAGAAAAATCTTTCTTATCTGATTTTTTTCGACTGGAATAAATACTGATCTCTGCTTTTTTCATTGGCTTTAGTTTCAGCTTTTTTAACCATTTTAAGATTATAACCCCTGTGTTGTAACCTTTTTTTAATATTATCACATTCTTCCTTATACTTGCTGTCATCGGTACAACACCTACGGGCTCTGATAAATTCCCCTGTGGAGATATTCCTAATCACATGTTGTGGATGTTGACTAAAAGCATGCAAAATGGAATTTCCTGAAATTTTTTTACGAAAAAGCTGACAATCTACTTTTTTCTTCAGACGATCACCACCCAGTTGTATGTCGAGAAAGGAAATCATATCCCTATTGGTATCTACTACGAAAGACAGATTTAGATTATTATCATTAATATAATCTTTAAAGCTGGACACTAGGTCATCTGATCCTTTCCACACTATCAAAATATTATATCGTAAATATTGTTCTATATAAACTGAATAAGGATTAAATTCAGAATAAATAAATTTCGACTCCCACCAGTTCATGTACAAATTAGCCAGGGATGGGGAGAATTTAGCTCCCATGGAACAACCCTGACACTGCACATAGAACTGGCGGGAGAATCTAAAGTAGTTGTTTTGAAGCAAAAATAGAGTAACATCTAAAATATATTCTTTCATTACATCAGAATAATTGGAATATATATTTAGTTGATCTGTCAATGCTTGCATAGCTAAATTATGTGGAATGCAAGAATACAGTGTTTTAACATCACAAGTCATCCACATGAAATTCTCATCCCAATTCTGATTTGACATTACTGATAGCACATGTTTGCTGTCTTTCAAATAACTAGGTGACATAACTACCAATGGTTGCAATCTCTCATCTAACCAAGAACCTAGTCTTTCCAATAATGAATCCACACCTGACACTATAGGTCTGAAAGGAGGAGGAAAAAGCCCTTTATGGGTTTTAGGTAGGGCATGAAAAATGGGAATTTTGGGATTTACTGGTAATAAGAATTCTTTTTGTTTTAAATTAAGAATGCCTAGATCAAATCCTTTTTGTAAAATTTTTTCCAATTTAATTTTTATAGTTTCCGTTGGATCTCCATCTATTTTCTTGTAAGCATGACTTTCATTTAAAATACTATTAACCTCTCTTACATATAGGGTCTTATCCAATATTACCACTGATCCCCCCTTATCAGCATTCTTCACTACAATGTTTGGATTATTTTGTATGTTTTTTAGAGCTTTTCTTTCTCCCTTAGATAAATTATCCCCCTTGTTATTATCAGAAAATACAGATTTTAATTCCCGTTCCACAGAGAGCTGAAATTCATCCATAATGGGGACTCTTGACTGTAAGGGATAAAAATCCACATTTGGCACTCTAGAGACCACACTATTGTCACTGACAAAAATGTCCCTTTGTGAAGAATCAGATAAGGAATTAAGTTCAGTCAAGGCAAATTGTTCTCTGAAGGTAAGTCCTGCATATTCATTAACTGGTAAGAGAGGAGTGTTGATTTCAGCAGCTGATTGATCCTGATCAAAAAAATGTTTCTTGATAGTTAATCTTCTCACAAATTTGTTGACATCCAAAATTGTAGAAAAAAAATCTCCATTATTCTTAGGCACTAAATTGAGCCCTTTGCGCAGTACTTTCAATTCATTATTAGTAAGGATACATGCAGATTGATTTAGGACCGTAAACTGATTTATTTGCGATACCTCGTTCTGTAATTGTATTTTCTGTGTTTTAGCTCTGTGCTTACGCCCCGCTCTTCTATAGGATTTTGATTCGGATCTATATTTGGGGTTACACCGTTTTTTGCCCCACTAGGTCCTTCCCCTGAACTATAGCGATCATTTTCATCTTCTTCCATTTCTCCATCAGTCGTTTCAAGTTCAGAGGAGCTGAAAGTAACTCGTGATGTTCCTCCACCTTCTGAAATCCTATTAACTCTTTGACCTTTCAAAATAGATTTTGGTTTCTTAGAAAACCTAAAATTTCTATAAGGTCTTTGCTGGGGTCGCCAGTCATACACATGTCCGGTCTCAAAATCTTTGACATCTCTTTCATATTTTTTCTGTTTATTTTCAACAATAATGTCCTCTAATTTATCCAATCTATCCATAATGTCAGATCGCAGTTTCTTATATGTGGCATTATCAAAAGATTCTGTCAAAGAATTTTCAATTTCTTTAATTTTTAAATCAAGATCTTTCACTTTTTTTTGTTCATAATCTATAAGAAGCTCCATAAGCTTAAGGGAACATCCCGTCAAAATGTCATTCCATTCTTTTTGGAAAACTTCATCAAATCGAACAGTAGACTGTTTTTTTTATTCTCAGTCCTCTGGGAATCATCAAATTTTCTACATACTTTTCAAGCATGATATGATCCCACCAGGTTCTCAGGCGTGTAGACAAGAATTTTTCCAATTGTTGCATGTTATGTCTTAAATCTGCCTGACCTTCCATATTGGGATTTCCCTTATTTTTGGAGACTATAGTTGCCACTTTTTCCAATTTGGATTTGTCATTTAAACTCAGGAATAAAGTGTCCTTGAAAGTGACTTCCATTTTATCAGAAAATATATAATTCAATATTAATATGTTTTTTGTTTTTTTTTCTTTTGCCGGGTGCGGTGGTATGTGCCTTTAATCCCAGCTACTAGGGAGGCTGAAGTTTGTTTGTTTTTGGTTTAATCATCAGATTATTATTAAGTGAGAATTCACATTGTAATATGTTTGTATAAGATGAATGCATCATAGGGTTAAACCAGTGAGGTACTATTGTTAACTTTGAATTAGTGATGTCAGTTTCACAGCTGATTTTGGTGGGTGTTACCCAAGGCAGCCTTCTCTGGTTGCTTTTCCTTGATAAGTGCAACATTTATTCAGTATTTTATGCTATGATTAAGGGTCAAATATGATCCGAAACGCGTAAGCCTACACATGCTTTTATCATCACTGGAATTGCATTTTTTAATTATGGATTAAATAAAGGCTTTTCTTAATTTTTTCACATCGTGTGCTGGAACTATAAAAAACTTTTTTTCATTGAGCATTTCTCCCAGATGGGGATGGATCCACTCCATGCACTGAGATTATGGAAAGGAGGACTGGGCAGGCTGAACCAGGTGAGCTGAAGCTCTATCCTACATTGTTTGATACTGAGTACTGATATAGTCTTTTTGAAGCCTAGCGTCTTCAGGGCTTTTTTCCCTATCAGTCTGTTGGCTCTTGTTTTGATAGGGTTTTGGGCGGATTGCAGACAGCAGCTTTTCTATCCTGTCCTACTTAGTTAGCTTGGGCCCCATCATTTGCTCAGCCTATCTTTCTATCTGTGTGAGTGTTTTTTCATCTTGCTTCACCGTCATTATATGTTGGGGGCTGCCTATTGCTTTGGGGTCTGCTCTGGGGCAGTTTAGATTTCCCTTTCTGTCTTTAGGCTATTTAGTTCTCCGGCTGTGATCGAGGGGTCTAGGGCACTGTAGGAACCCCCCACGGCTACTGCTAGTTGTTCTTGATAGGTTCAGGGGTCTGCAATCCGATAGCTGCCAACTTCTCTGGTTTTCTGGACTTAGCTAGTATTTCTGTTTTTGCCTCCTATGGTGACTCATTGATAACACCCACCTAAGACTCGGAGGTACAACAGCACAGTGTGAGCCAAGAGAGAAATAGCGGCTACAGCTGTCTGCCATACGAGGTATTCAGAGAAACGATAATAAGGAGGAACGCTAGTGTAGCTCAGTACTGGATGTCCCTCAAGTGAGCACTAGGAAGGAGACTACACAACCCATCTGCTGAGAGTGAGATCCCTGAATTACTTCCAGGCTAGCCTGCCCTTGTACCATCTGTAATCAGGACCCTGGACTGCATTTGCCAAGTAAAGGTAACAAAACTGCACCCTGTTGTGTCCTTGCCTCCTTCCTGCTACCTTTCCGGCACCACTACATCCCTGTGCCTACCACCGCACCCTTCGCGCAATATTCATCTACACTGCCCTGGGACTACAGCTTCACCTGTGGGGAGCTTTAACATCTCTGCTGCACCACACCATCAGTCCCAGAGGATCTGCATGCAGCGTTGGCTTAACATCTCCCTTGCCGAACACCACAGGTGGCATCACAAACTATTCATTTAATCCACTACATTCCACCATTCAATCTCCCTTTTACTTGGGCGCCCAGGGCCACAGACCGGGTCACCGCTGCTGAGACACCTTCCCCCCTGAGTGACCGGCCCGGTACCGAGTACCCCACAGCCCTGGGAGGGCGACCCACCTACATACAGGATCTCATATAGCATGAGAGGGAGAAGTAACATTTTGACTTCAGTTTGAAACTCAACCTTCAGACATATTTTAATGAGTTGCTAAGCCAGATCAATTGTTCTTCTAAACAAATGGGTTTCCTGCTTCAGCTTTGAGTTGGCCATGATGAAGGCCAAATCATTAGGCATGAGGTCACCTGTTCATCTTCTCTTTCTTGTTATTGCCATCACCTCACAGTGGGTTCGGGCTTATATCTTAAAGTTAAATCTCTTTGTGCAACTCAGGAGAGACATTGCTTTTCCCACGTGTCTCATGTTCCCTTCTCTTCTTGGTTCTCCTTGTTTGAAAGGCCATATTCATCGGATATCTGATCACACCCTTCAATGAGATCCTTCTTAACCACTTTATAGCTAGTTTTCAAAATAACTTTTTTGCTTTGCACATCAAAGTAAGAAGACACAACATTTAATCAGCAGACTGAGACTATTTTCTACATTACAGAACTTCCCATCAGCAACAGAAGCTGTTTGAGACTCCACTCCTTCTGTGTCTGTTTCCTTGTAGATATATCAGACCATTGGCTAAGTCTGGCTAAAGGGGATATTGATTTTACAAAACCCATTTTCATATGCTCTTTAGGCCTCATTCAAACGTATGTGTTTAACTACGTGCCCCCCAAAAAATGGCACTGGTGTCATCAGTGTTGTGGATCAATGAGTCAGACTCATTAGTGTATGGTCCGTGTGTCCATTTTTACTATCAGTGTGTCATCAGTGTATGGTCCATATGTCCGTTTTTACAACCAGTGTGTCATCAGTGTACAGTCCGTTTGTCCATTTTTACTTTCAGTGTGTCTTCAGTGTATGGTCCGTGTGTCCGTTTTTACCATCAGTGTGTCATCGTTTTTTCATGGATGGATAGATAAATGGAAACATTTCTCCTAATCTTTGCGATGTTAAATACAGACAGAACAATGACGCCATTCGTGTGCCAGACGTATTTTTCATGGACTCATACACTTGTACTGGCTCTTTTCATCTGTGATACCGTAAAAAAAAATGGACATGTGAATAGCACCACATATTATAACAGGTACGTAGTCTATCGGTGAAAAAAAACGAATACAACTTGTAAGTGTAACATGGGCATCTAAATGAGGCATTAAGGATATTTTCAGTTAATAAGTCTTTTTTTTTCAGGAGCGTCATAATTTGACCAGGTTGAATTGCAGTATCTTTCCCTGTGGAGGACCTGTCCTTTCTTGTCTTACACATGTAAGGGAGGGACAGGACTGTAGTTGTGACCTGTATTACTGCAGCAGCTGTGTCCAGTCCTTCCCCTACATGAAAAAAATACTCTTCTCCTCGGCATACCTGCATCTCCAGATTCAGCTTCACCCGGGCACTTCTCAGGCCATAACAGTGTCGAGGTAGCTATTTTGGGAGGGCTAAATTAACCCTTCACGGTTGAGCCAGTGATTTCCAAATTATTCCAGTGTTGCTAGCAACTCAAATGACCACACGGAGACTGGGGTCTCTGTACGGGAGGATCGAGGCAGATCACTAAGCCCCTTTATTTTAGTCACATCTTTTATAATCTTTTGCTTAATTATGAAAGGTTCTCAAGTACCAATAGCATCATTTCACTTTATAAGCCAATAATATTGCAAGAAAACCGGAAACTACATATATGTCCGTACCTAGATAGCGTAGAAAGTAGTATAATGGCATATTCTTCAGAGTTTAACATTCCCACCTCCCTTATCTTTGCACCTGATAAGAACAATCTGGTTTCATGACAGCCCATGCCAATTACAAAAATTTATCTTACAACAACAAAACTAAGAAACAAAACCTTACATTGAAATGGAGAAGTGAAACTTAAGCTCTGATTTTAGTATTAACCCTTCACATTCCCCCCTAGATAAATTTTTTTAACACATATGCAGCATCAGAGGTGCTATCCCAAGCTAATAGCTTGAGGGGTACTGGTCTTCACATGACTGATGCCGTGTTACCAGTCATGGCTGTCGCGGCGCACCCGTCCCCCCTGTATACTGCAGTTCACGAATAACAATTTTTGATGATGGTGGTGGGGAACTTTTGTAGGTAGCCATGTGCTTGGCTTCAACATCTTCATCAAGTAGCCTTTTGAGATCGGTGCAGAGAAGAGCAGGGGCAACGACACCTTTGGTATCATCATTAGCTGTCTTAGTGCAGAATTTCCTAATACATACAGAAATACACCAAAGAACAAGTTTTAGTATCACATATACAACAAGGATACAGGCAGCAGTGTGTAACAAGCTTTGTAAGATCCCAGCTATCCAGCCCCCAATTCCCTTAAATCAATTGGCTGGATTGAGAAAGGAGAAAGTGTCTGACCACTAACTGTCCTTAGTACGATCATTGTCTTTATCGTATTAATCTCTGAGTCATTGAATATCTTCTAACTTTAACTTTTAACTTCTACCAATAATAATAATATGGAAAATGCGAAAAACCAAAACATTATGTCCCTTCATTTGCTATTGGCTTGTTGGGTGATGAGGAGAACTTGATAGGGACCGTCATACAAGGGTTCTAGTCCGTTCTTCCTGACATGCTTCTTCACGACTACCAAATCACCAGGCTTCAAGTTATGACAGGTGTCGGTTTCTGCTGAATCTGGAAAAGAAAAGGAAACTAGAACATGGGTGTTAGCAAGATTTTTACTAAGCAGAATAATATATTGAACAACATGGTCAGTTTCTTCTGATAACTGCTAAGGCTGGAAATTTGCAACTGGGGGCCTAGTACCAAACAATATCTCATATGGGGACAGGCCATGTTTTGCAATAGGGGTAGTACAGATATGGTATAGTACAATGGGTAGGAGCTCTGGCCATGGAGCCGTAGTCTCCTGCATAATTTTGGTCAGTTGTCCTTTCAGTGTGCCATTCAGCCTCTCAACTTCCCCACTGGATTGTGGGTGGTACGGAGTATGGAGGGCTACAGTGGATCCAAGCACTGTCAGAACTTCTTGGTACACATGATAAGAAAAGGCCGGGCCTTGATCACTTTCAACAACTTCTGGAACCCCATATCTGCATATAACTTCCATCACCAGTTTCTTCGCTGTAGTTTTTGCAGTCATGTTGGTAACAGGGAATGCTTCCAACTGGAGAACCGGGGCCCAGTAGAATTTTTGCACCAGTGCGAGGGCCTGATTCTTTCTTTGATATATAGGTCCATGTGCCCATATGGCAATAGCAGGGTACATCCGCTTAGGGAGACACACAAGTCGCTCCTTTTTCCAGAGACCATTATCCCTTCATGCCCCGTCAGTCTTCCATTGCTTCACCTCTTCCTTTGGAGACATTCTCTGCATTGTCATTAAGCGGTCTTGCGGGGTCCGACAGAAAACTTCAGTCTGTTGTAGATCATCAGGTTCTTGTAGGGTCAGTGCTTCTTGTAACTGTTTACGTTGAGAGCATGTGGTCACCATAGTTGGTATGGTTGGTTCAACGGGTAAGAGAGTGGCGGCTTTTGCTTGCATATCCGCAAATGTGTTGCCAACAGTCTGTGGACTGTTCCTAGGACCGTGCACCTTAACTTTGATAATAGCCACCTGAGTAGGTAATTTGATCAAGCCCATGAGGGTTTTAACAGCTTCAGCATTTTTCACTGGGGTTCCGGCAGTAGTAATAAACCCTTGATTGGCCCATAGAGCCCCAAAATCGTGAGCAATACCAAATGCATACCGTGAGTCCGTGTATATATTAGCCCGTCTGTTCTTGGCCAAAGTACATGCAGTAGACACAGCCTGAAGTTCTGCTTCTTGTGCTGTGAGGTCGGGAGCGCAGCTGCGTGCACTACAGTGTCCTCTGTGGTAACAGCATATCCCGTGTGAATCTACCAAACTCGTCAGCATATCTTGAACCATTCGTGTACAACACCAGATCAGGATTTGGGAGTGGATTCTCACTGACATTTGGTGGAGTAGCTGTTTCTTCTGTCAGAAGTTGGGAACAATCATGTTGGAGGTAATCCTCATCACTGCCATCTTTCCTTATAGTTCATTATACCATCTTTCAAGGCGTTGTAAAGGGGTTGCATTATGCGGGATGCATCCGGTATCCACTGACAACAATAAGTACATAAGAAAACGCTGGAGTTCAGATTCATCTTTTGGGAAAAGAAGGGAGCTGACAGCTATTATTCTTCTGCGAGGTGTCTGGCACCCTGAAGGAGACAGTGAACCAAGAACATCACTTGACCAAGGCAGAACTGAAGTCTCGAGGCCGAAACCCAACAGTTCAGTGCTGCCAGATACTTAAGGAGGCTAACAATGGCAGAAATGGCAAAAGACACCTGCTCTTATTTTTTTTTGCAAACTGGTTGGGACTGTTTTGGGCCCCTTGTGACATAACTGTCCATGTTAACTGTCGTCCCTGATAAGTGAATGCAAACAGAAACTGGCAGTCTGGGTGTAACGGAATGCTAAAGAAGGCATTGGTAAGATCAATAACTGTAAACCAAGCAGCATCCTGGGGTATTTGGGACAAAAGAGTATGAGGATTAGGCACCAGGTTTGAGAAACCCTTTTACTGGTTCTACAGGCATTTTCCCTATATCATTTGGCCCTTTTGACCAGATTTTAGATGGTATCTCTGAGAGGTATGGGGTGAGTCATTGATCCTCAGGCAATATTGGGGATGGATCTGAGCCTATCAGGGCCATTATAACTGTAGGAAGGGCATGCAAAACACAAATTTCTTTACTGTCTTCATCTACATAGGGATTATATAACAAAAAAAAACATCTGACCATCATCTTGGAATTGTATTCTGGAGCGGAACTGTGATAATTAATCTGCCCCTAGTAAATTTACAGGATATGTGGGAGAGATTACGAACTGAGCAGTAATTTCAGGGAAAGGTCCTACAGGGATGGGTTTTGTAAGAGTATATTTACTGGGTCTGTCATCTACTCCAATTAAAACAAGCTCTTGATCTGAGAATTGAATAGGGATATCCGTAGGTACATCTGATGACTTGATTATAGAATTGGCCGCCCCAGTGTCTACCATGAACTTAACAAGGGTGTCCCCTACAGGGAGCGTGATGGATGAGCATGCCCCAGGTTTGGCGGAGGACATTGTGATGGCAGACCCTGGTTGGCCACCCCTTCAGTATGGACAATTATCAGGATTTTGGGGCTGTCCGTAACCGGGGTATCCTCTGGGGTTCCCAGTATTTAGATTACGATTGGAAGAGGGAACTTGAGGGTAGCATCTATCAGCGGGAGTGTGACAGTCTCTCTGAAAGTGACCAAATCGTCCGCAGCACCAGCATTAGCAGGGAGGGGCTGAGTAGCAGGGTTTCCACTAGCTGAAGTGTGAGGAAGGGGGGGCGAGAGTTTTCTGTGTGGGCTGAAGGGCACACTGTGTGCTCGCAGCTGCGGTGGGGGCTAGAGGCTGCTGTTTGCTCTTTTTTTTTTTTTTTTTTTTTTTTTCTCTCTCCTGAACAGAGCAGGTTAAAGTCTGAAAACTTTTTTTTTTTTCCTCTGGAGCTGGTAAATGGAAGGGGTGGCTACTCATAACCACTAGCAATAACGGGGACTAAGGCTGCCGGCAGATGATAATAGGTGCCGTTAGCAGAGGTGGGGGCTGCAACTCTCGGTCTCCTTGTACAATTGTCATCTAGCAGGGAGACCTCTTGTTTCAAATCATCACTTTTAACTATTTCCCTGACACATTAATATCAATCTTAGTTCCTTCTTTAATCAATCACATTCTCACACCACAGTCACTTTCTTGAACCATAAAACATCCCGTCTTTGCCATAATAATAGACAATTTTTCCTTCTTCAACATAGCAGTAACAGAAACAATCAGAATTCACTTGCTGTTCAATTTCCACATAACCTTCATTATACAATTCATGTGCCAAGCCACGGAATTCCTCAGCGCCTTTAAGTAATCCATCATCAGTCAACCTTTTAACTCCTTCATCCCATAGCGTAGGCTGTAGCCTCCCGCCCTTAGGAAATCCCAGAATCGAAAATATTTTTCCTGCATTCCTGACACATTTCTTTCCTCGTCTTTGAATCATAAGACTAACAGTATCTGATCCTTCACACAATTCTAAACTTTTCTTTTTCTTCCACAGAAGCATAATTCTCTCCTTTAGAGCTAAATATCCTGACAAATTGTGCACAATACTGGAGCAGCCGTCTCCGTTTGTTCCACAGGGTCAACCCCCTCTGGGAAGCCCAAAATTCGCGGTACTCAGTGAAAGGAGGAGGGTGTCTCAGACTATCCCTCCGGACACCTCTGGTTATATATATCTTTCTATATATACCTGAGTTACGTATCCTACCCAGTCTTCGATCACATGACCACGCCTGATAACTAACAATGACCAGGAATTCAGGATATTTTGACTATAAAGAGAGTCACAATCACTGGTCAATCCGGGGTGTCCGTCCCTTATGAGGTACGGTTCGAGCACTGGGCCCCCAATGGGACTACACCTCTATATGATTCCACCCATGAATCACCCCACCAGGGGATAACCTCAGATCCTCTTTGCAGCAACAAGCACAGGAAAACCACACCAACGGTCAGTCTGAACAGTATAACTGCCAACTTACCGTGGTCGTGGGGGGTGATCAGTCCCAATTTTCCAACACCTGTGTCCGCTCCGAGGGTACTTTGTTTTGTTGTCCTCCGGGGGCATCCCTGTTCGGGGGCCCCATGTTGCGCGCCACTGTCGAGGTAGCTATTTTGGGAGGGCTAAATTAACCCTTCACGGTTGAGCCAGTGATTTCCAAATTATTCCAGTGTTGCTAGCAACTCAAATGACCACACGGAGACTGGGGTCTCTGTACGGGAGGATCGAGGCAGACCACTAAGCCCCTTTATTTTAGTCACATCTTTTATAATCTTTTGCTTAATTATGCAAGGTTCTCAAGTACCAATAGCATCATTTTACTTTATAAGCCAATAATATTGCAAGAAAACCGGAAACTACATATATGTCCGTACCTAGATAGCGTAGAAAGTAGTATAATGGCATATTCTTCAGAGTTTAACATTCCCACCTCCCTTATCTTTGCACCTGATAAGAACAATGTGGTTTCATGACAGCCCATGTCAATTACAAAAATTTATCTTACAACAACAAAACTAAGAAACGAAACCTTACATTGAAATGGAGAAGTGAAAATTAAGCTCGGATTTTAGTATTAACCCTTCACAACAGTCCCTCTTCTAGGTGACCCCATCCATGGAGACACAGCGCGAGACAACTTTAACACTTTCTTTACTTAGGATTTCGCACATTACACCCACAGTTGGTACATCATAACATTTGCTTGCTTCCTCATCTTTCCCTTTCGTGTTGTCACTTCTGTGCATTACACACCCAGACCGGACCATCCTAGATGGCTTCCCAGTTCCTTCCTGGCCTGACCTTGCTATAATGACATTTCCTTCAGCCTGTTTCACCCCAGACACAAATTCATCAGTCACTACATTTGGTGGCTCCTGGTGAAGCATCCGGCCTGTCTCTACGGATCTCGTCAAAGCTCCAACTCCCTTCATTTCTTATTACAGTCAACTTCTGCCCTAAAAGCATTGGCCCAGGCGATGAGACGCCACATCTTTCCTTTCCTGTTCTGGCCCACTGCTAAGACCCACAGTGGCCGTGGGTAATGTGAGATATAACGACTTAACGTTACGTGGCCTGCCGAGCTGTCCGGGCCTATAGCCCATGTGGACACTTGGGTGCCCTGGCCCGTCTGACTAAACTGCTGTTCAGCACTAATCTTAACTCTCGGCAGCCCCTCCTACAATTAACCCTCTATGAACATCCTATCAGGCCCCACTAGTATGCCCCCATCCAGTGGCCCGCAACATAATTACATCTACCCGGTCTATGGGGGAACTATGTACTAAGAGTGCCCTCCTCTAATGTCCTAAGAAGAATGCACTAGCTTACCCTAACTATACATAGACAACATTCCCATAATATCATACAATACACAATGGTAACACATACATGTGGCAATACCATAAAAGACTGACGATAATACATATATCTATGTAGCAGTACTGCAGACATCAGAAACATTATAAAACAGCAATATATACATAGTAACATAGAAGGGACAACTCTGGGGAAGGGAAAAAGAAAACATCATATTTCACTTTCTTACACATGTGGGAAGAAGGGTCCCCGCCGCATGTCCGGGCCGGAACCAAGGGGACCGTTACCTAGGTTCCGGGGGAAACTGTTCCCGAGGGACAGAGTTCAGGGACGGACCGTTGAGATGGAAAGATGGGCTGGGGGAGGAGCCAGTATAAAAGGGGCAGGGAGCGCTAGTCACCGTGAGTCAGCAGACTGGGACAGAAGCAGCAGGAGACCGTGGGAGCGACGGAGAACCAGAGCGACTTATCAGAGCCAGGAGAGACGTTCCTCGGGAACATCAGAAAGACGGTGCTCAGACGACCGTCCGAGAGCCGCTGCCCCGCTTCTGCCCGCTGCCGCCTCACAGCCCGCGGCTGCGGCCTGCCCGCGGTCGCTCACGGCCGTTGCCGCCTCGCTCCGGCCCGCGGCTGCAGCTTGTCCCCCGCCACCCGCGGCCTCCCTGCTCCTACCCGTGGCCGCGGCAAGTCCAGTGCCGCCGGCGGCCACCACTGTCCCACTCCAGTCCGCGGCAAGGGCGGGGCCGTTGCTCGCCGCGGATTCCCCGTCGCAGCTGGTAGCTGCACAGGTGGCCTGCCCCTCACCACCCCACATCGCTGCCGCTTGCCCCAGTCCGGGGGCTGTGGCCCATCTGTCCAAGGACTCCTCCGGGGCCTGTAGTGCTCCAGTGTCATCGGAGCACTCGAAGACTTCATCACGCTTCAGCAACTGGGCCCAGCGACTGCTACACCGAAAGACCACCATCCCTAACGGCGAGAGACATCTGGACGGCTAAGTTGACTATATAATTAAGGACCCGTAGTCGGCCATACCGCGGCCCTATAGTGACCGCCTTTTGCCGGACGTAGTCGTGTTCTACCCCGTTTGTGTTTGCTTGTATAGAGCCCCTGCGAGGGTAATTCTTGTTACCCCTTTGGTTGGTTAGGCTACAACTGAGGACAGTTACCTCTAGGCCTATAAACGTTAATACTAAAAGCACTAAACTGTCTCGCGCCTCGTCACTACGTCCTGCGTACCTGCGAGTACCACATTTGGCGTAGTCGGCAGGATGCAGTCTCCGAGCGCAGATTGCGGTGCGCGCGACCAAAGTGGGGCCGAGGGTGCTGCTGATAATGGGGTCCCGCTCCAGCCTCTCTCTGCGGGCTATGCTAAGTAATTTGCCCTGGTTTTCTGGCTCCGATACGCTGTTGTGGAGCTGGACAGAGCGTATGCGGGGCCTTTTCCGCATGCATCCGATGACCCCCGATTTAGAGGCCGAGGTGACCCTCATGGCACTAGAAAGGGAAGCCCGGAAGTCAGTGATGTTGAGACCCCCCGGGCACTGCAACACCTTTGCCAGGGTCTGGCAGATTTTGGAAGAAACCCACGGGGATCCAACAAACGTGGGAGAGTTGAGGACCCGGTTGTTTAGTTGGATGCAGGGGGAGGGAGAGACCATCACCCAGTACATGAACGCTCTCCAGGAGCTATACACAGCCATAGAGTGGAAGGACGGGATAGGAGTAGGGCGTGACATGTTAGTGACCGGACTCCGGGACCCGTTAATCAAGCAGGCATTGTGGGAGCAGATCCGAGTGAACCCACACATAGACTTCTCTGAAGTGGGGAGTCAGGCCCGGGTGCAAGAGCAGGAGCAGGGGATGACGGTTCCCGTGGGGAAGGCCCGGAGCATGGAGGCTTCCGTAAGCGTTGTCGGAGAGCCTCAGTGGATTGAGGAAATGAGATAAGAGTTGAAGAGTATCCAGGGCGAGCTGGCTGAAGTGAAGAAGAGAATGGAGCCAGCGCCTGGCCAGCCTGGCAGCAATCCCGGGCCTCGGGGTCCTCGCAATATCAGGGGTGGTCGGGCCTCACCGCCCCGGTTTTATGAGTGTGGAGAACTGGGCCACTTCGCACGAAAGTGTCCGCGGCATGGGAGATACCCACCCCGGCGGCCATTAAACTAGAGGGCTCAGGGCATGGGGGACGCCGCTCGGAGCCAGAAGCCACAACAAGGGGTGTTGGAAGCCCCGAAGATCTGGTCGCTAAGTGCCCAGTAGTGAGGGCTGAAGTCGAGGGTCGTGCTGTACAGTGCCTAGTGGATACGGGGTCACAAGTAACGACCATGCCTGCAACGTACTTCCGGCAGCACTTCCCGGAAGCGGCAAGACCCAAGTGGGGGTCCATGATATGACTAGTAGCCGCAAACCAACTGCTGGTCCCTGTTGCCGGAGTGGTGTGGCTCCAGATGACGCTATGTGGGAAATCTCTTGGCCACCGGGGAGTGGTTCTAACCAAAGGAGAAACTAACGGCCATCATCCAGTTAGCTTGAGCATGAACATACTGCGGGAGTTCGACAATCTACTCCTCAACAACCCCACGCAGGAGACCCTGAGCCAGTGGGGTTCTCGCACGGCTCAAAGGCAGGTCTTCCAACGGTTGGTGCGGGAGGCGCGAGTGCTCAAGGAGTGCCAGGAGGGTGAGGCGCTGGGCAAGGTCATCGCGCCGGCGGCTCCCCCGCTTGTGCTTCCCCCAGGGCAGACGGTGGTGGCTCTGCCGATCCGCGCCCCGATGTCACTGGAGGGAGTGGAGGGCAGGTGGAACCATACTACTCGGAGCGCCTGCCCCCTGGCATACTGGTAGCCCGCTCCCTGGCCACAGTGCGGGAGGGGACCGTCCTGGTGCATTGTGTCAACCTGGAAGACCAAGATATCACCTTGAAGCCCCTGACTGAAATGGCCAAACTAGTGAAGCCCTTGGAAGAGATGCTGCAGGACCCCGCAGTCCAGTTGAAGGTGCAACCTGAAGATCCTTGTGCAGTAACGGTATGAACTCTACAGACTGCCATATCCTCGACCCAGGAGAAAGGTCGAGCCATCCTGGAGAGAATGCGGGCCGAACTCTCTGGCCTAGCGCCAACCCAACTTCTCCAGGTAGAGACACTTCTCGGACAATATTACGGTGTCTTTGCCAGCCATGAGGATGACTTCGGGTGTACCACGGTCATCATGCACGGGATTCCCACGGCCGGAGCAGCCCCCATCCGGGAGCGATATCAGCAAATACCACCGCAGCTATACCAGGAAGTGAAAACCCTATTAGCCCAAATGCTACGGAAGGGGGTCATACGAGAAAGCCAGAGTCCCTGGGCGGCCACCATTGTACTGGTTCGCAAAAAAGATGGCACTTTGCAGTTTTGTGTGGATTACTGAAAGTTGAACGCGTGCACCATCAAGGACTTGTGTCCGCTGCCCCGCATAGAAGAGTCTCTGTCCACCTTGGGGAACGCAACGTACTTTTCAACTCTGGACCTGGCCAGTGGGTACTGGCAGGTGCCGATGTCAAAGGAAGACAGAGCCAAGACGGCATTTATCCTTCCCATGGGACTGTTCGCGTTTAATCGGATACCGTTTGGCCTGGCCAATGCCCCAGGAACCTTCCAGAGGTTGATGGAGCGGTGTTTAGGAGACCTCAACTTTGAAGCCACGTTGATATACTTGGACGATATTAACATCTATTCTGCCACGTTCGAGGACCACCTGCGGCGGTTGGGGCAGGTGCTCGGCCGGCTGCAGAAGTACAGGTTGAAGGTAAAGCCCCAGAAATGCCACCTGTTCCGCACCCAAATTGAATATCTGGGGCATACCGTCTCGGCGGAAGGTGTCAGACCGTCCCTGGAAATGGTTGCTGCCATTCAGGGGTGGCCTACCCCCGAGACTGTGAAAGACATGCGGGCCTTCCTGGGGTTGGCTGGCTACTACCGTCGGTTCGTAAAGAATTTCGCACGCCGAGCCTGAGCCCTGCAGGACCTGCTGAGGGGGACTCCAGCCAGGGCGAATGGACGGAAGATCCAGTGGCAGCAACCACAGAAGGATGCATTTTAAGATCTCAAAGCCGCACTCTCGAATGCCCCGATATTGGCATATGCGGACTTCTCGCAACCGTTCATCCTGCTTACCAACGGGAGCCTCCAGGGACTAGGAGCTGTGTTGTCACAGGTGCAGGATGGCCGAGAGAAAGTGATTGCCTATGGCAGCCGATCGCTGCACGACTCCGAACGCAACCCGGACAATTACAGCTCCTTTAAGCTCGAGCTCCTCGCGGTAGTGTGAGCAATGACGGAACGGTTCGCAGAGTACCTGGCGGGCTCCGAGGCGGTAGTGCAGACTGACAACCCACTAGCCCATTTGGAGAATGCCAAACTGGGGGCCCTGGAGCCACGGTGGGTGGCTCGGATAGCCAAGTTCAACTACAGGATCACCTACAAAAGGGGGGCTGAAAACGTGCACGCTGACGCACTCTCCAGAATCCGACACACCACCCCAGGGAAGAATCGAGATGACGAATTAGAAGGAGAAGAGATGCCGTTTGTCCTCACCACTGCCGCGCTTACAGCCAATGCACAAGAAGCGCCTCATTCGGAACCCTTAGGGGGAGTGCTGGAACAGCCACGCGACCAGTGGGTCCAACAGGAAGATGGAGAGATTGGACTCCTACGTCGATGGGTGGCCACCGGCAAACTGCCCACTAGCTCACAGCGACAGACTATGACCCAGGATATGTTGCTGATGTTGCGTCAGTGGGAAAAGCTAGTCATCAAAAAGGGACTTTTATATCGGAAAGCCATGTTTCGACCACGTCTGCTACACTATGGCAGGTGATCGTGCCCGGAGCCCACCTCAGCCAGCTGGCTCGGGAAGCCCACGAAAAGGGGGCTTACTTCGGTGCTCAAAAGACTTGGCAATGGTTGCAGCAGATAGTGTACCATCCACGCTTGCACGCCGCTGTAGAAGTTTGCCGAGCCTGCCACCCGTGCGAGCTCGCCAAACCTCCCGTGCAACGAGCCCCAGTGCAGACAATTGTAACATCAGCTCCCCTTGAGCTCCTCATGGTGGACTATCTGACCATAGGTCCGGCCTACCAGGGGTACGAACATTGCCTCGTTATGGTGGATCATTTCACCAAGTTCGCCGTGGTCACCCCCACCCGAGACCAAACAGCGGAGTCGGCCGCCTACGCAATTTGTAAAAACTTTATCCAAGTATACGGCTGCCCGCAACGAATACACTCGGAACAAGGAGCGTGCTTCCTACCGAGTGACTGGTTACACCCCCTACTCATTGCTGTTCGGACGGGAAGGTAAAGGAATCACGGAAGTGGAGTTAAACCTGGAGGAACCCCAGCCCTGGACCGGAGTGTCCTCGTGGGACTGAAATCACCGGCACCGGCTGCAGACCCTCCACCGAATTGTCCAGCTCCAGGCTCCAGGATATAGAACACCCGGGGGGAGCACTGCCCCCACCGATTGACTTCCAAACTGGGGATCGGGTGCTCGTGCTAGATCAATGCCCCCAAAACAAGTTAGAACCACGGTGGGAGGAGAACCCGTACCGAGTGTTGCGCCGAGTAAGCCCCGACGGGCCTGTGTATGAAATACAATCTGAAGGAAAAGACGCAACTCTCACTCGTGTTGTGCACCGTAACATGTTACGGCCTTGTGCGTCCACTGACCCCTTACGACCCGAACCGGTCCCGCAGGTCCCTGACCCCCCCGCCCACGGTCTGGGACCTGGACGATGAAGAGGACCCCCCAACTGCATCCGCGGGTCACCCAAGTAGTAACACCACAGTAGACCCAGGAATCCCACCAGAATCGACTATCCTACCACCATCCACCACCCCAGAAGACTCCATCATACCCAAGCTTCGACGGTCCGAGTGATCAACAGCTGGCAAACCCCCTGAACGTTACGAACAGGACCAGTTCGCATGGCGACAAGGCCTGCTGTCTCGAAAGGCTAACCCAAGTCTACTAAAACCCTCGCCCGAGGACTGGCGAGCAAACAGGACGGAAGTGTGGGAAGAAGGGCCCCCGCCGCGTGTCCGGGCCGGAACCAAGGGGACCGTCACCTAGGTTCCGGGGGAAACTGTTCCCAGGGGACAGAGTTCAGGGACAGACCGTTGAGATGGACAGATGGGCTGGGGGAGGAGCCAGTATAAAAGGGGAACGCTAGTCACCGTGAGTCAGCAGACTGGGACAGAAGCAGCAGGAGACCATGGGAGCGACTGAGAACCAGAGCGACTTATCGGAGCCAGGAGAGACATTCCTCGGGGACATCAGAGGGACGGCGCCGAGACGACCGTCCGAGAGCCTCTGCCCCACTTCTGCCCGCTGCCGCCTCACCTCAGCTCGCGGCCGCTGCAGCCTCGCCCTTGCCCGAGGTCGCTCGCGGCCATTGCCGCCTCCGGCCCGCGGCTGCAGCTTGTCCCCCGCCACCCATGGCCGCCCTGCTCCTACCCGTGGCCGCGGCAAGTCCAGTGCTGCCGCCGGCCACCACTGTCCCGCTTCGGTCCGCGGCAAGGGCGGGGCCGTTGCTCGCCGCGGATTCCCCGTCGCAGCTGGTAGCTGCGCAGGTGGCCTGCCCCTCGCCACCCCACATCACTGCCACTTGCCCCAGTCCGGGGGCTGCGGCCCATCCGTCCAAGGACTCCTCCGGGGCCTGTGGTACTCCAGTGTCATCGGAGCACCGGTGCGCTCGAAGACTTCGTCAACGCTTCAGCAACTGGGCCCAGTGACTGCTACGCCGAAAGACAACCATCCCGAATGGCGAGGGACATCTGGACGGCTAAGTTGACTATATATTTAAGGACCCGTAGTCGGGCATAACGCAGCCCTATAGTGACCGGCTCTTGCCGGACGTAGTCGTGTTCTACCCCGTTTGTGTTTGCTTGTATAGAGCCCCTGCGAGGACAATTCTTGTTACCCCTTTGGTTGGTTAGGCTACAACTGAGGACAGTTACCTCTAGGCCTATAAACGTTAATACTAAAAGCACTAAACCGTCTCGCGCCTCATCACTGCATCCGGCGTACCTGCGAGTACCACACACACACACACACACACACAATCATTTAATTTGAATGGACACGGTGTAAAAAAAATTTTTTTCTAGAAAATTGAACACCTACTCCCTGCTTTACCTACAGTTTACAACTGGTCTTTAAAGCCCCCGTTACACACTGCGATATCGCTAGCAATATCGCTGTAAAGTCACCGATTTTGTGACGTAGCAGTGATATTGCTAGCGATATCGCTACATGTGATACTTACCTCCGACCGGCTCCCCCTCTGATTATTGCTGGTCTCGCGAGAAGGTCCTGGATCATTTCTCGTCGGGCGCTGCCTGCTGGGCTACCTGTGGCGCCGACGAGCGACGCGTGGACACGGGCGGGAGGACGTCAGGATCGCCGCGTCTGACAGGTAAGTAGCGACCCCGACCCCCGCTATGTCGCTGGTGAGATCTGCTTGTGTGGCAGCTCACTAGCGACCACTTAGCGATACACCAGCAATCCTGACCGCGTCATATCGTTGTCGGGATCGCTGGTGCATCGCTAAGTGTAACGGTACCCTTAGGGTCATAATAAGCAGACACTGCTATCTGTTTAAGCGCTTGTTCACATGACCATGGTAAAAACAGATAGGACTTGGACCAATATTATTCATTGGGGCAGTGCATATGAGTGAGAAAATGGCAGCATGTGCTAGTTTCTTCAGTAAATTGGATGACATGCAGCCATTCATGTCTATGGATTCGCAAAAAAAATTAGATGACCTACGGACCCATAGTATAGAATTCGAATTTTATGGATCAACTGCAATTCTGTAATGTAGTAAAGTAGAAATATTCTTGTAAATGACTAATAGTTGTTGCTGTTTACAAAACGGATTACTCACGGATGACAAGCAAGAAAAATTGTTCCACTTTTCTGGATGAAACTATGTTTTATACACTCATGTGAACCCAACCTACCCTAATTTCAAGAGACCCTTCTCTTGCCTGCCAATAAACACATAACAAAACAAGGGGTAAGGAGACAGAGTTTTTTGTAGGCAAGCATATGGATTTCAGCCTAATGGGACAGTTTCAGAAACAACAAATCTGCCACATGTAAACATAGTCTTTCTGTACTGCTTGCTTATGTGGCAGAGATTTCTTACAAAAGCTTGTGAGCGGCTGCAAATTCTGCACACACTGGGAACAGCAAAATTTCAGGGTATCGTTATTGACCTGAAAAACAGTTTGTAAATCAAAGGTCTTTAAAGCAGGCCTAAGAGCAAATAGTGTTTCATCATTTTAGCCCTCTGCCAGAGACCTTCATACTCCAGAGAAACAGTCTTCAAAATGCAAAGTTTTCAAGACACTGTACATATTGTAAAAAAAAAAGGTGTGATTGTAATGGTGGTGGACTGTGCTGCACCAATTGTGTCAATGTGAATAATGGCTTGCGTCTTTTGTGTACACTGTGATAAGTATAGTATAATGCGTTTTAGCTAATGTTAGTAATGTACAATGTAAGGCATAGTGTATAATATAGGCAATATAGGGATAGATTGTTGACTGTAGTTTAGGTAGTGACGTTGGAGTAAGATAAAGTTATTGTTTTGGACTAGCCCATAGGCTTAGTATTAGGGCAAGTGACTGGTTCCTGTAATTAAGGAGTTCGAGTTTGGAGTGCTAAGTGAGCAGTGATGCCAAAGGGGTGATCCATAGGAAGAGGAGATTTAAGGCCAGGGATAGCGGTATCCTGAGGAAAAGTGACTGACAACAATTCATAGTGGCCTTCTGGAGAAGGATCCGTGTAGAGGATGCTGAGTCACCGACCCCCAAGCTTACAACACCAAAGGTAACAGGCCTAAACAGAATTGAGTTAGTGGGACTAGAGTGGGTCCTAAACAGTTGATGAAGGGAGCCAGTAGTGGAAGAAATAGGATGCAGAACCGCTGAGCGAGTAGAGAGATTTCCTGAACAGGATTGTGGTCTTCAGGCTGAATTGTGGTGATGTAAGGAGGTGGTTGGGACCCTCAAATGCTTCCTCTCCCCTGGACACTGTTCACAGGATTACGCATGGCACTTCATTGTTCACTAATGCTATTATATTTGTTATGTACTGTAATGTGATGTATTTGTCATGTACTGTGTATAGGCTTAGGGATAGATTAGGGGATAGTTTAGGACTGTAGGGTGATTAGAATAGAATAGTGGGGGCATCATAGACATAGGGAATAGAATAGATTAGGAGTGTGAGGTACAGTTAGCATAGGGGTTTGTCAGTAGGGAGGAGTTAGAGTAGAGCAGGGCACAGCATAGGGATATAGTCAGGACACTTCCTGATTAGGCAGCAGAGCTCGGACAGCCTTGCCCAGGGTAAGGTGTAAGGAGCAGTGAAGGAGACAGTCTGCCAACCATGGGGATAGAGCTGCCATGGCAGAAAGGGGCCTCAGGCTGAGGATCGTGCAGGCGGTACCAGCTTAGGAAGGAGCGTCCCGACAAGGATCCGGGGTCTACGATGGGGGCAGGAGTAGCTGAGATGGCGTTCCTGGCACCTTTCCCGATTGGAACTGGACAAGGGGATGGCAGGGAATTGGTGACACTGGACGCACAGATGAGACAGATTGTCTAGAGATAAGGCAGAGATTGCCGGCAGAAGAGAGACGAAGCTGACAGGAAAGATAGATGCTGCCTGGAAGGCAGGGAAAGCTCAGAAGATGATCCTGTATGAAACCCGTGCTGCAAGTGTGATGGATGCCCTGCTGTTTAGTAACGTTCAACTGTTGAAAAAGAACTGTGTCTCTGAGATGTTTTGTGGAGCTCGGAAATGACAGTAACCGTGAGTGCACTGCTGCGCACGCTGTACATACCACCTTCTTACTATCCAGAATCCCACAATGTCTGTTCGCTATTTTATCTGTCTTCTCTGGTAGATTTCTAAAACTCAACAAGGAAAGAACAGAATTAATCAACCTTCCCCCATCTCACGCAACCCCCCAACAGACCGATCCATCAAAGTAAATAGCTGCTCACTCTCTCACTCCAGTCCCGCAAGCTCGCTGCCTCAGGATAACCACTGACTCATATCCAAACCCTTTCCACTTCCTGCTGAAAAAATA
This sequence comes from Dendrobates tinctorius, assembly GCF_039654945.1. Taxonomy (NCBI): domain Eukaryota; kingdom Metazoa; phylum Chordata; class Amphibia; order Anura; family Dendrobatidae; genus Dendrobates; species Dendrobates tinctorius. The sequence continues at coordinate 17,336,335 of NW_027361814.1, read as the reverse complement.
TTTCCCAGATCTGTACATTCCTTTATCAAGAATCTGCAAAAACACTAGTGCATTTCCTCATCAACTCCCACCTTTCCTCATCAACTCCAACCTTGACTACTGCAAACTCCTGCTTTGTGGCCTCCCCCTAACACTCTTGTACCTCTCCAATCCACAAACTCTGCTGTCCGACTACTCTACCTATCCCCCAGCTATTCCCCAGTCTCTCTTCTCTGTCAATAACTTCACCGGCCCCCATTGCCCAGAGACTCCAGTTCAAAACCCTAACCATGGCATTTAAAGCTATCTGTCATGCTACTGCAGTACAATATAGTGCAACCTCTACCAGCGGGTGCGGGAAGAGAGGTTGCACACACATCATAGCAATGCTGAGCAGCAGCACAAGCACCACCAGGTGGCAAAAGAGTGGTCAGACGAGCCGAGTCAGAAACAGTCAGGAGCAGAAGTACCAGAGGTCACAGTAGTACATGTGGTCAGAAACAAGCCAGGGGATCAGCAACAGTCGGAAGCGGATAAGACAAAAACAAAAGACAGAAGCAGGTCCAAATGCAAGTCAAGTCAAAACCAGGGAGTCAACAAACTTACAGGGAAAAACTGAGTCAGGAAAGACAGAGGGAATAAACAGACCAGGGCAAGTCAGGGATCACAGGGGGAGAAATCAAGATATACCAGAGTCAGATACACACGCCGAAGGCAGAACTATAGCTGACACCACCTGCAGGATGCAGCGGAGCTAAATGTAAAACCTGAAACCAGACTGAGGCTGAGAAAAGTTAACCCCTGAAATGACCAGAGCGAGAACATGGAAAGACAGGACTCAAAACCCGGTCTGGATCATGACACTATCCCCAACCTGCCACCTCTATGTATTAAAGTTTGACATCCCTGCCGTAGACGAAACGACCATAAGACTTTGTGCCCGCTATCATTTGCGTATGATCTTTGCCAAGATATAGTTCAGAAAAGACTTTATTTTTGAATGACAATCTCTTTAATTGAAATGTGGAATCTAAGGTCTTGGCCAGCCCACACCACCATCTATCCGCAGCCTGCATAGCCATAAGGCCCTCACAGCACAAGTCCACACACCTAGCCGGGACCCACATATTCATGTAGCATTCCAGGGTGCGAAAGGAAAATAGTGTCTCGCTACATAATAAAAGAACTTACTTAGAATTATCTTATGCAGTAACACCATCTTATTTCTATTTCAAGGGATTGACCAGCCCATTTATAGTTCACAAAGGGCCTGAATGTGCTCTAAAAAATGAACACATGCACACTCACATACCGGTCCTCCAATGCAGCTCTGTACATCTACCTGGCTCTGGGTATGCAATGTTTAGGAGTAATATTGCATTACACATGAGGCTATGTCAGGGATCTCATACTTGTCCAGGTACACGGGCCGAATATAGAAAAAGTTTGAATATGACTGGCCACATTCTTTGCAGGACAAGATGACGTTATCAGTGATACCATTTTTTTTCTTTATGAATTTTTGATACATTTTTTAAACATTTTTGGTCCCTTTTTTTATTCATTATTTTTTTACTGCTGTTCATCATAATAATAATAATAATAATAAATTTTATTTTTTATAGCGCCGACATATTCCGCAGCACTTTACATTTCAGAGGGGATTTGTATAGACAATAGACATTACAGCATAACAATAATCACATACAGTAGATTATAACAAATACCAAGAGGAGTGAGGGCCCTGCTCGCAAGCTTACAGTCTATGAGGAAAGAGGTAGACACGAAAGGTGGGTGGTAACAGTTGCCCTGATTGTATGGACCAGCCATAATGTTAAGTGTGTAACAGTACAGACACAGAGGGCTAATGGATGCATAAAGCATGTGGGAACATGATGCTGGGAACCTGGTTATGGTAAAATTTTTGGCTCTGCCACACAGGGATAGGTTAGGTTAATGTGTTGAGGCGATAGGCCAGTCTGAATAAATGCGTTTTCAGGACACGCTTAAAATTGTGGGGACTGGGGACTAATCGTATTGACTCGTTCCAATTTTAGTATATGTGCTGCCGAAGCGAGCCATCATATGGTTTATGGTCCAGTTTTATAGCTTGGCTCATTGCGATGATACCAAACTGTATACATTTTTTTTTTCGTTTCGTTTTTACATACAAACAGGAATTTTAGTGGCCAAAATGTTTTTCTGTTATTTTTGTCACATTTTATTTTGATTTTTTCCATTACTTTGTCCCCTATAAAGTAATATTATGTTACAATTTTCCCCATTTTGTAACAATGTCCTCATCGTACTAGAATATCCCCCAAGCTAGCAAACTCCTGTAATAATGTTCCACATCCTGGCCCCTTCCTGTAATAATGTCCCCCATCCTTTAATAATATCACCCATCCTATAATAATGTCCCCCACCCTGGCTTCATCCTGTAATAATGTGCTTTATCCTGTAAAAATGTCTGCCGTCCTGGCCCTTCCTGTAATAATGTCCCCTATCCTGTAATAATATTCCCCATCCTGACCCCATATTTCAAAGATGCCTCCCATGTGGCCCCTTCCTATAATAATGTCTTGTAGTAATGTCTACTGCTTTTCATGTACACATAAAAAAAATGAAAAAAAACAAACAGATTCTTCTCACCTGTCCTCACTTCCATGGTGAACAATGTATTTTTCCTCCCACACAATGGGGGGACGCATGGCAACGTCAGCTGCTGACCTCTGATAGGCCGGTGTCTGGTATAGGTATTGTGAGGCAGGGAGCTGGTGGCTCTCTGCACCGTGATACATTTAAATTGAATGCATTTCTGAAGATGCACCGTCATTAAAAAAAAGCGCTGGTGTCAGGACCAGGTTGTGATCGTCTGAGACTCCTGGGGCCATGGCATTTCCAAAATCTCATCAAATATTAAATGTAGCTTTATTATTTTTTTTTTTAGCAATAACTTTTATCTATAGAGCTTTTTCAATGTATATTTTGTTAATGAATTATTTGTGGGATTTCAGCACAGAGGATTGGTGGGTAACTCTTTTGCTTTGCAGCACTGCTGGGGTCTAAGGGTTCACATACTAAGGACATTGGCATGGAGTTTGTTTGTTTGCCCTCTGTCTGGGTGTTTTTGGTTTTCCACCCACGCTCTAAAAACCATATTGGAAGGGGATGTGTCACAAGCCAGGCATATCTGTTTTAGTAAATTATCTTATTTCTCATCTTATCTCATAACTGTACATTCAGCTATAATTCCTCCTAAAAATTATGAATAATTTGAGTGTTGCGGACCCCCGTATTGGGTGTTTTTATACAGTCAGGCAGTCTCTGGAGTGATTTGATAGTGTTAATCTGTGTAGGAACCCCCTACCGTCACCCAACTTTTAACATCCAGCTGTTCCTTTATTTGAACCTTTTCAACAGTAACAACACAGGGTCGGTACAATATATCAATCTGAAGGAATACAGTTATTACTAACAAGCAGGTAATCCCTGCATGTGTTGAGGCTTTCGAGCAGCAGCAAGACATGCAGCCGCGGGGACGCAAACATATTTTTCGAACACACCAAAGTCACTCGGTAAGTACCCGAGCATGGATAACACCTTATCAAAGCATGTTCGCTCATCACTAGTTGTTCCTAAAACAGACTCTTGAACACCTTCTTAACATGCGATGTGCATGTACGTCATAAGTCAGATGCCGGTCTATGCAGTAGGCTCAGGCACTGAGCCAGTACTACACAGGGCATGTACCAGCGGTGATAGGGTATGTGCACGTTGTGGATTTGTGTGCGGAATCTGATATTTTTTACAGAATCTGCAGGTCAAAATCCGCGCGTTTTTCCTGCGGATTTTGTGTGGATTTGGCCTGCATTTTTTCACCTGCAGATTCCTATAATGGAATGGGTGTAAAAACGCTGTGGAATCCGCACAAAGAATTGACATGCTGCGGAAAATAAACCGCTGCGTTTCCATGCGGATTTTTCCGCAGCATGTGCACATCGGTTTTTTTCCCATAGATTTACATTGTACTGTACATCACTCGGAAATCTGCAGCAGATCTGCAGCGGCAAATCCGCAACGTGTGCACATACCCTTAGGGCAGAGACACACTGGCGTATTTCTCCTGCGATAATCGCGTCGCACTGAACGGAGTGGCCGGCACCTCTCATGACCTGAGCATGACGGATTACTATGCAGCTGTCAAGCTCAGGTCAGGAGAGCCGACAGCCAGTGCGAGTTTTACAATGCGATTCTCGGATGAAAAATACGGCAGTGTGACTCTGCCCTTAGACAGCAGGCTATTGCAGCTAGCTCAGCTTGCTGCTGTTTAACCACCTGAATGTCAGTATAGACCTCTTACACTGGCATTTCTCAGCAGGGTGACTGTTCCTGCAGTATATAGGCTGAGCTTCAGAGGAGATCATTAAAAAAAAAAGAATGCATTTGGATCAAAAAAATGCCCATGATTTTTTTTTTTTTTTTGTGATAATTAGGTCCACAACAAAAACATGACATGAACTATTTCATGTTTTAGCCATGAAAGCCACGACAGAACACAAACGTGGAAAATGGTTGTCTGTATGAGGCCTTAGATTAGCCAGACTGAGAATTACATGTATCAAACATCAGGAGACACTATGATAACCTGGTGCATTTTAAGGCTTCATAATCTAAGTTTTCAAAAAAATTAAACAATTTGGACAAATCTGCTCCAATGATGGAATTTTTTCTATGATGTCATTCAAAACTGCAGCTTGTCCTGCAAAAAAAAACAATCCCATACAGCTCTATGGATGGAAATTGAAAGGGAGGAAAAAAAACATATACCGTATTTTTCGGACTATAAGACGCACGAGACCATAAGACGCACCCCAAATTTTCAGAAGGAAAATAGGGAAAAAAATAATAACATGTCAATTGGGGGTCCATCTTACAGTCCAAATTCAGCTTACCAGGGATGGGATCGGCACAGGTGGAGGAGTGGTCACAGGGGCCGTTCGGTGGTCCAGGCTGGTGAGGTAGCCTCCAGGAAATACCAAGGTGGTGCGGTGGCGGTGGCTCTGTGCTGAGGCAGGGGTGGCGGCACTGTGCTGGGGCAGGGGCTCTGTGCTGGGGCAGGGGGGCTGTGCTGGGGCTCTGTGCTGGGGCAGGGGGGCTGTGCTACGGCTCTGTGCTGGGGCAGGGGGGCTGTGCTGCGGCTCTGTGCTGGGGCAGGGGGGCTGTGCTGGGGCAGGGGAGACTGTGCTGGGGCTGTGCTCCGGTGCAGGGGCGGCGGCTCCGGTGCACATCCCCCGCACATCCGTTGCTGCCATGTTGCCGTGGCCTCCGGGAACATGTACGCTGGGAAGATGGCCGCTGGTCCAGAACCCCACTGAAAACCTCTGGAATGTAATCAAGAGGATGATGGATAGTCACAAGCCATCAAACAAAGAACTGCTTAAATTTTTGTGCCAGAAGCAGTGTGAGAGACTGGTGGAAAGCATGCCAAGACGCATGAAAGCTGTTTATAAAAATTATGGTTATTCCACAAAATATTGGTTTCTGAACTCTTCCTGAGTTAAAACATTAGTATTGTTGTTTCTAAATGATTATGAACTTGTTTTCTTTGCATTATTTGAGGTCTGAAAGCACAGGTTTGTTTTTTTTTAATTTTGACCATTTCTCCTTTTCAGAAAAAAAACCCCAAAAATTATTGTTTGGAAATTCGGAGACATGTTGTCAGAAGTTTATAGACTAAAAGAACAAATTACATTTTACTTAAAAATATACCTATAAAGAGAAAAATCAGACAAACTGAAGATTTGAAAGTGGTCTCTTAATTTTTGCCAGAGCTGTGTATATATATATATATATATATATATATATATACACACATATATATATATATATATATATATATATATACACTCACTGGCCACTTTATTAGGTACACCTGTCCAACTGTGTGTTAAGACTTAATTTCTAATCAGCCAATCACATGGCGGCAACTCAGTGCATTTAGGCATGTAGACATGGTCAAGACAATCTCCTGCAGTTCAAACCGAGCATCAGTATGGGGAAGAAAGGTGATTTGAGTGCCTTTGAACGTGGCATGATTGTTGGTGCCAGAAGGGCTGGTCTGAGAATTTCAGAAACTGCTGATCTACTGGGATTTTCACGCACAACCATCTCTAGGGTTTACAGAGAATGGTCCGAAAAAGAAAAAAAATCCAGTGAGCGGCAGTTCTGTGGCCGGAAATGCCATGTTGATGCCAGAGGTCAGAGGAGAATGGGCAGACTGGTTCGAGCTGATAGAAAGGCAACAGTGACTCAAATTGCCACCCGTTACAACCAAGGTAGGCAGAAGAGCATCTCTGAACGCACAGTGCGTCGAACTTTGAGGCAGATGGGCTACAGCAGCAGAAGACCACACTGGGTACCACTCCTCTCAGCTAAGAACAGGAAACTGAGGCTACAATTTGCACAAGCTCATCGAAATTGGACAGTAGAAGATTGGAAAAACGTTGCCTGGTCTGATGAGTCTCGATTTCTGCTGCGACATTCGGATGGTAGGGTCAGAATTTGGCGTAAACAACATGAAAGCATGGATCCATCCTGCCTTGTATCAACAGTTCAGGCTGGTGGTGGTGGTGTCATGGTGTGGGGAATTTTTTCTGGGCACTCTTTGGGCCCCTTGGTACCAATTGAGCATCGTTGCAACGCCACAGCCTACCTGAGTATTGTTGCTGACCATGTCCATCCCTTTATGACCACAATGTACCCAACATCTGATGGCTACTTTCAGCAGGATAATGCGCCATGTCATAAAGCTCGAATCATCTCAGATTGGTTTCTTGAACATGACAATGAGTTTACTGTACTCAAATGGCCTCCTCAGTCACCAGATCTCAATCCAATAGAGCATCTTTGGGATGTGGTGGAACGGGAGATTCGCATCAGGGATGTGCAGCCGACAAATCTGCGCCAACTGTGTGATGCCATCATGTCAATATGGTCCAAAATCTCTGAGGAATGCTTCCAGCACCTTGTTGAATCTCTGCCACGAAGAATTGAGGCAGTTCTGAAGGCAAAAGGGGGTCCAACCCCTTACTAGCATGGTGTACCTAATAAAGTGGCCAGTGAGTGTATATATAACATGATGAATTCAGGCTCAGACTGACCTGCGAGGGAGCGGCTGGATCTCCCAGTACAGCCTCTGTGAAGGAGTGTTAACGATCATATTTACAGAGAAAGCCATCATCTAATCATTATATAAACTAAGAAAAAACTATAGGGGAACAAAAGTGCACAAGACCATCGCGTGATTCCCTTTTGGGTGCAAAGGAACGTAAAAGGCAGGTGCTCACCTGGGCAGGTTGTATGCAGGCAGAATTCCTATGAACAGGGTCGGTTTCCTAGGGACCACAGGTAAAATTGATTCCAGGAGGCCCAGCCTACTGCTATATTGAATTGAAATTTACATGTTTATATATGTCAGAATTTTAGCACAGAATATAGCATGCAAAACAGAACTGTGTTGTGCACTGTACTACATCAAAGTAGTGCATTTAAAGGGAATCTGTCACCCCTTTTTTGAGATATCATATAATGATATCATTCAATTGTGTGTCACATAAGGATTCTCTTAGTACTTTTGCTTCCCCCTGACCCCGCACCTTTCATGCATAAATACCTTTTTTATATCGGTTCAGATGTATGTAAACTGCCGCTGTCCGGTCCAATGGGCGGGGCTTATTCACCTGCTTCCCCCCTCCCTCCCTGTCTTGCTCTATGTATTTCTTCTTGTGTAGAGCAAGACAGGGAGGGGGGGAGCAGTTGAATAAGCTCCGCCCACTGGACCGGACAGCGGCAGTTTACACACATCTGAACCGATATAAAAAAGGTATTTATGCATGAAAGGTGCGGGGTCAGGGGGAAGCAAAAGTACTAAGAGAATCCTTATGTGACATACAATTGAATGATATCATTATATGATATCTCAAAAAAGGGGTGACAGATTCCCTTTAATGATGTTGCATAGAGTGACGCTATATAAGCAGGTGCTGACATGCAGTACGCAGGGATTGCAGAGCAATGCGGTACAAGAATATGATTTATATAACAGTAAAGATGATAGTAATCTACTCACATGGAGTTAATAAACAGTAAAAAAGGATTAAGGCTATGTGCCCACGTAGCGTTTTAAAACGCTCACTAAAAAACGGACTCCTTCCCAGAAATTGCGCGTTTTTTTCCCGCGTGATTTCACCGCGATTTTACCGCGATTTTCGCGTGCGATATTCAAGCACTTTCCAAGCGATTTGAAGCATCGCTTGGAAAGTGATTGACAGCTTGGTCACACTCGTCAAACATAGTGTTTGACAAGTGTGAGCAGCTTTTTACTATTGAGGCCGCCTATGCGGCATCAATAGTGAAAGATAGAATGTTAAAATGCTGAAAAAAATAAAAAAATCGGGGTATATTTACCTTCCGGCGTCCTGCACTGCCATCCCGGGCCACAGGGTTCCCAGTAATGCCTTGCGAGACCTGTGATGACGTAGTCTCGCGTTGCTATAGCGATCTCGCGAGACCACTAGAGTCACGCGAGACTACGTCATCACAGGACCTTGCCGCAAGGCATTACTGGGAACGCTTAGGCCGGGAATGCAGCGCGGGACGCCGGAAGGTAAATATACCCCGATTTTTTATTCTTTTTTTACAGGGGTATGGTACACAGGTTCTGGAGGACAGTCTCCTCTCCTCCACACCGTGGGTACCAACCGCACATGTGACGCTTAACTTCCCGCATGGTGGGCATAGCCACATGCGGGAAGTAAGCGATTCTCATGCATTCCTATGGGTGCGGAATCGCGGCAATTCTTTGCGATTCCGCACAAAAGAATGAGCATGCTGCGATTTTTTTCCGCGATGCGATTCCGCCGCGGAAAAAAGTGCAGCATTAGCACAGCGTGTGCGGAATGCCATAGGAATGCATGGGGGGCGTTCTGTACACGATTTTTAAACGTTTTCGCTGCGTTTTCGCGCCGAAAATCGCGGCAAAAACGCTTAAAAATCGCTACGTGGGCACACAGCCTAAAGGAGTAGTAAGAATTGATGCGACAGTCTGAAGTTTAATCAACACTTAGGGTATGATTCCACGGTCAGGATTGGCTCGGTATTTGCTCAGGATTTGATGCAGGTAAAATCTGCACCAAATCTGCATCAGAGGTCACTGGCAGGTCAGCTACGTTTTTTACGTGTGTTTTTTCATGCGGATTTGTATGCATTTTTTTGTAAGCTAAATAAAGATATATTATTTAACAACAAAAAAAAGAATTGTGATGTAATTTCCTTCTCCAACCTCTTCTTTTATCTACTCCATTGAAGAATGTTTACACAGATAGATAGATAGATAGATAGATAGATAGATAGATAGATAGATGGCACTGGGGACTAGAGTGTGTGGCTGCATGTATTTCTATGCAGCTCAGGGCCGGCCCGAACGTATAGGCGAACTAGACGGCCGCCTAGGGCGCCGACCCAAAGGGGGCACCAGAGAAAAAATAGAAAAAATTATAAAAAATCTTTTCAAAAGCAAAAAGTTTTAGGGATGGAAAGAAAAGTGTACATATTTAAGGGCAAATATGACGCAAGAGAGGTTGGTTGGGTTGGCAACAATTTCTATAGAATCTGAAGTTGCTAAACAAATTAATCTCAGTGACTTAGTGTCATCCTTTTAACCTCTTCCCGACCGCCCACAGTAGATAAACGTTGGCGCTTGCTGGGCTTTGTGCAGCGCCGACATTTATCTACTGTCGGCGGTTTTGTGCCCCCCGGGACTCCCTCATACCTTATAACGCGGGGATCCCGGTGCACAATGCATGCTGGGACCCCCGACGTCATCGGGACCTGATTGTCGCGTCACAGCAGCCAATGAGAGAGCTCGCTGGGAAAGCTGCTTGTTTCCCGGCGATCTCCCTCATTATAACGCGACTTCTCCTCTGAGCTCATGCTGACAGATGAGCAGAGGTGAAGCAGCGTTACTGTGTGACTAGATCGCTGCCTGGCACAGCTGATCGCTGCCTGGCACAGCTGTGCCAGGCAGCGATCTTGTCACACAGTAACGCTGCTTCACCTCTGCTCATCTGTCAGTGTGAGATCAGAGGAGAAGTGGCGTTACTATGTGCCGGGCAGCGATCTTGTCACATAGTAATGCTGCTTCTCCTCTGATCATCTGTCAGTGTGAGATCAGAGGAGAAGTGGCGTTACTATGAGTCAAAAATACAAAAAATAAAAAACACAAAAATAAAAAAAAGTAAAGAAAAAAAAAGCAGGTAGGCAGGCTAGGGTTAGGGTTAGGGTTAGGGCTAGGGTTAGGGTTAGGGCTAGGGTTAAGGCTAGGGTTAGGGCTAGGGTTAGGACTAGGGTTAGGGCTGGAATTCGAATTGGGGGTTTCCACTGCTTAGGTACATCAGGGGCTCTGTAAACGCAACATGACGCCTGCAGACCATTCCATCAAAGTCTGCATTTCAGAACGTCACTACTTCCCTTCCGAGCCCCACCGTGTGCCCAAACAGTGGTTCCCCCCCACATGTGGGGTACCAGCGTACTCAGGACAAATTGGACAACTCTTAGGGTCCAATTTCTCCTGTTACCCTTGTGAAAATAAAAATTGGGAGCTAAAAGATCATTTTTGTGGAAAAAAAATGATTTTTTTATTTTCACGGCTCTACATTATAAACTTTAGTGAAACACTTGAGGGTTCAAAGTGCTCACCACACATCTAGATAAGTTCCTTGGGGGGGGTCTAGTTTCCAAACAGGGGTCACTTGTGGAGGGTTTCCACTGTTTAGGCACATCAGGGGCTCTGCAAACGCGACATGACACCTGCAGACCATTCCATCAAAGTCTGCATTCCAAAACGTCACTACTTCCCTTCCGAGCCCCACTGTGTGCCCAAACAGTAGTTTTCTTCCACATATGGGGTACCAGTGTACTCAGGACAAATTGGACAACAACTTTTGGGGTCCAATTTCTCCTGTTACCCTTGTGAAAATAAAAAATTGGGGGCTAAAAGATCATTTTGTGGAACAAAAATGATTTTTTATTTTCATGGCTCTACGTTATAAACTTCTGTGAAGCACTTGGGGGTTCAAAGTGCTCACGACACATCTAGATAAGTTCTTTAAGGGGTCTAGTTTCCAAAATGGGGTCACTTGTGGGGGTTTCCACTGTTTAGGCACATCAGGGGCTCTCCAAATGCGACATGGCGTCCTATCTCAATTCCAGCCAATTCTGCATTGAAAAAGTCAAACGGCACTCCTTCCTTTCTGAGCTCTGCCGTGTGCTCAAACAGTGGTTTAGCCCCACATACGGGGTATCGGCGTATTTGGGAGAAATTGAGCAAAAAATTTTGTGGTTCATTTTCTGTTTTTACACTTGTGAAAATAAAAAAAATGGTTCTGAAGTAAAATGTTTGTGAAAAAAAGGTAAATGTTTATTTTTTCCTTCCACATTCCATTCATTCATGTGAAGCACCTGAAGGGTTAATAAACTTCTTGAATGTGGTTTTGAGTACATTGAGAGGTGCAGTTTTTAGAATGGTGTCACTTTTGGGTATTTTCTGTCATATTGACCCCCCAAACTCACTTTAAATGTGAGGTGGTCCCTAAAAAAAATGGTGTTGTAAATTTTGTTGTAAAAATGAGAAATCGCTGGTCAACTTTTAACCCTTATAACTTCCTAAAAAAAAAAAAATTATGTTTCCAAAATTGTGCAGATGTAAAGTAGACATGTGGGAAATGTTATTTATTAACTATTTTGTGCGATATCACACTCTGATTTAAGGGCATAAAAATTAAAAGTTTGAAAATTGCAAAATTTTCTAAATTTTCGCCAAATTTCGATTTTTTTAACATATAAGCGCAGTTCATATCTAAGAAATTTTACCACTATCCTGAAGTACAATATGTCATGAGAAAACAATGTCAGAATCAGCAGGATCCGTTGAAGCGTTCTAGAGTTATGGCCTCATAAAGTGACACTGGTCAGAATTGAAAAAATTGGCCTGGTCACGAAGGCAAAAACAGGCTCAGGCGCGAAAGGGTTAAAAAAAAAAGGCAAGGAGACAAAAATTTTAATTACCTATGGTCGTTTTTGTTTTGTGTTATTGATTACTTTGTATATATTTGTCCTATACAACGTCTCAGAAGATTAAAGAGTTAGGAGAGAGTTAATTAATCATTGTTGTTGTGGTTTATTTTGCTCCTAAATTTATATCCCAAGTTTTCATCTACTGCCAAGAATAGTAGGGGCGCCACAAAATAGTTTTGCCTAGGGCGCCGTAATCTCTCGGGCCGGCCCTGATGCAGCTGAACGCTCCGGTCCCAAGTGCAGTGCCGGGTACAGAGGTGCAAGATTCGTGCGTGTTTCTCGCATGAAAACCAACAGGAAGAGGAAAAAAATCCTCCAATACTCAGAAAAAGCACCAAAAACAGGCAGAGATGCTTACCTGTATAGACATGTAAATCAACAGCCGCGGAGACACCATCACATGTTTCTCAACGCAAGTAATGACTAGCCAGGTCTTTTACTGGGAAGGAACAACCACGGGAAGGGCAGTCTCCAATGAAGGAAACCACCTATGCCAAAACATGGTATCCATCCACAGACAGCTGTTTCGGGGTATTGCCCCTCATCAGTGTGGAGTAGGAAACTGGCTAGTAGGAGCAATGCCTAGTAAAAGACTGCGAAAATGAGGATGAGTGACCTCATGGAGATCAACATCCGACACTGTGGAGACTGCCCTTCCCGTGGTTGTTCCTTCCCGGTGAAAGACCTGGCTAGTCATTGCTTGCGTTGAGAAATATGTGATGGTGTCTCCGCGGCTGTTGATTTACATGTTTTTGCATATTTCCCATAAGGGATGGGGGCATTGCTCTAGAATCACTGCGTTGAGAAACATGTGATGGTGTCTCCGCAGTGTCGGATGTTGATCTCCATGAGGTCACTCATCCTCATTTTCGCTACCTGTATAGACAGGCCTCAATACATCTGCACTAACAGGGTGCAGCGGACCCAAGTAAAATGGCAGCTGCACAGGTGCAAAATGCCAAATGAGACAGCCAGCCTACAATCACCAGTGCAGAAGAAATAATCCGTATGTGGCAATGTTCACACAGGGAATGCAGAGCATCAGGTTCGCAGCCTCTTAATAACACCATACAGGGGGGCTGCCCAGTGCTCACTATAAGGGTGTGTGCACACGCTGCGGATTCTGCTGCGGTGTACAGTACCATTAAAACCAATGGAAAATGAAAACCGCTGTACAGATGCTGCAGAATTTTCCATGCGGATTTGCTGCGGTTTCAAATCCGCAGAAAGAATTGACATGTCCTTAATAACGAGTATCCCACGACAAGTTCAGCTCTGCTACATCTGGATGCATGACATCCAGAGATAGCAGAGCTTGTAGATGACCACCGGAGATCTCCAGCGGTCACCTACTGTAGTTTTCACGGTCAGCTGACCGTGAGAACTAGCCTAGTGACCGGAGACAACCCCCGGTCACATGCATGGCAGTTTTCGCTGTAAGCTAAGTTATCGCGAGAACTGCAGTGGCCCCGTCCACTTCCGGCGGTGGGAGGAGGTAAGACCTTATTTAAATTAGTACATGAGTAGTAAGCTGCATTTACGCAGTTATTACACCTAAAAACTAATCATTAGATGCGGTTTTACTGCTTCTGATTGTCTATAGTAAATATACCGTGCAGCGATGGAGCGTCGCCGCATTGTAAACAGACATGCTGCGTTCTGGAAAGATGCTCCGCATGTCCGTTTACGCTGGTCTGCCGCCTGCGTCTATTAATGTATAGTGGAGAAGGGATTTTATGAAATCCCCTCCACTATGCTGTAACATCTGGACGCTGCGGGGTTGACGCTGCGGCTGTACACAGCATCAAACACGCGCTTCCTGACTGTGGAAACATACCCTTATCATGACTCCCGCTGGTCCTCCGTGATATACAGTCCGATGGGGGTTGTAGTGCCAGCAAAGGCTGGCGCAGTGTCCTCAGATGGGGTCCTCTGTCAATGGTCCAACTTCTGGCGGCAGTGGGCGGTCTCCGGTTTTATCTGCTGAGCCCCTAGTCCAAAAGCCTGAGCAAACAAAGTGAGGGAAGCTGCAGCAGTGCCTGTAACAAGCGTGGGCTGCTGCGCGCTGGTCAGCAGAAGGAACCGCAACTCAGTGTCCTGTATCCGGCCCACGTTTCTCTGCATGAGTGCGGTCCTGCATTTAGCTGGGCGCACGGTGCTCTCCACACTCAAGGTCCTGCTGAAGTGCTCAGGAGATGTCGCCCGCAGTACGTCGCGGCGCTGCTGCTCGGGGTGCGGAGCATGCTGCACACTCTCCTGCAGTCTCCCTGATGGCGGGAAACTGCGGCTTCTCGGGTGCGGAGCATGCTGCACACTCTCCTGCACTCTCCCTGACGGCGGGAAACTGCCGCTTCTCGGGTGCGGAGCATGCTGCACACTCTCCTGCAGTCTCCCTGATGGCGGGAAACTGCGGCTTCTCGGGTGCGGAGCATGCTGCACACTCTCCTGCACTCTCCCTGACGGTGGGAAACTGCCGCTTCTCGGGTGCGGAGCATGCTGCACACTCTCCTGCACTCTCCCTGACGGCGGGAAACTGCCGCTTCTCGGGTGCGGAGCATGCTGCACACTCTCCTGCACTCTCCCTGACGGCGGGAAACTGCCGCTTCTCGGGTGCGGAGCATGCTGCACACTCTCCTGCACTCTCCCTGACGGCGGGAAACTGCCGCTTCTCGGGTGCGGAGCATGCTGCACACTCTCCTGCAGTCTCTCTGATGGCGGGAAACTGCCGCTTCTCGGGTGCGGAGCATGCTGCACACTCTCCTGCAGTCTCCCTGATGGCGGGAAACTGCCGCTTCTCGGGTGCGGAGCATGCTGCACACTCTCCTGCACTCTCCCTGACGGCGGGAAACTGCCGCTTCTCGGGTGCGGAGCATGCTGCACACTCTCCTGCAGTCTCCCTGATGGCGGGAAACTGCCGCTTCTCGGGTGCGGAGCATGCTGCACACTCTCCTGCAGTCTCCCTGACGGCGGGAAACTGCCGCTTCTCGGGTGCGGAGCATGCTGCACACTCTCCTGCACTCTCCCTGACGGCGGGAAACTGCCGCTTCTCGGGTGCGGAGCATGCTGCACACTCTCCTGCAGTCTCCCTGATGGCGGGAAACTGCCGCTTCTCGGGTGCGGAGCATGCTGCACACTCTCCTGCACTCTCCCTGACGGCGGGAAACTGCCGCTTCTCGGGTGCGGAGCATGCTGCACACTCTCCTGCACTCTCCCTGACGGCGGGAAACTGCCGCTTCGTGCGCTTTCAGTTCTGCTTCCAGCTTAAACACGCCTCCTCTTCCCGGGTCATGGAGCCTGTTCGGTCCCCTATTCCTGTTCCCCCGGGCAACATGGGACGCAGCCTCGACAGTTCCGGACCCGGCACAATGCAGGTCCCCACAGCCCGGTCCTCCTCCTTGTAGATGCATCTAGTGAGGCTGCGGTGGTTGTTCTTGGACCTGAGATCAGGGATATATGGGGCTTTCTTTCCAGGGACAGCAGCGGAGGAGCGGGGCACCAATATTTGGGTTATTTAGTGTCTTCCTCCGCTGTGAGGCAGACCCAGACCTTAGGGCTTGTCAGGGTGTATAGTTCTGTTTTGTGTTTGTTGTTGTGATTTTATCCTATACTTTAAATATATCTACTAAAAATTGCAAGTTTTAATAAGTCTATTATTGATGCTTATCCATACACACACAGTATATATCTACACAGACATATATGTAGATGCACAGGTATATATGACTTTATATATACATTTACGTGTGTGTGTTCTGGCCGCACGGTGAATATTATCTACAACTCCCCCATACTCTGCGCAGTGAGCGCCGGTGACAAGCAGGAGGATCCCGTCCTCCCTCCGTCTCCATGACAACCAAGCGAAAAGGTGAGAGGAGGAGGAGTAAGGCGCAGCGGGTCACGTGTCCCGGAAGTGGAGCTGTCTGACGGGAAATGACGTCGGGAGCAGAGAGAAAGAACCAGAGAGGGAGAAGCTGAGCTCGAAGTGAGAGCGGCGGGGAGAGGTCAGAGGTCAGCGGGGGACCGCAGGGGGAAAAGGTCAGGGGTCAGCGCAGGACCGGAGGCCTAGCAGGTGAGAGGCGGACAGGGAATGGCGGGAGCTATTCGGGGTGTATCAGACTGTGTGTATATGTGTGTACAAGGGACATGGAGCTCCTCCCCCTCTGTCTATGCACTGTGTGTGTGTGTGCGCACAGGGGCTGCTCCTTCCTGAGGGGACACTTGTCACCAGCAGCCATGACAGCTGTCTTCTCCCCACCCTGCTCTTCCCTCAGACCATAATGTCCTCCCTATGAGGCGGTGAAGACTGATCCTGTCTGCGCTGACAGGGGCGGCCATTGTTTTGGTGTTGAGCTATGGCATCATGTGATGACAGTGTCACTTGACCTCTGATCCCCTGGCCACGCCCCCTTGGCCGCTGTCGGTCCTTCACCTTCCGCTGACCGTCTCCTCTCACGTTCTCTTCCGTCTTTCCATTCAATGGTCGTCACCTGGATCTACAATAAAAATGGCGCAGCGTGGTGGAAACGATTTCTCCTGATCTGACGCAGGTCAAGAGGGCGACTCCTGCGTGTCATTATACTGCAGATGAGCCCCAAACAGAACAGCTGTCCCCCCACCATTCCTCCATTGCTGCCTGTGTCCAACACTGGTCTCCAAGCCCCCTGTTCTGGTAAGAGCTCACACAAGGGAAGAGTTAGTGGGAAGACTGGTGCGGGACACCCATTGCAGAGTGGAAAAGCAGCGGGTGCCCAGTCTTAATATTAAAGGGTTATTCCCAAAATATCAAGTTATTATCCCCTATCCATGGAAGAGGGGGGGTCTTGAATGGAGCAGAGCAATGCACGTGCTCAACCTTCGCTCTATTCATGGGACTGCTGGAGAAAGCAGAGTACAGCGCTCCGATATCTCCGACAGTCCCAACATATACAACGACTGGAGCAGGGGTTGAGCAGATGCTCATCTTCACACCATTCAAGACAATGCTCTGCAGAGTCCCATTCTCGGGGTCACTGGAAGTGTCAAGGTATCCCCTATCCATAGGATAAGTTGCTATTTTGGAATTAACCCTTTAACCGTATCTAGTGCACAACCCCTATTAATGGGGGAATCCATTTTTTATATAAATCTACTGGGATTCTTCAGGAGACATAAGCCCAGGAAACATCTTGGTCATATTTTATTACTACTAGACAACCACATTAATAGTTTTACACCTATTAAAGGGAACCTGGCACATTGTATATGCAGTCTCTGTGGGCAGCATGTTATAGAAAAGGAGAAGCTGAGCAGAAGGCTATATGGTTTTGTGGGAAAGAATTCAGCATAAGGGCGCATTCAGACATCCTTACAAATCTGTCCGAGATCGGATCGCAATGCACAGACTGCCTGCAGGTCTCCCAACCTGAGCGTGACAGCATCATATATTTTCTATGAAACTGTCACGCTCAGGTCTGGAGGCCTGCAGCCATTCCGATCTCGGACTGATTTGTATGGACGTTTGAATGCGCTCTAACTTGTAGAGTTTATACATTGAAATTCCTGGTGTTTGTAGGTATGAGAGTCCAGTGGGCGGTCCTAATCAGTAACTGACAGATACCTCTGCATGTGCAGTCATTCAGGGAAGACTGTCAATCTCTGATAGCACCGCCCACTGGACTTGTATGTATACAAACACCAGGGATGTCAGCAATTAAAAAGCAAATTTTACTGAAACTTTTCCCACAAAGTTGTAGATCATCCTGCTCCATAACTTTCGACCTGAAGGTCAGATGCCATTTTCAGCACAACAGGTTCCCTTTAAGTATTGTGTACTTTTTTGCTTGTTGTCAGAGAGCACTTTTTTTTTGTTTGCATCTAGTGATTTTTACTCAACCCGACCATCAACGTGCAACAACTTACGCCAACAAATACACAGGGAATTGTGTTAGCTCAAAGCCCGATGAGTTCACAAGCTTTTATATTAAGTGTGTGGACAGCTTGATGGAGGCAAGATGCTGCAGTGACGTCTGGCAGCGGCTCATTCGCCTCTTCTTAATAAAAGCACGTGTTTGCTCTGCACAACTTGAATGTGCATATTTATGGGCAGATCAGGAGGAATAGATGTGTGACTAGTCTTGCGGCACTCACTGTTCCATAAAATAGTCCTTTATTCCATATTACGGGATAGAAAGTAGGGAGCATGGAGGACAGTGGCACTTCTTGTGTCAGTGTATTCTGCCCTAGAAGCAATGCCTGTAAAATGCCTTCATTGTATGGCATTTGATGGGAACTGCCATTTGTTTTTTTTTCTGTATAAATATATATAATAAACTGTGTGATTAAATTAAATGGAAGGTACAGTACCAACCCATATCCTAGAGATGCCGTATTATGGATTTGTTATACGGCTGTGTACATGGTGCTAAATGACTTTTACCACGCACTTGCCTGACGAGAAAAAATATATCCCAAGGGTTGGTTGGTTCCTTTAAAATTATTATAGGTGAAGGCTTAGAACATAACAGTCTGCTTGTGAGAAAGAGACTTTGTGTAGTTGAAGTAATATTGTTATCACCGTGGATGTACAGAGATCACTGTGGCTTTATCCAATCAATTATCCAATGAAATATGAATTGGGATCACTACTGTATTAGGGGATGAGACTACTGGAGGCATCAGAGAGCCAGAAAATGCGCAGCCACCACTCCATTCTCGTGGGACATTTCAGAGCCTCATTCTTGGAATTGGTGCTGGTCCCAGTGATCAGACCCCCACAATTTGCAATTTATCGCCTACTCTTTAGATTTTGGTGATAACTAGTGATGAGCGAATGTGCTCAGATAAGGTGTTCTCTGAACATGCTTGTAAGTGTCTTTGACGTGCTCGAAAAATATATTCAAGTCTCCGCAGCTGCATGTCTCGCGTCTGTTCGACTGCCCCAACACATGCAGGGATTCTGTTTGTTAGACAATCCCTGCATGTGTTTGCAGCTGTCAAACAGCCTCGCGACATGGAGAACGCGGGGACTCGAACATATTATTTGAGCACGCCGAAGTCACCCGGGTTAGCACACGAGCATGCTCAGATAACACGTTCACTCATTACTAGTTATAACCCTTTAGAGGGTTATTCCCAACATAGCAAGTTATCCCCTGTTTATGGGATAGGAGATAACTTACTGATCTCTGGGGTCCGACTGCTGGAATCTCGAAATTAATGGAGGTGCACATTCCTCATTCATTGCTATTTCGGACAGCCCCATAGACAATCATTGGAATGACTGTCGAGCATGAGCACCTTCATTCTTTTCAAGATGTGGATTTTGGAACCCCAATCATGGCTGCCGGATTCCTGCGGATCAGTAGGATATCCCATCTCCTTATATCCTCAGCATGCTATACAATCTTTGAAACTCTCATTTAATGAATGGACTGAGTGCAGATACCTCTACTCTCATAGTGGAGAGTTAGTCGGCCAGCTATGGATGTGTTGTGTATGACCCCCTTAATGGTCATTATACAATTCTTTCCTATTTTAGCCAAGCTGCCTCTAAAGTTGGAGATGTACATTCAAGGGAGCCTAAAGCTAAAATTTCAACTCCATTACCTGCAAAATCCTGTAATGAGTGAGAACCTGGGGACAGGGGAACAAACATCCTCAAACTGTGATGACTATTTGTGTACACATCTACTTTAGCAGGGATATAGCAGCTTGGCCACTTAGTCAGGTAGTAATAATTTTTGGCCCTAAAACACAATATTTTCGTTTTCTGCTTTTTTTTTTTAGAGCCAAGAGCCAATATGGAGACTGAGAGTGAGCAGAACTCTACTTCCACTAATGGGAGTACAGCATCCAGCGCCAGCTCCCGTCCTCAGATATCGCAGATGTCTCTCTATGAACGCCAGGCTGTTCAGGTATGTGTCACAAGCAGCTCGGTGTGATTCTATAGGCACCATTTAGATGGCTGCCATCTATATCTGGTCATGGCATTCTTCATGGGTACAAATGGTCCCTTCGAATGTCTATGGAGCAGCATTTGATTTCTGGCACTTGCTGCGTTCTCATGTCTTAGCATTATTACAGATTAACCAGAGTGCATTACAGGATCCTGCCTGGGCCCCGAAAACTGTTTATATGTGCGAGGTTCAAGGTCTGTGTTTGAGCACCAATACAGTATTTTTTTTTTTCCGCAGGCGCTGCAGGCTTTACATAGACAACCGAACGCAGCGCAGTACTTCCACCAACTGATGTTGCAGCAGCAGCTGAGTAATGCACAGCTGCATAGTCTGGCAGCAGTTCAGCAGGTAAGTGATCTTCTCATATAGGAATCATTTTTTACATATTTGCTCATTTCAGTTTATAAAAATACACTTTTTAAATATTGTCCAGATATGTCTTGGAGTGGGTCTGAGAGGATTTTTGCCCGTTCATCCAGAACAGTATTGGTAAGATGATGTTGGAGGAGAGGTTCGGTCTCAGTCTCTTTTCTAGTTCATCTCAGATGTCGGATGAAGTTGAGATCAGGACTCTGCGCAGCCGGTCATGTCCTTGAACATCACTCCCTCCCCAATCATGGGCCCAATTCATCAAAGCTTTCACTCCTGTATCCCTGATCTGTCACTGCACAGAACACGTTCCAACCACTGCAGATTCCATTGGCGGTAGCCTTACACCACGCCATCTGCGCTGGTATAGGTGCGCTTTTTAGAATGAGCCATACTTTTTGGTAAAGGCAGGTGACATGGCACACCTGAGGCAATGAGACTGAATGAAATGATGAAGAGATGTGTTCCAATACTTCTCTCCTTATAGTCTGTATATCTACGCATTTCCTTGTGCATGGTCCGACATGTCACTTCTGACGACTGTATCTGGGGACCATTCACTCTTTCTTTATCGCTTCATTGGGGGACACAGATTACCATGGGTGTATGCTGCTAGCAGGCTGACACTATGCAAAAAAGGAAAATTAGCTCCTCCCCGGCAGTATACACCCACCGACAGGCACCAAGTACCTCAGTTTGTGCTTACTTGTCTGTAGGAGGCGGACCAGGATCTCCCAAGATCGGCATTTAACGATTCCTTTTTCCCTTTTAGGATTTGTGTGAGTGTATTAATTTTTTCCCATTTATTTTTCAGGTTCAGCTTCGGGAAACAGGGGGTAAATGTTCACCTTGCTTTCCCATATCACGCGGCTGAGCGAGCAATGTGGTGTGACCCACATCGCAACTCGCAGGACCGCAGGCAGGACTTTTTCACTATCACCCTCGGGTGCCACGGGCTAACGACAGGTGGCTGGTCCTAGCCGATTCCCCTTCTCACCCCTCTCCCGAGACAGGGCTGAGAGGAAGATGGCGGTCACCGGCGGTGACTCTCCCCTGCTGGCAAAGGGGTAGCGCCGTCTCCTGCACTATTCAAACATAGTGCTGGGAAGAGGACCTTCATTCACAGCGGCCCCCCTCATCGCGGGCCCTTGCGGTCATTCTCTTCAGGGAGCATGTGGACCTCAGGTAAGCAGCCTAAAGGCTACCACCAGTCCCGTTCTCGCCCCACATGGAAGTCAGTGGGGTCGGCGCCGCTGATACAGTGTCACTCTCCATTTAAATTTCCCGCCCATTTTTTGGCAGGCGCGTGCCTCACAGCTTCCCTCCACACGGGTGCTAGTCATTGAAGCAGCAGACAGCGGGTCCCCATCCTCTTACCTCCCTCATCTCTGCGGCGTCACGGGCAGAACTTCGGGGGCACAATCTGGGCGCTTCTTACTTTCACTTTCCCTTATCTCTGCGGCGTCACGGGCAGGACTCCGGGGGCACAATCTGGGCGCTTCTTACTTTCACTTTCCCTTATCTCTGCGGCGTCACGGGCAGGACTCCGGGGGCACAAACCGGGCGCTTCTTACTTTCACTTTCACTTATGCCTTCTTCGCCGGTTCACGCCTCCTGCGCGCTTTGTTGGCGCCTTTTATCAGCCCATCACAGAGCTACTTTCTGTTTGTAGCTCCTCAGTCCCCTCCCTGATCCCCCCCCCCCCCCGCAGGCTACAGCCAATCGCGCAGCGCTGCCGCCCTGCACCGCCCATCACTAAGGCCCTGCGCCTCTCTGGGACCTCGTGTGCACCACGGATCTCAGCTTGGGGGACACATCTGCTGGCTGCTGCGCATCATATTAACGGAGCTGGTCACGGTAGGCTCTTATATTTCTGAGCCCCTATTTCTAGCTCCCTCGGTAGCCTCACTTCCTGCAGATACTTGCCACAGTAATACTGCAGTCTTCACATATGCCCAACCCTGCAAGGGCTCCTTATCCTAGACCCACCACTACCCACTACGCCTGTGCGCGCTGTAAAAAGAAGTGGGCGTCAGGTCAGTCGTCTCCCTTCTGCCTGTCCTGCAGTCCTTCCACAATGTCTGCCCCACCGGAGCACCCCGAGTCCCGGGATGACAGCACTCCCCCTCTCCCAGAGTGGGCCGTTGCAATGTCTCAGTCGGTCTCTGACCTGACGAAAGTTTCTCAGTCCCTGGTCCAGGTCTTAGAACGATTACCTCAGCTATCGACAGCCACCAGTGCTCCGACCGCCTCTCACGGTGAGTCGTCTGCACCTGACCGCGACCTCCATAGGGACAGACCGAGTAGGATTTCGAGGAAGCGGGTTCTTTCTAGCTCTTCCAGCTCGCAAGGTCCGTCCGTTCCACCCAGGCTACTTTCCTCGTCTCCCTCTTCAGAAGACGACCTTAGGTCAGACAATGATTCCCAATCGGGATCTGACTCAGAGGCGGACAACATGTCTAAAACACAGGACATGGTTGATAGTCTCATATCGGCTATTTTCCAGACGCTCAAAATAAAGGAAGATAAGGCACCCCTTCAGGACTGCTCTGTCCCCTTTAAACGAGCGAAACCCCCCTCCTGAACCTTTCCTAATCACAAAGAGTTCGACACTAACCAAACACTGGGAACACCCTGAGAAACGTTTCTCAGGCCGCAGGTACTTAGACGTCCTGTATCCATTTGATGCGGATCTTCTCACAAAATGGACTAAAGCTCCCGAGGTGGACCCACCAGTTTCCCGTCTATCCTCTAAGACGTTTTATCCCTTCCGGACGGGGCATCCCTTAAAGATCCAGCAGACAGGCAAATAGAATCGCTGGCTAAATCAATTTTTGAAGCATCCGGCTCCTCTCTCTGCCCTATTTTCGCTTCCGCCTGGGTGGCGAAAGTCATTTCAGCTTGGGCAAAAATTCTTCACAAGGGCATCTTATCGGCAGCCCCTCAGGACGAGCTGGCAGATCTAGCAGAACCAATTGATAATGCGGGTAAATACCTTTTGGCCACCTCCTTAGATGCGGCTGTGTGCGTAGCAAGAGCTAACAGCAACATAGTAGCTTGGTTGAAGTCATGGAGTGCGGACACCACTTCCAAGAAGTTGCTCACCAACCTGGCATTTCCCGGTTCTAGGCTCTTTGGCGCCAAGCTGGATCAGATAATTTCCGATGCCACTGGGGGTAAAAGTACCTCCCTTCCCCAGTCTCGGCCTAGACTGTTTTTCAACAGAAAAGCTTCTCGGCCATTTAGGTCCTTTTGCCCCTTCTCTTCCACAGAACGACCATCCCAGCAGGACCGCCCCTCTGCCTCCAGAGAACGGAGAAAACCATCGTATAAACCCGCTCCCCGCTGGAAATCAAGAGGCCAACCCTCCAGGTCTTCAGGCTCCGGTAGATTTTCCTCAAAGTGACGGGTCACCCCCACCTGGAATTTCTTCCAGGGTGGGAGGCAGGCTCTCTTCTTTCATGGACACTTGGCTGTCCGTTGTCGACGATGCTTGGGTCAGGGAAATCTTATCCGGATACAAAATCGAATTTTCTTCCCCAAACAGTCGCTTCTTCCTGTCTCGACCTCCAGGACGGCCTTCTCCTCCCTTCTTTCTGCCGGAGTAATCGTTCCCATTCCTTCAAACAAACGGTTTTCAGGGTTCTACTCGAATCTCTTCGTAGTCCCGAAAAAAGACGGTTCCCTTCGCCCAATCTTGGTCCTCAAGTTGCTCAATCGCCACGTGAGGACCCTTCACTTCAGGATGGAGTCCCTGCGCTCAGTGATAGCTTCGATGGAACCCGGAGAGTTCCTCTGCTCTGTGGACATACAGGATGCTATCTCCGCTTTGCGATTCAGGAAAATCACTATCAGTTCACGCCACGGCCCTTCCCTTCGGCCTAGCCTCCGCTCCCCGTGTCTTTACGAAGGTGATGGCAACAGTCATGGCCATTCTTCGCTCCAGGGGGATTCTCATTATCCCTTATCTGGACGATCTGTTGATCAAGGGCTCGTCCCGCCAAGACTGTCTTCAAAGTCTCCAAATAACTCTGGATATCCTCGCCCGGCTCGGATGGATAGTCAACAAAGAGAAGTCCATCCTGCACCCTACTCAGCGTCTGACCTTTTTGGGCATGGAATTCGACACAAATCTAGCCCGGGTGTTTCTTCCGAGGGACACATTTTCTGCCCTTTGCAAGGGCATCCGATCCCTAAAGCGGTCAAGGCCCATTCCCCTTCGGTCCTGTGTGGGGGTCCTGGGGAAGATGATGGCTTCCATGGAAGCATTGTCTTTCGCACAATTTCACACTCGTCCTCTCCAGCTGTCCCTCCTTTCAGCCTGGGACAAGACCTCGGTTTCTCTGGATCGCCCCATACTCCTTCCTCTCAGAGTAAGGCAATCTCTGACTTGGTGGACAATACCGGCGTCAGTTCTACAGGGGAGGTCCTTTCTCCCGCCTCAGTGGCAAGTCATCACCACTGATGCCAGTCTTCTAGGATGGGGGGCGGTTTTCCATCGGAAAACGGCCCAAGGGCGCTGGAACGCCCAGGAGACTCTTCTCCCATCAACCTTCTGGAAATCAGAGCGATCTTCCTTGCCCTCCTCTGCTGGCAGCCTCTCCTCGTGGGAAAACCAGTCCGCATTCAATCGGACAACGCCACGGCCGTGGCATACATAAACCACCAGGGCGGTACTCACAGCAGGCAGGTAATGACAGAAGTGGCAAAGATACTGCGTTGGGCAGAGCGTTACGTTCCGGCTATCTCCGCTGTTCACATTCCAGGGGTGGAAAATTGGGCAGCCGACTTCCTAAGTCGCCAGGGCCTAGCGTCAGGCGAATGGTCTCTTCACCCAACAGTCTTCAATCAGATATGCCAGCGTTGGGGCACCCCGGACGTCGATCTCATGGCATCTCGGATGAACCCTAAACTTCCTCGCTTCGTAGCCAGGTCCAGGGACCCTCTAGCCGTCGGTTGCGACGCCCTGGTAATTCCGTGGTCCCAGTTCCAACTTCCTTACCTTTTTCCTCCCCTTGCCCTGATCCCAAGGGTGGTCAAGAAAATAAAATCAGAAGGCATCCCAGTAATTCTGGTGGCTCCAGACTGGCCAAGACGACCTTGGTATGCGAAACTGGTGAATATGCTCGCGGACGTCCCCTGGAGGCTTCCAGACCGTCCAGATCTTCTCTCACAAGGCCCCCTTTACCACCAGAATTCTCAGTCTGAGTTTAACATCATGGCCATTGAGGCCGCGATTCTGAGAGTATCCGGTTTTTCCAACCAGGTCATTCAGACGATGATCAGAGCTAGAAAACCAGCCTCCTCCCACATTTACCATAGGTACTGGAAGACTTTTTTCCGTTGGTGCGACGATAACAATGTTTTTCCATCCACACTTGGCTTCCTCCAGTCAGGCTTAGATGCGGGCCTGTCCCTCAGTGCCCTCAAAGGCCAGGTATCGGCTCTGTCGATTCTTTTCCAGAGGGATCTGGCCCCCTTACCGCAAGTTAAGATCTTTCTCCAGGGAGTCGCCCACGTGGCTCCTCCTCATCATTCTCCAATAGATCTGTGGGACCTCAATCTCGTTCTTGGCGCTCTCCAAAAGGCGCCGTTCGAGCCTATCCAGGACATTCCTCTTTCCCTTCTCTCATGGAAGGTAACGTTCCTGATCGCCATTACATCCATTAGGAGAGTTTCTGAGCTGGCGGCTTTATCATGTCGTTCCCCGTACCTAATCCTCCATCAGGATAAGGTCATTCTCAGGCCAGTTCCCTCCTTCCTTCCAAAGGTGGTATCCCCTTTCCACATTACTGAGGATATCGTCCTTCTCTCTTTTTGTCCTCCGCCTGCTCACCCTCTGGAAAAGTCGCTCCACAAACTGGATGTAGTGAGAGCCTTGCATGTCTATCTTGCCAGGACCGCTTCTCTTCGTCAATCTGATTCCCTGCTTGTCCTCTCTGAAGGTCGCCGGAAAGGGCTTTCCGGCATCCAAATTCACAATCGCTCACTGGATTCGTTCTACCATTCTGGAAGCTTACCGCCTTCAGGAAAAACGGCCCCCTCCGGGAGTGAGAGCCCACTCCTCCCGGGCTGTAGTGGCTTCTTGGGCTGTTCAACACCAGGCTTCGGCTTTACAACTTTGCAGGGCCGCGACCTGGTTGTCTTTGCACACGTTTGCGAGGTTCTACAGGGTTCATACCCAGGCCTCGTCTGATGCAGCTTTTGGTAGGAAGGTTCTGCAGGCGGCGGTAGCACATCGGCCGACCTAAGCCCTTCCTTCTCGTTCCTTTACTACTGTTCCCACCCTCGGGACTGCTTTGGAACGTCCCATGGTAATCTGTGTCCCCCAATGAAGCGATAAAGAAAGAGGGATTTTTGGGTTCTTACCGTAAAATCTCTTTCTTGGAGCCTTTATTGGGGGACACAGCACCCTCTGTGTTTAAGTTGTACCGTGTTGGGTCTTCGAGTCCCTTGTTGGGTTGGTACATATTTTGAGAGTTTTTGGTTGTTCCTCCTACTGCTTTCTCACCAACTGCGGTACTTGGTGCCTGTCGGTGGGTGTATACTGCCGGGGAGGAGCTAATTTTCCTTTTTTGCATAGTGTCAGCCTCCTAGCAGCAGCAGCATACACCCATGGTAATCTGTGTCCCCCAATGAAGGATCCAAGAAAGAGATTTTACGGTAAGAACCCAAAAATCCCTCTCTTGTGCTTACCATTGTACTGATTCTTGTCAGCTGATCAAGTAAACCTATATTCTCCTGTGACCTTCAACTTTTCTTATTTTGCCACTACAGGCGACAATCGCTGCCACCCGCCAGGCCGCCTCTCCTAACACCGTTTCCAATCAGCAGACAAGCACCACGCAAGGATCGGTAAGTAGTAACTCTTGGCTATGGATCTGCATTTTATAGAAGTCAGCGGTGAGTTCACTTTCTTGGTTTCCCCAGCAGGTGAATCTGTCCACGAGCTCATCAGCCCAGCTCCTGAGTCGTGCCCAGAACGTCACTGCTCCTAGTGCTACAACACTTACTCAGTCAGTTTTGCTCAGCAATGCCAGCTCGCCACCTCTCAGCCAGTCACAGACGCAAATGTACCTCCGGGTAAGTAAGACGATCAATTCAGTGCAAGGACTGGGGGATAACGGCTGCAAACATTGCAGACATCTTGGAAATCCCTTTCTAGGCTTGGCTTGAGTTTTTATAGTGAATAAGTTCACATTTTCATTTCTTTTCATTGTCAATTTTCTGTCAGCAGCAGCCGCAGCTTGGTAATCTTCTACAAGTCAATCGATCTTTGAATCGAGGTGTCCCTCTGAACTCCCAGCTTATTCTCATGCCCAATGGCTCTGTGGCTACAGTCCAGCAGGAAGTGGCATCCCCCCAGAACCAAGGCATGCATCAAGACTCTGACCAGGTAAACCAGAAAATCTCATTATATTGTCACAGATCAGATATTTACCCCCCTTCTTGACGTGTGATGTGCTTGTCTGTCACATGTCTGATGTGGGTATATGATGTGAGCTGAAGCCTCTAATAGCAATGATTGCAGCAAGCCATGGCAGCTGGGAACCTACTGAAAGCCCCCCCCCGTCACTGCCATCTTTGTACTTCCATGACGCCCAACCTCATTCATTTCTACTATATACTGCAACATGGAAGTATTGCTCTGTATGGAAGAACTGATCAAATAAGTGATCACAAGTTTAAGTCCCTTGCAGAGAAAGACCTGAAAGGTGAATAAAAATTGTTGAAAAAATATTACTGTTTTTAACAGAGTTTTCCAGTTTTTGAAAACCCTCTGTTTCTGGCAGCAGTTTGTTTAAAGGGAAACAAACTTCTTTACTCTCCTCTCCTCAGGTCCAGTCATGAGGCTCTGCAGGTGCTCTCGGTGTCATTGCCTGCAGTGCTGCAGACAGTCAGTGAGCTCAGCGGCTCAGACTGTCAACTCGGGCAAAACCTGTTAGTGTGATGTCTGCGATGCAGACAGTAACAGACACCGAGCGCAGCAGGGACTCAGAGCTGGATACGGAGAGAATGTGTAAAGCACAATTTGTTTCTTCAAAATAAATTGACGCCTGGGAAGAGTGGTTTTCCAAAGGAGAAAACACATTTAACCACTTAACCCCGGAGGTATTTTTGTTTTTTGCTCCCCTTCTTCCCAGAGCCATAACTTTTTAATTTTTCAGTTAATATGGCCACGTGAGGGCTTGTTTTTGCAGGACGAGCTGTACTTTTGAACAAAACCAATTGTGTGAACATATCGTGTACGGAAAAATAAGAAAAAAATTCCAAGTGCGGTGAAATTGCAAAAAATGTGCAATTCCGCAAATGTTTTTTGTTTTTTACTATGTTCACTAAATGCTAAAACTGACCTGCCATTATGATTCTCCAGGGCATTGCGAGTTCATAGACACCAAACATGTCTCGTCTATATTCTAAAATGGTACCGATAAAAACGTGAGCTCTCCACACCATGCAAGCTATAAAGTTGCTCAATTAATAAAAAAAATTAGTTCCACATCTCAAAAAATGGCGATAAAATATTTTTATTTAAATGTTTATTTTAGTTTTTTAATGAAGTCTTGTATTATTAATTTATTATTATTATTATTATTATTATTATTATTATTATTAGTGTTTAAAAAAATAAACAAGTTTGGTATTACAGCAATCCTGCTGACCTGGAGCATCATATTGCCAAGTGATTTCTCCTGCACAATGAAAGCCGTAAAAATGAAACCCTAAGTAAACGGTTTTGGAATTGCGTTTTATTTCGTCCCTTTTTTTTTCTTGTTTTATAGTACATCATATGATAAATTGAATGATGTCACTCAAAATTGTTAACTCGTACAGCAAAAGTCAAACCTTTTATACAGCTATTTAGACTACCGTATATACTTGAATATAAGCCGAGATTTTCAGCCCAAAAAATTGGGCTGAAAGTCCCCCTCTCGTCTTATATTCGAGTCATATACACCGGGGGGGGGCGGGGGTGTCAGATCATACTTACCCGTCCTGACGCTGTGTCTTGAGCCCCCAGCTTCTCCCCGTGCTCTCTCTTCCTGCCTTCAACGGTCACGTGGTGCCGCTCATTAAAACTCATGAATATGCGCATATTCATGAGTTTTAATGAGCGGTACCATGTGACCGCTGAAGGCAGGAAGAGAGCGCGGAGAAGCTGGGGGCTCAAGACACAGCGTCAGGACGGGTAAGTATAGCGATACTTACCTGTCCTGCGTCCATGGCTGCTTGCTGCTGTCTGTCATCGGTCAGTGACGTTCAGACAGCAGAGGGCGCGGTGACGTGGTTAGTGCGCGCCGCGCCCCCTGCAGTCTGAACGTCACTGACTGATGACGTGGCAGATAGCGGTGAGCAGTCGTGGACGCAGGACACGTGAGTATCTCAGGTGCCAGCAGTGACACCAGCACCTGACACCCAGCGACGGAGAGGTGAGTATGTAATTTTTTTTATTTTTACATGCAGCAGCAGCATATGGGGGAATAATCTATGGAGCTTCTTCTGGGGTCAGCATATGGGGGAACAATCTATGGAGCTTCTTATGGGGTCAGCATATGGGGGAATAATCTGGAGCTTCTTCTAGGGTCAGCATATGGGGGAACAATCTATGGAGCTTCTTATGGGGGCAGCATATGGGGGATTAATCTATGGAGCTTCTTCTGGGGACACCATATGGGGGAATAATCTATGGAGCTTCTTCTGGGGACACCATATGGGGGAATAATCTATGGAGCATTTCCCGCCCATGGCTTATACTCGAGTCAATAAGTTCTCCCAGTTTTTTGTGGCAAAATTAGGGGGGGTCGGCTTATACTCGAGTATATACGGTACATTTAAAAACAAATATGCCTCTTGGAAGAAGGGTAGAAATCCCCCATCCCCACCCGAAAACTCAGAATTGAAAAATTTGCCTACTCATCAAGAAGCTCATAGTTTGGGTGTTTTCCTTCCTCACCCTCCGTGACAGGCAGAAATGAAAGAGAACTAAAACAAACCATATGGTCCAACGTACAGCTTCACACGACCGCAAGTATAAAGTGGCTGCAACACTCAGACACTGTGTGATTTTACGGAACCAAACTTCAATCACCATAGGGATCTCTGGTTATAACTTGATCTTCCCCTGTAGTTATTAACCACTGCTTTGGACAAAGTTGCAATTTTTTTTTTTTTGTATTTAGGTTCAGAACTTGGCTGTCCGAGGTCAGCAGACTGCTCAACCCACGTCCACTGCTGCAGGGCCTACCATTGCTCATGCTGCGCCTCCACTGTCCAAACCAGCCACTCACCCAATGCCCTCTTCTTCCGCACCTTCACAACTGCCGTCTTCTCCAGTACAACAGACTGTGAAGAGTCCGCTGGGCCCAGCAGGGGGCACTGTGAGTCAGGGGAGTCAGACAGAGGCGGAGGGAAGAAAAGCAGAAGGAGAGGCTGTGCAACAAAGTGTCGGGATTAACTTGACCAGAGCTGCCACACCAGCGCCCAACCAGACCCTTATTAGCTCTGGTGAGTTCAAATAGAAATCTAGGTATTGTCGAAAATATTCCCTGTTTGTTATCCAATAAGTAAAGTTTGAATACTTTTTAAAATAAATTTGTGCAACAATTTTGCGACTTTTTAAAAACTCTGGAAACCACAAACAGAATTGCAAATATAAAAAAAGACAAAATGACGGAAAAAAGACATAACAAAAGGCGCAGATTAAAAAAAGAACCCGGCGTGAAACACCTAGAACTATACAAAAAAAAGAGCAACTGCAATAATGAATCTGGCCCTATATTTCTTTTTTCTATTACTGATTTAATTCAGTTCTATTTTACACAACATGAAAGTAATATTTCTTTTTAAGAAATTGACTACTAACTGATTATTTATTTTTCTATTTTTTATGCTCCATTTTCCCACTATTATACTGCTTTCTTATGCATTTGAAATCCAACGCTTATCCAATATCTATCTTTTTGTTCTCCCCATTTCTCATTGTCTGTCCATCAGCTACTTACACTCATATTCAGCCTCATTCAGTCCTACAACAGAAGCAGGTGGTATTCCAGCAGCAGATCGCCATCCACCAGCACCGTCAGTCGCAGCTCGTCCATGCCTCTGCCCATCTACAGCTGGCACAGCAGCAGCCACAGGGCGCTTCTCAGCAAGGCTTGCAGGCAACTCCTGCACAACAGACCCTGGTCGTACAACCTATGCTGCAGAGTCCCGAGGCGACTCTGCCAACTAAAGCCCCGGTGCCCATTCAACCCAAACAACCAGGCAAAGGGATTCCACCTTTAAATCTACAAGGACATCTGGCATCCAAACCTACACAAAGTGCTAGACCGCTTCCTACACCCCCTCCTAATCAACCTCACATTCCTGTTCAACTCGTGGGTGCAAGACAGCAGGGTCCTGCGCAAGCTATGGCCCTCGGCGCTCCCCAGGTTCCATCACAGGGGTCGTCTTTAACACAGATCACACTGCCCCCGTCTCCTGCCCCAGTTCCCAGTGCAGTGTCAGGTACTGTGCAGGAAGCCCAAGCTGCGTTTTATGGAGTTCTGCAGGTGAGTCTTGGTTGGAATGAAATTCCTATGATCCACCTTTTTTTTTTTTTTTTTTTTTTTTTTTTTTATTTTAAATATCTTATCCTTGGTTTCATAGAGCAAGATGTCAGGAGCTGCGAAGAGGAAGTCAGAAGAAGACCGGGAAGAATCGCCAACACTACCTGTAAAAGCATCGCCCCCAGCAGACGCACCACCTGCAGTGGAAGAGAGCAGCACTCCAGCTGGTGGGTGGATATCACTTCACGTAGTCCTATCCTGTTTTCTGGAGTCTGTACATCATCATTCTGTACATTTTATTTTTTGCTTATTCCAGTTATTAGTTCTGTGTTCTGGGAATGATTTATAATTTTTTTTTGAAACTTTTATTTGCAATCCACAGATAAGTCTGAGGCTGCCTCTCAAGTCTCTCCAGCTCTCGCTGTGTCCGCTCCTCCTTGCACCCCCACGCTCTCTGTCACTTCTCGTCAGCACAGTGACACCAAGCCCCCACAAGCCATTGTGAAGCCTCAGATCTTGACTCATATTATAGAAGGCTTTGTCATCCAGGAGGGAGCTGAACCCTTTCCTGTAAGCACCATTACAAGTGACCATGAATTAAATTATTCCTTATTTTTTCCTAAGTTACTGTTGCTCCTTCTAGGTTGGCAGTCCTCAGATACCAAAGGACCCAGAAAAGACCCCTGCAGCGGTTACTGCGCTGCCTCCGGTAGAGAGTCTGCTCCCTCATCCTCCATTAGATCAGACTTTTAGCGGTATGTCTCTTTTCTCTTCTTTGTGTGCAGTTGTTCACATGTAATTAGTGCAGCTGCCAAAACTTCCAAAATACTGTAAAGAAAATTTACTTCACACAGTTAATTGCTTTGAGGTCTGTTTGCAGGATAGAAAATAAAAAATATATACATATGCTCGCCGTATACACAATAATGAATTAATGACAATGAATCGGCTCCTAAATCTTTTCTCCACCAGTGTCCCACTGGCGGTACTGTAATTTTTGTCCTCATCTGAAATTATCACCATCTGATTAAAGGAAAATGTATCTTTGAAACTATTTTTGCATTTTTTTAGATTCTGGAAACCCGAAAATGATGACGTGTGAGTATTGTGGGAAGGTCACCTCAGCAAATCAATTCCGTGGCTCAAAGAGGTTCTGCTCTCTAACCTGTGCCAAAAGGTAAATCTAAAAGCACAAGTACTGTATTTCTTCGTAAACTTCATCAGAAATTAGGCAATATTAAAGGAATTGGTTAATCGGGATCAAAACTCTTCTAAATGTACCCTTCAGAAGATCAGCTGATAGGTATGACCTGGTTTCCTCGAAATTCTTTTTTTTTTTTTTTTTTTTACTTCAATACAAGGAAATGTAACACACTATAGTTTTTTTTGATCAGAGCAAAGATCCAAATGCTAGACTTCAGCTTCATTCATAGTCTATGGGACTGCTGGAGAACGCAGTGCATTGCTCGGCCATTTCTGGTGGTGCCATAAACAATAGAGCAGTGGTATGCATCTGTAGCTGTGCATTGGTCAAGACGATGCAGTGCAAAGCCGTAATCCAGATAATGGATAATATACTAAGTTTGGAATAACCCTTTAGCTGTTTTTTTTTTTTTTTCTCCGTGAGAGGTGGATTATAAAGAATCCATCACTATTAGTATTTCTACATATAAGTATGTTTCTCTGTTAGATATAATGTAAGCTGCAGTCACCAATTACGTCTTAAAAGGAAGAAGCTAAGCCAGCTCCAAGAAGCAGGAGGGATGAGAGTACGAAGACGTGGCCCGCGGAGGAACAGCTCTGAGATCGCACGGGCCAAGATCCAGGGGAAGAGACTGCGGGTAAGTGAGGTGCAAGGAGCCTGATTCTCCTCACATCCTAGATAAACCATCAAGGCTACTTTGATAATGCAAAATGTTTAAAAGATCCCATAGCAATGTTCAAGATGTGAATATATTGACTCCTTTAGTACCGACGGGAAGAGCGGCAAAACAGCCTTCCTGTAATCATATCCCAGCACCAGGCACTCAGCTCTGAGCTCCTTTTTATTGATTTTTTGTTAAGAGCTATTTGAATAGTTTTCCAGAAGTCAAACATTAATCTCCCGTCCTTCATTGATTCATAGTAAAGGCTCCAAAAGTCAAAGCTGCCCATATTAATCCTCCCCTACACCTGTATAACAGTAAAGTGGCAGGAGCATCTCTACTTTTCCATTTTATTTGTCAAGGGTTTAAAGAGGTTGCTTGGCTTTTGTGTTCAGGAGGGCACTGCTCCCTGCCTCCGAGCCTTCTGTTTATCAGGGTGCGATGCACTCCTGATGATTGACAGTATAGACCAGCTGTATGGTTGCGCCGCTGTTCCAAACTGCTCGCTCTCCCATGCTGCAAGAAGACGGCAGTTTTTCTGTGCTGTGTGGGAGAAGTGCAAGGGCATCCAGTGATCCGGCCAGCTTTGGAGCAGCGCTTGCAAGTTCGTACCTATGTTAAATCTTAGGCAACAAGCAGTAAACTGTAGCATTAAAGATCCCTACATTCTTGAGAACAGACTATTTTTAATAAGAGGAAAAGTTGTTTTCCAGGACGTCCACCTGACAGCACCATGGAGGACGTCCTCCTCCTCCTTACAGGGACAGGAAAGCACACAAGAGGTTAAAAGGTCCCGTCCCACCCCTTTCCCTCAGTGTTTTTCCTGTCCCTGCATGGAGGGACACAGGAGAGGATCGCTGCGGAAGCTTACCGGTGGGGCCCAGGGGGATCGTACGGCCAGTCCAAGCCTTCCCCCTGTCAAGATGCCCAGGGCCGAAACGTCCCGGTGGGGAGTCCCTCAGCCCCAAAGGCCAGAGAGCAGGATGACGCTCCTGGAGGGAGCCGCTGCTCCCGGTGGGAGGCTCTCGGCTCCAGACATCGGACCGCTGGATCCAGGATGGAAGTAGTGTGTAGCACAGTCCCCGCAGGCAGCTGGGCTTCCGGGCAGGCGCCGACGTCACGATCAAGCGCCGTCAGGGGCGCAGGGGATGACTAGCGGTCCAGGCTAGAACGCGGAAGTGGCCAGCGAGTGGTTCCCGGCCTCTCGCGAGAAGACGCACGTCGCTTCCGGTGACGTCATGGACGCCGGTTTTGAACCTCAGTGCGTGCTCTGGGGGAAAGTGACTGCAACGCAGGACGCGGCGGCAATGGAAGCAGAAGCTCCGGCAGATGGAGGGGTAAGTGCGCCTGGCGCAGACCACCCTCCCCACAGCCTGCCCCGCAGCACAGGACGGAGGACTGACCTGACTACCCCTTTCTTATGCCACTAGGGTAAGGGAACCCCAGCAGCCCCCCCGACCGTGACTAAAGACCCCGGCAAGGCCTCAGCAAAATCTGTCAGATGCCCTGTATGCCGCGTAAAGCTGCTAGACACCCACGGCAAACCCTCTGTGGACCTTGTCCATCGAGGGTCATAAGAGATGAGCAGCCATCCCTCCTCTCAGAGATGAGATCCCTGATACGTGAGGAAGTCCAAGACTCCATGTCCAGTCTCTCACGGCAGCAGCCCCCCAGCCCAGGGCCGAGCCACAAGCGACCAAGGTGGGAGGCAGAGCCAGAGTCTGAACCAAGCTCTGTCGACGGTTCCGACTTTCAGGACTCTGATCCAGAGGAGGAAGGAGTGATCCCAGCAGACAGCCAGGGCCGGGGCAGAAAATACCTGTTTATGGCAGAGGACACTGACGAGTTGGTCCAGGCTGTGAGGAACACTATGCAGATCGAGGAAGTCCCTAAGCCGCAATCTAGACAGGACCTGATGTTCGGGGGACTCACGTCTCAGAGACAAACGGTGTTTCCTATAAGTGAACACATCAAAGCGATGGTCCTAGATGAATGGACAGATGCGGAACATCGACTAGTACTGTCTCGTGATTTTAAGGGTCGACAGCCTTTTGATGCTGAGGAAACGCGACTATGGGAAGAGGTTCCTAAAATCGATGTTCCTGTAGCCAAGGTCACCAAGAAGACCGCCATCCTGTTCGAAGACTCATCAAGCCTCCGTGACCCAATGGACAGGTGGACATTCTCTTAAAAAGGACATGGGAGACTTCTGCAACTCTTATTAGAGCTAACATAGCAGCCACCTCGGTGGCCAGATCTATGTTCCTGTGGATGGGTCAATTGGAGGAACATCTGACCAACAAGACCCCTAGATCCGATTTCCTAGCATCTCTTCCCCTCATCAATTTGATTGATTGATGAAGTCGGCCACAGCATTCCTGTCGGACACGTCGGCTGAATCAGTAAGATTTGCAGCCAGGAACAGCTCCCTGTCTAATGCAGCATGGAGAGCGGTCTGGCTTAAATCCTGGTCTGGGGATAATGCTTCAAAGGCCAAACTATGCTCCATCCCCTTCTCGGGCCTAAGGGTGTTCGGGCCAGCCCTAGAAACATCTTAGAGCTAGTTTCCGACAAACACAAAGGATTTCCAGAGGAAAAACCAAAACGGCCCCAGTCCTTTGGGAGAGGATTCTTCTCTAGCAGACAGCCTGACTTTAGAAGCCAGGGCAGGTCCAACAGAGGCTCTTACAGGAGCTCCCACAGCCAGGGTGGGAGAAGCAAGGGCTCCCTTTTCGCTTCAACCTCCAGATCTAGGAGGCAATGATGCCATAGGCATTGGGGGAAGACTCCGCCACTTCGCAAAAAATTGGGCCCAGATTACCCACAACAAGTGGGTCCTCAGAACCATTGCGGAGGGCTTACAGCATAGAGGTTTGCTCCACTCCCCCTGACAGATATATTTCCCCCACCGTAGTCTCGTCAAACTCCGCCATGTGGACAGACCTACAGGATATGGTCAGTTCAGCGGTTATAGCACCGGTTCCTCTGAGAGAGATGGGCAAGGGACACTACTCCTCCCTCTTCTCCATCGCAAAACCATCCGGCGAGGCCCAAACTATTATAAATTTAAAACCTTTAAATTCCTGGGTGAGGTACAAAAGGTTCCGGATGGAATCAATTCGGTCAGCAATGCATCTCAGAGACCGGGACGCTGTCATGTGCACCCTCGACCTGAAGAGTACTTACTATCAGGTCCCGATCCATCCCTCATCCCAGAGACTGCTAAGGTTCGCAGTCAGACTACCGACCCGGATCTTCCAGTTCCAATGCCTCCCATTTGGGCTGGCTTCGGCCCCCCGAATCTTCACAAAGCTGGTAGCGGAGGTAGTGGCCTACCTGAGAAGCCAAGGAATCGTGATTATACCATACTTAGATGATTTCTTCCTGGTGGCAGGATCCGAAGAAGCGCTCATTCGAGACAGAAACCGAACGATCACAGTAATGGAGTTCCTCGGCTGGATTATCAACTGGCAGAAGTCAGACCTGATACCAGAGAGCAGGTAAGTCTTCCTTGGAGTTCTCCTAGACTCAGGACGCAGGATATCCCTGCTACCAGAAGAAAAGCAGGAGACAAATATATTAAACACCTTCTTCTCCACGGTATTCACGGAGGAAAATGAAATGCTAGGTGAATTGCTGAGAGACAAAGAAAACCCTATATTAAGGGTCACCAATCTAACCCAAGAAGAGGTGCAAAACCGGCTAAATAAGATTAAAATAGATAAATCTCCGGGTCCGGATGGCACCCACGAGTACTAAGAGAACTAAGTAATGTAATAGATAAACCATTATTTCTTATATTTAGGGACTCTATAGCGACGAGGTCTGTTCCACAGGACTGGCGCATAGCAAATGTGGTACCAATATTCAAAAAGAGCTCTAAAAGTGAACCTGGAAATTAGAGGCCAGTAAGTCTAACCTCTATTGTTGGTAAAATATTTGAAGGGTTTCTGAGGGATGTTATTCTGGATTATCTCAATGAGAATAACTGTTTAACGCCATATCAGCATGGGTTTATGAGGAATCGCTCCTGTCAAACCAATCTAATCAGTTTTTATGAAGAGGTAAGCTATAGACTGGACCACACAAGAGGTTGGTACACAAAATGAGAATGCTGGGTCTGGGGGAAAATGTGTGTAAATGGGTAAGTAACTGGCTTAGTGATAGAAAGCAAGGGTGGTTATAAATGGTATATTCTCTAACTGGGTCGCTGTGACCAGTGGGGTACCGCAGGGGTTGATGTTGGGACCTATTCTCTTCAACATATTTATTAACGATCTGGTAGAAGGTTTGCACAGTAAAATATCGATATTTGCAGATGATACAAAACTATGTAAAGCAGTCAATACAAGAGAAGATAGTATTCTGCTACAGATGGATCTGGATAAGTTGGGAACTTGGGCCGAAAGGTGGCAGATGCAGTTTAACAATGATAAATGTAAGGTTATACACATGGGAAGAAGGAATCAATATCACCATTACACACTGAATGGCAAACCACTGGGTAAATCTGACATGGAGAAGGACTTGGGGATCCTAGTTAATGATAAACTTACCTGGGGCAGCCAGTGCCAGGCAGCGGCTGCCAAGGCAAACAGGATCATGGGGTGCATTAAAAGAGGTCTGGATACACATGATGAGAGCATTATACTGCCTCTGTACAAATCTCTGGTTAGACCGCACATGGAGTACTGTGTACAGTTTTGGGCACAGGTGCTCAGGAAGGATATAATGGAACTAGAGCGAGTACAAAGGAGGGCAACAAAATTAATAAAGGGGATGGGGCAACTACAATACCCAGAGAGATTAGCAAAATTAGGATTATTTAGTCTAGAAAAAAGACGACTGAGGGGCGATCTAATAACCATGTATAAGTATATAAGGGGACAATACAAATATCTCTCCGAGGATCTGTTTATACCAAGGAAGGTGACAGTCACAAGGGGGCATTCTCAAGGGGGCATTCTCTGCGTCTGGAGGAGGAAATGTTTTTCCACCAACATAGAAGAGGATTCTTTACTGTTAGGGCAGTGAGAATCTGGAATTCCCTGCCTGAGGAGGTGGTGATGGTTAACTCAGTCGAAGGGTTCAAGAGAGGCCTGGATGTCTTCCTGGAGCGTAACAATATTGTATCTTACAGTTATTGTTAGGTTCTTTAGAAGGACGTAGATCTGGGGATTTATTCTGACAGAATTTTATAGGCTGAACTGGATGGACTGTCTTTTTTTCGGCCGTACTAACTATGTTACTATGACCTCCTAAAGCACCGCACCTCTATAAGAGAGGCAATGAAGGTTCTGGGCCTCATGACGGCATGCATTCCATGCGTCAGATGGGCTCCGTTCCATTCGAGACCCTTACAAAATGAGATTCTCGCAATATGGGACCGGCGTCAGTCTTCATTCGACAAACCCATGAAGCTACCAGGGCCTGTGAAGAGATCACTGCGGTGG
The DNA here is from genome assembly GCF_039654945.1 of Dendrobates tinctorius. Taxonomy (NCBI): domain Eukaryota; kingdom Metazoa; phylum Chordata; class Amphibia; order Anura; family Dendrobatidae; genus Dendrobates; species Dendrobates tinctorius. Next base: position 17,297,051 of record NW_027361814.1, on the reverse strand, counting down.
TGGACACAGCACAAAAACCTGCAGGTGGGCGTACTATGGACCACCTCTCCATACGTAGTAGTCACCACAGACGCCAGCACGTGGGGATGGGGAGCCCACGTAGAAGGGAAGATCTTTTAGGGAAGATGGCCATAAGACATCAGAAACAAATCCTCCAACTTCAGGGAACTTTATGCGGTCTGGGAAACCCGCCCTGAGGGGAAACCGGACTATCCTGAAGAATCAACATGTCCGAATATTGTCCGACAACGCGACAGCAGTTTCGCTCCTGAAGCACCAGGGAGGTCCCAGGCATCGACCATTCCAAGCCCTAGCGGAAAGAATATTCTCCTGGGCAGAGGGAATAATCCTTTCAATAACCGCAATTCACCTGGAGGGTTCCCAGAACGTGGTAGCGGACTACCTAAGCAGACAGCAGGTCTGCCCGACAGAGTGGGAGCTGAATCAGGAGATATTCCGCCAACTGTGTCAGCGTTGGGGGACCCCCAGAATAGACCTATTCGCAAAGGACCGCGCAAAGGTGATTATGGTTGGCCCATATTGGCCGAGAAGAAGCTGGTTTCCCCTACTGGGGGCCATGGCGGTGGAAAATCCAGTCGAGCTCCCTCTGAAGAAAGATGTCATCCACCAGGGCCCGATCCGCCACCCGAATCCAGCAAGACTTCACCTCTCGGCTTGGATCCTGAAAGGGACATCCTGAAGGCAAAGGGCTTATCAGATCAGGTCATATCTACCCTACAGGCTAGCAGGAAACCGGTTACACCCGCAGTATACCTAAAGATATGGAAGAGGTTCTGTCTGGAGGGTGACAGGTCCGACTTCATGGCAGGTACCCCTGACCTCCCTAGCGTCCTAAACTTCCTGCAGTCGGGTTTTAGTAAAGGCCTTAGACAAAGCACTTTAAAGGTCCAGATTTCGGCCCTGAGTTCCTTTGATTACCCTCTGGCTTCCCATCCTTGGGTAGTAAGGTTCATAAGGGCCACGCAACGTCTACGCCCTACGATCAGGCAGCTCACCCCGCCTTGGGACCTTAGCTTGGTCCTCAGATCCCTATGTCCCCAGTGAAGTGATGTCCATCTTGACTCTCACTCGAAAAACGGCTTTTCTCCTAGCCATCACCATGGCTAAGAGAATCGGGGAAATCCAGACCCTGTCCACCAGAGACCCATATCTCCAAATCAGAGAAGACCGTATAATCCTGAGATTAGACCCGGCATTTATTCCGAAGGTAGCCTCTGGCCAAAATTTAAACCAGGAGATAGTGTAACCATCCTTCTGTGACAACCCCCTGTAGGGATGTGACTCGCTCAGGTGCAGCGGGAGACAATCATGAGACCGGTTCTTCCAAAGTTCATGAGGTTTATTTGTGTCATAAACCATAAATCAGCGTATCACCAAAAATAGCCTCTAGCTTAGGCAAACAAAACATAAACGTTGATGGTTTCAGACTCAGACCGGGAGTCTCAACACATGTGGGAGGTGTAGTCCTCCCCACATACAGCTACCTGGTTCAGGAGCAGGCCACATTATAAGGGTGTAGCCACACCCACGAGCCCAGCAGCTGACTGGTCATGTGACGGTGACCTCACCACAGGTCCTTGCAAAACAATAACAGCACAGCAATATCTGTTATGCTTTACATTATGGAGACAAGCCATTTCTGAGACCCATATCTCCCATTGACTACACAGCCCTTTGCCATGCCACACCCCGTAATGAGAAGGAGCAGAGTCTCCACTAGCTGGAAGTGAGACGTGCCGTTATAGACTACCTAGAGGCCACCAACAATTGGCGTATTGACCCAAACATGTTCATCCTTTTTGGGGATAAAAACAAGGGGAAAAAAGCCTCTAAGGCATCCATCGCAGGATGGATTACTCTGGTAATCTCAAACGCCTACCAATCTGAAGGCGCTAACCAGATACTCTAAAGGCCCACTCTACAAGGGCAGTATTGGCCTCTTTGGCCAAGCGAGCCGGTGCCTCGGTGGATCAAATCTGTAGAACAGCAACCTGGGCCAGACTTGACACATTCTGCAAGCATTACAAGCTTGATATGCTATCTGGTCAGCAGACCGCATTTGGGAGAAAGGTTCTCCAGGCGGTAATCCCACCCTGAGGAGGTGCTTTGGTACTCTCCATGGTGCTGTCAGGTGGACGTCCTGGAAAATAGGTATTAGACCTACCGGTAATGATGTTTCCAGGGGTCCATTCTGACAGCACGGGTAGTTCCCACCCTGTTCACGGTATGTCATATGCTGTAATATGATTGTCATTAAAGTGTTATTTGCATTATCCACGCTGTGGTACTCGTTAAATCACTGAGGGAAAGGCGTGGGACGGGACCTTTTAACCTCTCGTGTGCTTTCCTGTCCCTGTAAGGAGGAGGAAGACGTCCTCCATGGTGCTGTCAGGATGGACTCCTGGAAACATCATTACCGGTAGGTCTAATACCTATTTGTTTACCATCACTTTGCAATTTTTTGCTTTTAACAAAATGTGCCAACCACTTTCAGGGGTTTGACATCTAATGATCAGACAATTTGTGGCTCATTTTAGGCCTTTTTTATATATTGCAGATGTGATCTTTCCATCACGGAAGGATTTACTCTTTCACAGTTCCTTTTCTGTTTTGTAGGAGACAGCCTTACTGATAACCACTACATATGGCATCAGTAATGGTGCATTTCACAATATAATCAATGCACCATGTGCTGCACGAACGACGCCTATTGGAAAACTGAGCCCTTAGTTCATAGGTCACTTGCCCTGATAGTTTTAATGCATTGGTGAAGGATTTCTGAGCTAGAGTATATTTTGGAGAGCTACTTTCCTGTGCATGATTCTGATTCCTAACGATTACCCCTTACTTCCAGGAGGACTCCAGCCGTGGATCTGATAACTCCAGCTATGAAGAAGCTTTCTCTCCAACGTCTCCAGCACCACCGTCCTGCAGAACTCCACAGCGGGAGAGAGACGGCAGCACTCCAACAAGCGGACCCTCAAATTCTGAGTTGCTGGGAATTAATCCAGTGTTTCTGTCAAGCAATCCCAGTCGCTGGAGTGTGGAGGAAGTGTACGAGTTTATTTCTTCTCTGCAAGGTAATGTGGACATGACGTTCATCTTCATGATGTTCGTGCATTGTGGTTGATGGTAAAAAACGAACAGGCGGATGACAAGCTGGTGGTAAAAATGGATACACAGATGGTAAAAACAGACACACTGACGCACGACGTTGGTGACACCAGTACTGTTTTTTCACATAAGTGTTTAAACACAGATGGGTGAATGAGGCCTAAAAATAACCTTTGGCATCTATTACTGTATACTGTTAGTATAGAGAGTGGTTTACTTCCTAGCGGAAGGTGCCTGAGGAACAAACGTCACTTTTAATCGCTTCAGATTTTCTGAACCCTGAAGTGGTTAAAAGGCGCAGCGTTAGACAGACCATGTTCACAATAATGTTGTTTTCTCTGTCACCTTATTGGGGGACACTGGAACCATGGGTGTATGCTGTTGCCACTAGGAGGCTGACAGTATGCACAAAAAAGTTAGCTCCTCCTCTGCAGTGTACACCCCACCGACAGGCACTAGGCTACTCAGTTTAGCTTACTGTCAGTAGGAGGTGGACACTGGTCTTTCATCAGACCCATATCTACTTCAGTGTGCGTTGTTCCTTTTCAGGTACCCGGAAGAATACAGTGTGAATAGTCATAACTGTACTCCCACAAAGAGACTATGAGTACGGCGTGTACTGCCACCCCGTATCCTCATGTCTCCCCGGCAGGACCAAGAGCCCCTAACACAGAAGCATGTGTAGGTGACCCGGATCCGGTCCTTGCCCCCTTCTCCCTACCCACTCGACCACCAGAGCCTGTCAGTATTTGGAGGTGAAGACGTCCCACAAGGCACCAAATTCGGACGTCTTATATCTCCGGATTAAGAGGTACTTTCTCCCTCTCCACCAGGTCCCGAAAGAAGAAGAAAGGATGAAGAGAGAAGTTGAAAAAGGACATAAAAAAAAGGACACGGGGAAGTTTTGTTTCCTTTATTGGCCCATTTTACAGCGCTGGGGCGTTTGGAGGTTAAGGGCCTTTATCCCTTAATTGCTAGCAGGATAGGGCGCCGGGCTACCTTCATTTTGGTGCTCCCTCGGGTCCTCTGTGCCGCTCCCCCCTGCTCCGGTGGTCAGGACAGTAAATTTAGGCCTTAGCTTTTTGGGCCTAGCTCTCGGCATTAGCGCCGCCCCCTTTTTTCTCCTGCATACGGGTGGGCTCTTCTCCCGCCCGTCTTGTCTTCTGCCCGGCACTTAGCTCCGCCCGCTCCATCGGCCGCTGTATGAGCTCTGACCACCGCCATCTTGCTACCCCTGGATATGGCGGCTGGCTCCGCATCCTACCCTGGGTACTACCTCAGAGCACATAAGGTTTTCCTCCTGCTGCGTGCACTTTCTTCGCTGGCACCTGTGACTGTCGCCTGCTCCCTGACGCCCCACAGACTGCCCAGTCCTGGCAGCGTTTTGCCGGTCGCCCGCCTCCCGGACGCCTCGCACCTTCTGGATGCCCCACAGACTGCCTGATACCTGCAGGGGCTTGCATTGCCCCGCTCTGCCGTCAGCCTGCGTGGTCTGTGAGTAGCTGCTCTGCAGCCTGACACTCTCCTCTGCACCTTTCTGTCCCATAACCTTCTGGCACCTATTAGTGGGTCTGTCTCATCATGCCTAAAGGAGAGCGCTCTCGCCTTCCTACCTCTTGCTCCTCCTCCTCTTCTTCTTCTGCTCTGGTGCGTCATCTCCCCTCTGTCAGACCTGCAGCAACCGCACGCCCAGGAGCCCCTTTCTATCCCAGGCGGTGACCCTGGTGTCTGTACTTGACAGGTTGCCCCCTCCTACGCCCGCAGCTACTAGTGGGTCATAGGAATCACTGTCCGGGCCTTCTAACACGGACCGCAAGAGATCCAGACATGAGCACCTTTCTAGGTCCTCTTCCCGTTTCATCTCACCCCCAGGCCTTCCCGGCAGTCTGCCTCACCCGAGTCAGGCGAGACGTTCTCGGGCGCGCTATTAGAGGATGAATCGGATCTGGATTTGGACCAAACCTGTAACATGAGAGATTTGGTCCTGAGCCTCAGTGTGGCAGTTAACCAGACCTTTAACATCAAGGACACCTCTACGGAACCCGCAGATCAGGCGGTTTCGTTTAGACGGTCAAAACCATCTTCCAAGGTCTTTGCCCCTGATGGCGAATTTCAGGAGATACTTACCAGGGAAAGGGAGAACCCGACCAGACACTTTCAAAGAGGAAAGCGCCTTGGAGTCTTATATCCCTTTTCTCTTGAGCTCACCGCTAATTGGACAGCTTCTCCTACCGTGGACCCGCCAGTGTCCAGACTGTCCACCAGCACGATGTTCCCGCTTGCTAATGGAGCGTCCCTCAAGGATTCCAATGACAGGATCATAGAATCTTTTGCAAAATCAGCCTTCGAAGCGGCCGCTTCCACCTGGGTCTCGATGGAAATTGCCAAGTGGGCCAAACAACTCCGTCAGGGCATTCGTGCTGGAGCTCGTTCGAATGACTTGGCGGATCTTGCCGACCAGATTTCGCAGGCAGGAAAGTACCTGGTCTCGGCCTCCCTAGATGCCGCCTCTTGCGCAGCTCAGGCTTCTAGCAATATTGTGGCTATTCGCCGGACTGTCCGGCTTAAGGCCTTATCTTATCTGGCTTAAGGACTTATCTTCAAAGAAGTCACTTACCAGTTTGCCTTTTCAGGGATCTCGTCTATTCGGCTCCCTGCAGGACCAGATTATAAAGGATGCCACTGGGGGCACGAATTCTTCCCTCCCCCAGTCCAAACCCCGTCGGCAATTTTCGAAGCGGCAATTTTCGAAGCGGCAGTTCCGGTCTTTTCGTCGTCTCGCGGCGACAGAGGCCTTTTCCCACCTGCAGAGGCTGCAGGCTCACCAGGATAGGAAGAAGGTTTGCTTTAAAGCCACCCTTTCCTGGCGTTCCCGTAGCACCCAGGGTAGGCTCACCATGTCTAGGCCTGGCAGATCTTCCTCGACATGACTCGTGTCAATATCCCGGCGAATCTCCCAAGCTGGGCGGTAGTCTTCTCTTCTTCAAGGACGTTTGTCTAGCTTTGGTGGAGGACGCATGGGTCAAGGAGATCGTATCCTCGGGATACAAAATAGTTTTCGCTTCGCGGTCCCAAAACCGATTCTTCGAATCCCGTTGTCCAAGGGACCCTTCTCTGGTCTCGGGTTTCTTTGCAGCCATCGACTCCCTTCTCGGTTCAGGGGTAATCATGCCTGTCCCGGAGCGGGAACTCTTCACGGGTTTCTATTCGAACCTGTTTGTGGTGCCGAAGAAAGATGGCACGGTGCGGCCCATCCTGGATCTCAAGTTGCCCAACAGGAGAGTCCGCCTGAGACATTTCAGGATGGAGTCCCTCCGTTCTGTAATTGATTCCATGGAGGCGCAGGAATTCCTGCGCTCCATAGACATTCAGGATGCCTATCTTCATGTCCCTATTTTTCCAGGGCATCAGGTTTCTGCGTTTTGCAGTACATCAGCATCATTTCCAGTTTGTCGCCCTGCTGTTCAGTCTTGCAACCGCTCCAAGGGTTTTCACCAAAATCATGGCAGCCTTGATGGCCATTTTGAGAATCAGAGGGTCTTGTCCTAATCAGGAAAAAGTCCTGCCTTGTTCCGACTCAGCGCCTGATCTTCCTAGGCATGCTGTTCGACACCTGTTGAACAAGGGTCTTTCTCCCCAAAAAGAAGAGGGTAATCCTCCAGCAGTTAGTTCGCTCAGCCATGAAAGTTCTAGGGAGGATGGTGGCAGCGTCGGAGGCGATCCCTTTTGCCCAATTCCACTCAAGACCTCTTCAGCGTGCCATCCTTTCACAGTGGAACGGTCTGTTCTCTCCCTGGATCGTCCGTTTTGGCTTTCTTACCAAGTCAAACGATCTCTCAGATAGTGGCTGGACTCCCTCTCATACTCCAGGGCAGGTCCTTCCTTCCTGTCCACTGGCAAGTGGTGACGACGGACGCCAGCCTTCTCGGCTGGGGAGCAGTATTCCGTCATCTGACTGTCCAAGTATGTTGGTCGGTGAAGGAATCCTCTCTGCCGATCAACATCCTAGAGCTGAGAGCTATTCTTCTGTCCCTCCTCCACTTCTCAAAGGCCTGCCAATCTGAGTTCAGACGGACAATGCTTTAATGGTGGCATATGTCAATCACCAGGGAGGGACCCGGATTTCCGCGGCAATTGCCGAGGTAACCAAGATTCTTCTCTGGGCAGAGTCGACAGTTCCGGCGATATCTGCAGTTAATATTCCTGGCGTGGACAACTGGGCCGCCGATTTTCTCAGTCGCGAGGGTCTCGCGTCAGGAGAATGGTCCCTGCATCAGGAGATCTTCCATCAGATCTACATCCGATGGGGGACTCCGGACGAGGACCCCATGGCGTTCCAACTGAACAGGAAGGTCCCACGTTTCGTGTCCAGGTCCTGCGACCCGCTCGTGGTGGGTTCCAATGCTCTGGCCATTCCCTGGTCCCAGTTCGCGCTTCCCTATCTGTTTCCTCCCCTCCCCCGGCTGTTGAAAAATATTAAGGTGGAGGGGGTGCCGGTCATTCTCATCGCACCGGACTGACCCAGAAGGTCTTGGTTCGCTGATATCGTCATTCTTCTCACGGATGCCCCCTGGAGGCTCCCAGACAAACCGGATCTTCTATCCCAGGGTCCAATATGCCACTAGAATTCTCAGTCGCTCAATTTAACGGCGTAGAAACCGCAGTGCTAAGAGCGTCTGGTTTTTCACATCGGATGATTCTCACTATGATCTAGGCTAGGAAGCCGTCATCTTCCAGGGTCTATTATTGCTTCTTTACAACCTATTTCCGCTGGTGTGAGTCTCAACGCATTCCGCCTATGTCCTTTTCTCTGCCTTCTGTCTTGGCCTTTCTCCAGACGGGATTGGACGCTGGTCTGGCACTCAGTTCCTTAAAGGGTCAGGTGTCAGCACTTTCCATCCTTTTCCAGAAGAATCTATCCTCTCGTCCTCACGTCAGAACCTTTCTTCAAGGGGTTGCGCATGCGGCTCCCCTGTACAGGACATCAGTGGACCCCTGGGATTTCAATCTAGTTCTGGAGGCTCTGAGGAGTCCTCCCTTTGAACCGCTCCGAGAGGTTTCCCTGTCTTTTTTGTCTTGGAAGGTAGCGTTTCTGGGGGCCATCACTTCCATTAGGCGCATTTCGGAGTTTGCGGCCCTTTCCTGTCGCCCTCCCTTTTTGGTTCTTCACCAGGATAAGGTGGTTTTTGGTTTTGCGGCTTTCTCCTTCCTTCCCAAGGTGGTGTTTGCCTTCCACCTAAATGAGGATATCCTCCTCCCCTCCTTTTGTCCGGCTCATCCTCTGGAGCGTTCATTGAACAAGCTAGACCTGGTGAGGGCGGTGAGAGTCTTATCTGGCCAGGACTGCCCCCCTTTAGGAAGACGGACTCTCTTTTCGTCATTCCTGATGGTGTTCGAAGAGGTCTTCCGGCCTCTAAGGCTACGATTGCTCGCTGGATCAGAACGGCGATTTTGGAGACTTACCAGGTAAAAAACAGACTGCCTCCCCCTGGGATCAGGGCTCACTTTACCCGGGCAGTGGGCGCCTCCTGGGCGGTGCACTATATGACTTTATGCCCTACAACTTTGCAAAGCAGCAACTTGGTCTTCCATCCACACGTTCGCCAAATTTTATAAGGTCCATACCTACGCTTCAGCGGATGCCAGCCTAGGCAGAAGGATCTTGCAGGTGGCAGTGGTGAGTTCTCCAACCTGAATGAAGCTTCATATTCCCTCCCCAGGGACTGCTTTTTGACGTCCCATGGTTCTTGTGTCCCCCAATTAGGCGATAGAGAAAACAGGATTTTTGGTTTCTTACCGTAAAATCTGTTTCTCGGAGCCTTCATTGGGGGACACAGCATCCTCCCATGTTTAACAACTCTTGTTCTTTCTCTTGTGTTATATTGTTCCGGTTTAAGTTGTCTGTTTGTTCCTTTATCTTGTTTTCTCCTACTGCTTTCTCACTAACTGAGTAGCCTAGTTCCAGTCGGTGGGGTGTACACTGCAGAGGAGGAGCTAACTTTTTTTTGTGCATAGTGTCAGCCTCCCAGTGGCAGCAGCATACACCCATGGTTCCTGTGTCCCCATATGAAGACTCCGAGAAATAGAATTTATGGTAAGCTACCAAAAATCCTGTTTTGACGTTGTACATTGTTAATTTCATGGAGCTCTTTTTCAGGTGGTTTCCAAGTGGAATTCACATGAAAATGACATGGTGTACGCACACTTTTAAGAATAGATTTGCTTCTAGACATGTTGGAGCTTTGGGCTCCATAATCAAGTTATTCTCTATACTTATAAGCCCTTGCTCAAAAATATAAATGGTACGAGTGTCATCAGTGTTTGGTCAGTGATTCCTCCGTGATTTTCACGAATGGATAAAGACGTGGATTGCCAAGATTCTTCTGTACTTTTTCTTGTTAATCACGTGCAACGCATTCACTGCACATAGATGCCATCTGTGTGATTTTCACGGACCCATTGACTTATATTGTCACTTTGCATCCATGATGCCGGTAAAAAAATGAACATGTCTCCATGATTTTTGCTCAGCCACACACTCTGTGCAAAAAAAAAAAACAAAAAAAAAACCCCACAGCCCCTTAGATTATATGGGGGGGTATGTGTTGTATTTATGAAAATGATGGCTAGAACACATATATCCGAGTGAGGCATAACAATCACGTGAGATCACTTCTCCCATTTTTCTTCCCAACATTAGAAATAAAAAACGTTAACTCTTCTATTGGCATATACCTAGTTTTATCCATTTCATTCATTTTTTTTCTCCCTGATCGACAGGTTGCCAAGACTTAGCGGAAGATTTCCGATCTCAAGAGATTGATGGGCAGGCTCTGCTGCTCCTGAAAGAAGAGCATCTTATGAGCGCCCTAAACATTAAACTCGGACCTGCATTGAAAATCTGCGCCAAAATCAACCTGTTAAAAGAGACTTAATTCTTCACGTTATCCCTACAAAGCACAAGGAGGTGGAGACAATGACTGAGGACTCCCCAGGGCTAATTGAAAGAGTAGGGAAGACTTGTGGAAAAAAAAAAAAAAATTGGGATTTCAGCAGTCTTTACAACTGGCCCCATTTCTTAAAAAAAAAATTAAAAAGAAAAAACGTTCCTACACTCGCGCCACAAGCTCTTTTACCATCTCTACATTATTACTCTCCATATATATCTCTATCTTGTACATGTCTGTATCTGGACATTCAGGTACTGTGCCTAGCAAGGGGGAGCTAAAGGCAGGCCAAGCCTCGCGCCGATCGATTAGACGTGTCTACTGACAGTCAAGAACATTAATGGGTTCCAGATTTGGTGGAGAGGGGCAGAAGACATTGATCTACGTAGCAAAAATCTGTAGGTGAGATACAGATAAAGGATTTGTAAATATACTGGTCTATACAGGTACGGGGGGGGTCTCTATATTGTCGAATCATATGCACACATTTCTACATGGACCTGAATGTATATAACGAGATCCCCCTGATCACGCTTACTGTAGAGACCGGTATTTCTGACATGTCCACACTGTTTCCTCCGTGTGCCTCTCATTAGTGTACGCTGGTCTATTGCACATATAAGCAATGGTTTACTATGTTGGACATTTTTAGTCTAATACGTTGCTGCAGCATGCAATACTGCCTATTGATTCCCTTAGTCAGTGAAGGCGGACCACTGCTGCACCCTGTAATGTTACAGCGTCCTCCATTACCACCATTGCACCCCCTGTGTGCACGAGCAGCCCCTTGTGTGGGATCTGAGCCTTAATAAGAGTAGTTTTCATCTCATTCCAGTACAGATGGATATGCTGTGCACGGATGCTGCTTACAGTACTCGGTAACGTCGTACCGTAGCCTGTATGTGGTGGAGGCGGCCAATTATTGGATTAATGTTACCGATCTCAGTTCAACAAATATTTCGTCTGAGCAAAATGAAAAAAAAAAAAAAAAATCGCTAACCTCATCCCAAATCTATTTCCCTGGGTTATGGCTTGATTTTCTAAATTATTACAAATGAAGGCCTGATTGTATTATTTTTTTTAACCAATGATTGATGTGACAAGTTCCAGCAGAGGGACTGGTAATTGATATGATGTGATTGAGGTTGTATAGGATGAGGAAAAAAAGAAGAAAAACGTTTGTTTGTTTTTTTTACTTTTCCAGAAACAGGGCTGCTATTGCTAATCCTCATCACTGAAATGGCTAAAATCCGAGAGACACAGTTGACGGATTATAGCAGCGCTGTTTAGGCCATGTTCACACGTCTGGTTGTTCTGTTTTTAGGAACACAGAATAACATCAAGAAAGGATCTGTTGCAGTGCTAATGGAAACAGGAAAAAATTGAGTTCCACTGCTTATTCTGGGGTCTGTCTGAGTTCCATGATTTTTAGAAAGAACAGAAGAGAAAGTAGAACTTTTTCTTTACAGAATGGAACTCAGACAGATCCCAGTTATACATCTGAACTGTTTTTTTTTTTCTTAAACATTGTTTGTGATATAAAGGGTTTGTGCTGACATATAATCCACCTGAGCTGACATCGGTTGTGGAGAGACTGCAGTGCAATCACAGCAGACATTGTGCACAGGTCGTAATAGGATCTAGACATTGGCCGATGGATGGTTGGTAGGTTGGTTTCTTGCATACTTTGACGCCTCTCCACACCTGATAAGTGGAGGGAGGTTGGATCTGTATTATATCTAACAGAGGGAAAACTTAGTTTGCTGGATGAATCCCGATACCCCTCTGTTAAGGCTTCTTGGTTGCGATGTGCCTGGAGAACCCTTAAAGTTTCTGGATCATAGAATCCAGAGATGTTAAATATTGGGTTGGCACAATGAACCTAACTCGGGCAAACAACTCAATCTCGCATATGCCGAGATTTTGATTGTAACAAAAAAATAAATGGTGGCCTCCACTGTGTAGGCGACTGGTAGACAAGATACCCTAAAAAGCACAGCACGTGATCATACTGTCTGTAGTCCAGACAAACCTCAGCGGCTAGCCCGGAATCCATGTTTGTAAGGTTCTCTTCTTTGCTTAACCTCATGGTTTTGTGACCATCCTTGCAGTAATGGCTTCCTTGCTTTCCCCTATTTGTATTTTCTTTTAATATTTTTTTTGTATTCTAACATATATGAATATATATTTTATGTAGGTTTTTATGTAAGAGCTCTGTGGAAAGTCACCGATCATAGGACGCTGTGACTGTTGACCAGGTGATGTAGCGATTACAACAGCGGGTGGGAGGGAATTGGAATGTGTTCCCTTTTTTTGTTTTGTTACATTTTGTCAGCACTTGAAGACAATGAAATAAAAGAATCATTGCTTTGGATCTTTTCAATGATGTGAAGTCAGTGGTTTCTACTACTGATCCAAACATAATGTCTGTGTAGGAGACGGCAGATAGTCACTAGTGATGAGCGAGCATGCTCGGATGTGTGTCGAACAGCCGCGAGAAAGGCAGCAGCGGCTACTCGAGCATATTTTTTGAGCATGCCAAAGACACTTGTTTAGCACCCAAGCTTGCCCAGACAACACCTTATATGAACACGTACGCTCATCACTAATAGTCACCACTCACTAGCTCAGTGACAACTGAAAATATGAGTGCCTACAGAGGGCAAAACTGGTGAAAATGCAGGATACAAGGTATATAAGGGCCAGAATTAATTTTATTCCACATATACAAACACATCAGCTAGTTCTAAAATAATGGTACGCTTAAGGCTTTCCAATGTTTCTTTTTAAAGTGATAAACAACATTTTCTTGTCTGAGCGTCAGATTGAATCAAACCCAAAAAGCCGCCATAAAACACAGGAGTATTTCCATATCAAACATATATACGGCAAGTGCCCAATAGGTGTTCATCTTGTTCCTGTCAGGTCTTTCACCCCTTTAGAACACTGAGACGCCAAGAGACCATTCAAGCATAAGAAGTCAATCCTTCCATATTCTGCAATAAAGATAGCTGCATGGCCTCTTGTTCACCTGTTAGCTCCTCAGCCGATTACATTCACCTTCTGTAAGCAAGCTAATCAATTTTAGCTTAGCAGGTTTTTTTATTTTACTTTCAGATAGAATCACTTTTATTCTATTAGGGAACAGAGCAGGCATGCCATTCTGTCACGCCACATAGAGACCGAGAGCACAGCAATGTCACCCTATATCCTCTCTGGTCTACGTAGCAGAACTCTAAGGCCGGCGTTATACTACCGTAGAAAACGGGCGAGTGCTATGCGAGAAAACATTGCATAGCACTTGGCCCAGTGTTAATTTATGGAGTAGCTCACATCACCGTTTATTTTCTCGGGTGTGTTCAGCATGCGTGTAAAATTGAAGCATGCTGCGAATGTTGCCGAGACTCGCCAATGCAAGCCCATGGATGCGAGAAAAAAATCGCACAGCGCACGGACCATGCATGTGCTGTCTAATTTTTACGCATCTGTGTCCTTTGAAAAGCTAGCAATTCATGTTAGAATAGATATATACACATAGAATATATAGATGTCAGTGACACACATATATTACATAGATAGAAAAGCCGGCAATTCATCTGCCGTGTACTGTAAAATCACTGCAAGAGCCGGATAGAAGAGATGGATTATATACAGTAAATACAAATAGAATAGGTAGATAAATAGATGTGTGACAAATACAATTAGTACAGTGTGTGTGCAAATTACTGGACTTGTATTTAATTAATAAAAGATTTTTTTTCGGAAAAAAATTGCGTGGGCTTCCGCGCAATTTTCGTAACCAGCAGAGGGAAAGCCTATGGCTGGGGGGAGATGTTTTTAGCCTGGAAAGGAGTAATACCCATGGAGCTCCCAAGGCTATTAATATCCGCTCACAACTTTATGCTTAGCCTTTATTGGCTATTAAAATGGGGGACCCTAAGAAAAATGTAGGGGCCCCCTATAATAACCAGCTCTCAGCTGCCCCAGAAAAGGTGCAACTCTAAGCACTTAGCCTTGCTCTTCTCACTTGCCCTGTAGAGGTGGTGTTACCTTTGATGTCACCTTTTGCATTGTCAGGTGACATCAAACCCCGAGGTTAGTAATGGGAAGACGCCCCCATTACTAACCCCATGGTCACAGTGGAAGAAAACGGACATCCAGAAAAAAAGTCCTTTAATTGAAAGAATGACACAGACTCTTATAATAACTTAATTAAACCATACTTATGACCTCGCCCATTCTCCCGATGCACTCGTCATCTGCCAAAGAGTTTTAAAAAAAAAACATATCATATTCCTCACCTTTTTGCAGAGATACTGCTAATCCATTTGTCCCAAGACGGATCTAGCTCTGCTACTTCTAGATGGCAGGTTGCTTGATGCGACCATACAGCCTGTCATCCAGCAGACACTGCACCGTGTGCTCGGTGTCTCCCTGTGAACTCCTATTACCTATCTGACGGCGCCACGAGTGTGAGAAAGTTCAGAGAGAGATACTGAGCACATGGTGTTCAGTGTCTGCTGGATGACAGGCTGTATGGTCGGATCATGCAGCCTGCCATCTAGATGTAGCAGAGCTAGACATGTCGTGGGACAAATGGATTAGCAGCATCTCTGCGGAAAGGTGAGGAATATTGTTTGGTTTTCTGTATCGCTTCATTGTGGGACACAGGTAATCATGGGTGTGTGCTGCTGTCGCTAGGAGGCTGACAGACAAAAAAGGAAACTAGCTCCTCAGCAGTATGCACCCACTGACAGGCACAAAATACCTCAGTTTAAGCTTAGTGTCTGTAGGAGGCAGACCTGGATCTGATCCCAGATCTGCATTTTCCTTTGCAGGTTCCCTGTTTGTGTTTATTAATCTTTTTTCCATTTTGTTTTTCAGGTTCCTTTTGCTTAGGGTAACAGGGTGTAATTTCTCACCCTGTTTTCCCGTACGTATGTGACCGAGAGAGCAATGTGGTGTCACCCACATCGCCCACTTTCGGACCCGCGGGCATGACTTTATCCCCTGTCACCTTTACGGGTTTTTCAGGGTGATTCTCGGTAGCCAGTCCTTGCCTTTTCCCCTCCTCACCCCTCTCCTCGGAGAGGGCTGAGAGGAAGACGGTGGTCCCCGGTGGCGACCTCCCCCTTCCTGTAAGGGGTTGATACCATCTTCTGCACCATCTGGAGACGGTGCGGGAAGGAGGATACCTGATTCCAGTGACCCTCACCCGTCCTGAGGGCTCGTGATGTTATCCTCATCACTGCAGAGGGACAGGGACTCCCCACACAGGTATGTCTCCCTCCTTTCCTTATGCAGAGGCAAGTGTCATCCCTGGGAGCACTGTCCCCTTCGTCGCAAGGGACAGGGCAGTGTCAGGGGCAGAAACGGCTGGCAGCCGCGGCTATTTTTTTCATGGCTGGGTTCTGTAATTGCGGACACTCCCCCTTCTCTTGCCACCCCTTTCCGGTATTACTCTAGCACCGCCGCGATTTTAAATCACGCACTTTTTTTTGCCCAATTAGAGGCTTTTTCATCCGCTTGTGGCCACGTCCCCTGCAGTGCATGCTTTTTCTGCGCGTTTTCTTCCCCTCCTATCATGGAGCTTCCCCTTCCTGGCTGGCCACGCCCCCGGCGTATCAGCCAACCGGAGGGGGACCTTCGATTTCTGCGGCCAGCAGATCTTTGTGGTTGTTCACGCCTCCGGCGAGTCATCCATTAGGATGATGGCTTTTCCTTTCACCAGCCGGCAGACTTCTGCATGCGGTGGCATCTTACGCCGTCATATTGTGCGCTCTCTGCAGACTGGAGCACGCTCTGCACACAAGGGGCACAGCCATATTCTGCGCTATCTGCAGATGCTCTGCTTACAGCTTTTTCTGCTGGTCGTCGCTGGTATCTGGTAGGCTCTATTTCTTTTTTCTTGGCTCCTCGGCAATGTCCCCAAGGCCCACTGTTATTCACTACACCTGTGGCCTCTGCAAAAGGAAGTCGTCTTCAGGCCAGTCCCCCCCTTTCTGCCTGTCCTGTAGCCCCTCCACCATGTCTGCCCCGCAGGAGCACTCTAACACCCAGGATGAGAGCACTCCACTCCCTCTGGAGTGGGCTGTTACCATGTCTGTCGATCTCTAACCTGACAGGTTTCACAGTCCAGATTCTGGATCGACTTCCGCATTTGAAAGGAATTAACCATCCTTCAAAACTGCACCTCACTGGAGGCCAAAAGGTCACTCCTCTAAGCTCTCTGGGTCCCGCTCTGACAGGTTCTCCTCTACGTGATGGGACAACTCCCACCCAGGAACATCTCCCACCCAGGAACATCTGTTTCTGTCTCGCCCGCCAAAACTCCCATCTCAGGCCCCAGAGGTTCTTCAGGTCGTCTCCTCCCTACTACGCATAGAAGTAATGGTACCCGTTCCCTGGAACGAACGGTTTTCAGAGTTCTACTCCAATTTTTTCATAGTCCCGAAGAAAGATGCATCGCACCGTCCGATTTTGGACCTCAAACGATTGAACCGTCATTTTCAGATCCACCATTTCAGGATGGAGTCTCTACGTTCGGTGATCGCCTCCATGGAACTGGGAGAATTTCTTTGACTCACAGCAAACAGGTTATGACAGAGGTAACAAGGATTCTGCGATGGACGGAACATCTCGTTCCCAGCATATCAGCCGTTCACATTCCAGGGGTGGAAAATTTAGTGGCCGATTTTCTGAGCTGTCAGGATTTCGCATCGGGCGAGCGGTCTCTTAGCCCTGCCATCTTCAACCAGATTTTCCAGCAATGGGGCACCCCGGATGTCGACCTGATGGCGTCTCGCATGAAACACAAGGTTTCTCAGTTCGTTGCCAGATCCCGGATCCACTAGCCATTGGTTGCGATGTTCTAGTAATCCCGTGGTCACAATTCCGACTGCCTTATCTTTTTCTGCCTCTCCCCTTGATTCCGAGAGTCGTGAAAAAGATAAAGGCCGAAGGGATCCCCGTTATGCTAATAGCTCCAGACTGGCCAAGAGGGGCCTGGTACGCGGAGCTGGTGAACATGCTAATGGACGCCCCCTGGAGGTTTCCAGACTGTCCAGATCTTTTCTCACAAGACCCCCTCTTCCACTAGAGTTCTCAGTCTCTGAGTTTAACGGCATAGACGTTGAGGCTGCAGTCCTGAGGGAGGCTGGTTTTTCCCACCAGGTTATTCAGACCTTGATTAGGGCGAGAAAACCAGCATCCTCGCATATCTACCACAGATTCAGGAAGGCCTTCCGGTGGTGTGAGGAAAACAACTTGGTTCCTATGTCCTTTTCCCTTCCTTGGTTTTCTACAAGCAGGTCTTGACTGGTCTATTGCTCAGTACTCTTAAGGGGCAGGTTTCCTCTGTCAATTCTTTTCCAGCAAAATCTGGCTTCCCATTGCCAGGTAAAGATCTTTCTTCAAGGTGTTGCCCACCTGGCACCTCCTTATCGTCCTCCGATAGACCCAAGGGACCTTAACCTTGTCTTTGGTGCCCTCCAGCATGCTCCCTTTGAGCCCATTCAAGATATTTTGTTTCCTCTCCTGTCATGGAAAGTTGCCTTCTTAGTCGCCATTACGTCCATCAGCAGGGTTTGAGTTAGCAGTGTTATCCTGCCGTTCCCTGTTTCTGATTCTATAGCAGAACATGGTATTTCTCAGACCAGTTCCTTCCTTCCTACCCAAGATGGTCTCTTCATTTCACATCAATGAAGACATTGTGCTTCCTTCTCTATTTTCCTCTCCGGTTCATTCGCTGGACAAGTCCCTCCAAAAGCTGGGTCTGGTCAGAGCTATTCTGTGCTACCTTTCAAGGACTGCTTCCTTTCGTCAGTCCGCTGCCCCATTTGTCTTCTCTGAAGGTTGTCGTAAGAGGCTCCCAGCTTCTAAGTCCACTATTGCCCGTTGGTTCGTCATCAGGCTTCAGTTTTACAGATTTGCAAGGCCATGACCAAGTCATCCTTGCACACCTTTGCAAGGTTTTACAAGGTTCATGCCCATGCCTTGTCTGATGCAGGCCTGGGTAGGAAGGTGCTGCAGGTGGCAGTTATGCACCGGCTGACCCAAGTCTGTTTTCTTTGAATTCTTTCTGCTCCCACCTTTGGGACATCCCATGGTTACCTGTGTCCCCCAATGAAGCGATAGAGGGCTTTTTGGTACCGTAAAATCTCTTTCTTGTATAAAGAGGGCTTTTTGGTACTGTAAAATCTTTCTTGGAGCCTTGGACATAGCACCCTCCCTAATTGTTTGTATCGCTTTTGGGCCTATGTGCCTTTGTTGTTTGGTTGGTACATATGTTGAGTTTTTGGTTGCTTCTCCTACTGCTTTAACACTAACTGAGGTACTTTGTGCCTGTCAGTGGGTGTATACCCCTGAGGAGGGGATATTTTTCTTTTTTACCTAGTGTCAGTCTCCTAGCGACATCAGCATACACCCATGGTTACCTGTGTACCCCAATGAAGGCTCCAAGAAAGAGATTTTACGGTGAGTACCAAAAATCCCTCTTTTTAAACTCTTTGGAGGTGACGAAAGCGTCGGGGGAATGGGCGAGGTCGTAAGTATGGTTTAATATTATTAACCCCTTTTTCTCCCATATGATGTACTATCCCGTCCATGTGCCCTGGGACTTAATTCCCATGGCGGGGGGAGCGCCGCTGATCGCGGCCGGGTGTCAGCTGATTATCACAGCTGACACCCGGCACATTAACCCCTGGCACACTGCGATCAAACATGATCGCAGTGTACCGGGGGCATAGGGAAGGATTGCGCAGGGAGGGGGCTCCCTGCGCGCTTCCCTAAGACCCTCAGAGCAGCGCGATGTGCTCGAACTGCACCGAGGGTCTCCTCCCTGCAGGCCCCCGGATCCAATATGGCTGTGGAGGCCTTCGGGGTCCTGCAAGGAGGCGGCTTTCTCAGTGCCTAAATAAATTTAAAAAAAAAAAACTAATTTTTTTTTGTAAATAAAACAAAAAAACAAAAGTACACATTTAGTATCGCCGCGTCCGTAACGACCCGCCCTATAAAAATGTCCCACTAGTTTACCCCTTTAGTGAACCCCTTAAAAAAAAAAAAGGGCAAAGAACAATGCTTTATCATCATACCGCCGAATTAAAAGTGCAATAACACGCGATCAAAAAGACGAATATAAATAAACATGGTACCGCTGAAAACGTCATCTTGTCCCGCAAAAAACGAGCCACCATACAGCATCATCAGTAAAAAAAAATAAAGTTACATCTCGCAAAATAAGGCGATGCAAAGATTTATATAAAAAATTAACTTTTTATTGTATAAAAGCGCCAAAACATAAAAAAAAATTAAAAAAATGAGGTATCGCTGTAATTGTACTGACCCGAAGAATAAAACCCCTTTATCAATTTTACCGGATGCGGAATACCCCCCCCCCAAAAAAAAAAATTAATGAAATGCTGGTTTTTGTTCATTCTGTGTCCCAAAAATCAGAAAAAGCGATCAAAAAATGTCACGTGCCTGAAAATGGTACCATTAAAAATGTCAATTTGTCCCACAAAAAATAAGACCTCACATGACTCTGAGTCAAACTATTGAAAAATTATAGCTCTCAAAATGTGGTGATGCAAAAACTATTTTTACAATAAAAAGCGTCTTTTAGCGTGTGACAGCTGCCAAACAAAAACCCGCCAGAAAGAGTAAATCAAACCCCCCCTTTATCACCCCCTTAGTTAGGGAAAAATAATAAAATTAAGAAATTTCCATTTTCCCGTTAGGGCTGATATTAGGGTTAGGGCAGTGTTGGGGTTAGGGTTGGAGGGTTTCCACTGTTTGGGCACATCAGGGGCTCTCGAAACGCAACATGGCATCTGATCTCAATTCCAGCCAATTCTGCGTTGAAAAAGTCAAACGGTGCTCCTTTCCTTCCAAGTTCTGCCATGTGCCCAAACAGTGGTTTACCCCCACATATGGGGTATCAGCCTACTCAGGACAAATTGCACACCAACTTTTGGGGTCCAATTTCTCCGGTTACTCTTGGGAAAATAAAAAATTGGAGGCAAAAATATCATTTTTGTGGGAAAAAAATTTATTTTCATGGCTCTATGTTATAAACTTCTGTGAAGCACTTGGGGGTTCAAAGTGCTCACCACACATATAGATAAGTTCCTTGAGGGGTCTAGCTTCCAAAATGGGGGTCACTTGTTGAGGGATTCCAGTTTAGGCACATCAGGGGCTCTCCAAAGGCAACATGACACCCGCAGACCATTTAATCAAAGTCTGCATTCCAAAACGTCCACTACTTCCCTTCCGAGCCCCAACTTGTGCCCATACAGTAGTTTTCTCCCACATATGGGATATCCGCGTACTCAGGACAAATTGCACAATAACTTTTGGGGTCCTGTTACCCTTGGGAAAATAAAAATTGAGGGTGAAAAGATCCTTTTTTTGGAAAAAATGATTTTTTTTAATTGTAGGACTCTACGTTATAAACTTTTGTGAAGCCCTTGGGGGTTCAAAGTTCTCAACACATATCTAGATAAGTTCCTTGGGGGGGTCTAGGTTACAAAATGGGGTCACTTGTGGGAGGTTTCCACTGTTTAGGCACATCAGGAGCTCTCCAAATGTGACATGGTGTCAGATCTAAATTCCAGCCAATTTTGCGTTGAAAAAGTCAAACGGCAGTCATTCCCTTCCAAGCTCTGCCATGCGCCGAAACAGTGGTTCCCCCTCACATATCAGGTATCAGCGTACTCAGGACAAATTGCACAATAACTTTTGCAGTCCAATTTCTCCTGTTACCCTTGGTAAAATAAAAAAAAAAATTGGACCTGAAGTAATTTTTTTGTGAAAAAAAGTTAAATGTTCATTTTTTTTAAAACCTTCAAGAACCTGAAGGGTTAATAAACTTCTTGAATGTGGTTTTGAGCACCTTGAGGGGTACAGTTTTTAGAATGGTGTCACTTTTGGGTATTTTATATCATATAGACCCCTCAATGTGGCTTCAAATGTGATGTGGTCCCTAAAAAAAAAAAAAATGGTGTTGTAAAAATGAGAAATCGCTGGTCAACTTTTAACCCTTATAACTTCCTAAACAGAAAAAAAATTTGTTCCAAAGTTGTGCTGATGTAAAGTAAACATGTGGGAAATGTTACTTAAGTTTTTTGTGTGCCATATCTCTGTGATTTAAGGGCATAAAAATTCAAAGTTGGAAAATTGCAAAATTTTTGCCAAATTTCCATTTTTTTCACAAATAGACAAGTTATAGAAATGAAATTTTCCCAACTAACATGAAGTACAATATGTCACAAGAAAAACAATGTCAGAATCACCAGGATCCATGAAAGCGTTCCAGAGTTATTACCTCATAAAGGGACAGTGGTCAGAATTGTAAAAATTGGCCCGGTCATTTACGTACAAACCATCCTTGGGGGTAAAGGGGTAAAAGAAATCTGTGTCATTCTTTCAATTAAAGGACTATTTTTCTGTGTGTGTGTTTTCTTACAATATGACTATGGGGTTAGTAATATGGGCATCTTATTGATGCCTCTCCATTACTAATCTCTGACAATACAAAGGTGACGTCAACCCTCCCAACTATCACCCCACTTGCCATCACTACAGAACAAGCGGGAAGAGTGAGGCTAAGTGCCAGAACTGGTGCATCTTAGAGATGTGCCTTTTCTGGGGTGGCTGAAAGGTGATGTTTTTAGCCAGGGGGGCAGTATCCATTGCACCTTTCTAGGCTATTAATATCCTTTGATGGTTATTAATTATTAGGGACCCTACATTTTTTTTTTTTTTTTTTTTTAAAGTGTCCCATTTTAATAGCCAGTAAAGGCCAAGTATACAGCTGTGAGCTGGTATTAATAGCCTGGGAAGCTCCATGGGTATTACTGGCTTTTATTCCATCATTATATATATATATATATATATATATTTTACATACATATATACACTGCTCAAAAAAAAAAATAAAGGGAGCACTCAAATAACATCCTAGATCTAAATGAATGAAATATTCTCATTGAGTACTTTGTTCTGTACAAAGTTGAATGTGTGGTCAACATAATCACACAAAAATCATCAATGGAAATCAAATTTTTGAACCAATGGAGGCCTGGAGTTGGAGAGACCCCCAAAATGAAAGTGGAAACAAGTCAAAATGAAAATCAAAACAAACCAAAATTTATAGTGGAAACAAGTCACAATGATGCTCAGTATTGTGTGTGGCCTCCACGTGCCTGTATGACCTCCCTACAACGCCTGGGCATGCTCCTGATGAGGGATCTTCTCCCAGACCTAGCCTAAAGCATCCGTCAACTCATGGACAGTCTGTGGCGCAATGTGACGTTGGTGGATGGAGCGAGCCATGCTGTTCCAGATGTGCTCAATTGGATTCAGGTCTGGGGAATGGGCGGGCCAGTCCATAGCTTCAATGCCTTCATCTTGCAGGAACTGCTGACACACTCCAGCCACATGAAGTCTGGCATTGTCCTGCATTAGGAGGAACCCAGGGCCAACCGCACCAGCATATGGTCTCACAAGGGGGCTGAGGATCTCATCTCGGAACCTAATGGCAGTCAGGCTACCTCTGGCAAGCACATGGAGGGCTGTGTGGCCCTTCAAAGAAATGCCACCCCACACCATTGCTGACCCACTGCCAAACCGGTCATGCTGAAGGATGTTGCAGGCAGCAGATCACTCTCCATGGCGTCTCCAGGCTCTGTCACGTGCTGAGTGTGAACCTGCTGCCTGCAACATCCTTCAGCTTGACCGGTTTGGCAGAGGGTCAGTAATGGTGTGGGGTGGCATTTCTTTGGAGGGCCACACAGCCCTACATGTGCTCACCAGAAGTATCCTGACTGCAATTAGGCACCGAGATGACATCCTCAGACCCCTTGTGAGACCATATGCTGGTGCAGTTGGCCCTGGATTCCTCCTAATGCAGGACAATGCCAGACCTCGTGGCTGGAGTGTGTCAGCATTTCCTGCAAGATGAAGGCATTGAAGCTATGGACTGGACAGCCCATTTCCCAGACCTGAATCCAATTGAGCACATCTGGGACAGCATGTCTCGCTCCATCCACCAACGTCACGTTGCACCACAGACTGTCCAGGAGTTGACGGATGCTTTAGTCCAGGTCTGGGAGATCCCTCAGGAGACCATCTGCAACCTCATCAGGAGCATGCCCAGGCGTTATACAGTAGGGAGGTCATACAGGCACGTGGAGGCCACACACAATACTGAGCATCATTTTGACTTGTTTCCACTTTAAATTTTGTCTTGTTTTGATCTTCATTTTTACTTGTTTCCACTTTCTGGGGGTCTCTCCAAATCCAGGCCTCCATTGGTTCAAAAATTTGATTTCCATTGACGATTTTTGTGTGATTATGTTGACAGCACATTCATCTTTGTACAGAACAAAGTATTCAATGAGAATATTTCATTAATTTAGATCTAGGATGTGTTATTTGAGTGTTCCCTTTATTTTTTTGAGCAGTGTATATACAGTGCCTTGCGAAAGTATTCGGCCCCCTGGAACTTTTCAACCTTTTCCCACATATCATGCTTCAAACATAAAGATACCAAATGTAAATTTTTGGTGAAGAATCTGCAACAAGTGGGATACAATTGTGAAGTAGAACGAAATTTATTGGTTATTTTAAATTTTTGTGGAAAGTCAAAAGCTGAAAAGTGGGGCGTGCAATATTATTCGGCCCCTTTACTTTCAGTGCAGCAAACTCACTCCAGAAGTTCATTGTGGATCTCTGAATGATCCAATGTTGTCCTAAATGACTAATGATGATAAATATAATCCACCTGTGTGTAATCAAGTCTCCGTATAAATGCACCTGCCCTGTGATAGTCTCAGGGTTCTGTTTGATGCACAGAGAGCATCATGAAGACCAAGGAACACAACAGGCAGGTCTGTGATACTGTTGTGAAGAAGTTAAAAGCTGGATTTGGATACAAAATGTTTTCAAAAACTTAAACATCCCTAGGAGCACTGTGCAAGCGATTATATTGAAATGGAAGGAGTATCATACCACTGCAAATCTACCAAGACCCGGCCGTCCTTCTAAACTTTCATCTCAAACAAGGAGAAGACTGATCAGAGATGCAGCCAAGAGGCCCATGATCACTCTGGATGAACTGCAGAGATCTACAGCTGAGGTGGGACAGTCTGGCCATAGGACAACAATCAGTTGTACACTGCACAAATCTGGCCTTTATGAAAGAGTGGCAAGAAGAAAGCCATTTCTCAAAGATATCCATAAAAATTGTCATTTAAAGTTTGCAACAAGTCATCTGGGAGACATACCAAACATGTGGAACAAGGTGCTCTGGTCAGGTGAAACCAAAATCGAACTTTGATAACAATGCCAAACGATATGTTTGGCGTAAAGGCAACACAGCTCATCACCCTGAACACACCATCCCCACTGTAAAACATGGTGGTGGCAGCATCATGGTTTTGGCCTGGTTTTCTTTAGCAGGGGCAACGAAGATGGTTAAAATTGATGGGAAGATGGATGGAGCAAAATACAGGACCATTCTTGAAGAAAACCTGTTGGAGTCTGCAAAAGACCTGAGACTGGGACGGAGATTTGTCTTCCAACAAGACAATGATCCCAAACATAAAGCAAAATCTACAATGGAATGGTTCACAAATAAACATATCCAGGTGTTGGAATGGCCAAGTCAAAGTCCAGACCTGAATCCAATCAAGAATCTGTGGAAAGAGCTGAAAACTGCTGTTCACAAACGATCTCCATCAAACCTCACTGAGCTCGAGCTGTTTGCCAAGGAAGAATGGGCAAGAAATTCAGTCTCTCGATGTACAAAACTTGTAAGTGAAGATGGCTTTAAGATGCAATGATACACTGCGCTGCTGTAGGTATAATTCAAGGAAATTTATTGGTGCCTACGCGTTTCCTGAGCTGTCCCAGCTCACTTCATCAGGACATGATCGATCATGCCCTGATGAAGTGAGCTGGGACAGCTCAGGAAACGCGTAGGCACCAATAAATTTCCTTGAATTATACCTACAGCAGTGCAGTGTATCATTGCACCTTAAAGCCATCTTCACTTACAAGTCCTTGGACCCTGTGCAGACTGCAGCAGCTATTTCATGCGTTGGTAGGTGTTGTGACCGAAGTTTCACAACCCTATCAGGCGAGTCTCTCCTTGCCTCACCATTACAATTGTGTTTTAAAGGTTTCACACAGTGGATGTAAAAGCTCATGCTAAAATCACATTGCAATCAGCAATCGCACTGCATTCGGATGTAAAACGGATGCTAGGTGTGAAAAATCAGATTGTACTCGCATGATATTCGCATTACAATCGTGTGACTCTTGGCAGGGAGACTTGGACCAATTTTTTTTTCTTTTTTATATGTTTAGTGTGACTCGAGCCTAACCCAAGCACATTCCCTGTTTAGGCCTCAGCTTCTTCTGCAGCCTAGTCAGTCTGGCTCCTTGTCCTTTACCCACATTTTCTGGCAATTGCTTGCATGTAGGTCCTTCTCGCATGCTTTGCTGGCTCCATCCTCTTCCTTCATGGTATGTGGTGCCCATCAGGGTCACACAGGTAATTCTAACACACTCCAGCTCCATCTTTTTTTCTGGGACAGCGCCATCTGCAGATTGTAGATCCTCCAAGCCTCACTGCAGGGACCTCTTCATTGGAATACTCCCTCTTGCCTGTTGCAGCCACCATATTGAGAAACGCATCTCTCTGACTTTTTCAGACACCGAAATAAAAGAACAACCCCGGTCACAAGGAGCGCAAAGGACACAGTAGAACTGGTGCAATAAGTCTTCATTTATTTGTATCCACAACACGTTTCGACGGAACAGCTCTGTCTTCCTCAGGTGGCATTAATGTCGAAACGCGTTGTGGATACAAATAGATGGAAGACATATTTCACCAGCTCTACTGCATTCTTGGCGCTCCTTGTGACCGGGGTTGTTCTTTTATTCCATCGTGTTCCTCTCTTGAGTTACCCGGCTGGAGAAGCGGACTTTCCCACCTCTCATCCATTATTACCGCCAGCTTGGCGCTCCCCCTAGACAGTCTACCTGATCTGCCTGCACCAGTTTTTAGACACTGACACTATTCCGCTTGATAAGCTTTCCCTTAAGCCACGTTCACACGTTCAGTATTTTACATCAGTATCTGTAAGCCAAAACCAGGAGTGGAACAATGAGAGGAAAAGTATAATAGAAAAAAAGTCACCACTTCTGCATTTTTCACCCACTCCTGGTTTTGGATAACAAATACTGATGTAAAATACTGACTGTACAATGAACTTGGCCTTATATTGGGACGCTTTCTTCTGTTCTTACCATGCCTAACCTCAGAGAGGATTGCTCTCGCGAACCTGTTCAGTTTCCCTAATTTTGCACTTTGCATGTTGCACCTGCGAATGCAAATTTCCATCAGCTCAAGCTTCAGTTCTGTCACAATTGCAGCCACACAGGAGCCTACAATGAAAAAGCGCACCCTACCCATGAATTAACTGTTGTGGTTGCTGGCTTAACCAAGGTATCTTATGCCCTGGTTTCTGTCATAGAACGTCTGCTTAAACTTTATCTTGCCCCGGTTACTCTGACCACCTCCAAGGGCGAGTCAGACCCACCTGTTATTCTACATCAACATGGCAGATCACAGAAGAAATCCACAAATTGGCAAAGGACACGTTTTCAGCACGGTGGCTCAGTGGTTAACACTGCAGCCTTGCAGTGCTGGTGTCCTGGATTCAATTCCCACCAAAGACAACATCTGCAAGGAGTTCGTATGTTCTCTCCGTGTTTGCGTGGGTTTCCTCCCAGATTCCAAAGACATACTGATGGGGAATTTAGATCGTGAGCCCCTTCGGTGACAGTGATGATCTTGTGTGCAAACTGTAAAGCGCTGCGGAATATGTTAACGCTATATAAAAATAAAGATTATTTCCCTAGGTATCCTTCCCCAGAACAGGTCCCCTTTCTGTCTTTTCCAAAATATGCTCTCCCCTCTTTGACCCTGATGTTGACTGCGACCATGCCTTCAAAGTAAGGCACATGGTCAACAGTCTGGTTAAGACCGTTAGCCAGACCTTGATTGTCAAGGAAGTACACCACTTGTCTTCTGAGCAGACAGTGCACTTTAAGAAGATAAAGCAATCACCTAGACTATTCTCTAACCACATAGAATTTGAGTCCTGTCATATGAGTGGGAGTACCCAGTTTCAGAGATTGAGACAAATGGAAATCCTGTTTCCCTTTCCTCCTGGTCTTCTCAAGAATTGGGCCGAATTTCCATCATCTTTGCTTTCCACCAACAGTAATCTTCTACTCTCCAATGGACTGTTCCTCAGTGATTCTACTGACAGTCTCCAGCCACATCAGCCTTTGAAGCCACAGGCTTGGCCATGTGCCCAGATCTTTCTGCTAGCTGGGTTTCAAAGTCAGTCTGTGCCTGGGTCAAGCAGCTCCAACAAAGCATAATTCCTTGCCTCTCACAAGCTGAACTAGCAGCTGATGCAGGGAAATATCTTCTCTCCATTTCCCTTGATGCTGCTGGTTGCTTTGCTCTAGCTTCAGTCACAGAATGTTCGAGTTGTTTGGGACCTCCAGGGTCATCGTGTCCAACCCCGGCTCAGTGCAAGAATCACTAAACCATCTCAGACAGATGTCTGTCCAGCCTCTGAAGACTTCCTTTGGAGAACTCACCACCTTTCTTGGCAGCCTGTTGCACTCATTGATTACCTTCACTGTCAAAAAGTTTCTTCTAATATCTAATCTTTATCTTCTCTCTTCCCGTTCCATTGCGTCTCGTGTTTCCATGTGCCTATGAGAATAAAGATGATCCTTCTACACTGTGACAGCTCTTCAGATATTTGTAGACAGCTATTAAGTCTCCTCTTAGCCTTCCTTTTTGAAAGTTAAGGATTCCCAGATCCTTTAACCGTTCCTCGTAGGACCTACTTTGCAGTCTGCTCACCATCCTGGTTGCTCTTCTCTGAACTTACTCCAGTTTTTCAATGTCTTGTTTAAAATGTGGTGCCCAGAACTGGACACGGTATTCCAGATGAGGCCTAACCAAGGAGGAGCAGAGGGGGATAATTACTTCATGTGATCTAGACTCTATGCATCTCTTAACACATCCTAGAACGGTGTCTGCCTTTTTTTTTGCTGCCGCATCACACTGTTAACTCTGTGCAGTCTCATCTATTAGTACACCCATGCCTTTTAAGCACAGCTGTTGCTTAATTCTATTTCTTCCATTCTGTAGATGTCATGTTTGTTCTTCTCATCCAGATATAGAATCTTGCATTTCTCCCTGTTAAATACCATTCTATTAGTCAATGCCCATTGTTCAAGCTCATTTAGATACTTCTGAATCCTTTCTCTGTCTTCTGCAACATTATGGCCATTTGTAGGGTCCGATGACGTAAAGAAATTGGTCACCAGAAAAAAACTCAACCTGCAGATATGGGAATAATCTGCAAGTTAGTAGCATTATTATGCTGGCTGGCGCCTGCACTTAGCCTGACGCCTAATAAAATGAACTTATTCTCCCCGGCAACGTTTCTGTTTCAGTTACTACTCTGAGTATAAAGAGCGGCAGCTGTAAGCACTCCCCAAGCACTGACTGACACCCAGCCTTAATGCAGAGGGGCAATGTTACAGCTGCTGATCTGTATTTTTAGAGCGGTGATTGAACCAGTGCCACCCCTTGACAAACTGCGTCCCCACCCTGAAGGACACTGGCTCTGCATTGGGGCTAGCTGCCAGTCAGGGCCGGTGGCGTGGTTATAGCTGACGCGACTGAAACCCTAAGGCTGCCAGCAAGAATAAAGTTAATTTTCTCCCCACAGCATCTGACTAAGTGCAGGTGCTGGAAATAACCCCATATCTGCAGGTTAATAGCACTTTTTCTGGTGACAGGTTTCCTTTAAAGCATGGAATGCAAATTCTGCATTCAAAACATCCCTTACAGGGTTCTTGGTTCTTTGGAACCTAAATAGATCAGATCATATCGGATGTCACTGGCGGCAAAAGCAGTTTATTTACTCATCTCAACCAAGAAGCCCACCTTCTAGACTGAGAAGTGTTTAGAATCAAACAATTGTGCTGCTGCAATACACACAAAAAAAAACACAAAAGAAAATATCCAAACACATTGGATTCTTTTTTTTTTTTCACTTTAATTATTTTGTAAAAAAAAAATGAAACCAAAAAAAATTCCAGAAACTGCCAATAAGTCACACAAGATATAAACACCCATAAAAATGTAAATACCCCCAAAACCTTATTTGGAAAAAAAAACGAGAGGGAAAGCGAAGCAAGAAAGTAGAATGGTGATTCAGATGCAGCACTAAGTAACACGTAAACCCCAATGGTGATGATACCTATTGTAGATCCGTACAGGTTTGTGTGTTTCCAGTGTGTACAAAAGAGTTCAAGTACTTCTGTGGGTCCAATGTTAGTGATGTTGAAGGAGTGGCCGTATGCAAGTAATTATATGTCAATTACACTATTCTGACAAATTGTCCATCTGCCGGATTGACCCACCACATTGTGGTAAGAAAGGCCTTCCAAAGACCGCGGTCTTATATCGACTTATTTATCCTGAGTTTATTTCTTGGTTTAAGGCCTGTACTCGTGTAGTGCTAATACAGGAGAAGACATCAGGTTTATTTCTGGCCATAAACCAAAAGTACCACGTTGGCTATACTCCCAGTACAAAGCAAAAGCGATGGCTTCCAATGTAGGATTACACCACAGAAGGGCAATGGGGACAGGGGCCCCCACCTGCAGTAGAGGAGCATTAGGAGACAAAAGATTTTCTAAGCAGCAAAAATGGGGTGGAAGATGTGGGCTTCCTCCAATTGCTAATTTGTGTAAAGTTATCGTGAATGGAACTAGATCACATAGGTAATAGGTGGTCATCTCTCTCTTCTGGCTCCTCTCCAAGTTGATCATCGCCAACACCTCTGTAGGCAGTTTCTGAAGATCGGGGTTGGGATCGACACACAAAATCACAGCCGTCCTGGAAGGAACAAAAAAATGAATCAAATTAATTTCCATTATAAACTGTCCATACATGTACATCAGGTACATCAGGTAAAACAGGACAAGAGAAAAAGCTTCAATCTGAAGAGCCGTTCTTAAAGGGAAGGTGCCGTGGTTTTTCATAATGTAATGTAAAAAAGAAAATAGTATAAAAAGATATTGTCCCCTAAGCTTGACTCAGTGGTGTGTATGTTTTTTTTTTTTTTTTTTACTGTATTAATGCAGCCACTGGTGGCTGCCATCTTACCTTTCTGCCTGCTGAACGACACTTTCCATGCTCATTTACGGCAGTCCCTGGGCATAAGGCATAACGGTCGGCTCCCGACCCCTATCTGTATCCTTGCAGCAGCATCAGGAATGAACTGGGCACGCCTCTGTGGGCAGCTCAATTCACAGCGGTAGGTCTGGCCAGGCGCCATCTTATTAGAGGCCAGTGCTTTCCTTTTAGCTCTATTTACACTCTATTGCAAACCCTGGATGCTGTACTGTTCCAGCATAACAGGGCTTGGATGTTCACTCTGCACATACCAGCTGCAGGAGAGGATACAGGAAAAGCTCCTGGAGACCGAGCTGCTCTTTCCAAAACACCCGACCAGCTGCTGCCCCTACTCTTGCAAAACATAGGAGGAGCTGCTCCCTGCGCTTTCAAAACACTTGGCAATCTGCTGGACATCTAATCCTCTCCTGTGTGATACTGTGTGCTGAGCCGTGTATCTAATCCAATCCTGTGTGATACTGACTGCTGAGCCGTGTATCTAATCCTCTCCTGTGTGATACTGACTGCTGAGCTATGTATCTAATCCAATCCTGTGTGATACTGTCTGCTGAGCTGTGTAGCTGATCCTCTCGTATGATACTGACTGCTGACCCGTGTATCTAATCCTATCCTCTGTGATACAATCTTCTGATCCGTGTATCTAATCCTATCCTGTGTGATACTGACTGCGGAGCCGTGTATCTAATCTAATCCTGTGCGATACTGTCTGCTGAGCCGTGTTTCTAATCCTCTCCTGTGTGATACTGTCTGCTGAGCCGTGTATCTAATCCTCTCCTGTTTGAAATACCACCCCAAACCATTGACACCAGGCTCATTTAGTTGTTGCTCTAATGTTACATGCATGTTCTCATTATACCAGTAAATACAATTATGTCTGTTAATATGGCCAGATAATTTGAAAGAAGCTCCATCACTCCACATAATGTTATCTAAAATTACTGGATCTTAAGTATATTCTCACTAAATTGCAGCCGCCTGTCTGGATCATCCTCCAATAAACCATGAATTAGACGTGGACGATAAGCTTTCCACCCAATAGATTTCAGGATTTGCATGATGGAAGCTCGTGAAATTCCCAATTCTTAAGACTCTTCTGTGGACTTTTTTGGACTCTGAACCCTATCACACATACTGTCCACCTACTTTTGGACCACCCTGTATATACACTGATCAAAAAAAAAATAAAGGGAACACTTAAACAACAGACTAAAACTCCAAGTAAATCAAACTTCTGTGAAATCAAACTGTCCACTTAGGAAGCAACACTGATCGACAATCAATTTCACATGCTGTTGTGCAAATGGAATAGACAACAGATGGAAATTATTGGTAATTATTAAGACACCCTCAATAAAGGAGTGGTTCTCCAGGTGGGGCCACAGACCACATCTCAGTACCAATGCTTTCTGGCTGATGTTTTGGTCACTTTTGAATGTTGGTTGTGCTTTTACACTCGTGGTAGCATGAGACGGACTCTACAACCTACACAAGTGGCTCAGGTAGTGCAGCTCATCCAGGATGGCACATCAATGCGAGCTGTAGCAAGGAGGTTTGCTGTGTCTGTCAGCGTAGTGTCCAGATGCTGGAGGAGCTACCAGAAGACAGGCCAGTACACTAGTAGACGTGGAGGGGGCAGTAGGAGGGCAATAACCCAGCAGCAGGACCGCTACCTCCGCCTTTGTGCAAGGAGGAACAGGAGGAGCACTGCCAGAGCCCTGCAAAATGACCTCCAGCAGGCCACAAATGTGCATGTGTCTGCACAAACAGTTAGAAACCGACTCCATGAGGATGGTCTGAGTGCCCGACGTCCACAGATGGGGGTTGTGCTCACAGCCCAACACCATGAAGGACGCTTGGCATTTGCCACAGAACACCAGGATTGGCAAATTCGCCACTGGCGCCCTGTGCTCTTCACAGATGAAAGCAGGTTCACACTGAACACATGTGACAGACATGACCGTCTGGAGACGCCGTGGAGAGCGATCTGCTGCCTGCACCATCCTTCAGCATGACCAATTTGGCAGTGGGTCAGTAATGGTGTGGGGTGGCATTTCTTTGGAGGGCTGCACAACCCTCGATGTGCTGCCAGTGGTAGCCTGACTGCCATTAGCTACAGAGATGAGATCCTCAGACCCCTTGTGAGACCTTATGCTGGTGCGGTTGGCCCTGGGTTCCTCCTAATGCAGGACAATGCCAGACCTCATGTGGCTGGAGTGTGTCAGCAGTTCCTGCAAGATGAAGGCACTGAAGCTATGGACTGGCCCACCCGTTCCCCAAACCTGAATCCGATTGAGCACATCTGGGACATCATATCTTGATTCATCCACCAACGTCACGTTGCACCACAAACTGTCCAGGAGTTGGCGGATGCTTTAGTCCAGGTCTGGGTGGAGATCCCTCAGGAGACCATCCGCCGCCTCATTAGGAGCATGACCAGGCGTTGTACAGTAGGGAGGTCATACAGGCACGTGGAGGCCACACACAACACTGAGCATCTTTTCCTTGTCATGAGGCATTTCCACTGAAGTTGGATCAGCCTGTAATTTGATTTTCCACTTGGATTTTGAGTATCATTCCAAATCCAGACCTCTATGGGATATTAATTTTGATTTACATTGATAATTGCTATGTTTTATTGTTCTGAACACATTTCACTATGCAATGAATAAAAATTTGCAACTGAAATATTTCATTCAGAGAAATCTAGGATGTGGTATTTTAGTGGTACTTTTATTTTTTTGAGCAGTGTACGTATTGTCATCTAGATTTTAAAGATAACTTTTCCTTTTGTTTTTCCCTCTCCATTTTGCCCTCCCTCTCTGACGAGGAATGATGAATAGATATAATTTATAGGTCTAGAAGACATTTATATTCCTATAACCGGTTAGCTCAATCTAAGGCTGGTTTCACACTTGCGTTTTTTTGCGCTGTTTTTTTGTGCAAAACACGCATGCATTTTTTTCCCTATACTTTACATGGGTGCGCATACACATGTTTGTACGCGCATGCAGTTTTTTGTAGTGTGCGCTCGGGCGCACAAAATGCATCCTGTTGCATTTTTTGTGCGTCCGACTTGCCCCCCAAAAACGCATGCGCATGCAATGCGTTTTTTTTCACCCAAACACCCATTATAATCTATGGGTGCGCATAGTAATGCGCACGTATGCACAAAAAAAACACATGCGTTTTTTAAAAACACACCCAAACCCGCAAAAGAATGCACACAAACGCATGATGCGTTTTTTTATGTGCGTTTGCATTGCGCACGGTGCGCAGAGCCAAAAAACACGTGTGAAAGTAGCCTAAGGCAGTTTTTCCTCCGTGGTTAGGTAGGGTGATTATTTAGTGTGCATTTTTGAGGGAAGTTATAGCTCCATTTCCTTATCCATTACTACTTTTCCCTATACAAAAAGAGTGGGCATGGTGCCATTTACCATCACTTCCTTATATGACTTTTTTTTGGGAATAGGTGTCTTTTTCCCGGTTAATTAATATCAATATTTTATTAGGGGCTTGTTATGCGAGATATCACAGATCACTTGTTACTCCAGTTTGCCTAGGGTGCTCGGGTATGCAGAGTGCAGGTGCTCAAGTGACATGTTCGAGTCTCCGCTGCCCCACGTTTTGCAGATGTTAAGACAGCATGCGGGATTGCACATGTTTTTCAGGCAATACCTGCATGTTTTTTGGCTGTCTAACAGCCACGAAACATGCAGGCGCGGGGACTTAAACATGTCACTCGAGCATCCGGGATACTCCATGCGTACCAGAGCACCGTAGGCAAACTCGAATAACGAGCACTTGCGCTCATCACTTATCACAAACTGATCGTATACACTACTATTGCAGCTCCAGCATCTCTCACTGCTCCATCAGGAGGTGAAAGGCGCTTCCAATTATGGTGCCAATCAACTGCATGCCAGGTTTTAAACACGGTCACCAAGAATCGTGTACCTATTCTATTATGTAGAAAAGGCTACATGCACTATATCTGCAGATATAAAAACACAGTAAAACAAACATACTTTTTTACAACAGTGTTTTGTAACAGTAAACAGCAATGCTAGTAAAAAGATAACAAAAAGGAGATTTTTGTGTACTCACCGTAAAATCTTTCTCTTAGCCTTTAATTGGGGGACACAGAACCGTGGGTGTTATGCTGCTGTCCACTAGAAGGCGACACTATGCATAATCTGAAAAAGATTAACTTTGGCTCCTCCTCTGCAGTATACACCCCTGGACGGCGTCAGCCTTCTCCAGTTTTGTGCAAAAGCATTAGGAGGAATATACCAGAAACATAACCATGCCTGTAAAAAAAATGCTACTATAAACAGGCTCAAACAACAATATGAGAACCCAACCGTAACAACGGCCCGCAAGGGCAACAGGGTGGGAACTGTGTCGCCCAATTAAAGGCTAAGCGAAAGATTTTACGGTGAGTACACAAAAATCTCCATTACTCTGTCGCCTTATTGGGGGACACAGAACCGTGGGACGTCCCAAAGCAGTCCCTGGGTGGGAAGTAGTGGACGAATATTGTGCTGACAGTCCCCTAGACTTGGGGTACTGCCGCCTGCAGGACCCGTCTACCCAGGCTCGCATCCGCTGAGGACTGGGTATGCACTCTGTAGTGTGTGCAGGCTAGTCCAAGTGGCTGCCTTACACACTTGATGTGCCGAGGCTTGATGCCGAATGGCCCAAGAGGCCCCTACCACCCGCGTAGAGTGTGCCGTGATACCGGCCGGAAGGGGAGAATTGTTGAGGCAGTAAGCCTCTTGAATGGTGGACTTGATCCACCTAGCAAGGGTGGCTTTGGAAGCCAGTAGGCCATTGCGAATGCCTTCTGGAAGAAGGAAAAGTGAATCAGACTTCCGAAAGGGAGCAGTCCTAGACACGTAAATACGCAATGCCCTGACAAGGTCAAGCGTATGCAGAGCCTTCTCTACCCTATGAACGGGAGCCGGGCAAAGAGACGGTAGTGATATTTCCTCATTGAGGTGGAAGCTGGACACGACCTTCGGAAGGAAGGATGGTACTGTACGGAGAACCACCTTGTCCTGATGAAAAACCAGGAAGGGTTGTCTGCAGGAAAGAGCTGAAAGTTCAGACACCCTGCGTAGCGAGGTGATTGCCACCAGGAAAACCACTTTCTGTGATAGAAAGCGGAGTGAGACCACCCTAAGGGGTTCAAAAGGAGGTGACACTAGTGCTGTCAAGACCAGGTTGAGGTCCCACGTCTCCAACGGACGTTTGTAGGGGGGAACCAATCGGGAAACCCCTTGGAGAAGAGTCTTCACTTGCCTGCTTGTTAGCAATACGCCTCTGAAAGAGCACTGAAAGCGCTGACACCTGGCTCTTCAGCGAGCCCAGGGATAGCCCGGCGTCCAGGCCTGACTGAAGGAAACCGAGGACCCTTGGAAGAGAATAGGGGAGTGGGATCTGCCCACGAGATTCGCACCATGTGAAGAAAACCTTCCAGGTACGATAGTAAATCCTGGCTGAAGTTGGCTTTCGAGCCCTGATTATGGTTTTAACAATGTCCGGTGAAAAACTTGCTTGGGTCAAAACCCAGGTCTCAATGGCCACGCCGTCAAATTGAGAGCCCCTGAGTTCTGGTGGAAGAACGGGCCTTGTTACAGGAGGTCGGGACGTGTGGGGAGACGCCAGGGAGCGTCTGCTGTGAGTTGCACGACGTCGGCGTACCATGTACGCCTGGGCCAGTCTGGAGCGATCAGAATGGTGGGAACACCCTCTTGTTTGATCTTCCTCAGGACTCTGGAGATCAGGGGGAGGGGGTGGAAAAATGTACAGAAGCTGGAACTGGGTCCAGTCCTGAACCAGGGCATCTGCTCCGAGCGACCGCGGATCGCGCGTCCTGGCCATGAAGTTGGGAACCTTGGCATTGAGATGGGATGCCATCAGATCCACGTCCGGGGTCCCCCAACGATGACAGATCTGACAGAAGACTTCTGGATGGAGAGACCATTCCCCCGAGTCCATTCCTTGTCGGCTGAGATAGTCGGCTTCTCAGTTGTCCACACCCGGAATGTGGACCATGGAGAGTACCGACCTTGCAACCTCCGCCCATTGTAGGATACGTGTTACTTCGGTCATCGCCTGGATGCTGCGGGTGCCGCCTTGATGGTTCACGTATGCCACTGCCGTGGCATTGTCCGACTGTACTCTGATATGAGAGTCTGCTAGCAAGTGATGGAAGGCTTTCAACGCCAGGAAGATGGCCCGAATTTCCAGGATGTTGATGGGCATGGTCGATTCCCTTGGTGACCACCTGCCTTGCGCTCTGATGTAGGTGCACCGCGCCCCAACCCATAAGGCTTGCGTCGGTGGTCAAAACCTTCCATTGACCGGAGAGAAAGGATTTTCCCCTTGCAAGCGAGGTTGGCTTGAGCCACCAGTGCAGGGACCTCCTGGTGTTTGCTGATAACCGGAACTCCCTGTCGATGGAGAACGGATTCCTGTCCCAGGACTTGAGGATGGCCAGTTGAAGGGGTCTGAGGTGAAACTGGGCAAATGGTACAGCCTCCATTGCTGCTGCCATCCTGCCAAGTACTCATGGCATACCGGAGAGATCTGGGGGACTAGCGGAAGAGTGTGTGAACTCCCAAACGGAGAGCCAGTGCCTTGTCCCTGGGGAGGATCACCAGACCCTTGGAGGTGTCGAATAGCATCCCCAGGAAGGTCAGAGACTGACTCGGGGTAGTCGAGGACTTCTGTAAATTGACTAACCATCCCAGGCGCCTCAGAGTGTCGATCGTGATCGAGACGTTGACCTCGCAGTCCTTGAGGGTGGGGGCCTTGATGAGAAGGTCGTCCAGATATGGAACGACTACTATGCCTCTGGAGTGCAGAACGTCCATGGTAGCTGCCATGACCTTTGTAAATGTTCTGGGAGCCGTGGCGAGACCGAACGGGAGGGCCACAAACTGGTAATGGTCTTGGTTGATTGCGAATCTGAGAAACCTCTGATGGGTGGGAGTAATCGGTATATGCAGGTATGCGTCCTGTATGTCTATGGAGGCAAGATAGTATTAAGTTACGTACCGGTAACGGTATTTTTCGGAAGCCCATGACAGCACCACGAGAGAGGGGATCCGCCCTATAGGAACAGGAAACCTACAGATACAAAAGGGCGGCACCTCTCCCACGCATCAGTGGATTACAGAGCTTGAGAGGCTACCATGGTTAGTACACAACATATGATATATACAACCTATCTACCCTATTTACCAGAATTATTTTATACCATCTCCCACATAAGGTGATTTTATGAACATTCTAAAGGAGTGCACCCCTATATGTGAACAAGGGAGGGAACTAAGGGTGCTGTCATGGGCTTCCGAAAAATACCGTTACCGGTACGTAACTTAATACTTTATTCGGACTCCCATGACAGCACCACGAGAGAATTACAGAGATGTAAACTAACTTAGGGAGGGACTACAGCCTGCAGCACCCTTTGCCCGAAGGTGAGGTCTGAGGAGGCACCCATGTCTAACCGATAGTGGTTAAAAAAGGTGGAAGGAGATGACCAGGTGGCCATCTTACATATTTGATCAATAGATACTCCAGCTCTTTCCGCCCAGGATGATGCCATGGCCCGAGTGGAATGTGCCCTCAGATTCTGTGGAGCTGGGCCGCCACCTGCTGTGTAGGCAAGAGAGATAGCCTCCCTAATCCATCTTGCTAATGTGCGTTTTGATACTCTGTATCCTTTCCTGGGACCTTGGAAGGATAGGAATAATGCGTTCTCCTTCTTCCAAGGATCCGTGGCTGCTAAATATGTCAGTAAGCATCTCCTAATATCTAACGCCTGGAGTTTCTGCTCTTTAGGGTTGGTTGGATTAGGGAGGAAGGAAGGCAGAACTATCTCCTGTGTCCTGTGGAATTGTGTTGCTACCTTGGGAAGGTATGCTGGATCTGGCCTTAGGATTACCCTATCCTGTAAGAACTCTGTGTAAGGGGGCAATCTGGAAAGTGCCTGTATATCGCTCACCCTACGTGCGGATGTTATTGCAACCAGAAATGCTGTCTTAAGAGATATAATCTTTAGTGAGGCGGAATCTAAAGGTTCAAACGGACTTTCTGTCATGGCTGTAAGGACTAGGTTTAAGTCCCACGGCACGCATCTGTCTTTGTGTATAGGTCTCGATCTGGCCGCTGCTCTGATGAACCTTGCTACCCAATAATCTTTTGCAATATCACCTGCAAACAGGGCCCCTAAGGCTGAAACTTGTACTTTTAGCGTACTTGTGGAGAGACCCAATTCGAAACCTTTCTGGAGAAATTCCAGAATATGTTTCGTGGGAATTCCGTCTCTGATGTCAAAGTGAAAGGTGGACAGGAAGCGTTTCCAGGTCCTAGCATAGATATTAGTGGTAGTTAATTTTCTGCTTTTTAGGAGGGTGTCAATTAAGTTCTTGGAGAACCCTCTATCTTTTAATAGTGACCTTTCAAATACCACGCCGTCAAATGAAGTCCCGCTACTTGTGGGTGGCTGACTGGCCCCTGATAGAGGAGATCCGGAAGGTTCGGCAGTACCCAGGGATCGCCTACCGACATGGTCCTCAACCACGCGAACCAGGTCCTCCTGGGCCAAAAGGGGGCAATCAGTATGACTTTTGCCCGATCCTCTCTGATCTTCCTGACTACCAGAGGAAGAAGATTCAATGGTGGGAAGGCGTATGCCAGAGAAAAGTCCCATCTTATCAGGAGGGCATCCACCGCCAGGGGATTTTCCCTGGGGTTCAGAGAGCAGAACAATCTTTCTTCTCTGTTTTTTCTGGTGGCAAAGAGGTCTACCTCTGGCTGACCCCATCTGCGGACAATCTGGTGGTAAATATCTTTGTTCAAAGCCCATTCTCCTTGTCTTAGAGCCTTGCGGCTTAAAAAGTCTGCTCTTACGTTGTCCTTTCCGCTGATGTGGAGCGCGGTTAAAGATAGACAATTTCTCTCTGCTATCTGGAGGAGCCGTTCTGTTATCTGCATCAGAGCGCTGGAGCGGGTCCCACCTTGGTGGTTGACATATGCTACCGCTACCTGGTTGTCCGAGTGTATCCTCACATGATGGCCCTGCAGGTAGATAATGAGTTTCTTGACTGCCCGCTCTATCGCCAATAGCTCTCTCTGGTTGGATGAGATTTCAGAATCAGAATCCCACTGTCCCTGTAACACTATGTCCCCCATATGGGCT
The DNA here is from genome assembly GCF_039654945.1 of Dendrobates tinctorius. NCBI lineage: Eukaryota > Metazoa > Chordata > Amphibia > Anura > Dendrobatidae > Dendrobates > Dendrobates tinctorius. The sequence continues at coordinate 17,257,453 of NW_027361814.1, read as the reverse complement.
CCCCAACCGAAGGAACTTGCGTCTGTGGTTATAATACGGGTTATCTGTGTTATCCAGGGCACCCCTGACGCTAGGTTCTCGCTATCAAGCCACCATCTCAGTGATGTAACAGTTGAGGGGCTTAGCCACATCCGACCTTGTAAGGAGCCTCCAAGGGCCCTGCTATTAACCAAGACGTCGTTTTGAAGGGGTCTGGTATGGAACTGTGCCCACCTTACTGCTGGGATGCACGAATTTAGAGAGCCTAACAGGGACATGGCCTGTCTGAGGGTCATAGATGGATTATCAATTGCCCGAAGAACCTGCTCCTGTATCTTTTGTAATTTATCTAGTGGCAGCAGGCCCCGCTGAGTCTCTGAATTTAGTACTAACCCTAAAAATTTCTGTATTTTTAAGGGCTGGAGTCGGGATTTCTCGTAGTTTAAAATCCATCCCAGGTTTTCTAACCTGGATCTAGCTTTTTCTATCTGGGATTTACAATGACCCACCGATTTTCCTACAATCAAGAAATCGTCTAAATATGGAATGATTAAGACGTCAACCTCCCGTAAGTGAGCCATAACTTCGGCCACTATCTTTGTAAAAACCCTGGGAGCTGCTGAGAGACCAAAGGGAAGGGCTCTATACTGAAAATGACGCACTGTGCCCTCTACTAAAACTGCCACCCTCAGGAACTGCTGGAAGTCTGTATGGATAGGTACATGATAGTACGCGTCTTTCAAATCTATGACTGCCATAAAACAACCTTTAAACAATATTTTTATTGGTATTAATGGACTCCATTTTGAATGTATGATTAATCAAAAACTCGTTAAGGGAACGAAGGTTTATAATCGTTCTGAATGTGTTATCAGGTTTCTGGATTAGAAACAGGGGAGAGTAAAACCCTCTTCCCCTTTCAGCTTCTGGAACCTCTACCAGGACATTTTTCTGGCATAGGCTCAAGACTTCCGCTTCTAAAGCCGCTTGTTCGAGATGAGAAGATCTTAAGGGGGTTAGTTTAAAGGTGTCCCGCGGGATCTGGGTAAATTCCAACCTAAGCCCGGTGGATATTACCTTACGCACCCAGTCACTATTCGTAATCTGTGACCATGCCGGGAAGAAGGATGACAGTCTACCCCCCACGGGAACTGCTAGTCATTGATTTGGTCTCTTTTGATCTCTCGACGAGCGTGTGAACATATAGCCCGTACCTCGTCTCCTTCTGTCTTCCCATCTGGGCCGATCTCTAACAGGCGAAGAGTTGCGCCTTCTCCCCTGGCCAAATCTCCTTCTACCCAATGGACGACGGTAGGACGCTGACGAAAGGTTTGGGAATCTTTTCTTGTCGTCCCCCACCTTCTCAAGCAGCTCGTCTAGGACAGTTCCAAACAAATAAATATTCGCCCTCACATGGAATCGCACAGAGCTTTGCTCTGGACTGGATGTCTCCCTGCCAGCACTTTAGCCACAGGGCTCTGCGAGCTGCATTAGAGAGACCTGCTGCTCTGGCGGCCATTCTCACTGCATCCGCTGAGGCATCTGCTAGGAAGGCTGCTCCCTCTTGGATGGTCGGTAGGGCCCCAAGAATTGTCTGTCTTGATGTACCCTGTTTTAGTTGTGACTCCAACTGGTCCAACCAGACCATCATGGACCTGGCCGTGCACGTTGAAGCCACTGCTGGTCTTAAGGACCCGGCCGCCATCTCCCAGGTGTTTTTCAGGAAAGTATCAGCCTTCCTGTCTAGGGGATCTTTAAAGGGATCCCATGTCCTCAAAGGGGAGCGAGGATTTTTTTGATGCCTTTGCAATGGCTGCGTCTAATTTGGGGGCTCTGTCCCAAGAACTTACTGCCGGATCGTCGAAGGGGTATCTTCGTTTGAGGGCTGGTGGTAGCGACCCTCTTTTGTCCGGTTTTTTCCACTCTGTGGATCAGATCCTGTATCTTTTGATTTAACGGAAAGACTGCTTCCTCTGTTCCAGCCCACAGAACATGACATCCTGCATGGACAAATGGGGCTTAGGCTCCTCTACCTCCATTGTCCCTCTGACTGCTTTGACCAGCTTGTCTACCCGGTCAAGAGGCAGACAAAATCGCCCCGAGTCCTCTTCTCCTGAGGAGGACGAGGGAGATGAAGCCTGGGAGTCTCTGCTTTTTCTCCACTCTACCGAGGAATCAGACTCCGCCGGGACCTCGCCCCTTAGACTTTGCGGCTGGTACAAGGACTTTAGGGTTTCCCTCATTTCTGCCCTGACAATGTCCCTTAAACTCGCCGCTACTGCGGGCGACTCTTCTGCCACCGTCTGCTGAATACAGGGGGGGCACAATCTTTTGAGGCACGCGTCCGGTAATGGGCATGCACAGAGTGCGCATTCCCTATGTTTATTTTTACTTGTAGCTTTTTTCCCCCGGAGAACGAGGGGGATTTATTTCGGTCGATGCTCCTGTCTGCCTGGAGGAGCTCTTACGAGTGGACTGGTCACTTCGTCCCGCATTACTGTCACGGGACACTTTCTTTTTCTGTTTGACCTGCCGAAGGTCATCCAGGGGCGGCAGTGATGTTTGCCGCTGCTGTCGCCCTTGCTTCTGCCGCTGCTGCTCTCGATCACTCTCCATTACCACTGCTGCTGCTGTACACTGCTGCATGTAGTAATGTGGCCAAGGCAAGGTACCCTGCCAGGGTCCCGCCTAATTACCCCTCCTCCGGTCAGCAGTATCCATGCCGCGCCCCTCCCCCCCTTAACGGGGCTTCCTACCCCAGCTGGCGCCGGACCCGGCGCCATCGGTGTTTCCGATGGGCGCCGCCATCTTGGAATCCTCGCGCATGCGCAGTGGCGCGCTGACCCGGAAGCGCATCCTCCGCCCGCCCCCTGACGTCACCGCTACCCCGGGAAACACCGGAAGTCCCGCGGGACGCCCGGGAGCTCCGGAAGCAGCGCCACCCGGTCGCAGCCCCCTGCACAGCGCTGCCGTCGTACCTGCGCCGCCGGAGCCGGGAACCCCCGGGGGGGAATATACTTACCGGCGGCGGCCTAATTCCAGAGACGGACATCCTCCGGACGCCGCTCCCTGCTGCACACGCCACCGCCGTGACACCCATCCTGGGCCACCGTGGCGTCCTCCAGGAGATCCGCACCAGGCCGAGGTAGGAGACCCCCTCGCTACCAGTATCGGCTGGCCGGCCTGGGATCCGGTTCTTCTGTAGGATCCCGTCCCCTCAGGAACAGGAAACCAACTGATGCATGGGAGAGGTGCCGCCCTTTTTGTATCTGTAGGTTTCCTGTTCCTATAGGGCGGATCCCCTCTCTCGTGGTGCTGTCATGGGAGTCCGAATAAATTCTCCTTTTTCCATAGAAGCAACGATTGACCGGAGGGATTCCATGCGGAAGTGACGAACTCGAATGTACTTGTTGAGTTGCTTGAGGTCTAGTATGGGTCGGACGCTGCCTCCCTTCTTGGGCACCACGAACAGGTTGGAGTAGAAACCTTGGAAGCGCTCTTCTGCTGGGACTGGCACTATGACTCCTGCTCGCAGGAGGGAAGAAACCGCTTGACGGAAGGCCTGAGCTTTGAGCGGGGATTTTGGAGGGGCAGAGGGAAAAAACCTGTGCGGTGGGCTGGTAGTAAACTCGATTTTGTATCCTGAAGACACTATTTCCTTGACCCACTTGTCTTCTGTAATAAGCAGCCAGACCTGCTGAAAGAGTAACAGTCGTCCGCCTACAAGTGGGGTGTCTTCCAGAGGGCATGAGTCAGGATGAGGGAAAAGCCTGAGGTTTTCCTCCTTTAGGTTTTGCCTGGCTTGCCTTTGATTGACAGTTCCTGTCCGGCCTCTGTGCCGCACGTGTGTTGTCCCTGCGGGGGGAACGATTACGGTTTTGTGCTGGGCGTGAGACGGACCAGCCTGAAGAATTCCGAAAGGATCGGAAACGAGATTGATTACGCCTTTTAAACGTGCGTTTTGGTCTTAGTTGAGGGAGGGAAGTACTTTTGCCCCCGGCAGCATTGGATATCATTGTATCCAGCTTTTCACCGAAAAGACGGCCACTGAAGTACGGGAGATTTGTTAGGGACTTTTTTGAGGCCACATCCGCTTTCCATTCTCTTAGCCAGAGAATATGCCGGATTGTGATGGCGTTTGATGCTATTCCCGCTATCCCTCTTGCAGAGTCCAACGCTGCATGGACCATGTAATCTGTCACCACTGCAATTTGCACCGCCTGGTCCGCCAGCTGAGGATTTGAAGCTTGAAGGCCCTTTTGCAATAGTTCAGCCCAAGCCATGATGGCCTTGGCTGCCCAAACTGAAGCAAATGCGGGAGCCAAAGAGGCACCTGCCGCTTCAAAGATTGAACGAGCCATGCGTTCTACTTGTCTGTCTGCTGTGTCCTTGAGGGTTGAACTGTCCGGCAGCAAGAGAAGCGTTTGTGCTGCTAGTCTAGAGACTGGAGGGTCCACTTCAGGCGGATCTATCCAATCCTTGGTGTCTTTCTGTGGGAAGGGGTACTTTGCTTCCAAATACTTGCGATTGGCGAATTTTTTCTCAGGCTGCGAAAAATGCTTAGAAAGGATTTTTTGAAGTTCCGGGTGATTAGGGAAGACCTTCGATGGTTTCTGAACACTTTCAAAGGAAATCTTGTGTTCTGGTGCCTCCGGGGTTGGATCTGAAATGTCCAGCACCCGAAGGATGGAAAAGACGATATCCTCAACTATCGCAGTTATCTATAGACTGTCATAGACTGCGACATCTGAGTCGCCCATTCCGGCGCAGTAGCGGTCGCAGAAGCGTTGGTAGGGACTTCTTGGGGTTCTGATCCTGTTTTTTGGGTACAATCCCGGCGGGTATGTGCTGCCGCTGGGGAGAGTGGCCTTGCAGGCTGTGCAGACTGCATAAAAGCAGTCTTGCCTGGTTCTTTTCCTTGAGCCCGACAAAGTACCTAGGCTGATTAGTGGAGGCCCTACAGGGGTATCTACGCAGAGGAAAGGAGTAGGAGAGCACTATAGGGTATAGGAATTCACAGCTGAGTACCAAGGACCCAGCTGTGATCTTACCCCACCGGTGCTCCCCCTTAGGTCCAGCGCTGATAAGTCCCACGTCCTGTGCCCCCCGGAGACTGCTGTGCTGCGTTCCTCCAGGTGCAGCAAGATGGCCACCGGCTTCTGAGGCGGAGAGGGAAGGGGGCGGAGAGCTGGAAAAGGGCGCGCTGGGCCATGTAAAAGCGCGCCCTTCCTGCCTCGATCTGCCCCTTCTATGACACTACAGTGTGATTTTCGTCATCCGGGGGGCGGGCCGGGGGGGCGGCGACTTCGGCTAGGCCGAAGCCGCGGCCTAAATTTGAGGTCTCCTGCCCAGCAGGGCTCCAGGACGGCGCGGTCGTCCGCGCGGGGGGGGGGGGGGGGTCGGATTTAAACCAGACCCCCCCAGAATGAAAGGAGGGCTGGCGGTGGGGCCATGTATGTGACTGGGGCCCTGTGGAGGGTCCCTTGGGGCGCCATTGCTGCAGAGACCGTTGCGCAGGGAGCCCGGTCTCTGATAAGTGCCGTGCCTCGCTGCACCTCCCCCGGTCCCAAAAGGAGCCCACAGGTGGACTGGGGTCCCTGGTGCCTGGTACAGGCCCTACCTGCGGTGTCTCAACCTAATACCCCCAGAGGGGGATTAGGGAGGGTGCTGCTGTCACCGTCAGGGGCTTCATCGTCGCCTCGACCTCGACCCAGAGCCGGACAGAACTGAGGAAGGAGGGGGGCTCGACCTCGAACCAGTACCCGAGGGACTGGTGAGGGAGCGACATGGGGAATAGCCACCTCGACCTCAACTGGGTACCCCTAATGGGGGACCAAGGAGGGAGCCATGCCGGGAGTCTCGCTGGAGACCCTCTTTTCTTCATCTGTAGTCCTTTGGAAAATAAAATCCAGGAAAAAGACGGAGTAAAAAAATCTTAGGTGTGCCTCCTGCGACACTAAGCAAAAACTGGAGAAGGCTGACGCCGTCCAGGGGTGTATACTGCAGAGGAGGAGCCAAAGTTAATCTTTTTCAGATTATGCATAGTGTCGCCTCCTAGTGGACAGCAGCATAACACCCACGGTTCTGTGTCCCCCAATAAGGCGACAGAGTAACAGGGTATTTAGTTGATACGTTTTTTGCAAAAAATGTATACTGAGCCGCTCTACCAAACGTCAAGGTATACTCATTCAGGCAGGTAAGGTCTCCACCCGTCTCTTATGGGCCATGCACACAAAAAGCCGTCTTCCATAGTGTGTCCACATCGGACATTACCTGCCTGAATCCTGTTCATACAGGTACTATTCACATGATCAGGTTTCTGAATACATCAGTTAGGGACTGCTCTGATACGGGTTACCTTGACGTTCACACCATTTTTTTTTGCAAAAAACGTATCAACTAAATACTCTGTTTTGTGGTCATCTTTTTACTAGCACTTGCTGTTCACTGTTACTTTTTTACCACGGAGTGTTTTTGTACGTTTGTTTTACTGTGTTTCAATCTTTTGGTGGTGTGAACACTGTCATACAGACTTGTTCGCTGTGTGCATGGCCCATGTGTTTGTATCTGCAGATATCTGACAAGCGGCCAATGAGCGCTAGGTCACCAGTGCCTCTTACTGCCTGATGCACAAGTGGGAGGCGCAGCAGGACAACCCCTTTAAATGAAATGGCAGTACACCTGACTAAAAGTCAATTGTAGCACTAATCGTATTCCAATCATTGAAAAGGAGAACAAAGGATGTGTCGGTAAAACGTGTACTGCAGCTTTAAAGTCTACAAGTCTGATGGCGGGCCCTTTGCATAGAAGACAAATGTTCTTAGGAGCAAATAGCCCTTTAAGAAGAAGAGATAAGCAAAAGATGACCTGTTAGTTACCGTAAATATTTTTTTTGCTACATTTATATTATAAAAAGTGTTGGCAAGGTTTTTATTTTTCACATTAAAAAAATAAATTAGCAATTTTCAGTGTCCATTGGGGCTTCTTTTCATCCTTTCTTGGAAGAGTTCTCAGCAGACTCCTTATCAGCAGAGGCAGGGTTACAATGACCGATAACATGGGATCCACCAATCACAATAGACGATGTTACAGCTGACCCTGCTCCCCCCTGCCTTCATAATTTACACATTAGATGCTTGAATATAAAATGTAATATAAATTATGTACATACAGATTTCCTAAAACGACAGGAAGATCGGGTAAGATTCATCAAGACTGGAGCAGGCACACAATTGCGCTACGCCAGTCTTACTGAAATTGAAGGTGCTGAATTCATTAAGACATGCACACCACTTACAGCTACTCTGTTAAGTGGCGTGCGCTGAGCCTAAAATGCTACTCCAGTTAGGGACTGGAGTAGCCTTGCTGGCAGGGCTGTGGAGTCGGAGTCGGTGTAAGGGAAATTGAGCAGTCGGAGTCGCAGGTTTGGCTTACCGACTCCACAGCCCTGCTTCCTGAGGTACAAAGCGCTGGCATTTTTGATGAGTTTGACTGATGTGACCACTCCCCATCCCAGCTTTCCCCATTTCAGCAAAGCTGAGTCAAACTGGCAAAAAAAAAAAAAAAAATCAAAACTCCTCAAAAGCTTTAACGCCAGTTATCTGGCGTAAAAGCTCTGCTGAATCTACTCCTAAGTTTAAAAAAGCCCTAGGGGCCATTGTGAAAATTGCTATTTTTTTCAACTTTAATACAGATTATAATATGGAGAAAAGTACAAAAAAAAAAAAAAAACATTACCACAGAAACAAAAGTAACGTAAGACCTGTAGACTGTGAGCCCTCGTGGGCAGGGTCCTCTCTCCTTCTGTACTTGTGTGTGCATCTTGTTTTGCTCATGTTTATTGCACTTGTCTACGTATGCCCCTTTTTCACATGTAAAGCGCCATGGAATAAATGGCGCTATGAAAATGAATAACAACAACTTGATTTTAACAATAAGCCATTTTCTTATAATAACGATCCTTTAAATAATGCTAAGCTGAAATTCCAGACACAGCTCTAAGGTGGTGCTATTTTTATTTTACGTAGACAGCAGCAAAGTTATTCTAGTTGCATACAACCTTATTTAATATGGCATACTTACTGCCATGGAATCACAACGTAGAGTCTCTGTCAGCCACCAAACAAGCAAATCACGCTTGCTTTGTCTAGGGCAGTAGGTCAGTCTATTTGATCTAATTATGGCAATACCAGGGTTACAGAGGTAAGAAGATACTGCTCACACTGCTGTCCACTAGGTCTATCTGATCTAACACTGTAAATACCAGGGGTGCCGAGGCTGCAAACACTGCTGTCCTCATGATCTAATACTGGAAGTACTGGGAGTGAAGGACCATTAGCATGGTATCCGGAGATGAAACCAGGTTCTCTATATCTGATCAACCTAGCTCAGAAATTTAGGATTTTAACTTGGTTACCATGAAGATAGCTCATCGATAATTAGTTTTTGTTTTTTTTCCCTATTTTCAAGAGCAATTAAATGAAATACACGCAGAGGATTATGGAGGACTCACATGAGATGATGCATCAAGGCTTCTATTAGCTTACAAGTCTACACCTGCGCTCCAACAGACCACAAATCATGGTACCAGCTTACTGAAGGAATGCACCTACGGCTCTTCCCTTTCCTAATATTAACGCTTCTATGGAAAACCACTGAAGACAAAGAAAATGTTCACCTATTCCCAGTGGTACACGCTACTGATGGGAGTCCTCGCTCAACGAGAAATAATGCTGGGGAAAAGAAATTAGCCGAGAGCCTTAGGCTATGAGCACACGATGAGCATTTGCAACAGAAAAAAAAAACCACACCATGTGCCTAAATTTTACAGATCTCACTGCTTTTGCTGGTACTGTAAAACACTGTAATTCTCATAATTAAAACAAAAAGTTCCAAAAACTACACTTCTACTCTGATGAACAGCTGCAAACTCAATTTTTTTTTTTAAATTTCCTTGCACAATTATCGCATCCCTGTAATCCCACACGAATTTAAAAAAAAAAAAAAAAAAATCAAAGCACATCTGCAGCCAGCATGCAAAACATGTCCGCACAGTGCAAGTTATATCCATGGTCGACACAGTGCAATGCCACATTTCCAATACTCACTGCGACTAGGTTCCCCAGCTCTTTCCACAAGGTGATGTTTGGAAATTGCTCCATGCCTTTGGCTCCTACAACAAACCGCTGGTACAGGAATCCACCGATAATGTATATTCCAATCAGTACAGCAAACCTAAGACAGAAAACAATGCACGAGCCGTCACATAGGACATCAGGATTACAGAAATACACAGCAGCCTTACAAGATCTTCGTGGTGGAAGAAACTGTAATGCAGATTTATGGTAAACTCCTTGCATTAATTCATGTCAGATGACTCCAGCCTCAAACCACGAAATTAGTCATCTTCTGCATTCTGTCTGTAATGTGTCACTCATGTGACGGTCATGTGTCATCCCTTATAAGCTGAGACTACTATAACTAGTAGGAGTGTAAAAGGTTATTACCAGCTCAGCCAGTCATGGCTGAGACGTGGATATCAGCAATCAAGTGTCTGACGGACACTGCAGGTGGCTATGCAGAGACCGCTGACCAACGCTCGGCAAATCAATTTGCACAATTCTCATTCAGCAGTGATTTCTCTGGCTGCAGGAGAGTCCTGTATAAAGCCTCATGGGCTTCCCCAGCGTGACGCCACACCTCAACGAAGATGTTGCACCATGCCGGTGTGTAGACACAGCATTGTATCTTAATTAACCAGATGACTATTTTTAGCAATCCAAGAAGAATAGACTGTTATCTGTATGTTAACTTTTGAATTTATGTGTTGGTCAAGAACGAGGGATTTTTGGGTTCTTACCGTAAAATCTTTCTTGGAGCCTTCATTGGGAGACACAAATTACCATGGGTGTATGCTGCTGCTGCTAGTAGGCTGACACTATGCTAAAAAAGAAAATTAGCTCCTCCCCGGTAGTATACACCCACCGACAGGCACTAAGTACCTCAGTTGGTGAGAAAGCAGTAGGAGAAGCAACAAAAAACTCTCAAAATATGTACCAACCCAACAAGGGACTCGAAGACCCAACACGGTACAACTTAAACAGGGAGGGTGCTGTGTCCCCCAATGAAGGCTCCAAGAAAGATTTTACGGTAAGACCCCAAAATCCCTCTTATCGCTTCATTGGGGGACACAGATTACCATGGGACGTTCCAAAGCAGTCCCGAGGGTGGGAACAGCAATAAAGGAACGAGAAGGAAGGGCTTAGGTCGGCCGGTGTGCTACCGCCGCCTGCAGAACCTTCCTACCTAAGCCTGCATCAGACTCGGCCTGGGTATGAACCTTGTAGAACCTCGCAAAAGTGTGCAAAGACGACTATGTCGCGGCCTGGCAAAGCTGTAGAGCCGAAGCCTAGTGTCGGACAGCCCAAGAAACCCCTACAGCCCGGGTGGAGTGGGCTCTCAATCCCGGAGGGGGCCGTTTCTCCTGAAGGCGGTAAGCTTCCAGAATGGTAGAATGAATCCAGTGAGCGATTGTGGATTTGGATGCCGGAAGCCCTTTCCGGCGACCTTCAGAGATGACAAGCAGGGAATCGGATTGACGAAGAGAAGCGGACCTGGCAAGATAGACACGCAAGGCTCTCACCACATCAAGTTTGTGGAGCGATTTTTCCAGAGAGTGAACAGGCACAGGACAAAAGGAGGGAAGGACGATATCCTCATTAATGTGGAAAGAGGACACCACTTTGGGAAGGAAGGAGGGAATGGGCCTGAGAACGACCTTATCCTGATGGAGGATTAGGTACGGCGAGCGACAGGATAAAGCCGCCAGTTCAGAAACCTCTCCTAATGGATGTAATGGCGATCAGAAAAGTTACCTTCCATGAGAGAAGGGAAAGAGGAATGTCCTGAATAGGCTCGAACGGCGCATTTTGGAGAGCGCCGAGAACGAGATTAAGGTCCCACGGATCTATCCGAGAATGAGCCATCGGAGAATGATGAGGAGGAGCCACATGGGCGACTCCCTGGAGAAAGGTCTTAACTTGCTGTAAGGGGGCCAGATCCCTCTGGAAAAGAATCGACAGAGCAGAGACCTGGCCCTTGAGGGTACTGAGCGACAGGCCCGCATCTAGGCCGGACTGGAGGAAGCCAAGTATGGATGGAAAGGAGAAAGACAATGGAAAAACGGTAATTAGACCTACCGGTAATTGTGTTTCCAGGAATCCATCCTGACAGCACATTGGAGGACGTCCTTCTCATCCGTAGTGGGACAGGAAACCACGAGAGTTTAAAAGGATCCTCCCCTTCCCATCCCTCAGTGATTTCACAAAGTAACACCTCTGGATGGATGCAAACAGATTTTATTTAAACCAACATTCTCCATACACATGTTACATCACAGTTGTATGAAAAGTATTATCGGGAGGGATCTAACAGTGCTGTCAGGATGGATTCCTGGAAACACAATTACCGGTAGGTCTAATTACCGTTTTCCAGGTCACCACCTAACAGCACATTGAAGTAGTACCAAAGTATATTGGTCCTAGGGCGGGACTACTGCATGGAGTACTTTTCTCCCAAATGCCAGCTGTGTGGATGCTATGTCTAGTTTATAGTGTTTGGAGAAAGTACTAAGACTAGACCAAGATACCGCCCTGCAAATCTGCTCCGCCGAGGCGCCCCCCCCTTTCTGCCCATGAAGCGGCCATGGCCCTGGTTGAGTGGGCTCTAAGGTTCCCCGGGGGATTTTGACCCTGTGATTTATAGGCTATGCTAATAGTGGACCTAATCCACCTTGCTATTGTCGATTTTGATGCATTTTTCCCTTTATTAGGACCTCTAAACTGGATAAAAAGATTACTATCCTGTCTCCAGGGTCTGGTTGCATCCAGGTACCTGAGCACAGTTTCCTTTACGTCCAAGCTATGGTAGCTTTTTTCCCTGCTATTTTTGGGAGACTGGAAAAAGGAAGGAAGTACTACTTCCTGATTCATGTTGGAGTTTGAGACGACTTTGGGTAGGAAGGCCGGGTCGAGTCTTAACACAAACTGGTCACTGAACACCTGTAAGTAGGGATCCTGGGTTGATAAGGCCTGCAGTTCTCCTAACCTCTTGGCTGAGGTGACTGCCACTAAGAAGGCTGTTTTAAGAGAGAGATTACGAATACTTATCTCTGTCCCTATCTGATATGGCCGTTTGCAAAGCGTATTGAGGACTAGGTTAAGGTCCCAAGGTGGTATGCTGTTCCTAGTTAGGGGTTTAAGCCTTTGCACCGCTCTCGAGAACCGGGCTACCCATGGGTGTGATGATAGGGCTGTGTCATAGAATACACTCAAGGCTGATATCTGTACTCTCAGAGTACTGGGTCTAAGGCTTTTCCTGAACCCTTCCTGTAAGAAGTCGAGTATTTTCGGGATGTCAGGCTGGTCAGTTCCGACTGTCTCCTCCCCACAAAAGCTGCAGAATTTTTTCCAGATTTTATTATATATTGCCGCGGTCACGGGTTTTCTACTTGCTTGTAGAGTAGAACTGACTTCGTCCGATAGACCTCTTGCCCTTAGGACCTGCCGCTCAGGATCCAGGCTGACAACTGGAAAGCTTCCGGTTTTTGATGCAGAACCGGACCCTGATGGAGGAGGTCTTTCCTTCTTGGTAGAAAGATGGGTTCCTCACCCGCTAGCTTCCTGAGTAGGGGAAACCAGCTTCTTCTTGGCCAGTAGGGAACTATCAATATAACGCTGGCTCTGTCCTCGCAGATTTTTCTGAGGACCCGTGGAATGAGGGCTAGGGGCGGGAAGGCATACAACAGACCCCTGCTCCAAGACTGATAGGGCATCTAATTCCTGCCCGATTTCCCAGGGGGTTCAGGGAGTAGAAGGTCGTAAGCTTTGCGTTCTCTTTGTCCGCGAACAGGTCTACCGCTGGTTGTCCCCAACGATCGCACAAGCTGCTGAACACATCGTCGTTGAGCTCCCAGTCCGTTGCCGTTACCCTTCTCCTGCTGAGGAAGTCTGCAATCTGGTTCCGAGAGCCTTCCAGATGTACGGCCGAGATTGAGAGGACTTCCCTCTGTGCCCATCCGAAAATCTGATCTGCTAAGGCCTGAAGTGTGGGATGTCTTGGTCCGCCTTGATGGCGGAGAAAGGCTACTGTTGTGGTGTTGTCTGACAGGACTTTGACATGTTTGTTTCTCACGTGGAGAGGAGGATGAATGAACTCATGGAGATCAACATCCGACACTGCGGAGACACCATCACGTGTTTCTCAACGCAGTGATTCTAGAGCACTGCCCCCATCCCTTATGGGAAATATGTAAAACATGCAAAACAGAAGCCGCGGAGACACCATCACGTGTTTCTCAACGCAAGCAATGACCAGCCAGGTCTTTGCCCGGGAAGGAACAACCACGGGAAGGGCAGTCTCCAATGAAGGAAACCACCTATACCAAAACATGGTATCCATCCACATACAGCTGTTTCGGGGTATTGCCCCTCATCAGTGTGGAGTAGGAAACTGGCTGGTAGGAGCAATGCCTAGTAAAAAGACTATGACCTGGCTGGTCATTGCTTGCGTTGAGAAACACGTGATGGTGTCTCCGCGGCTTCTGTTTTGCATGTTTCTCACGTGGGACCTGGCGACGAGCAGCACCTTCCAGACCGCATGTAGTTCTCTGACGTTGGAGGATCTTCTGCTGTCCTCTGGACTCCATTGCCCCTGGTAATACTCTCCTGCGACGTGTCCGCCCCAGCCGAATAGACTTGCGTCCGTCGTCACTACGACCTCCGGGGACTGAACCCATGAGACACCCCTTTTTAGGTTTCTCGGAATGGTCCACCATAGAAGCGATCTTCTGGCTCGGAGGGTTAACCGTATCTTGCTGTCCAGAGAAGTCTGCCTTCTGTCCCAGGATGTTAGAATTGCGTGTTGGAGGTCGCGGGAGTGGAACTGACTCCATCTGACACAGGAAATGCAAGAAGTCATCAGCCCCAGGATCCTCATTGCATCTCTGACCGATACCTGATTTCTCGAGAACTGACGAATTTTCTTCGGCATTGAAGTCTGTTTCTCGGCTGGTAGATACGACATCCTCTTTTCTGAGTCTAACATGACCCCCAGGAATTTTACTCTGGTTTTGGGTATGAGATCTGATTTTGCCCAATTTATTATCCATCCTAAACTCTGCAGCGTGGAGATTGAGGATTGACAGTCGATCCTGAGCTGGGCTGCTGAATCGGCTATAAATAGGAAGTCGTCTAAGTATGGGACCACCGTGATATTTCGGGCCCTTAGGTAGGCCACTAACTATTATTACTTTTGTAAAGACCCTCGGGGCCGATGCTAGGCCGAAGGGCAGGCAACGAAACTGATAGAAGTATATTGTGCCGTCTTTCGACCGCAAACCTGAGGTATCTCTGGTGATCCGGGTGGATAGGGACATGATAATATGCGTTTTTTAAATCCAAAGTGCACATTACCACATCCCTTCCCAGAAGGGGAATCGTGGATCTTATCGATTCCATTTTGAAGCACCTGTAAGAGACCCATTTGTTCAGAGGTTTTAGGTTTATTATTGTTCGGGTTTCCCCCGAGGGTTTTTTTATTGCAAAGAGACTCGAGTAGTGTCCTCTGCCTTCCTCCTGGGCGGGGACCGGAGTAATTGCTTCTATGGGAAGCTGCACTGAGGCGTGAACTGGTCACCAGAAATCTGTTCGGGGGTAGGGAGCTGAATTCTATTTTGTATCCCTTTGAGATGACTTGTAATACCCAGGGGCTGGAGGTGACCTTTTGCCACTCTCCCGGGAACTTGAGTAATTGCCCCCCTACTCTGGTGGTGTCATTTCCTCCGGGAGCTGGACCCTGGGCCCGAAAAGATGTTTTCTATTGCTATTTCTACCTTCGCCTCCTTTGGGGTAGCTCCATCTACCCGTTTTACCTTTCCCCCTGTAGTCCGCTCTCTGGTTGTAACGGGGCCTACGAAAGGGCTGGTATCTTTTAAGTTTCTCCTCAGGGAAACCCTTTTTTTTATCCGACGCTTTCTCTAAAATGTCGTCGAGCACGGGCCCGAAGACCCTGCCCCCCGAGAAAGGAATTGAGCAGAGTATTTTTTGACTGCATGTCGCCTGTCCAATTCTTCAACCAGATAGCTCTTCTGACTGTGTTGGACAGGGACTGGCTTCTGGCCGAGAACCTAACTGATTCTGCTGAGGCGTCGGCCAAGAATCCAGTAGCCAACTTAAGCAAGGGGAGTGATTTTAGGATTGTTTCCCTCGGGGTTCTGTCTGACAGATGCTCCTCTAGGTCATCTATCCACAGATGCATGGAGCATGCTACCGATGTCGCGGCTATATTTGTCTTTATGACCGCTGCTGAGCTTTCCCAGGCCCTTTTTAAGAGCCCGTCTGCCTTCCGATCTAGGGGTTCCTTCAAGCTTGAGGAATCCTCAAACGGAATTGCCGTTTTCTTTGATACTTTAGCTACTGGAATATCAATTTTAGGGATCTCTTCCCAGACTTTAACCTCCTCAGGGTCGAATGGTAGACGCGACCTAAAGTCCCTGGGAATAGTTAATCTCTTCTCTGCCTCCTCCCACTCCTCCAGTATCATTGCCCGTATGTGGGTGTTTACTGGGAAGACCATCGAAGTCTGGGAGCGTAATCCCCCGAACATTTCGTCCTGTATTGAGAGGGAAGGAGGGGGTTCCTCAATCTGCATAGTCTGCCGCACCGCTCCCAATAGTTCGTCCGTATCCCCAGACGAAAACAAGTATTTTCTCCCCCTTTCTGGGTGTTCTCTAGTCTCATCTTCCTCTGCGTCAGAGTCGGACAGAATGCCTTCCGATGACGTATCAGACTCCCTGTCTTTTCCTGGATGGCTGGGGGTTCGCCTGCGGGGCCTGGGAGGTGGCTAGGCCGGATACCGAGGCCTGCACTTCTTCCCTAATTATTGCTCTCATATTAGACATAAACGTAGCCTGCTCTTCCCCCATTATACGCTTTGTACATGCGTCACAAAGGGTCTTCTGCCACGTGTCCTTTAGCTTTTTAGAGCAGACCGGACACTTCTTATCCTTCCGTTTAGGCTCAGAGGTAGCGGTTCCCCCCTAGAACATATAAAATACGGGTTCTATGGGGTTTATTCTTATGGGGCCCTCCAGTGACCTCTTCAGAGGTTACTCACGCAACCCTGGCACTCTGCTCCTGCCTCCGTCTTTGCCTGGTCCTCCATGCTGGTGGTGATGGAAGTCGCTGACTGCTGAGGAGACACATACATGTGAGTGGTGACGGGCGCCCCCTGCCACGTGGAGCAGAGCTGCATACCGCCTCTATTGTCGCTGCCGCTCCAATCTCCGGACGCCTGCCCTTCTCCTGATGGGCCGATGCTGCCGCGGTGTGCTCAGTACCGGGCGGTCACTGCCTGAGGTGTCCTGACAGCGGCGCGGCCGGAAGTACTGCGTCCGGTCGGCAGTGACGCATCCGTGACGCGCGCATCGGAAGTGACGCGCCCGTGACGCGCGCGCCAGAAATGACGTGCCCCCGGCCTCTGGCGCTCCCTCCGGTGGGGCGGGCGGCTGACGCGCGCCTGCTACAGCGCGCTCCCGGCCTCCTGACACAACGGCGTCACGCGGCGGTAGTCTGCTGTAGATGGCCCGCTTGCGGGCTCTGCAACCCCAGTGGCGGTCTGCGGTGGTGGCATCCAGGGTCGAGAGCCCCCGTCAGGGGGAAGCGACCCCGCGTCCGGGAGCAGCGCTACACGGGAGAAGCTGAGGGACCCTACATCGGGTTTCAGCCGCAGATCTTATCAGGTAGGAAGGGTGAGGCGGAGCCCCCCGATCCTGACCATCTGCATGGAACGGCCCGGACTCTCGTCGTTCCCATCCGCAGTGGGACAGGAAAAACACTGAGGGATGAGAAGGGGAGGGATCCTTTTAAACTCTCGTGGTTTCCTGTCCCACTACGGATGAGAAGGACGTCCTCCAATATGCTGTCAGGTGGTGACCTGGAAAACATTGTTATCGTCGCACCAACGGAAAAAAGCCTTCCAGGACCTATGGTAAATGCGGGAGGAGGCTGTTTTTCTCGCTCTGATCATGGTCTGAATGACCTGGTTGGAAAAACCTGATTCTCTCAGAATCGCGGCCTCAACGGCCATGCCGTTAAACTCAGACTGAGAATTCTGGTGGTTTATAGGGGCCTTGTGAGAGCAGATCTGGACGGTCTGAAAGCCTCCAGGGGGCGTCCGCGAGCATGTTCACCAGCTCCGCGTACCAAGGTTGTCTTGGCCAGTCTGGAGCCACCAGAATTACTGGGATGCCTTCTGATTTTGTTTTCTTGACCACCCTTGGGATCAAGGCAAGGGGAGGAAACAGGTAAGGAAGTTGGAACTGGGACCACGGAATTACCAGGGCGTCGCAACCGACAGCTAGAGGGTCCCTGGACCTGGCTACGAAGCGAGGAACTTTGTGGTTCATCCGAGATGCCATGAGATCGACGTCCGGGGTGCCCCAACGCTGGCATATCTGACTGAAGATTGTGGGGTGAAGGGACCATTCGCCTGACGCTAGGCCCTGGTGACTTAGGAAGTCAGCTGCCCAATTTTCCACCCCTGGAATGTGAACGGCGGATATCGCCGGAACGTAACGCTCTGCCCAACGCAGTCTCTTTGCCACCTCTGCTATTACCTGCCTGCTGTGAGTACCGCCCTGGTGGTTTATGTACGCCACGGCCGTGGCGTTGTCTGATTTAATGCGGCCTGGTTTGCCTACGAGGAGAGGCTGCCAGCTGTGGAGGGCCTGGAAGATCGCTCTGATTTCTAGAAGGTTGATGGGGAGAAGAGTCTCCTGGGCGCTCCAGTGCCCTTGGGCCGTTTTTCGAAGGAAAACCACCCCCATCCTAGAAGACTAGCATCGGTGGTGATGACTTGCCACTGAAGTGGAAGAAAGGACCTCCCCTGCAAAACTGACGCAGGTATTGTCCACCAAGTCAGGGATTGCCTTACTCTGAGAGGAAGGAGTATGGGGCGGTCCAGAGAAACAGCGGTCTCGTCCCAGGCTGAAAGGAGGGACAGCTGGAGAGGACAAGTGTGAAATTGTGCGAAAGGCACTGCTTCCATGGAAGCTATCATCTTCCCCAGGACCCTCATGCAGGACCAAAGAGGAATGGGCCTTGACCGTTTTAGGGATCTGATTCCCTTGCAAAGGGCTGAAAACTTGTCCCTCGGAAGAAACACCCGGGCTAATTTTGTGTCGAATTCCATGCGCAAGAAAGTCAGACACTGAGTAGGGAACAGAATGGACTTCTCTTTGTTGACTATCCAACCGAGACGGGCGAGAGTATCCAGAGTTATCTGAAGACTTGGAAGACAGTCTTGGCGGGACGAGCCCTTGATCAACAGATTGTCCAGATAAGGGATAATGAGAATCCCCCCGGAGCGAAGAATGGCCATGACTGTTGCCATCACCTTCATAAAGACACAGGGAGCGGAGGCTAGGCCGAAGGGAAGGGCTGTGAATTGATAGTGATTTTCCTGAATCTAGGGCTGTGGAGTCGGAGTCGTGGAGTCTGAGTCGGAGTCGTGGAGTCTGAGTCGGTGCTCATTTTGATGGAGTCGGTATAAAATGGACAGACTCCGACTCCTAAAATATATAATAAATTGGGTACAGTAGTTCAATGCAGAATGTGCTGAATATTTTTTCATAAGAATTTGGGAAGTTATGAAATGTCCTATAAATGACTGTTCTATTCCTGATCTAGAAGGCTACATTCACACACAGCGTTTAAGGATACGTTTTTCAATTGCAAAAGCAGATCAGCTTTTTAAAAAACCGCATCACCTGAAAAGTTTTTGAGCTCATAGATAATGTTTTCAATAGCAAAAGCAGATTACAAATCTGCTCTATCTACTGTATGTATATATCCATTTATCCATATCTGTCTATCCATATCATATCTGTACCAAAAAGAATGAAAGCCTCGTAGTACACAGACTAACAATCCCTTTTTTTTAGCACCAGACAGGTACACCTCATAGCTGCCCAAAAGGACACCCAGGACAGGCATTGCTCGTCTTCAGTAATAAATCAATATCAATTGATAGTTGGAATAAATAGACTGCATTCACCACATCTTCTTAAGGTGCAGGCTTTATTTTCAAGTGTAGGGGTGTGCAGTATGAGGTTCTGCAGCAGCTGAGGCGTGCAGTATGAAATTACGCAGAACAGTATGAGGTTCTGCCCCCCCCCCCCAGGTTTGATCCTGGCTACGCCCATAGTGTGAATGTAGCCTGAGGATCTAGGCTTTATCTTGCTATAAGTCATAGTGTGTGTGTATATGTATGTATGTATGTGTATATATAATATATATATATATATATATATATATATATATATATATATATATATATATATATATATATATATATATATATACACACACATACATATACACACACATATACCTATATACACACACACACACACACACATATATACACGCAGTACAGACTAAAAGTTTGGACACACCAAAGTGTTTTCTTTATTTTCATGGCTATGAAAATTGTAGATTCACTCTGAAGGCATCAAAACTATGAATTAACACATGTGGAATTATATAATTAACAAAAAAGTGTGAAACAACTGAAAATACTGTGTGTCTTATATTCTTAGTTCTTCAAAGTAGCCACCTTTTGCTTTGATTTCTGCTTTGCACACTCTTGGCATTCTCTTGATGAGCTTCAAGAGGTAGTCACCGGAAATGGCTTTCACTTCACAGGTGTGCCCTGTCAGGTTTAATAAGTGGAATTTCTTGCCTTATAAATGAGGTTGGGACCATCAGTTGTGTTGTGCAGAAGTCTGGTGGATACACAGCTGATAGTCCTACTGAATAGACTGTTAGAATTTGTATTATGGCAAGAAAAAAAGCTAAGTAAAGAAAAACGATTGGCCATCATCACTTTAAGAAATGAAGGTCAGTCAGTCCGAAAAATTGGGAAAACTTTCAAAGTGTTCCCAAGTGCATTGGCAAAAACCATCAAGCGCTACAAAGAAACTGGCTCACATGAGACCGCCCCAGGAAAGGAAGACCAAGAGTCACCTCTGCTGCGGAGGATAAGTTCATCAGAGTCACCAGCCTCAGAAATCGCAGGTTAACAGCAGCTCAGATTAGAGACCAGGTCAATGCCACACAGAGTTCTAGCAGCAGACACATCTCTACAACAACTGTTAAGAGGAGACTTTGTGCAGCAGGCCTTCATGGTAAAATAGCTGCTAGGAAACCACTGCTAAGGACAGGCAACAAGCAGAAGAGACTTGTTTGGGCTAAAGAACACAAGGAATGGACATTAGACCAGTGGAAATCTGTGCTTTGGTCTGATGAGTCCAAATTTGAGATCTTTTTTCCAACCACCGTGTCTTTGTGCGACGCAGAAAAGGTAAACGGATGGACTCTACATGCCTGGTTCCCACCGTGAAGCATGGAGGAGGAGGTGTGGGGGTGTGCTTTGCTGGTGACACTGTTGGGGATTTATTCAAAACTGAAGGCATACTGAACCAGCATGGCTACCACAGCATCTTGCAGCGGCACACTGTTCCATCCGGTTTGCGTTTAGTTGGACCATCATTTATTTTCCAGCAGGACAATGACCCCAAACACCTCCTGGCTGTGTAAGGGCTATTTGACCAAGAAGGAGAGTGATTGGGTGCTACGCCAGATGACCTGGCCTCCACAGTCACCAGACCTGAACCCAATCGAGATGGTTTGGGGTGAGCTGGACTGCAAAAGGGCCAACAAGTGCTAAGCATCTCTGGGAACTCCTTCAAGACTGTTGGAAGACCATTTCCAGTGACTACCTCTTGATGCTCATCAAGAGAATGCCAAGAGTGTGCAAAGCAGTAATCAAAGCAAAAGGTGGCTACTTTGAAGAACCTACAATATAAGACACAGTATTTTCAGTTGTTTCACACTTTTTGTTAATTATATACAGTGGGGCAAAAAAGTATTTAGTCAGTCAGCAATAGTGCAAGTTCCACCACTTAAAAAGATGAGAGGCGTCTGTAATTTACATCATAGGTAGACCTCAACTATGGGAGACAAACTGAGAAAAAAAAATCCAGAAAATCACATTGTCTGGTTTTTTTTCCTTTTATTTGCATATTATGGTGGAAAATAAGTATTTGGTCAGAAACAAGCAATCAAGATTTCTGGCTCTCACAGACCTGTAACTTCTTCTTTAAGAGTCTCCTCTTTCCTCCACTCATTACCTGTAGTAATGGCACCTGTTTAAACTTGTTACCAGTATAAAAAGACACCTGTGCACACCCTCAAACAGTCTGACTCCAAACTCCACTATGGTGAAGACCAAAGAGCTGTCAAAGGACACCAGAAACAAAATTGTAGCCCTGCACCAGGCTGGGAAGACTGAATCTGCAATAGCCAACCAGCTTGGAGTGAAGAAATCAACTGTGGGAGCAATAATTAGAAAATGGAAGACATACAAGACCACTGATAATCTCCCTCGATCTGGTGCTCCACGCAAAATCCCACCCCGTGGGGTCAGAATGATCACAAGAACGGTGAGCAAAAATCCCAGAACCACGCGGGGGGACCTAGTGAATGAACTGCAGAGAGCTGGGACCAATGTAACAAGGCCTACCATAAGTAACACACTACGCCACCATGGACTCAGATCCTGCAGTGCCAGACGTGTCCCACTGCTTAAGCCTGTACATGTCCAGGCCCGTCTGAAGTTTGCTAGAGAGCATTTGGATGATCCAGAGGAGTTTTGGGAGAATGTCCTATGGTCTGATGAAACCAAACTGGAACTGTTTGGTAGAAACACAACTTATCGTGTTTGGAGGAAAAAGAATACTGAGTTGCATCCATCAAACACCATACCTACTGTAAAGCATGGTGGTGGAAACATCATGCTTTGGGGCTGTTTCTCTGCAAAGGGGCCAGGACGACTGATCCGGGTACATGAAAGAATGAATGGGGCCATGTATCGTGAGATTTTGAGTGCAAACCTCCTTCCATCAGCAAGGGCATTGATGATGAAACGTGGCTGGGTCTTTCAACATGACAATGATCCAAAGCACACCGCCAGGGCAACGAAGGAGTGGCTTCATAAGAAGCATTTCAAGGTCCTGGAGTGGCCTAGCCAGTCTCCAGATCTCAACCCTATAGAAAACCTTTGGAGGGAGTTGAAAGTCCGTGTTGCCAAGCGAAAAGCCAAAAACATCACTGCTCTAGAGGAGATCTGCATGGAGGAATGGGCCAACATACCAACAACAGTGTGTGGCAACCTTGTGAAGACTTACAGAAAACGTTTGACCTCTGTCATTGCCAACAAAGGATATATCACAAAGTATTGAGATGAAATTTTGTTTCTGACCAAATACTTATTTTCCACCATAATATGCAAATAAAAGGAAAAAAAAAAACAAAAAACAGACAATGTGATTTTCTGGATTTTTTTTTCTCAGTTTGTCTCCCATAGTTGAGGTCTACCTATGATGTAAATTACAGACGCCTCTCATCTTTTTAAGTGGTGGAACTTGCACTATTGCTGACTGACTAAATACTTTTTTGCCCCACTGTAATTCCACATGTGTTAATTCATAGTTTTGATGCCTTCAGAGTGAATCTACAATTTTCATAGTCATGAAAATAAAGAAAACTCATTGAATGAGAAGGTGTGTCCAAACTTTGGTCTGTACCGTATGTATGTAATCGATATTATACAGTGTATTACATATTTACAATTTATTAGTTTGTGTTCTAAAGCTGTATTCCAATAAATATATATTATGTTCTATCTAAATATCTTGATTATTGTATCATAGAAGTGATTAAATGTCTGATGTTCACATTGTACTACAATAAATTTTTCACTTTAAATATAAATATAAGCAATATATGTGGCAGTCGGAGTCGTGGAGTCGGAGTCAGTGAAAGGGAAATTGAGGAGTCGGAGTCGCAGGTTTGGCTTACCGACTCCACAGCCCTGCCTGAATCGCAAAACGAAGATATCTCTGATGATGCAAACAAACAGGGATGTGAAGATAGGCATCCTGAATGTCCACAGAGCAGAGGAACTCTCCGGGTTCCATCGAGGCTATCACCGAGCTCAGGGACTCCATCTTGAAGCGGAGGATCCTCACGTGGCGATTGAGCAACTTGAGGTCCAAGATTGGGCGAAGGGAACCGTCTTTTTTCGGAACTACGAAGAGATTCAAGTAAAACCCTGAAAACCGTTCGTTTGAAGGAACGGGAACGATAACTACGGCGGAAAGAAGGGAGGAGACGGCCTGAAGGAACCCTGGAGTCTGGGACTGCTATCTTGGGGGTCGAGACAGGAAGAAGCGTCTGCTTGGGGGGGGGGGAATTCGATTTTGTATCCGGATATGATTTCCCTGACCCAAGCGTTGTCGACAACAGACAGCCACGCGTCCCTGAAAGAAGAAAGTCTGCCTCCCATCCAGGAAGAATTTCCAGGCGGGGGTGACCCGTCATTTGGAGGAAAATCTACCAGAACGGGAGCCTGAAGACCTGGAGGGTTGGCTTCTTGATTTCCAGCGGGGCGCTGGTTTATACGATGGTTTTTTCCGTTCTCTGGATGCAGAGGTCCGGTCCTGGGATGATCCTTCTGCAGGAGAGAAGGGGCGAAAGGACCTTAACGGCCGAGAAGCTTTTCTGTTAAAAAACAGTCTAGGCCGAGACTGGGGAAGGGAGGTACTTTTGCCTCCAGTGGCATCGTAAATTATCTGATCCAGCTTGGCGCCAAAGAGCCTAGAACCGTGAAATGCCAGGTTGGTGAGCGACTTCTTAGAGGTGGTGTCCGCACTCCATGACTTCAAAGGATACGGCGTATGGCTACTATGTTGCTGTTAGCTCTTGCTACGCACCCAGCCGCATCCAAGGAGGCGGCTAAAAGGTATTTACCCGCATGATTAATTTTGTCTGCTAGATCTGCCAGCTCGTCCTGAGGAGCTGCTGCTAAGATGCCCTTGCGAAGAATTTTTGCCCAAGCTGAAATGACTTTCGCCACCCAGGCGAAAGTGAAAATAGGGCAGAGAGGCGCCGGATGCTTCAAAAATTGATTTAGCCAGCGATTCTGCCTGTCTGTTGGATCTTTAAGCGATGCCCCGTCCGGAAGGGATAGAACCGTCTTAGAGGACAGACCGGAAACTGGTGGGTCCACTTCGGGAGCTTTAGTCCATTTTGTGATAAGATCCACATCAAATGGATACAGGACGTCTAAGTACCTGTGGCCTGAGAAACGCTTCTCAGGGTGTTCCCAGTGTTTGGTTTAAGTAATCTTTAACTCTTTGTGATTAAGAAAGGTTCGGGAGGGGGGGGGGTTTCGCTCGTTTAAAGGGAACAGAGCCGTCCTGAAGGGGTGCCTTATCTTCCTTTATTTTGAGCGTTTGGAAAATAGCCGATATGAGACTATGTCCTGTGTTTTAGACATGTTGTCCACCTCTGAGTCAGATCCCGATTAGAAATCGTCTGACCTAAGGTCGTTTTCTGAAGAGGGAGACGAAGAAAGTAGCCTGGGTGGTACGGACGGGCCTTGCGAGCTGGAAGAGCAGCCAGAAAGAACCCGCTTACTAGAAATCCTACCCGGTCTGTCCCTGTGGAGGTCGCGGTCAGGTGCAGGCGACTCACCGTGAGAGGCGGTTGGAAGCACAGGTGGCTGTAGATAGCTGGGGTAATCGCTCTAAGACCTGGACCAAGGACTGAGAAACTTTAGTCAGGTCAGAGACTGACAGACATTGCAATGGCCCACTCTGGGGGAGGGGGAGTGCTCTCATCCCAGGACTTGGGGTGCTCCAGTGGGGCAGACATAGAGGAAGGACTGCAGGACAGGCAGAAGGGAGACGACTGACCTGACACCCACTCCTTTTTACAGCGCGCGCTGGCGTAGTGGGTAGTGGTGGGTCTAGGATAAGGAGCCCTTGCAGAGTTCGGCATATGTGAAGACTGCAGTATTACTGCGGCAAGTATCTCCAGGGAGAGGGAGTACTGCCGAGGAGGCTAAAATTAGGGGCTCAGAAATATAAGAGCCTACCGTGTCCAGCTCCGTTAAACTGATGCGCAGCAGACAGGAGATCTGTCCCCCAAGCTGAGATCCTTGGTGTGCCGCACACGAGGTCCCAGAGAGCCGCAGGGTCTTAGCGATGGGCGGTGCTGGGCGGCCGTGCTGCGCGATTGGCTGTAGCCTGCAGGGGGGCGCGGATAGGGAGGAGGACTGAGGAGCTACGAAAAGAAAGTAGCTCTGTGATGGGCTAAGAAAAGGCGCCAACAAAGCGCGCGCACTGCAGGGGGCGTGAACACGCGAAGAAAGACTAAGTGAAAGTAAGGAGCACTGTGCCGGTTTCCACCCCCGGAGTCTCTGATCCAGAATAAATGCACCCGGTGCCTGTGACGCCGCAGAGATGAGGGAGGTATGAGGATGGGAACCCGCTGTCTGCTGCTTCAATGACGAATACCCGGCTGTGGGTGGAAAGTTGTGAGGCGCGCCTGCAAAGAATGGGCAGGAAATTCAAATGGAGAGTGGCATTGCCGGCTATCAGCGGCGCCGACCCCGCTGACTTCCATGTGGGGCGAGCACGGGACTGGTGGTAGCGTTTAGGCTGCTTACCTGACGTCCACATGCTCCCTGAAGAGGATGACCGCAGGGGTCCGTGATGAGGGGAGGCCGCTGGGAATTAAGGTCCTCTGTCCCCGCACCATGTCCGAATAGTGCAGAAGACGGCGCCAACCCTTTATCAGAAGAGGAAAGTCACCACCGTCTTCCTCTCAGCCCTGTCCTGGGAGAGGGGTGAGGAGGGGAACCGGCTAGGACCAGCCACCTGTCGTCAGCCCGTAGCACCCGAAGGTGATAGGGAAAAGGTCCTGCCTGCGGTCCTGAGAGTTGCGATGTGGGTAACACCACATTGCTCGTTCAGCCGTGTGATATGGGAAAGCAGGGTGAACATTTACCCCGTTTCTCGAAGATGAATCTGAAAATTAGATGGGAAAAAAGGAATCGTTAAATGCGGATCTGGGGAGATCCCGCTCCGCCTCCTACAGACACTAAGCACAAACTGAGGTACTTGGTGCCTGTCGGTGGGTGTATACTGCCGGGGAGGAGCTAATTTTCTTTTTTTGCATAGTGTCAGCCTCCCAGCAGCATACACCCATGGTAATCTGTGTCCCCCAATGAAGCGATAAAGAAAACAGACTTTTGCTTGTGTAAGCCTGTAATATTGGCATTTCAGATAACATTGTGCTCTTATCCTTGACGACTAGTGATGTTTACTGATATGCTAATTATGCATGGTGTTAGGGTACCATTACACATAGCGACACTCCAGTGATCCCGACAACGATGGGACCTGGTAAGGATTGTTGGTACGTCGCTCTATGGTCGCTAGTAAGCTGTCAAACAGGCAGATCTACTCAACGACGCAGCAACGATACGGCGATCTGTATAATGACCTCAGCGGTCGTTTAGACCTTGTCACACAGCAGCTATTCTGACGACTCAGACCTCGATAGGCGTGCTTCAGCGTTGCCTTTTCCACGCCCATCTGCTCCGATTGGTGGCCACTATTGCGCTATCACTACGCGGTTTTCTTCAGCGTCCCTGTCTGAGTCGCTAGTGCGCTATTTGTGGATCCACAGTCACTGACACGGTGACATGATTATTATAACTGTACAGGTTAAATGTTATGATTGCATATAATTGATAGCTGACCTATAAAAGGAAACGCTACAAAGATCCCAACTTGAGACCACCAATTGAAGCTGAGGGGGCGTTGAAAAGACAAAGCAAAAATCACACCTGCGTCCCTGAGTTCTGAGTCGCCAACGAGGTCGCTCGTTGTTGTTATGGCGTCAAACACAGCGATGCATGCTCGTCAGAGGGACACAAACGATCAAAAAATGGCCTAGGACATTCGAGCACGATCAGCGATATCGCAGCGGGGGGCCCGGTCACCGCTATGTGTCACACGTAGCGAGATCGCTGTTGCCTCACAAAACCTGTGATGTTTCAGCAATCTCGCTATGTGGGAAGTACCCCTTAGGCCAGATACTTTGGTGACTGTGAAAACAGAGGAGGAGAAACTATGTTCTACTTGATCTCATCTCCATTCTTACCCTTTATGTTAATACTGCATGAAGGACACTTGTTAAAGTATAAAAAAAGAGGTTACATGCCTCTACACAGACAGACACAGAGAGAGAGAGAGAAAAAGAGACACACACACACACACACAGAGAGAGAAAGAGACACACAGCCAGAGATTCTGCCAAGACATCCAAATATCCATGGGAACAAGGGATCTCTACCCCAGTTGGAAGAATACAGATCTGATCCATTGACCATCGTTGACATCGTTGAACCATGGATACATTTGAAGAAAGCCAGGAATGGGACCTGCCGAAACCCGCCCCCCCCCCCCCCACCCCAATTCAAAACACAGCCAGCTTCTCAAAAGAGGAGCTAAAGATGCAGGCAGGTAGGAGGCAGTTCATATCACCCCCAGAAAAAAAAATGCAGCTGCAGGATGCGCCTATGCACGTTTTTATTTTACTTATTAGGGTCCTGAATTGATTAACAGTAGTGAACAACCTCTTTAAGTGGACGTGCTGATAAAATCCATTACGGACCATTTGGTAAGGAAAAAAGTTTGACAGGAACAATGCACAAGGAATTAAACAATATAAGCCGGTATACATGGGAAAACTCACACAATGAGCAGGATGGAGCCCACGCTGAGATGCGATTCCTCTGGAGGACATGCCACACTACTGTCCATCTCGAAGAGGTAGAAGCACTCGTTCTCCTTGTCTCTCTCCTCATTAATTATCATGAAGCCCTCCTGTAATACAGAAATAAGTCATCGCATTATGACGGAGCAGCAGTCATTATAAAGACTTGCACAAAATCGCAACCAACAAATGGTTGTTAATAAAATATGTATTCAATGTATATGTATATCAATGCAGACAGTGGGCCATATTACTTTTTTTTACTTGGAGGGTGTGCAAAAGAAAAAGGATTCACCATATGTTACCCAAAACAGGTCATGTTTATGGTCATACTAATTTTTTAGATTTTACTTTTTTTATACAGCGAAAATGTTAAAAAAAAAAGAAAGGATTGTCACATTGGTTTATTTATTTTTTACATAGAATTACCATCCAAAGTCATTATTTGTGTTAAAAATAATGAAAAATATTGCAACAGAAATTGCATTAGTTTTACAGTTCAAGTTATTACCAATATTTTTGTAACACATCTGCAGGTAAAAAAAAATTACATTAAAAAATAAAGTCTGTATCATATTTAATAGCTTCCCCATATGGGGACTTGACCATGCGATAGTTGTTCATCATTACCATGGACGCTGCCAGGAAAGCTTTTAAGAACAAAAAATAATATATTACCAAGGATTTAAAACTTCTTTGATGTCCTATGACAACACTTCTGGAGCTGTGCTCCAACCTCTCAGTGTTATCTTACAGACATGGGGGTAACTGATACACTTGTCAGATGTTTTGAGAGTTTTCTTCAGCCGCCCCTCCCTCCATATACTAACAAATATCATACCGCCAGTGTTTTCTTGTTACAGGATATCATGATCATGGCTTTCCTGCGCTCGCTTTCACAATGACTTTCATACGGCTCTCCAGATTTATAAGTAAGTAGCATCCAATCCGCTGCAAAATAAAATAAATAAATGTGCCTTTAATGATTGACTTTCAGAAATGCACATTTACATTTTCCAATGGGACAAAGACAGCTTTGCCCCTCATCTCCGCCAAACTTGTGCGACCACTGCAGCCCCTTCATACAGCTGATCAATGCAGGGTACCGATATTCTGATCCCCACCCATCTGATATGGATAACCTGTCCTAAGTATAGACCAACAATAGTTTGATACTGACAAATAAGAAAAAAAATTTCTAACCGACATAAGAAATGGGTTTTCTCCACACCCGATATAAGCCCTTGGCAGTTATGGTAAGATTGTGGTCAGTCATTGCTCAATTCGTGACCATGTCAAGATGATATATTTATATATGTACATACATACACACATACATATATATTTTTTTAATGTACAGCTCATGGGAGAAGAGGGGCGCTATTTTTCCCATTCACACATTAAGAGACAGCAAGTCTTACTTCCATTGATGATGCTAGTGTCATTAATGCGGCCGACAATGGTGATCTGTTGGTTTTTGGTATTGTTCTGCACTAGACCTTCATTACTGCTTTTGCTGCCGTTGAGGACGCCTCCACACACTACAAAGGTATACGTATAGGAGTCAGCACCGTTCACTACTGTGGTTTCAAACCTAAAATGTAGCAAAAAGTGCAAAGTTTATAAAATTAAGTAACAGAACTACCAAAACATTGCAGCAGTCCTTATAATTCACCACTGACCCCGAGAACAGGGCTCCAAGTATCACTGTACATAATGAAGGTCGAGGATGTGCATCTCCACCCCGTTCATTTCTTGTCAGTCCCATAGACAATGAATAGAGTGCAGGTGCACATGCCTCACCTCACCATGTACAGAGAGGGCTTTGAAGATTCCAGTTTTCAGGACCAGTGGTGGACCGAGTGGTAGGATCCCTTGCCCATAATTATTAGTGGACACATAAAACCTACAAAAGATGACTGTGCTAAGAGAAAATTAACAACTTTATTGAAGCAAAACAGATTATAATCTATAAATCAACATGGTCATGGGTGGTAAACATCATGAGAAAAATACTAAAAGGCCCAAGGGAGAAACGGGTGGGTCCAAGGGAGATAAGCCTGGCCTCCAGTCTGATCAGTGGCATCAGAGCCAACGCCAGGCTTTTGGTCCGACCAGCGCCCACCCCTGGCTGACCACAGTGATTGTAATACACTGAAAACTGACCAGTGGCAGCAGTATTAAGATAGGTGATCAGTAGTGATGAGTGAACATGCTCAGATAAGGTGTTATATGAGCATGCTCAGATGCTAACTGTTCAACAGCTTCAACACACGCAGGGATTGTCTGTTTGTCAGGCTGTTTGTTGAACAGCTGCGAGACATACTGCCTCTGGGTACTTGAACATATTTTTCAAGCACGCCGCAGACGAGCATGAACAACACCTTTTCCAAGCACGTTCGCCCATCACTAGTCAATAGCTAATGTCCCCTATCAACATTTCAATGCTTTGCCCCCTTCACAGTTTTTCCTCTGGCGCTGTGCAGGGAACTGCAGCACGGCCCCAATTTTTTATACAATGGAGCCAAGCTGCTGCTGTGCGGAGATAAAGGATGGACGGAGAAGAAGCCCCATCTCAGCAATATGCCATCACACACCTAGATGAGAATACTCCTCTAAATAATTAAATGAATGCCGATTATTCCCGATTAGCATCCTCTTCCGGTCAGGTGAAATCCAGCATTATTATTGAAGTTCTGTTCTGGAAATGCCAGATTATCAGAATTGCCAGTTTACCAAACTTAAAGGAATTGTTATGTACTTACATAAATGACTCAAAAAGATTAAGCCTCAAAGTAGGTAGAAAAAAAAAAATCAAATTTTTCCTCTATGCCCACATGACCAACTAGACGCCCAGAACTATTGTACTACCGGTCAGCACAGGCGTATACACTGCAGAGCATCCGCTCTGCGTTACTTTGCCGGTTCTACCCTGAAAGTCAATGTTACCTCTTGTGCTTCAATGGAGCCAGTCTGTTGAGGAGCGCCTGCTCCGAAGCCGACACCTTGTCACTACTCAGTTTGCAGTCATCGACAACTTCCGCAGCCACAGCTGATGCAGCAGCGAGACAGACGCAGAGCCACCGGGCGTACATCCTGCAAGACGACAAGCATATGTTAATTCAGAACACGTTACCGTCTCAGGAAAGAAGACCGCCATACATCTGTAGGTCTTGGATTCATGTGAAGACGACAATAGTCCAAATTATTTTACACCACTGATCTACTGGCGGCGCAGAATTAACCCTTTCATTCCATTTTAGTTATCTCTACAGAGAAAGCAGCATGTGAAACCATGCAAAAAAGCCCCCTAGTTCGCAGCATATAGATGGGTGGGGTGATGCTTGCATTTATTTTTAATTCCTTATTTCCTATCACTTTCAGGGATCACGTGAAGTCAAGTGCAGCTCACAAACTGCTCTGACCGGTTCTAGCAGTCGGCAGGATGTGTAGAAGTCTGGGAGATGGGTACAAGTCGCACAGGAAGGGTAAATATTAGCGAGAGCGACTCAATAAGTGGTCCTTACATCACAGCCGAGGGGGCCTAAAGTGCCCTGACCTGAGCCAAGTGCTTCACGTAGAGAAGAAAAAAGGTGAATGTTCTCAGAATTATACTGATCTCCTGCACCAGACGAAACATACATTGCATAGTCAAATAATCCAATGTATGCGTCAACCCAAATGCTATTTTTCTGCGTAGCTTTGTATGTTTTTCATTTTAACATGGTGTGTTTTTTTGTATGTTTCAATGGCAAAACCCCTCCTCAAACGTGACACATTTTCTACCTTGCATAGAAAGGTAAATAAATGTGATGCGTGCACTACAGGCGCATTATCCATCCAAATGAATACAAAACATTTTGCAAGTGGATTCAAAGTGTTTTTTTAAGTAGATTTTAGCTGAAGATTCCATATAGAAGCTCTGTATGAACACACCCTCCTAGTGACTATAGGAGCTACCCTCCATAACCCTACCTGGTACCCGCTGTTTGCCTCCCACAACCTCCTTTGCTCAGATCAGTAGCCTGCCGCTTCCAAGATGCCGCTGTAGTGCCAGGGTAAGCAAGTGGCAAGTCTAAACCTCACATCCCCTTCCAAAGCACTGGAGAGACTTAACAATGAACTTCCCATGCCACCTTGGCGGCCACCCTAGAAGGGGAGGTGAATGTAACACCAATCTGGGTATAGGACACAGTGCGATGCAAAAGGAGGTCAATTGTCACCCCAAAGTGGTGGATCTCTTTATGGGAGTTGCCACCACTTTGAAATAGATCCTTGGTATCAATAACAAATTGATGGGGCGATAAAACACCCGGCACCCCCACCGATCAGCTGTTTGCGGTGCAGAGTGGTTTGTCAGCAGTGTATGCAGCAGAGCTGATCTGCAGTTCCTGCCAGCGACCACCCAACAGTCTAACGGAGCGATGCAATATTTACACCCGGCCTCCGCTGCAAACAGCTGAACAGTAGGGGGTGAAAATAGCATAGGACCGCCACCGGTCCGATATTCATGGCTTACAATAACGATAGGTCATCCATATTAAAGAGGTTGAAAACGTCTATAACAGGCGTCAGGACCTGACATTAAGGCCACGTTCACACGTTCAGTATTTTACATCAGTGTTTGTAAGCCAAAACCAGGAGTGGGTGATAAATACAGAAGTGGTGACGTGTTTCTATTATACTTTTCCTCTGATTGTTCCACTCCTGATTTTGGCTTACAAATACTGACCTTGGTCCAATAGTAACGATGGCTAAAATATTCCATGCCACAGGACAGTAATGTCTCAAGATATTGCACTGCTTGAGGTTTGTATTCCAAGAAAACCACATAAAATGAACAAGGAAGGATAAATAATGAAAGCTGCTACCGAGGCTTTGAAAGTCCCTAAAAGCTGCATCTTTTCAGTATTATATAAATAATTAGTTCAAAAGCTATAAAATATATATTTATACATTTGTCACCCAGGGATGATTTTTTCCAACAATTCTAGGATTGCAGTGACCTGGGACGTGGACTGGAATAACTGGAACAAGTGAGAACGTTACAGTACATGATCACATTTCTTGTCATGTTTTTAGTGCAGCGGCTGCATGGCACCGACTATAGGAAACGACACCAGACAATTTGATTACTCAGAAGCTTTATTATAGATCAGAAATAAGAAAAATTACTTGTTTTAAAGGGATCCCCACCCCCCCCACTAAAAAAAAATATGTTAAACTATTAAACTAGTGCAAGAGCAACTTACTAATACATCACTTCATCTACAAGCTCTGGTCATGAGCCCCAACAATCCCTCTTGCTGTTTGGATTGTGTTTCCTTTGCCGGCACGGAGTGTGAAGATGGCTGACTGCTCCGTTTAATAGCCAATCCTACATTATTCTATGTCTGTACATCGGCTGTGACACAGAAGGGGGCTGGCTGAGCTATTGTAATGAGCAGTCAGCCAGCTCCCTTCATACACATCACATGCCGACATAGGAAACCTTGTCTCGCTTTGGACAACCTGCTGGAACCAGGAGCAGTAGGTTCTACCTGAAAATTGGGGAACATTTCAGACACAGAAGTAACCATGCATTTAGAAACCACATTTATTTGCAACGTTATTAGCCAGAAAATCCATTTAAAACCTTACAAAACCAAAGTCCATTGTCAAAGAATCCAAGGTAGGAAACATACCACAATTTTTGGTAAAACCAAAAGGAAAGCGTGTGTTGTTCTTCAGCTGTAGGTTTGGGTAATAACAGAAGTGTGTGTTGGGAGTTTTTTTTTTAATTTTTACTTAAATGCAAATATTTAGAGCTACAAATCATTTCTGGGTTTCGGTTTCATTGGAAAGAGGGAGGCATATCTTATAAAAAAAAAAAAAGAATATAATGCTGTTTGCAGAACCTGCAGGGCACGAATCAGATTATCTAAAGCTGACAATGAATTGAGGCTTGCAAGAGACGTCAAAAGCAATAATAAAGGATTTGGGGGATATGTCAAAAGTAAAAGTCAAAGATGCTATAGGATTTTTACAGGATGAAAATGATGACATGGTAAGACAGAATGTTGAGAAGGCCGAACTTTTAAATTCCTATTTTGCATCTGTTTTCTCTCAGAAAGGGAATGTAATATCAACTGTTCTTCACTGTCCTATTAAGGGAATAGAAGAATCCAGGATATCTATAAACAGAAGGATAGTGAGGAAACACTTAGCTAACCTAAATGAATTCAAGTCTCCAGGTCCAGATGAATTACACCCCAGAGTTCTGAAGGAGATAGCAGAAGAAATTTTTGAACCACTCTCCATAATCTTTGAAAATTCTTGGAGAACAGAAGAAGTCCCAGAAGACTGGAGAAGATCAAATGTTGTTGCTATCTTCAAAAACGGGAAGGTGGACCCAGGCAACTATAGGCCGGTGAGTCTGACTTCTATACCAGGATAGATCTTTGAACAAATTATTAAACAACATGTAAGTACCTGGATAAGAATGAAGTGATTAAACAGAGTTAGCATGGGTTTGTAACTAATAAGTCATGTCAGACTAACTTAATTTCCTTCTATGACAGAATCACTGACTGGGTGGATCAGGGAAATGCTGTAGATATAGTATATCGACTTCAGCAAAGCATTTGACAAAGTATCTCACACAATCCTTATTGAAAAAATGACTAAGTATGGAATGGACAAGGCAACGGTTAGATGGATTCATAACTGGCTTAGTGATCAGACCCAACGAATGGTCGTAAATGGCTGCACATCCATAATAATCATCTTTATTTTTATATAGCGCTAACATTCCGCAGCGCTTTACAGTTTGCACACATTATCATCACTGTCCCCGATGGGGCTCACAATCTAAATTCCCATCAGTATGTCTTTGGGGTGTGGGAGGAAACCAGAGTACCCGGAGGAAACACACGCAAACACGGGG
The DNA here is from genome assembly GCF_039654945.1 of Dendrobates tinctorius. Classification (NCBI taxonomy): domain Eukaryota; kingdom Metazoa; phylum Chordata; class Amphibia; order Anura; family Dendrobatidae; genus Dendrobates; species Dendrobates tinctorius. The sequence continues at coordinate 17,222,800 of NW_027361814.1, read as the reverse complement.
AGAACATACAAACTCCTTGCAGATGTTGTCCTTGGTGGAATTTGAACCCAGGACTCCAGCGCTGCAAAGCTATCCAATGAGCCACCGTGCTGCCCTATTGTGTGTATTTTGTTGTATAATTGACTTAGGAACATTATTCTTCATCTTCAGGTCAATATGACAACAGCTAGAAAATGGCAAATCTTTGCTGGTCGCGCCGTTTCCTACAAAAATTTGATAGCTGGAAAAGAAAAGTGCTTGAACCATAGGATGCACTTGGTCACCAAAAATGCCTAAATAATCTCGGCTGTTAATTCTTCCATGAAGGGATATCATTGGCCCGGCGGATCTCCACGAAATAGCACCCCAGATCATCACAGAACCTCCGCCATGTTTTACGGTTGGAGAACATACAAACTCCTTGCAGATGTTGTCCTTGGTGGGATTTGAACCCAGGACTTCAGCGCTGCAAGGCTGCAGTGCTAACCACTGAGCCACCGTGCTACCCAATCCAGTTGGAAGAATGTCTCAAGTGGGGTACCACAGGGCTCTGTCCTAGGCCCTGTATTGTTCAACATCTTTATCAATGATTTAGATGAAGGAATTGAGGGTAAACTGATTAAATTTGCTGATGACACAAAGCTAGGAGGGATAGCTAATACTAGAGAAGAGAGAGAGGATCCAAAAAGATAAAGAAAAACTGGAGCAGTGGGCAGCAACTAACAGAATTGTTTTTAACAGGGAAAAATGCAAAGTACTAGATCTGGGCAATAAAAATGAAAAAAGCATATACAGAATGGGAGGAATAGGGCTAAGCAACAGCACATGTGAAAAAGACTTGGGTATACTAATAGATCACAGACTGACTATGAGTCAACAGTGTGATGCAGCAGCAGCCAAAAAGGCAAATGCAATTCTGGGATGTATTAACAGAAGCATACAGTCTAGATCACGTGAAGTCATTATTGCCCTCTACTCCTTTTTTGGCATACCTCATCTGGAATACTGTGTCTAGTTTTGGGCGCCACATTTTATAAAAGACATCAACAAACTGGAGCAAGTTCAGAAAAGAGCGACCAGAATGGTGACCGGTCTGCAAACCATGTCTTATGAGGAACGGTTGCAGGATTTGGGAATGTTTAGCTTGCAAAAAAGAAGACTGAAAGGAGACTTAATAGATGTTTACAAATACCTCAAGGGCTGTCACATTGTAGAAGGATCATCTTTATTCTCATTTGCACAAGGAAAGACTAGAAGCAATGGGATGAAACTGAATGGGAGGAGACACAGATTAGATATTAGAAAAAAACTTTTTGACAGTTAGAGTGATCAATGAGTGGAACAGGCTGCCATGAAAGGTGGCGAGTTCTCCTTCAATAGAAATCTTCAAACAGAGGCTGGACAAACATCTGTCTGGGATGATTTAGTGAATCCTGCTTTGAGCAGGGGGTTGGACCAGATGGCCCAGGAGGTCCCTTCCAACTCTACGATTCTATGAGTCTACACATTTTGCACCGATTTCCCCTTTATGGGTTCCTTCTGCCCCAGCACATTCAACTTTGATGTGGTCGGTGGTCATAAACCAGCTGAGAGGAGCTCAGGAAAAGAGATAAGAGAGTCAAAAGCTGTCCAATTGGGCTGTGTGGATATGCTCACTGACAATTTCTCAGCTAACTCATTCCACAGCCAGCTAAACATAGCGCAATACAAAGGTTATCGAAGAAAAATGATGCAACATTTTAATGAAATTATTTTGGTCATTAAAGAAGCACTTCTCTTCCCATCAAAGTTTGTATCCTTTTAATATATTGCAGTCTCATATTAAATGGCACTGTGTACTTACAATTGCTCATTTTGCCTTTCTACCCAACTTATCCTTCTGTTTCTCTGCTCTATATAGAAAGTGGAAGAATTAACTGGGTAGAAAGGCAAAATGAGCAATTGTAAGTACACAGTGCTGTATAATAAGAGACTGCAATATATTAAGATTAAAGTTTTGAGGGAGGAGGAGGGCTTCTTTAATACATGAATTTAAGCATGAGGAAAAATTGTCAATACTGGAGGACAACCTCTTTAAAGTGTTGTGGAACACAGTATGGAAATAAAGAGGTCATCTCATTAAGTGATATTGCTTAGCTAGGATATCCCATCACGTTCAGGGGGGTTCATCCAGAGATTCTAGAATTGAAGAGGATGCAGCAGAGGATGCTGGATGAAATTCTCTAATTAAATATAGCCATGCAGCCATTCGTTGCACAGCCAGCTAGACAGAGCCAGCAGCATAAGAAGACGACAAAACCAAAAGAGTGAAGGGGTAGTATTACACCAAAACTACATAATATTCAGTCTCCGGAGTTATGGTCGACCCAGAGGTTGTACCTCCACGGATCATAAAACGATCGCTTATATGAGTAATATTCATCACTATACCAGACTGAGGAACCCCTTTATGTGTTAGGAGGTATCAGGCGTTATGGCGCTAGAAGGGATATAGAGGGAGGATTGTAACTTTTGGGTATAGCGTTAAATGGTTGAGGACTAATGGTTGTGGCCTTGAGGTGCAGGTACCTGTAAGGACAGGGATGAATAGGGGAAACCTGTTTCGATCTGACGTGTATAAACGTACAGCCTACAAGCCATGAGACATAAATTGAATCTTGGAGCTACAAGTGCTGCACAGTTTTTTAATCCTGGTATTTGTATGGATACAGATGAGCAGACCCTGGAGGTTTTGAGTTTTGATGTGTGGGAGATGGAGATAAGCAAGGCCTGCAGGATTTAGGAAGATGATCACAGTATGAAGAAATGTGGGATCCATAAACTACAGGTTAGGATATGGGTATAAGATAAGTGGGACCAGCCACTGTTGGATCTAGATGTGTAAAGAAGTTATGCCTGTAGGCTGATGAGATACGGTCTGCAGAGAAGATATGCCTAAGGGACCTTACATGTGGATCAGATTAGCAGTGCCCATGGATCTTAGAGGGAACCTGTCCCCTGAGTTATGCTTGGCAGCAGGAATCAGTCTGGCTAATGCAGCTGTGAATGTTTTACTCTGAAACGGCAGCTTCTCCCAGCCCCGATCCCTTGTACTGACTATTCTTTTTCCCCTATGCACACACAATAGGAAGAGACCTTGCAGTTACTGGAAGAGGGGCAGGGAGAAGCAGCCAGAGACCTGCCACAGAAGAGTCATGTGAGATGCACAGCACCTGCACCACTTCATAGTGAAACATGCACAGCTGCAGTACGCTCCCAGTGCCTTATTCCCTGTGCATTTTGGGCCGTATGAATCAGAAGACAGGTTCCCTTTAATATGTGGCCTCTGCCTCCTAACTGGCAGATAAGACCAGCAGTGTCCAATGGTCAGTTTGTGGATGAAACAAGCAAAGCCGATAAGTGAGGAAGCATGGATGATATAAATGGCGCCATGGATGTTGATGTGGGGATGGATGGTGACTTTGGGTCCAGGGCTGATGATGTAAGCGGTGTCAGTGTCAGGGCTGTGGAGTCAGTAAGCCAAACCTGCGACTCCACCTCTTACATATATTGCTTAAATTTAAGTGAAAAATTTATTGTAGTACAATGTGAGCATCAGACATTTAATCATTTTTATGATACAATAATCAAGACATTTAGAAAATATATATTTATTGGAATACAACTTCAGAACACAAAAAAACTAATAAATTGTAAATATGTAATACACTATGTAATATCGAATAAATATATATACCGTATATACTCGAGTATAAGTCGATCCGAGTATAAGTCGACCCCCCTAATTTTGCCACAAAAAACTGGGAGAACTTATTGACTCGAGTATAAGTCTAGGGTGGGAAATGCTCCATAGATTATTCCCCCATATGGTGTCCCCAGAAGAAGCTCCATAGATTATTCCCCAATATGCTGCCCTCATAAGAAGCTCCATAGATTGTTCCCCCATGTGCTGCCCCCATAAGAAGCTCCATAGATTGTTCCCTCATATGCTGCCTCCAAAAGAAGCTCCATAGATTATTCCCCCATGTGCTGCCCCCATAAGAAGCTCCATAGATTGTTCCCCCATATGCTGCCCCCATGCTGCTGCTGCATGTAAAAATAAAAAAATGACATACTCACCTCTCCGTCGCTGGGTGTCAGATTCTCACCTGTCCTGCATCCATGGCTGCTCACCGCTATCTGCCACGTCATCAGTCAGTGACGTTCAGACTGCAGGGGGCGCGGCGCGCACTAACCACGTCACCGCGCCCTCTGCTGTCTGAAGTCACTGACCGATGACAGACAGCAGCAAGCAGCCATGGACGCAGGACAGGTGAGTATCGCTACACTTACCCGTCCTGACGCTGTGTCTTGAGCCCCCAGCTTCTCCGCGCTCTCTCTTCCTGCCTTCAGCGGTCATGTGGTACTGCTCATTAAAACTCATGAATATGCGCATATTCATGAGTTTTAATGAGCGGCACCACGTGACCGCTGAAGGCAGGAAGAGAGAGCACGGGGAGAAGCTGGGGGCTCAAGACACAGCGTCAGGACGGGTAAGTATGACCTGACACCCCCGCCCCCTCCGTATATGACTCGAATATAAGACGAGAGGGGGACTTTCAGCCCAATTTTTTTGGGCTGAAAATCTCGACTTATATTCGAGTATATACGGTATATATATTACGCACACATATATATATACACACACACACACACACACACACACACACATACATACACCGTATTTTTCGGACCATAAGACGCACTTTTTTCCCCCAAAATTTTGGGGGAAAGTGGGGGGTGCGTCTTATGGTCGCAATGCACGGTACCTGGTGCGCTGGTGGCAGCGGGCGAGGCTCTGCGGTACGGTGGTGGCAGCGGGCTGTGCTCCGGTGCAGGGGCGGCGGCTGCGCCGGCGTTTCTTCGCAGTCCGGAGGCCCCCGCACACCCCTTGCTGGGCGCCGCTATGTTGCGGTGGCCTCTGGGAGCATGGACGCCGGCAAGATGGCCGCTGGTCCGGGGACGGCGCATGCGCAGCTTCAGATCTCGTCCCGAGATCTCGTGGAACGAGATCTCGTTGCCGAGATTTGAATCTCTTCCCCCGAGATCTCGGCACGAGATCTGAAGCTGCGCATGCGCCGTCCCCGAACCGGCGGCCATCTTGCCGGCGTCCATGCTCCCGGAGGCCACCGCAACATGGCGGCGCCCAGCAAGGGGTGTGCGGGGGCCTCCGGGCTGCGAAGAAACGCCGGCGGAGCCGCCGCCCCTGCACCGGAGCACAGCCCGCTGCCACCACCGCAGAGCCCACCTGTCCCTGCCACAGCTGCCCCTGCCCACCTGCCCCAGCTCCCGCTGCCCCTGCCACAGCTGCCCCAGCACAGCTGCCCCTGCACAGCCCACCCGCCCCAGCCCAGCGCAGCTGCCCCAGCACAGAGCCGCCACCACCGCACGAGCCTGGACCACTGAATGACCCCTGTGACCAGTCCTCCACCTGTGCCGGATCCCTTCCCAGGTGAGCTGAGTTCGGACTGTAAGATGGACCCCCATTTGACACATTATTATTTTTTTCCCTATTTTCCTTCTGAAAATAGGGGTGCGTCTTATGGTCCGGTGCGTCTTATAGTCCGAAAAATACGGTATATACACACACACACGGGGGTTGGACAAAACAATGGAAACATCAACAAAAGTTAGTTTAATATGGTGCAGGTCCACCTTTTGTGGCCATTACAGCCTCAATTCTCCGAGGTATGGATTCATACAAGGTGTGAATTGTTTCCAAAGGAATTTTAGTCCATTCTTCAGTTAAAACACCCTCCAGTTTTTTGAGTGACGATGGCGGTGGAAATCGACATCTAACTTGAATCTCTAAAATCGACCATAAATGCTCAATAATGTTGAGGTCTGAGGATTGCGGGGGCCAGATGAGATGCTCAACTTCATTACAATGTTCCTCGTGCCATGCTTTAACGATTCTAGCTGTATGAATTGGTGCATTATCATCCTGAAAGATGGCGTTCCCCTCCGGGAACAGTGCTTGAACCATAGGATGCACTTGGTCACCCAAAATGCCTAAATAATCTCGGCTGTTAATTCTTCCATGAAGGGATATCATTGGCCCGGCGGATCTCCACGAAATAGCACCCCAGATCATAACAGAACCTCCGCCATGTTTTACGGTTGGGAGAAGGCAGTCTGGATGGAACGCTTCTCTCGGCTGTCTCCAAATGTACACTCGGCCGGAGGTTGGAAATAGGGTAAACGATGATTCGTCTGAGAATATCACGTTTCCACGGCTTTAGGGACCAATTCTGGAGGTTTCTACACCACTCTAAACGCTTGGAAACATTTGTCATTGAGAGCAGCGGTTTTCTAACTGCAGCTCTTCCGTGGAATCCAGATTTGTGCAGCTCCCGACGAACAGTTTTCGTGGAAACTGGGTTCTGTAGGTGTTCATTGAGCTCAGCAGTGATTTTCGGAGCCATGGTCTTGCGATCCTCTCTCACAATTCGCTTTAGAGTCCGACGGTCTCTCTCAGTCAACTTCGACTTTCGGCTGGACCTGTGCTTTGCTGCGGACGTTTTTCCTTCTCTTTCAAAACGCAATCATTACTTTGGAGACAGTACCTCTTGACACGCCAAGCATTCGGGCACTTGCTGTTACACTAGCGCCTGCCATACGAGCACCAACAATTTGGCCTCTTTGAAAATCCGAGAGGTCTGCCATTGGTATCAGGTTCTCATCAATGTTCTTACAATTCTGCAAAACAAACAGTTAAATTACATACACATCACAAATAATCAACTACAGAACATTACCATATGTCACGGTTTGCATGTTTATAACATGTTCGAAGATTATGATGCCAAAATGTTAGGTGTTTCCATTATTTTGTCGTGTATGTATGTATATATATCTCACTATGTAATAAATTATGTAAGTGGCAAAAAACAGTTTTCAACAAAAACATACTAAATAACATTTGTGCAGTCTATGAATTTGTTCTAAGAAATAGTATCGCCTCTATCAGATCCTCCTTCATAGATGACCTCAAATCTGACCTAATAATTTTAAGGCCAGAGAACAACTTCTCTGCACTAACTTGGGTTGGAGGCAAAGCCGTAACCACATGGGCAACATCTCTAGCAATTTCCGGCTATAAGGAATTGCCTCATGCACAGTCAGTTTTGATGAACAGTTGAATTTTTCTATTTCTTTGAGAGCAAGTGAAACATTTTGCTGAAATCTGGTCAATCTCCTTGCTATAGGAGACAAAGTGAAATCTTTTTCCTTGCGGCAATGCTTGCCTGCTCCATATCATCCAAATACTTGTCAAAGTCAAACTCCTCATCTGATGAGGATGAAGATATGGCAGCAGTAGCACTGTCAGGACCCAAGTCCTCTTGCGCCTGGCAGTCCTCCTGTAGGCCACTCATCCTAAATACTACCTCAGTCAGAGGTTCTTTTCCTTTAATAAGCTGTCGATCATCAAGCAGTATACAATGACTCGGGTCCACAAACAGCTGCAGAAAATTTTTTATTTTCCAATAGCTGTGTCTCTCTCCGTTTCATTGAAGCAGAAATGCCACCTGCGATTAAACCTCCTCTTTGGGACAGGCAAAATAGCAAGTTCTTCCACTCCCTTATGAAAATGCCAGGAGTTAAATCCTCAGCTTGTAATTTTTTAGTCACAGTAAATGGGTGATTAAGCTATTCCTTCAATTCAGCCACCTGTGCCAATTGACTTTCAATTAGGGTTACCTGAGGGTTCACCATATCTATAAGAAACGGTTAGGGTACCGTTACACGTAGCGACGCAACAACGATTCCGACAACGATACGATCTAGCTAAGATAGTTTGTGCATCGCTAGTAAGCAGTCATACAGGCCGATCTTCATAACGACGCATCAGCGATATCACTAACGACCACGGCGATCGTTGGTATCGTGTCACACACTGTCTATAATAGCGATTCAGACTTTGAATAGGCGTCTGTCAGCGCTATCTATATGAGTTCGGAGTCGCCAACGAGGTTGCTCGTAGTTGATAAGGGGCATCAAACACAGCAATGCATGCTGGTCAGCGTGACGCCAGCGATCAAAAAATGATCGTGAACGTTCGCGCACGATCAGCGACATCGCAGCAGGGAGCCGGTCGTTTCCGCGTGTCACACTTAGCGAGATCGCTAGTGATGTCGCTGTTGCGTCACAAAATCGTTGTCGCTTCAGTGGTATCGCTAGCGATCTCGCCATGTGTAACGGGGGCTTAAGTTCAAGCAATCGCTCAGTCATTAAATAAGTGCGGCCCCACTGAGTGGCTTGATCGACAATTGCCCCTTTCCCAGCACGTCTCTTCAAGATGAATCAATTTTAGGGGTTCTGGCGGCAATAACAGGATTTTTTGGGTTGCTTACCGTAAAATCTGTTTCTCGGAGCCTTCATTGGGGGACACAGAGACCATGGGTGTATGCTGCTGCCACTAGGAGGCTGACACTATGCACAAAAAAGGTTAGCTCCTCCTCCGCCGTATACACCCCACCAACCGGCAGGAAATTCCTCAGTTAGTGAGAAAGCAGTAGGAGAAGTAACGGAATCGATTGGTAACAGTTGAGTTGTTCGTTCTGTTTTCAATCGACAAACATAAGAACAGGAGTTTTAGAATATGGGAGGGTGCTGTGTCCCCCAATGAAGGCTCCGAGAAACAGATTTTACGGTAAGCAACCCAAAAAAATCCTGTTTTCTCGTTCGCCTTATTGGGGGACACAGAGACCATGGGACATCCCAAAGCAGTCCCTGGGGTGGGAAACAAACTTCCATCAGGCCAGTGGACTCACCACCGCGGCCTGCAGAATCCTTCTACCTAGGCTGGCGTCCGCCGAAGCGTAGGTGTGGACCCTGTAGAATTTCACAAAAGTGTGAACCGAAGACCACGTTGCAGCTTTGCAAAGCTGCAGCGCGGAAGCTCTGTGGTGCACCGCCCAGGAGGCACCCACCGCCCGGGTAGAGTGCGCTCTGATCCCTGAAGGAGCTGCACGATGTTTGACCCGGTATGCCTCCAAAATTGCCGATCTGATCCAGCGAGCAATAGTGACCTTTCCTTGCACCGTCTGGAATGATAAACAGAGAGTCTGACTTCCGCAAGGAAGATGTCCTGGCTAGATAGACTCTCAATGCCCTGACCAGGTCCAGCTTGTTCAAGGATCGCTCCCGAGGATGAGCTGGGCTCGGGCAGAAGGATGGCAGAACAATGTCCTCATTGAGGTGAAACGAAGATACCACCTTTGGAAGTAAAGAGGGCGGAGGCCGCAGAACTACCTTGTCCTGATGAAGTACCAAAAAGGGAGAGCGGCAAGAAAGGGCCGCTAATTCTGACACACGTCGGATGGAAGTAATGGCCACCAGAAAGGCCACCTTCCAAGAAAGGAGGGCAAGGGAAACATCCCTGAGAGGTTCAAAAGGAGGACCTTGCAGAACCCCAAGAACGAAATTAAGATCCCAAGGATCCACGGGCGCTCGGTACGGAGGAACCGTAGAGCCACACCCTGAAGAAAGGTTTTGACCTGGGGCCGGGAGGCCAGCGTCTTCTGAAATAAAATGGACAGTGCCGAAACTTGACCCTTCAAGGAACTGAGAGCAAGCCCTGCATCCAGCCCTGTCTGAAGAAACGCCAGAACAGAAGGAAGCGAAAAAACCATGGCCGCGATGTCAATGGCCTCACACCAGGAGAAATAGGCTTTCCAAGTACGGTAATAGATCTTGGAAGAGGAAGGCTTTCTGGCGCGGATCATGGTATGAATCACTCGGTCAGAGAATCCTGCCCGTTTCAAAACCTCGGTCTCAACAGCCACGCCGTTAAATTGTGCGACCGAGAATTGTGGTGGCAAATCGGGCCTTGCGACAGCAGATCTGCCCTGTCGGGAAGCTTCCAGGGGGCGTCCGCGAGAAGGTTGACAATGTCCGCGAACCAAGACCTTCTGGGCCAATTCGGGGCGATGAGGACGACTGGAATCCCTTCTGCCTTGATTTTCTTCAACAGCTTGGGAAGAAGAGGCAGGGGAGGGAACAGGTAGGGGAGCTCGAACTGTGACCAAGGAACGGCCAGAGCGTCGGCGCCCACTGCCAGGGGGTCCCGAGACCTGGACACGAATTGTGGTACCTTCCTTTTGAGGCGAGACGCCATGAGGTCTACGTCCGGGGTTCCCCACCGACGGCAGAGCAGATGAAACACCTCCGGATGTAGGGACCATTCCCCTGCCGCGAGACCCTCGCGGCTTAGAAAATCGGCGGCCCAGTTGTCCACGCCGGGAATGTGAACCGCGGAAATTGTTGGAACAAAGGTCTCTGCCCATTGAAGAATTCTGGACACTTCCGCCAGGGCTGAGACACTCCGTGTCCCCCCTTGTCGGTTGATATACGCCACCGCTGTGGCATTGTCTGTTTGAATCCTGACAGGCAGGCCCTTGAGGCGCCGTTCCCAGTGGACGAGAGCCAGAAGGATCGCTCGTATCTCTAGGACATTGATCTGCAGAGCTGATTCCTGAGTCGACCATCGACCCTGAACAGTGTGATTGCGGAACACTGCACCCCAGCCGATGAGGCTGGCGTCCTTTGTGCCAATCTGGGAAGAAAGGACCGCCCCGAGAGAATGAGGGGAGACGTCAACCACCAGTTGAGAGACCGCTTGATCCGGCATGAAAGACGAACCGGACGATCCAGAGACGACCTGTTCCACCTGGACAAAATGGCCTGCTGGAGGGGCCTGGCATGAAACTGGGCAAAGGGAACTGCCTCTATTGCTGCCACCATCTTCCCCAGAATCCTCATGGCTGTCCTGAGAGATGAAAACCGTGCGATCTGTAGTGATCGGACGCCCTGCTGCAGGGAAAGAATCTTGCCTTGTGGGAGAAATACCCTTGACCGACGAGTGTCGAAAAGAAGGCCCAGAAACACAAGGCGTTGAGTAGGGATCAGACAGGACTTTTTCCGGTTGACGATCCACCCAAAACTGGACAGGGTGTCTAGAACGATCGCCACACTTAGGCGGGCCTGATGAAAGGAGGGAGCCTTGATCAGAATATCGTCGAGATACGGAAAAAGAACAAGACCTCTGATCCTCAACAAGGCCATCAACGCCGCCATAATCTTCGTGAAGACCCTGGGAGCGGTGGCGAGCCCAAAAGGAAGCGTGACGAACTGATAATGTTCGTGGTGAATCGCAAACCACAGGAACTTCGGATGTCCGGGAAATATGGGCACGTGTAGATAGGAATCTTGGATGTCTATGGAACACATGAATTCCTGCTCCTTCATGGAGGCTATCACCGAGCGAACCGACTCCATCCGGACGTGGCGGAGGCGAACTCTCTTGTTGAGTAACTTGAGATCCAAGATGGGTCGAACCGCCCCGTCCTTTTTCGGCACCACAAACAGGTTTGAATAAAACCCTGTGAATCGTTCCGATTCGGGAACGAGCACAATCACCCCGGAGCTGAGGAGAGAGGCGATGGCCGAACCAAACCCCGGGATCAAGGCAGGATCCCGTGGCGGACGGGATGGAAGAAGCGATCCTGTGGAAGAGAAACGAACTCTATTTTGTATCCTGTCGATACAACCTCTCTGACCCAAGCGTCCTCTACTGAGGCGAACCAGACGTCGCTGAAGAAAAGAAGTCGACCTCCCAATTGGAAGGGACCCACGGAAGACCGATGATAGTCATGCGGACGTAGACCGTCCAGATCTAGATCTGGGTGGTCTTCCCTGGGAAGAGTGGGACTGCCAGGACGGAGTGGGCCTGAAGGAGACCTTCTTTCTTTCCTGACGTGCTTGTGGCCTTTGCTGGTTGGAAGGGTTTTCCGCCGCATTGAAACGGCGGAAAGACCGAAAGGGACGGAACTGACGCCTTGGAGGAGGTCTGCGAGGCTTGGATTGGGGGAGAAGAGAACTCGTACCTCTGGTAGCGTCCTTAATAATCTGGCCCAATTGGGACCCAAAGAGACGCACTCCTTGAAAAGGCAGATTAGTCAGACTTTTTAGAGGACAAGTCCGCCTGCCAGGCCTTGAGCCAAATTGTACGTCGGATTGCCACGATGTTGCTTGACGCCTGAACCGCGCAAGATGCGGCATCCAAGGAAGCAGAAAGCAGATAATCCCCCGCATGGGAAATCTGATTGGCGAGATCGGCCAAATGCTCCGGTTGTGCCTTATCCAGAATGCCCTGCCGAAGGTCCTCTGCCCAAGCGGATATAGCCTTTGCTGCCCAAGATGAAGCAAAGAGTGGACATACCGCCGCAGATGCCGCCTCGAAGGCAGACTTTGCTCGGGATTCTATGATTCTGTCATTAGAATCTTTTAGAGACGCTACACCCGACAGCGGAAGAACAGTATTATTAGAGAGTCTGGATACGGGAGGGTCCACTGAAGGAGAAGCGGCCCAGTTGTCCGTGAGCTCTTTAGCGAACGGATACAGCACGCCGAGACGCTTTCCTCTTTGAAAGCGTCTAGTCGGATCTTCCCTTTCCTTGGTAAAAATCTTCCCAAACTCGGAATGAAAGGGAAACACCCTGAAAGGTGTTTCCGCCCGTCTGAACGAAACCTCCTGATCTGAGGATTTCGCAGGGGCGTCAGTGATGTCGAAGGTATGGTGAATCGCGGCAATGAGGTTCTGCACCGTAACCTTCATGTTCGCATCCTGATCCGAATCCAGTTCTAAGACCCCTTCAGATTCCGAAAGCGCTTCACCTGACTCGGGAGAGGAGGCCCGAGAGGGAGACTGCTGGGGAGTATGGGGTGAGGTAGGGCGAGGAGAGGACTCCGCCTGGAGATCCTGCCTGGGTCTCTTGCGACTGACACTGGCTGGCTCAGATGGGACGTCCTGGGACGTGCTAGGTCCCGCAGAAGCTCCCAAGGGCAACTTATCCAGAATGGCTACTAGGGACTGAGACACCTTAGTGAGGTCTGCCACCGACTGTGATAGGGAGGAGGCCCAACCCGGCAAGGGGGGCTCACTCACCCCTGGGGCTATGGATGGCTCCTGAGCGGCGTCCGGCTGGATTGGATTGCTACAGTCCAGGCAGAGGGGAGAGGACTGACCCCTGAGGTCGTGCCGGAAGGTTGGGGGACAGAGGGCGGAGAAGGGTCAGTCTGCCGTGCAGAGCTACTCACGGTCCGGTGTCCCCAAAAGCGATGCTGCTCGACCTGTCCGGGGATGCAGATCAGGGAGAAGTCCGGCTGGCCGTCCCAAAGAGGCTAAAAGCTGCTTGCAGAAACTGCTCAGGGGCTGGGGAGCGTCTCCAGCTGCGTCCGGCTGGCAGGCTGTGAAGATGGCGCCTGCCTGTAGAAAAGCGCGGGTCCCGGGGAAGGGCGGAGCTCCTCGCAGGGTTAATAATTGCTGCCCTCTAGCCATAATATGCTGGGCAGGAGAGGGAAAGGTGGGGGGAGGGCCTGGGGAGAGCGGGAGAGAAGCCCGCTTAGAAGAAAGGGGCGGGGGGCGTGGCCGCGACGCTGCGGTAGGCCCGAACACAAGCCGGGGCCTAAATTAGTTGCGGCGGCCGCCTGTCAGCAGGGGGTCGGCGCGGAAGACGCGTCGCAACACCGGGCCGCGTCCCTGCCCAGAACTGCCCGACTCCAGCGCTACCCCTGCCGAGATGGAAAAAAGGGGGGGGAAGCGCAGAACGAGGCCCGTGAAGACCCGGGGCCTGCATGGATGCGGTGACCGTGGGGGGATGCGGAGCGTGCAGGGACCCTAACGTGGTCCCCCTGGCGACCGCTCCAAGAGAAAACGCCGGGGGAAGACTGACATACTCACCCAGGCAGGGGGCCTTACAATAAAGGTACCTGAAAATCCCACGCTGTCTGTCTCTATGAAATCCGCGCCTCATCCAACCTTCAGGCTCTGGTAGGCGAGAGGGTGGGAGGCGGGGGGGGCAAGGACCGTCCGTGCGGCTGGCACCTACTTGTGCGAGGCTCCTGGTCCTGCTGCGGAGACCTATGAGGATACGGGGTGGCAGTACACGCCGTACTCATAGTCTCTTTGTGGGAGTACGGATGTGACTGTTCATTCCGTATCCCTCCGGAACCTGCAAAGAAACGACGCACACTGAGGTAGATATGGGTCTAATAAAAGACCCGTGTCCACCTCCTACTGACACTAAGCTAAACTGAGGAATTTCCTGCCGGTCGGTGGGGTGTATACGGCGGAGGAGGAGCTAACCTTTTTTGTGCATAGTGTCAGCCTCCTAGTGGCAGCAGCATACACCCATGGTCTCTGTGTCCCCAAATAAGGCGAATGAGAAAACCAATTTCCTCACTTTTCCAATCAGATTTGCAGCATGTCCCTCTTGCAGACTCTCTCTTATTGCCAGCTGCAGCGTGTGCACAACACAGCGCATGTGATGAATATGAAAGTGTTTTGAAGCAGCTTCAACAAGATCATGTATTTCTACAGTATAATTTTGATGTTCTTCTGTAGTAATATCTGTTTGTTCCTCAGTTACATGAACAGCACCGTGGCCTTCAATCTCAAACACACTGAATCCTAAATTTTCTTCTAGCTGTTGTTCATTAGGCCGGGATCACACACAGCGAGATACGGCCGAGTCTCGCAGGTTAAAACCAAGCTCTGGCACTCTGGAGCGGAGCGTGCAGCTCCATGTTTTGCTGTGCGGCTGCACGCTCCGCTCCAGAGTGCCGGCGCCAGAGCTGATCCCGGCCTTACTCTCATTCATCAGTGTAATTGTACTTACCATGTTTGAAGCATTGTCCGTTACAATAGCAAGAACCTGTTCTTGTATGAATGTAGCCTTAGATCAGGAATAGAACAGCCATTTATAGGAGATTTCATAACTTTCCCAAATTCCTATGAAAAAATATTCAGCACATTCTACATTGAACTACTGTACCCAATTTATTATATATTTTAGGAGTTGGTCCATTTTATACCGACTCCACCAAAATAAGCACCGACTCCGACTCCACAGCCCTGGTCAGTGGGTGACTCAAGAGTGCGCATAATGCATAACCTCATACTCTGGAAACACACATCACGGGGTGGGACCCATGAGGTGAGTCCCCATGCGCACCATGGGGCGGGCCCCACGAGGCAAGACCGCGCACGGGCCCCATGGGGCGGGCCCCACGAGGCAAGACCGCGCACGGGCCCCATGGGGCGAGACCCACGAGGCAAGACCCAACGTACGCACCATGGGGTGAAATGCGCGACCCACGGGGCGAGACCGCACGCGCGCGACCCACGGGGCGAGACCGCACGCGCGCGACCCACGGGGCGAGACCGCACGCGCGCGACCCTGCACACCACGAGACCCCACGTACGCACCATGAGGTGAAATGCATGACCCATGAGGCGAGTCCCCACGTACGCAGAACGGGGTGGGACCCACGAGGCGAGACCGCACACACACACTCGAGCCCCCCGTACAGTTGGGGGCAGTCACACACTCCTATTACCTGGACGGATCCTGTCACTTCCTGGGGGTTTTCCTGTGACCCTGGGTCGATGTTGGGTTGTCAGGGTGACACAGGAGCGATGTCTGAACCCGTATGTGAGCAAAGCACGCGGTGGTGATGTGAGTCCTCCTCTACTCCGGCGTCACCGCCTCCATACCACTGTAGCGTCACCACAGCACAATGCGGCCGGAGCTCCCGCACACACAGCGCGCTATCTGCAGACAGGAGACTCCGAATATCCACAGCACATCACCGGGGAGACGAGCGCCAGCTCCTGCACAAAAACTCCCTCCTGCTATCACGTGACGCCTCAGCTACTTCCTCCTGTCACTTCTCCTTCTGTTCAACGAGAACCGGAAACCGGAAGCGAACAGGAAGTGAAATAGAGCCAATATTAAGCGGCGCGTCACTAGCCAATCATCTATCAGTACCGCTGTTTTGCCCCGCCCACTGTTCGCGTCTTAAAGAGTCACGTGATGTATCACATGATGTAGGAGGCTCGGCCCCGTGCATGCCGGGGAATGTAGTTTTTTTTTCTATTTCACTTGATTATTTTCCGGCAATCTCAAAGGTGATAGAAGCAGGTGAGGAATTGAAGATATCATAGTGAGAAGGCAAAGCACCGAGGAGGTATTAATAATGATAGTACTAGAGTCTAAGATAGGTAATAAAGTAATGATGATAAACAGTATTAATAATAATACAAGTTATACTAAACTAAGTGATTACTAATACTGGGGAATATTACAGAGAAGGTCAGTGTGGAGAGATCCAGGAATCGTAGAGTTGGAAGGGACCTCCTGGGCCATCTGGTCCAACCCCCTGCTCAATGCAGGATTCGCTAAATCATCCCAGTCAGATGTCTGTCCAGCCTCTGTTTGAAGACTTCCATTGAAGGAGAACTCACCACTTCTCGTGGCAGCTTGTTCCACTCATTGATCACCCTCAATGTCAAAAAGTTTTTTCTAATATCTAATCTGTGTCTCCTCCCATTCAGTTTCATCCCATTGCTTCTAGTCTTTCCTTGTGCAAATGAGAATAATGATCCCTCTACACTGTGACAGCCCTTCAGATATTTGTAGACAGCTATTAAGCCTTCTCTCTTTTGCAAGCTAAACATTCCCAGATCCTTCAACCGTTCCTCGTAGGACATACTTTGCAGACCGGTCACCATTCTGGTCGCTCTTTTCTGAACTTGCTCCAGTTTGTTGATGTATTTTTTAAAATGTGGCGCCCAAAACTGGACACAGTATTCCAGATGAGGTCTGACCAAAGAGGAGTAGAGGGAAATAATGACTTCACGTGATCTAGACTGTATGCTTCTCTTAATACAACCCAGAATTGCATTTGCCTTTTTTGCTGCTGTGTCACACTGTTGACTCATATGCAGTCTGTGATCTATTAGTATATCTGTCATGATCCAGGACGGGATTTCGCTTTGGCCTGTCCTGGTCAGACTGTGGGTTAATTGTTTCTGCCTCTCTCTGGCAGAGGGCGGCTATTTAATGCTCACTGGACCTAGGTCCGGTGTCAGTTATACTCCTGCCCTCGGCTGAGTTAGTTGACCTCTTGTATACGTGTGCCTTGTGCCTGATAACTTGTTGCTTGTTTGGTTCTGATTCGGTTCTGTCCCTGTTACGAGTTCTGCCTGCTCCTCTTGTACCGCACCGCTCTCTCGTGTTTGACTCTCTGCTTGTGACCCAACTGCTCTCTGCTCGTCTCTTTGGTACCGCACCGCCGTCTTGTGTATGACCTTTGGCTTTGTCTGACCTCCCGTCTGTTTATCCCTCCTGTACCTCGTTTGCCCGACTCTGTGTTTTCTACCATCTCTGAAAGCAGGACGCTAAGCCCCGCCCCCTTGCTGTCACATAACCATAGGTCCTGTGCCTGCTTGCTAAAGCTTCAGCGTTCAGGTTCTGTGCATCTGTACTTTCTGGCTATTCCAGTCCCCGGGGCCCCTACAGTACAGGTGAGTCCCTGCTCAGCGGAGGCTGCATGCCGGCGCTGTCAGGAACCTGATAATACCCAAGTCTTTTTTACACGCGCTGTTGCTTAGACCTATTCCTCCCATTCTGTAGATGTAATATTTGTTTTTCTTGCCCAGATGTATAATCTTGCATTTCTTCCTGTTAAATACCATTCTATTAGTCGCTGCCCATTGTACAAGCTTATCTAGATCCTTCTGAATCATTTATCCGTCTTCTCTAGTGTTAGCTATACCTCTTAACTTTGCATCATCTGCAGATTTGTTTAATTTACCTTCAGTTCCCTTATTTTATAAAAATATTGACCAACACTGGGGCCAGGATAGAGCCTTGTGGTACCCCATTTGACACAGTCTTCCAACTGGATGTGCAACTATTTATTACCACTCACTGAGCCACTTATGAATCCACCTAACCGTAGCCTTGTCAATCCCATACTTGGTAATTTTTTTCAATAAGGATAGTCTGAGATTTTATGAGAAATTATATTGAGGGGCAGTGTTTGGGGTATATTATGGAGAGAGGCAGTGTGAGGGGTATATTATGGAGAGAGGCAGTGTGTGTGGGTTATATTATGGAGAGGGGCAGTGTGGGGGGTATATTATGGAGAGAGGCAGTGTGGGTGGTATATTATGGAGAGAGGCAGTGTGGGGGTATATTATGGAGAGAGGCAGTGTGAGGGGTATATTATGGAGAGAGGCAGTGTGTGTGGGTTATATTATGGAGAGAGGCAGTGTGGGGGGTATATTATGGAGAGAGGCAATGTGCGGGGTATATTATGGAGAGAGGCAGTGTGGGGGGTATATTATAGAGAGAGGCAGTGTGGGGGGTATATTATGGAGAGGGGCAGTGTGGGGGGTATATTATGGAGAGATGCAGTGTGGGTGGTATATTATGGAGAGAGGCAGTGTGGGGGGTATATTATGGAGAGGGGCAGTGTGGGGGGTATATTGTGGAGAGAGGCAGTGTGGGGGTATATTATGGAGAGAGGCAGTGTGGGGGTATATTATGGAGAGAGGCAGTGTGGGGGTATATTATGGAGAGGGGCAGTGTGGGGGGTATATTGTGGAGAGAGGCAGTGTGGGGGTATATTATGGAGAGAGGCAGTGTAGGGGGTATATTATGGAGAGAGGCAGTGTGGGGGTATATTATGGAGAGGGGCAGTGTGGGGGGTATATTGTGGAGAGAGGCAGTGTGGGGGTATATTATGGAGAGAGGCAGTGTAGGGGGTATATTATGGAGAGAGGCAGTGTGGGGGTATATTATGGAGAGATGCAGTGTGGGTGGTATATTATGGAGAGAGGCAGTGTGGGGGTATATTATGGAGAGATGCAGTGTGGGTGGTATATTATGGAGAGAGGCAGTGTGGGGGGTATATTGTGGAGAGAGGCAGTGTGGGGGGTATATTGTGGAGAGAGGCAGTGTGGGGGGTATATTATGGAGAGAGGCAGTGTGGGGGGTATATTATGGAGAGAGGTAGTGTGGGGGCTATATTATGGAGAGAGGCAGTGTGGGTGGTATATTATGGAGAGAGGTAGTGTGGGGGCTATATTATGGAGAGAGGCAGTGTGGGTGGTATATTATGGAGAGAGGCAGTGTGGGGGGTATATTATGGAGAGAGGCAGTGTGGGGGGTATATTATGGAGAGAGGTAGTGTGGGGGCTATATTATGGAGAGAGGCAGTGTGGGGGGTATATTATGGAGAGAGGCAGTGTGGGTGGTATATTATGGAGAGAGGCAGTGTGGGGGGTATGTTATGGAGAGAGGCAGTGTGGGTGGTATATTATGGAGAGAGGCAGTGTAGGGGGTATATTATGGAGAGATGCAGTGTGGGTGGTATATTATGGAGAGAGGCAGTGTGGGGGTATATTATGGAGAGAGGCAGTGTGGGGGTATATTATGGAGAGAGGCAGTGTGGGGGGTATATTGTGGAGAGAGGCAGTGTGTGGGGGGTATATTATGGAGAGAGGCAGTGTGGGGGGTATATTATGGAGAGAGGCAGTGTGGGTGGTATATTATGGAGAGAGGCAGTGTGGGTGGTATATTATGGAGAGATGCAGTGTGGGTGGTATATTATGGAGAGAGGCAGTGTGGGGGTATATTATGGAGAGAGGCAGTGTGGGGGTATATTATGGAGAGAGGCAGTGTGGGGGGTATATTGTGGAGAGAGGCAGTGTGGGGGTATATTATGGAGAGGGGCAGTGTGGGGGTATATTATGGAGAGATGCAGTGTGGGTGGTATATTATGGAGAGAGGCAGTGTGGGGGGTATATTGTGGAGAGAGGCAGTGTGGGGGGTATATTGTGGAGAGAGGCAGTGTGGGGGGTATATTGTGGAGAGAGGCAGTGTGGGGGGTATATTGTGGAGAGAGGCAGTGTGTGGAGGGTATATTATGGAAAGGGACAGTGAGGGGAGATATCATGTGGAGAAGCATAACCTGTTGCGGTATAGAATGTCAAATATCTATGTCTGTTTGTGTGGCGCCGTGCATAGATTGCTAGATTTTGTATACTTCCAGCAGAAGAGGTAAAAGATTTGTAAGGCCATGTGAACACGTTACGGATTCTGCTGCGGATACGCAGCATTTCAGGCTCTGCGGGTCCGCAGCAGATTTAGCTGCGTTGTACAGTACCATTGTTTTCAATGGTAAACTGAAAAAACGCTGTGGACATGCTGCAGATTTTTCAGCGCGGATTTGCTGCGGATTACAATCCGCAGCATGTCAATTCTTTGTGCGGAATCCGCAGCGGTTTCACACCTTCTCCATTGTAGAGATGTGAAACCGCAGGGCTAAACCGCAGGCTAATCCGCAGGTAAACCCCAGGTCTTTTGACCTGTGGATTTGTGGGGAGGTTGAGCTGACGACAGGTCTGTCTGTAGTGAGAGACAGAGAGATAGCGCAGTGTAGGCTGAGAAACAGAGAAAAGGGTGTTATGTGGTAGTTTGACCATTGGAGGGCAGTGGGGAGTATAGGAGGGTGACTGTGTAACTGCCATGGGTCAAGGTAATTGCCATTGGCAGAGGTTACTGTCAGGAGATAGTGGGCGGAGCTACTGGGACTGGGAGTATAAGAGGTCAGGGAAGGTTCTGGAAGTTCCAGTCAGCCAGGGGAGCTCACAAGAGAGGAGGGTCTGCTGTGAGGAGAGGCAGCAGAAGAACCCTCAGAGAGGGAGACTGACAGTGGAGACTGTCACGGGGGGTGACCCAAAAGGTCAGTGGCTGCGGACAGAGACAGACTGTGAGTCTCAGGTGGACGGCGTACTCTAAAGGGCGCAACGCTGTGGGGAAAGTGCCTAGGGCAGCCACAGCGGGAAAGAGCCATAGAGGATGCCACGAACGGTAATACAAGGAAGAGAAAGTACCCGGCTCTGTGTAAGAAGTGAAGTGTGGACTAATCCTGTGATGAAGTACGGTGGTCATCCAGAAAACGTCCAATAAAATCTGAACTGTTGGACACAACCCTTGTCTCTGTCTCGTGTCTGTCGACGCCAAGAGGTGGATCACCCCTCAGTTCTGTGGGATCAGCATCACAGCACACCTTCCCCCGCCTATCAGCATCAACAAACACCTAATCGCGCCTCCTTCAGCCCGAACCCTACATTTGGCGTAGTCGGCAGGATCGCTGCCGCAAAGACAACATCTTCAGCGACAATTAATCTATTGTCCTAATTGTTTATAAGCACATCTCTTGCTATCCATTTTTGTAAACTATTTAATAATAAAAATTTACACTTTTCTATATGGAATTTATTGCGTGCTCTTGTGTTTCTTCTCCTAAGCATTATACGTTATTGAGCTTGCGCTAGGGTGTTGGAGCTGGGTTGTCCCTTGTCTCCCTCATACCCTCTACCTATGGGACTATTGTTGCCAATCTTCAGCGACAAGCCTGCCAGCGACTACCAGAGGACCCCCTAAGCTGTACGGGGTGCAGAATTTTAATCTCCCTGTGGACTACAATTTTGGACTGAGCTTCGAGTTTCTGGCTGTCAAAAAGTGAAAACCAGAGCAGAAAAGTGTACTGTTAATATGGCTGTGACTTATCAGTGACAAGAAGAAACCCAGGAGTTTGAATCCATAACTGACAATCCAGGACTGTGTCGCATCCGTCCCTGGGGGGAACGGCTTACAACAGAAGGCAGTCGCCGGGAGACCTGTTCCTGGGAGCCAGTCTCAGTGCCCCGATGCAGCTGCCGATGGAAGATCTATGGCGATTGGAGGAGCGGTGGGACAGCCTGCTGGGAGCTGCGACGCCGGGGAAGGTGAGCGTTCCCCCGGCCCAATCGGCGGCATCGCAGACAGAGCCCGCCCCCATGCCCAGCGCAACAGACAGGTCCCCGGGTCCGGACATCAGCCCTCAACTGCCTTGGACGACTTCCAGCCCTGCAGAGACTGCGGCCCTGGATGAGCTCACGGCTCTTGCTGACCATTCCGAGCTTCCTCGCCCTGCGGCGCCAGCGAGGAACCAACCCACGTCCACCCCTGCCATGCTATGGTGTCTGGTTGTGGCCTGCTCATCAGAACCTGCCGTCATCACGGGCCCACCACAGCAAACCGCGGCCTATGGAACAACACCCACGGCTGCCGTTGTTGCGTCCGCAGCCATGACTGCGGCCTATTTACCGGAGCCCACGGCCACCTCAGATGCCCGCGGATGAAGATGCCCGCGGCCTCCTCAGTTCGGCCTGTGACTCCGGTGGCGGCCTGCTTCCCCTTGTCCGCGGCCGCTTCTGCTCCACCCTCGATTGCGGCCCGCCCACGGGACTCTGCGGCCTATATTGGACCCTCCGTTTGGGTTGCGGAGATAATTGAAAAGAAAAAGGCCAGAAAGCGGGAGGTGTGGGCGCTACTCCATAAGGAAGGAGAGGCCGCTATGTCTGTTCCACGATCATACGGATGGTTGGTGCACCTGAACAAAGGAAAAGGATATGGTTTCATTCGGGACCTTGCCACCGGCTATAAGTTCTATCTAAACGTAGCCTCCGTCCAGAATGTACATGACCTGTGGGAGGGAGGCTTGGTCTCGTATTATAAGGAACACTGTCCCCGTGGCCTCTACGCCATAGCAGTCATTGCTTATCCTGAGGGGTATGAGCCCCCAAAATAGAGACACTACTGGCATCCCAGAGACTCTACGGCGGTGGAGTCCCCTGTTATGGCAAGACAACGGCCGCCAGGAGGTGGCCCGGAGTGCCCATACAATGGACTGCCGGGACTGCAGTGCACTGTTGCACAAAGAGGGGACTGTTCCGCGTCCCCATAGAAAGCATACCTTCCTCCTGATGTAACAGGAATGCCAGTGGGGATGTTGTTCGTAAATGAATGGGGAGCACCCCTGTTCTCATTCTGTTAATATTTTATTTCTTTTTGTTTGTTTATTTAAAGAGTATTGTTTAAAGAAAAAAAAACGTGTTGCAGTAGACATGGTAAAGTGTATGATGAAATTGCTATGTTGAAATGTTATTTAAAAAAAAAAAATTGCGTGTTCAACAGGTTCCGGGTACATGCAGTATGACGACCACGATGTATTTAAGAAGACAGGACATCAAGACAGGAAGAGTGTAGACAGACCAGGGTACCTGAGTCAGGCCCCCCAGTACTACTTATCCCTCAGAGTCAGATTGTCGAGGACGACAATAGTCAAAGGAAGGGGGAATGTGGGGATGTTGAGCTGACGACAGGTCTGTCTGTAGTGAGAGACAGAGAGATAGCGCAGTGTAGGCTGAGAAACAGATAAAAGGGTGTTATGTGGTAGTTTGACCATTGGAGGGCAGTGGGGAGTATAGGAGGGTGACTGTGTAACTGTCATGGGTCAAGGTAACTGCCATTGGTCAGAGGTTACTATCAGGTGATAGTGGACAGAGCTACTGGGACTGGGAGTATAAGAGGTCAGGGAAGGTTCTGGAAGTTCCAGTCAGCCAGGGGAGCTCACAAGAGAGGAGGGTCTGCTGTGAGGAGAGGCAGCAGAAGAACCCTCAGAGAGGGAGACTGACAGTGGAGACTGTCACGGGGGGTGACCCAAAAGGACAGTGGCTGCGGACAGAGACAGACTGTGAGTCTCAGGTGGACGGCGTACTCTAAAGGGCGCAACGCTGTGGTGAAAGTGCCTAGGGCAGCCACAGCGGGAAAGAGCCATAGAGGATGCCACGAACGGTAATACAAGGAAGAGAAAGTACCCGGCTCTGTGTAAGAAGTGAAGTGTGGACTAATCCTGTGACGAAGTCCGGTGGTCGTCCAGAAAACGGCCAATAAAATCTGAACTGTTGGACACAACCCTTGTCTCTGTCTCGTGTCTGCCGACGCCAAGAGGTGGGTCACCCCTCAGTTCTGTGGGATCAGCATCACAGCACACCTTCCCCCGCCTATCAGCATCAACCAACACCTAATCGCGCCTCCTTCAGCCCGAACCTTACAGATTTACCTGCAGAGTTTTCCAAATCCACGCGGAAAAATCCGGAGCACCTCAAACTACGTGTGCACATAGCCTAAGGTAGACTTCTACAATGTGCAGCTTAGATCAAAACACTTTCCAAGCCTATGTGTTTCAGTGAACCTCTGTGTCCGTCTTAAGAAATATTGCCTGCATAGCTCTCCTCTTTTCAACAGCTGTTCTGCAGTACCGGTAGTGATCATTGCACAATGTATGGAGTTGTGCTGTTCCACTGCGTATACTGTCTACATCTGGCTGCCACGTGATGATAACAGCTAATTAGTGGGGTGTCGATTGTTAGACCCCCATCCAATTTGTCACTGATAACTTATGCTTTAGTTTGGTCATCAATATAACATTACTGGATGGCCCATGTAAGTATTAAACTGGTATTCCCTTTTAAAATGGCCACAGACTATAGTGGTACAGAATTTAATTAAAACAAATGTATTAATTACATTAAAATTAATATCCACTAATTTGTTTGATAAAGATCGGTTGCTAGAGCAAATCTTGTATCTATTATTATACTAACATTGTAGATAAGTAGATAGAGATAATGGGGAAAAATAGACAGCAGAGAGCTACCAAAGAGTTAAGTAATCCCTCCATCATCTATCTAACTTATGCTATTATCAATTTCCACTGTTGAGTTTATTCTGTACTAGGAAGGTACAATATGATCTATAGACAAACTAGTGGAACAAATCACTGGCTGTGGAAGGATGTCAACTCTCTCTTAAGTAGGCTGTCACGAACAAGTTTTGCATAAGCCACTGTTTTGCAGTGGACTTGGTCTTCACCCTTTAACAGGCATCTGGAGTTACACAGGGTCCCATGGGTTGAGTGCGCTGAGTGTCTGCTGGCCAGTGTAGAGTGCTGGCAGAGGATGATCAGAAACCTGGGTCAGTACCAAGGGATTAAAGTCAGGAGCAAAATGCATTAATAAACATGCTCTGTGTCTGGACAGCACCACAAGTACCAGAGCTGCTTTAGTGTCACCCAGCATCATTCGCAATCAAGGTGCGCCCCTGCATAGTACCAGATGCAGAAGTACTAGGAGCGAGATCGGATATGGACGTAACACAAATATACTCCTACCAACTGCCTGAACGCAGTCCCTAATGACATATGCACTGTGTAATTGTCCCTGTTCTGGGCTTTGCTTCCCTTATCCTGGTCCGCTTAACTTTGTTGTGTTCCACGTTGAGCTTTACAGATGGCCCGACATGATCCTAGGTGATCATCTGCTTGAGCCTATATAAGGCCTACCAAGTCACACACCTACGTCTTGGTATTAGGACTTTCAGTTTCTCTGTGCACAGCTACAGAGTCTGCTTCCAGTACCTCAGCTACCTGTCTGCAGCTTTCAGTACCTCAGCTACCTGTCTGCAGGTTCCAGTACCTCAGCTACCTGTCTGCAGCTTCGGTATCTCAGCTACCTGTCTGCGGCTTCCAGTACCTCAGCTACCTGTCTATCTGTGGCTTCCAGTACCTTAGCTACCTGTCTGCGGCTTCTAGTACCTCAGCTAACTATCTGCGGTTTCCAGTACCTCAGCTACCTGTATGTGGCTTTCAGTACCTCAACTACCTGTCTGTCTGCAGCTTCCAGTATCTCAGCTGTCTGCAGCTTCCAGTACCTCTACTATATTTTCTGTAGCTTCCAGTACGTCTGCTATCTGTGTCCTACGTGCATCACCCTTCTGCTTCACCGATGCCCATGGCCCGGGTGCCCACTCTGACCGTGGTTTTGGAGGATCCACCTCACCAGGTAAGCCTAAAGGTAATGAGGTATCGAAACCTGGTGGTGGATTTCAGCAGCTACGATGAGACGAATGCTGTGACTATCACACCAGACATTTAAAGATTTGAGGCCGTCCTCCAACAATGATGTCACTTCTACTACCTTCTCACTGGGTCAGACATGGAGTTGTGATCGGGAGATCGAGGAGCGTTCATTGGTGTATTGTAGGAAGTTGGACTGAGTGACATGGAAATAAGATGTGTACAAGTAAGAAGAAAGTGTGAAAACCTAAATGTGAATAAGGAAAACTGCTGCTCTCATTGAAGGAGAATATCCACACTATATGTCATGAATGTATGAAAAGGTGATCACAACTATCTTATCCTAAAGAGAGGTAGTGGACGAAAATAGTAGTGGATGACCCCTTTAAAGGGAATCTGTCACCCTTTTTTTGGCCTATTGGCTGCCGGCACTGACATCAGGTGCCAATGTAACCTGAAAAAGAAGAAAAACAAGTTAGATTATACTCACCGGGGGGGGGTTGGTGGGTGCGGTCCGGTCCAGCGCCTCCAATGCCATCCTCTTCTTTTCGTCCTGTCATGGCTCCTGCGCAGGCGCACTGCTCTGCCCTGCTGAGGGCAAAGCAGAATACTGCAGTGCGCAGGCGCCGGTTTTGTTTTTCTTATCTTTCAGGTTACATCGGAGGCTTATCTACAGCATTACAGAATGCTGTAGATAAGCCCCTGATGTCAGTGCCGGCAGCTAATAGGCCAAAAAAAGGGTGACAGATTCCCTTTAAGTTGAAATAGATTCCCAGATTCCCTTTAAGTTGAAATAGCTTCTGGACATTTGTTTGTTCATCTCTCTCAATTTTTCCGTGCACTTGAGTGCTTGGTTCGGCATAGCATCGATATGACTTCATGGGAAGAGAGGAGTAAGGCAATAACCAGATGCCACGTACTTCCCCTGGAAACACAAGGATTGGGTGCTGAAATTCCAACTGCACAATCATCCCACATTTTGGGAAATGTCCAGAAGGCCCACATGCACATGAGATAGTCGGCCGATTCTGCTAGACATTGGCAGGTTAGATTAACTTTCATCCAATTTTGTAAGGGGGGCTTTACTGCAGCTCTTGGGAATAGTGTAATCTATCAAAATGACCCTTGGACTGAAAAAAGTTTCAGCACCTCTGCCATAGACATAAAGTATTGTGAAAATAGATATAGACACAGTGTCACGACTCTTGTTTTCGGGTGTCCCGGCACGAGGGGCTCCTTCCCCATCCCTAATGTTAGGGAGCACCCTAGCTTGCCCTGTTCCCCAGATTACTTCTGATGTTGAAGATGCCGGGACCATGTACCTTGCCTTAGCTTCTGAGTCCGCCCTCATTCGAAAGAGGGGAGTAGTAGTATATCATAGTACACCAACCAGACTAACAAGGTAGTACAAACAAGGGGTAATGAAAAATACCAAACATACAAATATACTCACACATGTAACAGAGGAAGACACCGGGGGGGTGGAGGATGGGGTTATATCAAAGTAGGAGAAAGGTAATTATCACACACTCAAAACCTAGCAACTGTCACAGATAAATCCATCAAACACCTTGTCCAATGATAACCAACAACTCCCTCCAGCCATGCAGTCTAAGCTAACTCTGACAATGAATGCTAGCCAGGTCCCAGATTATATAGGACATGGGAGTGGCTAACAGTGCACAGCTGAGAGCCTTATTGCTCCAGGAGCTCTCAACAGAGCAGATTAACCCCTGTACTGCCAAAAGAAATGTACACTGTTTATTAAGAAGGTGAAGTCCTCATTAGAGCAGGAGTAGAAGAAATCAGATGCTGCGTCTTCTGGCTCCTCTCTGCCGCGCTAAACCCATGACACACAGCCTATTTGTTACAGCGTTAATCTAAAACATACACGGTGGTTCACGTTTCATGAACTATATAAATGCTCATATTATAAGAAGAATGGACTTTATTATAAAACAGATGATAATGAAGAACAGTTTATTTAGATATACAATTTTGTAATTTATTTTATTAATTCCTCTGATTGCCTTCATTTGCAGAGAACCTGTCATAAGTATGTGTTTTGCTTTTTTTACACAGTGTAAATGCCGCTATTCTCCTGAATCTGGAGTTCTTTTTCTTTTGTTCCTGTTCCTCTCCATTCCTGAGATCCCTATATGTACATATAGTCTTTGTAGCCAAGTGGGTGTGGTTCCTTAACTCTTCTCTGTGGGAGTCTACTTGAAGACAGTGCCCCCTTGGCTAACATGACTAGATTTATAAGAGGAGGTCATATCTCAGGAATGGAGAGGTGGGGAAAAATAAAAAAAAAGAACAACTACAGATTTCGGAGAACAGTGGTATTTACAACATGTAAAAGAAAATGACATATTTATGGCGAGTGACAACAAAACCTTTCTAATGGAACCTTTATTGTTTTCTTCCTAGAGATAAACGTGTGATGTACTTGTGGGTGCATGGCTCGTTATAGTGTATCAGCATTATACGTTCATCATATGGCCAAGAAAAAAAAAACAAACAAAAATGAACAGAGTAAAAATAATAAATAGCGTCCCAAAAAAACAAAACACTCATAAAAATGATGTCACTCTAAAAGCAAAGAAAAGCAAAAGGAATGGCAGCGTCATAAAGTCCAGTGAAACAGAACACATCACGCTGTACTAACATAAAAGATATCTAACGCATTGCACTTTATTAGTTTACTATGTTTACTATGCAAATAATATGAGTTCCTGTATGTACACTATGCACATGATCCCGTCCTGTGTGGTGTAGGGCTGTGGAGCGCTCATAATCTTCAGAAACATGTACGATGGCGCAGTCCTGTATGAGCGACTCTTCATTCTTTTCTTTCCACCTGTAGATAGAATTAGCAGATAGGTCCTTTAATTGAAAAAAGTCTACTTTTACCTGGCAAGTGGCCAAATAACAGCAACAGATAGGCGCGCCTGAGAGCGTCACTGCCGAGCGCAGGCGCAGAAACATTTATGCGCCTGAGAGCGTCACTGCCGAGCGCAGGCGCAGTAACATTTATGCGCCTGAGAGCGTCACTGCCGAGCGCAAGCGCAGTAACATTTATGCGCCTGAGAGCGTCACTGTCAAGCGCAGTAACGTGTTTCATTATTAGTGGGATTTGATAAGTGCTGGATTGTCAAATCGTCCTAATTATATCAGGTGAATATTTGACTATATTGCATTTTTTTGTAGGGACAGATAACACCCAGGTTCATTCCAAAAAGAATCCTGTCATGTACAAACTACATTTTTGGGGAATTTTTTTATGAGGTCTGAAAAAAGCTTTTAAAATTGCTCAGAAAATGTTTAATACAGCTATTACGACATGGATTTTTCAAGAGTAAATACAAAAGCTTCATCAGGTCTAAGAAGAGATCTTTTTGGTGTGTGCAGTTTGCATTGTGAAATCTAGTGACAGGTCCACTTTATCTCCAGTTTCCACTACCCCCTGTCAGACTCTCGACTGAGTGATAACAGTCGAAATCCTCACTTTAACCTATAAGGCCTCTTTCACACATCAGGTTTTCAGCTTCAGGCGCGATCCGGCGCTTTTGACTAAAACCGGATCCGTCGAAATGCAATGCCGGATCCGGTTTCCCCCCCATTGACTTGCATTAGAGCCGGATCGAGCCGGATGGCCATGCGTTTCATCCGATTTTCGCCGGATCCGGCAATGTGACGCGATCCGGCGTCTGGAAAAAACGGTGACTGTAACGTTTTTTGTATCCGTCGAAAAAGCCGGACACGCCGGATCCGGCGTGTCCGGCTTTTTCATACAATGAAAGCCTATGAGCGCCGCAATGCGCCGGATCCGGTTTCTTTGGTCTGAGCATGCTCAGTAGCTCTGCCCACAGGACATATATAAAAGCAAGACAATGGGACCCTCAGCCACACCCAACATGCCACCCAAGCCAAGAACCAGGAGCAGGAGAAGGCAGCAGACATCTGCAGCAGCAGCACCATCAGCACCACCCCAAATGGAGCAGCATGCTGAACAACGGGAGGGGAGTCCAGCAGCAGATGAGAGACGGTAATTATCAAATCCCCCATTCCTCCAAACTAGGGCTATGGAATATCAAGATATTCATTGGCCCTTTGTTTCTCTTATTCAACAGCCGCCCAATAGATGCAGCAGCAGCAGCAGCAGCAATGGCAGCAGCAGAAACACCACCCACAGCCATGGAGTCTGGCCATGAGGAAGACAGCACATCTGGGAGCCCTCCCTCGTATCGTCAGCGTTTGACGGTAAGTTTTTATTTCCAAAATCCATCTTCTCTGTAATATATGTGTATTCATTGCCTTTTATTTCAAAACAGGAATCACAAGATGAAGAGGAGCTCCCAGAAGAAGAAGGAAGGGGTGGACAGACACTTGGAGTGGGCTCACAATTGGTAAGTTTTTTGCATCAAACGCAGAAACACAACATCACACTACACACAACACATAGAAAACAATGTTCTGCAGACCACACACAGCAAACAAATGCCTACATCAAAAGACATAACATTTTTTGTTTTCTTCTCTAGTCTTCCCAATCTGGTGCTCGGCCAAGAGGTCCTCGCAGTGCCTCCCAGGGTCGTCGGCGACAGCAACGCGGCGGTCACCAGCGTGTAAGTATAAATATTTTTGCTTTGTTTTTTTTGCACTTTTTATTTCATTTCTTTTGTGGAGGCTAATTATGTTATTTTTGTCTTTTTCTTTAACAGCCTTCACAGCGTGCTCCCGACTCTGACGGTGAGGATGGAGGGATTGATGTGGACCGCCTCATCGATCTCGTCAGAGAAAGGGAGCCGCTCTGGAATATGGCTGACCGACGCCACGCTGACCTGATAGTTACCCGACGACTCTGGGAGGAAATCTGTTCGCTCCTTGTGGACCGCTGGGAGGACCTCGATGTTCGGGCCCAGATTAAAGAGCGTAATTATATACAGTACCGGTTGCTTGATGTAAACCAGTGTTTCCCGAACTCCAGTCCTCGTGGTCCCCACGGATCATGTGTTCAGGATTTCTATTTACTTTGGAAATCCTGAAAACATGACCCCTGGGGACCATGAGGACTGGAGTTTGGGAAACACTGATGTTGTATACTAACCACTTTGTCCTTTCTCGTTTCAGGGGAGAGAATTGTAAAGCGGTGGCGGTCTGTGAGGGATCGTTTCAAGAAGGAGTTCAATAAAGAGATGCGGGCCCCGAGTGGATCTGGAGGACGCAGGAGCAAGTACAAGTACGCACGAGCCCTGTCGTTCCTCCGGGAGACAATGGTCACCAGAAGGTAAATATTACACACCACATGTGACAAAAAAATGTTTAGATGTAACTTTTTTTTTCAGCCAGGGCCATACCATGTCACTATTTTAATTGTTTTTTTTTCTCTTTATTCCACAGCACGGTGAGCAGCACTCGGGAGCCTGCACGATTGGACCCTTCTGAGGCGATCCCTGAGGAGACCGGCACCGAGGGACACTTCGACCGCCCCGGTACATCTGCACCTTCCCAGCCTTCCCACACATTCGACCCATCTGTCCCATCCACCAGCACAGGAGCATCGTGGCCGCCTACATTACATGAAGCTGCTGGTGAGGAGATCGCTTTCCCTTTACCCCACCCTTCTGCCCCTGCCACCTCTAGTACACCTGCGGGTACTGGGCGGCAGCGGCAGAGGGGTCAGGAAAAGACTTATGCGCCAGAGTTCTTGCATCTGAATGCATCTTTCCAGAACTGTCTAAAAGTCTTGTCAGAGCAAATCTCCGCAGGCTATCAGCAGATCAACTCCAGCATTCTGGAGGTGAAGACACTTCTGCAAACCATGCATTCAGAAGCAAGATCTTCGCCAAACCACACCTTTTTCAGGTCTGTTGTGGAGCGCATGGAAACGCTCTCTCCTGCCCAGCAGATGCATGTAATGCATTCATGCCACGCTGCTCTCCAGCAAGTTACCTCCCAACCTCCTCCTCCCACCACAGTAGTTCCTCCACCTGCACCCCCTCCAGCCACTTTCCATCCTCCCCCTCCTATTACATCTACACCCCCTCCAGCCACTTTCCATCCTCCCCCTCCTATTACATCTACACCCCCTCCAGCCACTTTCCATCCTCCCCCTCCTATTACATACCATCCACCTCCCCAGCACCATCCACCTCCCCAGCACCATCCACCTCCCCAGCACCATCAACCTCCCCAGCACCAGCAACCTCCCCAGCACCAGCAACCTCCCCAGCACCAGCAACCTCCCCAGTACCAGCAACCTCCCCAGTACCAGCAACCTCCCCAGTACCTGCAAACTCCCCAGTACCAGCAACCTCCCCAGTACCAGACATCTCCCCACTTCCAGCAACCTGCCCCGTACCAGACATCTCCCCACTTCCAGCAACCTGCCCCGTACCAAACATCTCCCCACTTCCAGCAACCTGCCCCGTACCAGACATCTCCCCACTTCGAGCAACCTGCCCCGTACCAGACATCTCCCCACTTCCAGCAACCTGCCCCGTACCAAACTCCTTCCCCATACAACTTGCCATCAACATCATCTGCTCCTACAGTCCCTGCCCAACCCTCCACTCCACCACCCACCACCTCTTCTGCTTCCCACATGTCCACCCATTCTGTAGTTTTTTCCACACCTTCACCTCTAACTGTTCCTTCCCCACCACGATCCCAGTCCTCTCTCCACACTCCCAGTGTCGAAGTGTCCCGCAGCCCCTCCAGCAGTATTTCCACCACACACTACACAGATTTATAATGTGTGTATTTAAATAAAAATGACCAGTTTTATGGTTTCAAAGCTTTATAAAACAAGTTTATTAAAATTTTAAAAAAGTTTACTAAAAAAAACATTTTTCAATAAAAGTTAAATTATTTTACACTGGTTGTCTGTCATTTCTTTCTGCGGCGAAAAAGGTTAAATACAGGGTATTTAAAAGGTGAAATGTATTCAAAACTAGGTATATAACTGTGGGTACATTTTAGCTTTTTGCCACAGTTGTGTTCCTGGTTGTGTTTGAAGCAAAGTATTTCACCTAAAAAGTTGTGTTTATTGTTGGTGATTTCCTAACAATGTACACAACTTTTGTTAAAAGGTGAAATACTTTGCATAAAACACAACCAGGTACACACCTGTGGCCTAAAGCTAAAAATAGAGACCATGACAAGATAGCCAACTTTGGTTGGCAAAGGTATATACTGTTGGTACAGAAGGTACACAAGTTTGGTTGGGCACAAATCTTTCACACTCTGTCATCCTGCCAGTGTACTCTGCCTTGAGGTGACATAAAGTATAGTGCAAAATTGTCCCTCATTACTGAAACCGTCACAGAACTTCTAGTGGTAATGTCATGGTAATCTTGCAAGGTGGTTTCTTCAGAGGTGTCCTCAATGGAAATGGGTTCCTTGTAGATAACAAAATTGTGGAGTACCACGCACGCTTTGATCACCTCGTCCACAGTTTCTGTCTTGAGGTTGATCGCAGTCAATAGGACCCGCCATTTGGCTGTCAGAATACCAAAGGTACATTCAACCATTCTTCTTGCTCTTGTGAGGCGGTAATTAAAAATGCGTTTTGGTCTTGTCAATCCTCTGCTAGAGTACGGTTTCAAAAGGTGTTCTGACAGCTGGAAGGCTTCATCCCCTACACAGACAAATGGCATAGGTGGACCAGATGTTTGCGGCAGCGGTCTAGGTGGTGGGAACTGGAAGGTGTTTCCATACAGTTTACGCCCCATGGCAGACAGTTTGAAAACTTGAGAGTCATTGGAGCGGCCATAGGCCCCAATATCAACCGCAATAAATTTGTATTCCGCGTCAGCGATGGCCATGAGGACTATTGAAAAATATTTCTTGTAATTGAAATATTCCGATCCCGATCCAGCTGGCTTTACAATGCGGATATGTTTCCCGTCCACAGCGCCCAAGCAGTTGGGAAACTGACATATCTGTTGAAACTTGTCAGCAATTTCAATCCACCTCTCTGTTGTGGGCTCTGGTAAAAACTCTTCAGCTAAGGAGTCCCACAGTGCACGGCATGTGTACTTCACTATTCCAGATATGGTGGAAATCCCGAGTCTGTACTGGAAATGCAGTGACGAAAGGGATTCTCCAGTTGCAAGAAATCTGTGGGGAATTAAAAAACAATAAATTAGTTTTAAATCACAGCATTACATACCAAAACTGACCTATAACACTTGGAGATACAAACTACCACCAACAAGATTGCAGTGAAAGTGTGCTCTGATGCGAGCATATCCAATAAATGTGGCTTACCTTAAAGTCACCATCAGACGCTCTGCGGGTGAAACAGAGAAGCGGCAATAGGTGTCCGCTTTTCTTATGAGGTGTGCAATGCGCTCCACCAAGTAATCAAAATTCTCCATATTCATCCTAACATATCCAAAAAATTTATCCGGGTTTCATCGAAGGTCCATGCAGAGTGTAGAATAGACCCCACGCGTCATTCTCTTGGCTGTGATGGGGTGGATCCACGTCGTCTACGATGCCTGATGCGCTGCTGTCTCGCTCTCTCCTTCTCCAGAACAATCACCCTCAAACGATTCGCCTCCGCTATAAAATCCGCCAAATTCTTCAAAATATTTCCAATGACAACATCCATCTTCGCCAGTAACTTGCTCTTCTCTCCAACTTGCACTTTCTCCTCTACAACCTGTCAAAGAAGGGCTGTAGGAACATGCTATATATAGTTTTCCAGTAGCCAATCCCATTCGGAAGGCCACAAGGGTCAATTTTAAAAACCGGATCCGGCGTAATCCGTCGAAAAACGGATAGAAAAACGGATGAACCGGATGAGACGGATCCGGTTTTGTCTGTCAAGAAAAAGACGGATCCGGCAGAAAACCGGATCCGTCACATCCGGTTTTACTAAACATTTGCCGGATCCGGCGTTCCGGCACGACGCCGGATCGCGCCTGACGCCGAAAACCTGAAGTGTGAAAGTAGCCTAATTAATTCTGCTCCATCCTCGATATTCTCTCTGTGGAGTGTCTCTTGTGGCCGATCTGTCGTTCAACCAAAACCGGGGTTTCGCAGAGGAGTCATCAGTTTAAAACCAAAGGAATCTGAAACAAAGGCTACATTAGGCAGCAAATGTGAACAAAGCCTTATTCACGGATGCCCACCATAAATGGAGTCTCTGTCATGCCATAACAACCTCCTGTCTACCATTGTCCTCACAAGTCTCCTCTTGTGCTTCCTCTTTCTTCTGGATTCTTTTTAAAGGGAACCTGTCACCCCCCCAAAACGGTTTTAAGTAAAAGAGCCACCTTGTGCAGCACTAATGCTGCATTCTGTCAAGGTGTCCCTTCCACCTCAGAAATAATCGTTTTTAAAATTTGACAGACATACCTCTGACACAGGCGCCTCACATCCATCACTCATTTCTTCCTGCATTGCTTGCTCCGCCTCCTCATCGTTCTTTTGAAATCATGGCGCCTGCGCTGTACTATATATTCTTGGGCATGCGCAGTTAGCGCTGCCCGTGCTGTCTCATCACATCCTGGCCTTCCTATCGCGCCTGCGTGGACGCGCGGCCAGAGATCCCGCCCCGCAGTCGCTTATGATTTATTCACACTGTGGGGCTGGGAATCTTGGGCATTGGGATTTGAGGGACAGCCGCAGAGAACTACTGCGCATGCCCAAGAATATATAGTACAGCGCAGGCACCAGGATTTCAAAAGAACGATGAGGAGGCGGAGCAAACAATGCAGGAAGAAATGAGTGATGGATGTGAGGCGCCTGTGTCAGAGGGGGAAAGACCTGCCCTCCGGTCAAATATCAGGTATGTCTGTCAAATTTTAAAAACGATTATTTATGCGGTGGATGGCACGATAAATAAAAGAGCCACCTTGACAGAATGCAGCATTAGTGCTGCACAAGGTGGCTCTTTTACTTAAAAACGCCTGGGGGGGTGACAGGTTCCCTTTAAGCCTTCAAATGTCTAATGAAAACATATCCTGTCCAACAAGCCTGCGACCTGTCCCGAGAGTCCCCTGAATGATATTCCATCAGCACCTCTAGAGCTGCTACTCCCTTCTCCGATCTCTTGTAACTTTTTTTCCCCTTACAGATTGTGACTTTGTAGGAACTGACTCCAATCTAATAAATGAGTGGCAATAATGAATCATCACTTGTAACGAGTAACACTGACGAGATTTGTCTGAAATGTTCTTTCATTCCCAACTTTCCTATAAAATTAACTCTTTTTAGAAAAAAAGAAAACTGACTTTCTTGTGCCTCTTATAAGTCACTACCCCGTATATCAAGGTCTGGCCCATTTTTTATGCCAAGAGCCATTTGGATATTTACATCATCCCTCGGGGGCCGTACAAATTGCGCACTAACTCCGCCCACAAGGTACGTTCTGATGCTGGCAAAGGTGTCGGGACGTAATCTTTCACTGCATGCGCCTCAGCGTTCAGCAGTGAACACTGCGCCCGTGTGCTCACTGAGAAAAAAAGAAATTAGTGGGCTAATGGCTGTCAGAATACAGCTACCGCACCAAGCAGTCTGGTCCCCAGGAATCTTCCCGGGGTCAAATAAAAGGGAGAAGATACAGATTAGATATTAGAAAAAACTTTTTGACAGGTCGATCATTGAGTGGAGCAGGCTGCCACGAGAGGTGGTGAGGTCTCCTTCAATGGAAGTCTTCATCCAGAGGCTGGACAGACATTTGTCTTAGATGGTTTAGTGAATCCTGCATTGAGCGGGGGGGTTGAACATGATGACCCCGGAGGTCCCTTCTACCATTCTATGAATCATTAAGGGGCCTGCGAATCTAAGGTTCTCCACCTACGCTCTAGAACGAAGAGATGTAAACTGCCTGATTTGAGACAAAGACAAAAGATCCTACACGTTTACTTCTTGCTAGAGGACAGAGGACAAAGATACAGATTGGCCCTTTCCCTACTCACCTTATGAGCTTGGTACATTATATATCACATAGCTTTCTTCTCCTGTGCAAAAAGACAAAAAAAATAACACACAAGATGTCATTGGCACTTTTAAGAAAAAGTTGGACCAATTACGGTAGATCAGAAAGGAGATTTTTATCATATTGATAACAATCAGTGCACTCTAAGCATGGCCGATCAATTCAGTGCACTCTAAGCATGGCCGATCAATTCAGTGCACTCTAAGCATGGCCGATCAATTCAGTGCACTCTAAGCATGGCCGATCAATTCAGTGCACCCTAAGCATGGCCGATCAATTCAGTGCACTCTAAGCATGGCCGATCAATTCAGTGCACTCTAAGCATGGCCGATCAGTTCAGCGCACCCGAAGCATGGCCGATCAATTCAGCGCACCTAAGCATGGCCGATCAGTTCAGCGCACCCTAAGCATGGCTGATCAACTCAGCGCACTCTAAGCATGGCCGATCAGTTCAGCGCACCCAAAGCATGGCTGATCAGATCAGCGCACCCTAAGCATGGCCGATCAGTTCAGCGCACCCTAAGCATGGCCGATCAGTTCAGCGCACCCTAAGCATGGCCGATCAGTTCAGCGCACCCTAAGCATGGCCGATCAGTTCAGCGCACCCTAAGCATGGCCGATCAAGTCAGCGCACCCTACTAAGCATGGCCGATCAAGTCAGCGCACCCTAAGCATGGCTCATCAGTTCAGCGCACCCTAAGCATGGCCGATCAGTTCAGCGCACCCTAAGCATGGCCGATCAGTTCAGCGCACCCTAAGCATGGCCGATCAGTTCAGCGCACCCTAAGCATGGCCGATCAGTTCAGCGCACCCTAAGCATGGCCGATCAGTTCAGCGCACCCTAAGCATGGCCGATCAGTTCAGCGCACCTTAAGCATGGCCGATCAGTTCAGTGCACCCTAAGCATGGCTGATCAGTTCAGCGCACCCTAAGCATGGCCGATCAGTTCAGCGCACCCTAAGAATGGCCGATCAATTCAGTGCACCCTAAGCATGGCTGATTGTCAGGAACACCGCACTGCACTTGCTCACTGAGCCAGGGCGCGTGTCCTGAGTACAAAGACTGTGCACAAAGATACCTGCGGAGCGAGCAGCAGTGGTGACAATGCATGCTCCAGGACCTGAATCACGTGACTGCTGGGGGCGTGGCCTAAGCTCCACAGAGCTAGGAGCTGCAGGGAAACTCCTAGAAGGGTAACTACAGGACAATGCTACCAAGGAGCATAGACAGAGACAGACACCAGATCAAGCCGGGTCAAAGCACGAGATAGCAGGACAGTACCAAAGGGCTTAGACAGAAAGAATAGTCAGGACGTAGCAATAGATCAGAAAACCAGAACAGGTATTAGACGGTACAATAGGGGTAAACTGTAACGGAGTAACGATAGCCAAGCCAGGAGGTCAGAACCAGAAAAGACAATGGTACCAAAAACGAGAGACGGAGTACAGAGTGAAGGAACAAGCCGGGTCATACACGGGAAGCAAACAAACAATGCAGAGTAAACACACACCAGGGGTCAGACACACCAGAATAGCAGTATAACTGACAGAGAATGCCAGTATGGAGTGAGTATAAATACCCCTCCCAGATCCAAAGAGAGGCCGGCAATGTTAACCCTGTCAGAACAGGACATTAGCTATGTCCTAACCATGACACTGATCATTTCAGTGCACCCTAAGCTTAGCCGATCAATTCAGTGCACCCTAAGCATGGCTGATCAGTTCAGTGCACCCTAAGCATGGCTGATCAGTTCAGCGCACCCTAAGCATGGCCGATCAGTTCAGCGCACCCTAAGCATGGCCGATCAATTCAGTGCACCCTAAGCATGGCTGATCAGTTCAGCGCACCCTAAGCATGGCCGATCAGTTCAGTGCACCCTAAGCATGGCCGATCAGTTCAGCGCACCCTAAACAAGGCTGATCAGTTCAGCGCACTTTAAGCATGGCCGATCAGTTAATTGCACCCTAAGCATGGCCAATCAGTTCAGCACACCCTAAGCATGGTCGATAAGTTCAGCGCACCCCAAGCATGGCTGATCAGTTCAGGCCACCCTAAGCATGGCTGATCAGTTCAGTGCACCCTAGGCATGGTCGATCAGGTCAGCGCACCCTAAGCATGGCCGATCAGTTCAGGCCACCCGAAGCATGGCTGATCAGTTCAGTGCACCCTAGACGTGGTCAATCAGTTCAGGCCACCCTAAGCATGGCCGATCAGTTCAGAGCACCCTAAGCATGGCCGATCAGTTCTGCGAACCCTAAGCATGGCCAATCAGTTCAGCGCACCCTAAGCATGGCCTATAAATTCAGTGCACCCTAAGCATGGCTGATCAATTCAGTGCACCCTAAGCATGGCTGATCAGTTCAGCGCACCCTAAGCATGGCCGATCAGTTCAGCGCACCCTAAGCATGGCCGACCAGTTCAGCACACCCTAGGCATGGTCGATCAGTTCAGCGCACCCTAAGCATGGCCGATCAGTTCAGGCCACCCTAAGCATGACTGATCAGTTCAGTGCACCCTAGGCATGGCCGATCAGTTCAGTGCACCCTAAGCATGGCCAATCAGTTCAGGCCACCCTAAGCATGGCCCATCAGTTCAGCACACCCTAGGCATGGTCGATCAGTTCAGCGCACCCTAAGCATGGCCAATCAGTTCAGTGCACCCTAGGCATGGCCGATCAGTTCAGTGCACCCTAGGCATGGCCGATCAGTTCAGTGCACCCTAGGCATGGCCGATCAGTTCAGTGCACCCTAAGCATGGCCCATCAGTTCAGTGCACCCTAAGTATGGCCTATCAGTTCAGTGCACCCTAAGCATGGCCGATCAATTCAGTGCACTTTCCCCTCTATTGTTTTCCTACTATCCCTGCCCTCCTCTTTCTTGATTGACAGCTTTGACTGCTCTACCCAACTACGCCAATCTTGCACCGAGCGACTGTGCTTGGTTTGAACAGTCATTTTGTGCTGACAGTCTCTCTATAAGATACTGCAAAGAATATTGTAGTCACCTGTCTCGTAATAGTCATACGCCTTCACGGAGCACGGCTTCAGATCCTTCACTACTATTAGTTGTTCAGATGAGAACACGAACTCCTCTGTTGTTTTGCTCAACTGAAAAAAAAAAAAACACAAAAGTAAAAAATCTTTATCTTTAAATAGTTAAGAAATGAGGTCAAAATATAAAAAAAATAAAAGGTAACTTCTTACCTCCTCAATATAGAGAATTACTAGTTTGTCTTTTGTTTCCGTTTTTTTCACCAACTTGTTTTTCTCCAACTGATGATGAAAGGATGCACATGAGGATGGAGACAGAGTGAATCAGAAGAACTACACTACATTTCTAATTGGAGTTTTTTTGCTAATAATATTATTACACCTACTACATATTGGGATAGGATCTTGGAGATGGGAATACTTTTTTCATCGTACTAACCTGAGAGTCATATTGTACTGTACAACAAATATCATAAAAATAAAACCCAAAAAACAATGCTGGAGATTGCTTTTCTTGGCCGATTCACTGCATTTGGATTTTTTTTGCCATTTTTCAGTACATTATATGGTAAATTGAATGGTGCCATTCAAAACTATAACTGGTCCTGCAAAACACGAGCCCTCGTACAGCTAAATGGATGGAAAAATAAAATAGTTATGGCTCTTCTTGGAAGAAGAGGAGGGAAAAGCTAAGGAGCGAAAACAACAAAAATTTTGGAAGAGATTAATATCTAGTCCCTTCCTAACATTTGCAGCAGATGTGTGGGAGTTCGGGACTTGAAGGACCCCTATCAATCAATCAAAAAATTGCCTGCAGGGCGTAGAAGCAGTGAGCTCTTGTACGAGTGAATTTCTTAGTTCTGGAAAATAAGCTCCTGAATTAAAAAAACAAACATATCACGCATGTGTGTATGTGTCCCATAATTTCCATGATAATTATTATTATACTTGGTCAATAATTGCTGTTATTATGTTCTGGCAGCAGCTACGTCAAATCTGCTTTCAACTCATAACATTGTGTTATTTGCGGCCCAGTAAGTGACACATCGCTGGAATCAGGGAGCAAAATAGTGTTTCTCCTTGTAAATGCATACAACACAGACACTCTGATGCAAAATCTCTCTTTCACAGCAAGGTCCTTTTGTTTAAAAAAAAAAAAAGAATATCCCCCCTTCTCTGTGAAAATAAAACTCAGCATCTGGTCTTCATTAAAATGAAACGTTGCTTAGGAGTCAAGTGACTGCGTAATGTCAGGAACAGGTCATTAATGTGCCACAATGTTCCTCTGTCTGCCCCCTGTACTAATAGTAGACCTCATGGTCACGGATGATGACTACACAAGTGTATTACCACCAGTGCTCCAGGAATCTAGGGGGTGGTGCGCTTTGGAAAATCATTTTTGTTAGAAGTTACTCCTGGGATCAGCTTCATTTTAAAAGGAAATCTGTCTGCAATTGCAGCCATCACCGACATTCTGGACCTTGTAAGGAAAAAGAAACCTTATAGCTAATCCACATTCTGGTAAATGGATTGATGGTTGCAAGAGGTTTCAGAATAATAATATGCGCACATAGAATTTTTTTTTCAAGGAGTTTTTGGAGCAGAAACTGATTGTAAACTGAGCGTAAACTCTCTAAATTCTCCTCCAAATCTCAAAACTCCTGAAAAACTTTGAGGTTTTGCGCCAAGTTTCTGCTCTGAAACTCAGAAAAAAGTCTATTTGTGCACATAGCTTAAGAATATTTTCTCTATTAACACCAGTAGGGTATTTTGGAATTGAATTTCTATACCAAACAACACCTATATGGACAGGCCTGGACTGGCCCACAGGAGAACAGGAGAATCCTCCGGTGGGCCACCACCCTCTTATGTGAGCAGTACTTGGCACAATATACCTGAATCACTACGTACAGACAAGGCGCCAGCTTATTCATTTAACAATCTACTCAGTTCATTGTTGAATACATTTGTGACTGAGGATAAAGTCACATCTGCATGTAGCTGTAAAGTGGGGTCCTGGAGTTGAGTTGGTTACTGGTGGGCCCTTGGCACCCCAGTCCGACACTATAGTCGAGGTTTATGCAGCATTAGGAAAATCTACGGCTGCTTTCACACAACCATAGCTGTTCATAGGTTTTATGCAATTGTAAGAAGGACCGGACCGGGGGTACCTGCCTTGCGCCGGGTCCGGAACTGTCGGGGCTGTCTCCTCTGTTCTCCCGGGTAAAGCTTAGAGACCCGGACCGACCTTTGCACTGTAGAGCAGGGGGCGTGGCTAAGAGCCGGAAGCCACAGCATGCCCGTAAGCAGAAAGACTTGGCGGGAACAAGCAGCACGCAGCAGGGAGAGGTGAGTGCTCTGTATCTGGAGCACCTGAATAGCGCAAGTCCGCTCTCGTGCTTCCCTGCGACAAATCACAGAGACTGTGACCCATATCGTGCCTTGTGCGCGCTGGCTCCTGCAACGCGAGGTACCAGACACTTCGGGCCTGTGAGTAACCGGGTGTCCCACTGTGAACTGTGCTCTTATTCCCCGGTGTACATCTGTCGAGCCACGTTAGGCCATGTGCACACGCTGCGGTTTTGCTGTGGTTTTGGCCCTGCAGAACTGCAGCATTTCCGCAGACATGGTACTTTACCATGTTAGCCTATGGGTTTTCAAAACCGCACGCTGCGGTTTTTTACCTGCGGAAAAGCTGCGTTTTTTTTTCCGCAGCATGTCAATTGTTTCTGCGGATTCTGCTGCGGTTTCACACCTTTAACATAGTAGAGGTGTGAAACCGCAGGGCAAAACCACAGGCCAAACCGCAGCAAAACCGCAGGTCACTTTACCTGCGGTTTTACCTGCGGTTCCGCAGGAAAAAACCCGCAGGTGAATCTGCAGTGTGTGCACATACCCTCAGGCTCCGATAGTGTTGTGGACTGCACTGCACCCCACTCAGCAAACTCTGGACCAAGGAACCCGCTGAAGACATCGAGTATAAATGCTGCTGTCGGAATTCGGCTCAACTATGCCATCAGGACGACACCAGATCTACCACGCGCTAATCGTGTTGGAGCCACTGTTCACACTGTGGACTCTTCCGTCAGGAAGCCGTCGGACTGATAAGTTAACCCTTGAGAACTGTTGCTGTTTTTATTATACTCTTTACCTCATCTGTATACCAACTGTTATACCCCTGTTTATCATGTCTCCTCCCTACGTGGAGTAAACCCCTGTTCAAGTAAAAATTATGTTAACTCTTGCTATGCCTCCTGTCCATTACTGCATCCCGCAACCTGCAGAGACAGACTGCCGTGTTACTCATGCAAGGATCTCATCATAACCCTCGGACTGGCCATCGGCTCTCCTGACCTGAGCGTGAAAGCTCCATAGAAATACGCTCAGGTCAGGAGAGCCAACGGCCAGTCCAAGGATTTAGATACGATCCTCGCACCAGTAATAGGGCTGTCTGACTGCGTCCTTAGTGTAAGGTCAGCCAAGCCTCACAAATTTGTCGAGATAACCCAATCATCTAATGTGAAATGAAAAAAGAAGAAATATGCAGCACTCACCAATATAGCTGAAAAACTGCATCTTTATTTCACATGAATTCCACCAATAGATATGTGGACATGCAGGACGTTAGAGGAATGCTAGCGGAGGGAGGTGCCGGACAATGGCCGTTTCGCGATTACTCGCTTCTACGGATCGAGTAATCGCGAAACGGCCGTTGTCCGGCACCTATTCCTCTAACGTCCTGCATGTCCACATAGCTATTGATGGAATTCATGTGAAATAAAGACGCACAGTTTTTCAGCTATATCGGTGAGTGCTGCATATTTCTTCTTTTTTCATTTCACATTGAAATATTCATGTTTTTTCATGCAAGCACCGCCGTTTTTTGACTGAAATATATACCGCAATACTTCAGATAAATAGCTCCGTCTG
This sequence comes from Dendrobates tinctorius, assembly GCF_039654945.1. Lineage (NCBI taxonomy): Eukaryota > Metazoa > Chordata > Amphibia > Anura > Dendrobatidae > Dendrobates > Dendrobates tinctorius. The sequence continues at coordinate 17,179,310 of NW_027361814.1, read as the reverse complement.
TTAACGTGGTGATTTGTGTGCCCTAGTTTGCCGTTCATCTGTTTGCTCTTTGCTGGGATCACCCAATCATCTAAAGTTTATTTGATGTTCATCTAACGTACATTTAGCAGGGAAGACAAGGATCGGGTATGGATCAGCTTTTTGCTGTTTTTGAGCATTTCTGGTGTGTTAATCTTCTTATGGCAAAAAAAAAAAAAAATCATGGCTGTTGTAAGAAAGGAAGGGAAAAAATTGAAAATTGACCCGGTCACCAAGTCTACAGGCCAAATTTGTGCTAACAGTCGCTCTCACTAGACCTGTTAACCAGGCGCTCATATGCTTATCCTGCACTTCATCCGGCACAATTTCCACAAGTTCCCAGTAAATCAAATATTTCATATAATACAGTGTCATACAACAGCTGACGGTTTAGCTGCTTTATATGTTATGTCCCCTCGGGTGCTGGGAACTTTGGCTTGTGATGCGAGAAAAGCTCATTACACTAAACCCCAAGATGACACTCTTGCTGCTCGAAGGCACGGTGAGAGGGTTGAGAATTTGGGGATGTGTTTAGTATAGAGCAGGGATTCACTACTCACTAATTATTTCCATCCCCTGATCTACTGAATTTTTCATCTACAGGGTTAAATAAGCTTCCAATTCACTGAATTTTTCATTTATAGGGTTAAATAAGCCTCCAATTTTCTCCACACATTGCTGAAGATCCACTACAGTGCCTTGATTGTTAGAGGTCCCAGCTATATAGTTTGATGAACCATTCCTGGATCCCTGGATTATCCAATGGAAGGAACCCAATGTTTCATCAGAATAACCCCAATTTACGGCATATGAACATCACGAGTGTCCTGAAAGCCATCCTCCTCTATTAGCCAGAAATTAGAGATACCAGACCGAGTGGCTTCCACCTATTTAAATAGAGGCCTTGTAATACCGTATTTCTCCACTAGTGACCGCCTGCAGACTCATGGCACTCAGCTGATGATTGGGAGGTCTTCTGTAAAAGATCCTTATTTGTTGGCCAAAATGGTGGTCTCTCACGCTGGAGGACTTGTCCCAAATTATAGACAACTTATTGAATTTATTGTACAGTACGCTATTGACCGCACTCCGGAATCCTTATGTGCGGAAGCTGCACAGCGCTTTCCTTCACAAACGCAGATGACTGTGCTTCAGCCTTTAGCTTTTTCCAACAGAAGTCGTCACTATTTCAGTTACATTCATATTTATGAGCTACATTGGGGGGGAAATAAGTAATAGATCCAATGCTGATTGTGTAAGTATGCCCACTAACAAAGACATGAACAGTCTAAAATTTTAAGGGTAGGTTAATTTTAATATTGAGAGATAAAATATCAAAAGAAAATCCAGAAATTCACACTGTATAAATTATATACATTTATTTGCATCTTGCAGTGAGAAATAAGTATTTGATCCCTTTGGCAACAAGACTTAATACTTCGTGGCAAAACCCTTGTTGGCAAGCACAGCAGTCAGACGTTTTTTGTAGTTGATGAGGTTTGCGCACATGTCAGGAGGAATTTTGGTCCACTCCTCTTTGCAGATCATCTCTAAATCATTAAGATTTTGAGGCTGTCGCTTGGCAACTCGGAGCTTCAACTCCCTCCATAAGTTTTCTATGGGATTAAGGTCTGGAGACTGGCTAGGCCACTCCATGACCATAATGTGCTTCTTATTGAGCCTTGGCTGTATGTTTTGGGTCATTGTCTTGCTGGAAAACCCAGCCACGACCCATTTTCAATGTCCTGGCGAAGGGAAGGAGGTTGTCACTCAGTATTTTACGGTACATGACTCCATCCACTCTTCCATTAATGCTTTGAAGTAGTCCTGTGCTCTTAGCAGAGAAACACCACCAAAACATAATGTTTCCACCTCCATGCTTGACAGTGGGGATGGTTTCCTTTGGGTCATAGGCAGCATTTCTCTTTCTCCCAACACGGCGAGTTGAGTTAATGCCAAAGACCTCAATTTTTTTCTCATCTGACCACAGAACCTTCTCCCAGTCACTCATAGAGTCATACATATGTTCTTTGGCAAACTTCAGACTGGCCTGCACATGTGCCTTCTTGAGCAGGGGGGGACCTTGTGGGCACTGCAGGATTTTAAACCTTTATGGTGTAATGTGTTAGCAATGGTTTTCTGCCTTGAGATCATTAACAGGTTCCCCCTGGGATGGCTTGTACATTATTTTGATCAAAATTATGTTTACTAAATACCCTTATTATTACCTTTATGCATTACTTGCAGTTTATTTTTTAATTTTTTATTTTAGGATATTTGTTTTTTTGTTTTTGGTTTTCTCTGTGTAAAGGTCATGTGTTTATATGCACTTACATTGTGCATACACATTAACTTACTTTCTCAGTTCAGACTCCAGCTTTTTTATTCAGGCTCCCCTGTGTAGTTTTAGGCTGATCTCTCACCTTCCTCATGATCAAGGATACCCCACAAGATGAAATTTTGCATGGTGCCCCAGATCGATGTCGATTAACAGTCATTTTGTATTTCTTCCATTTTCTTAGTATTGCACCTTCTCACCCTGCGTCTAACCTAACGTATGGTTTTGTAGCCCATTCCAGCTTTGTGCAGGTCTATGATCTTGTCCCTGACATCCTTAGAAAGCTTTTTGATCTTGCCCATGTTGTAGAGGTTAGAGTCTGACTGATTAGTTGAGTCTGCGGACAGGAGTCTTTTATAAAGGTGACTATGTAAGACAGCTGTCTTTAGTGGAGGTAATGAGTTGATTAGGAGCATCTAACTGGTCTGTAGGGGCCAGAACTCTTAATGGTTGGTAGGGGATCAAATACTTATTTCTCACTGCAAAATGCAAATAAATTTATATAATTTATACAATGTGATTTTCTGGATTTTATTTTTGATATTCTGTCTCTCAAGATTAAAATTAACCTACCCTTAAAATTATAGACTGTTCATGTTTTTGTCAGTGGGAAAACTTGCAAAATCAGTAGATATGACAATACACCGAAACTGATTTTTTTTGTCTGTCCAGGAAACTGAAATGCTATCCTCTGTCTGTCAATATTGCTTCACTCACCATTTTCAAAGAATCTACATTTGCTCCGAAACCAGAAGGTAGCTCGATCTCTATGAGGACCATGTTTGTTTTGCTCCGTTGTCCCATGTACCTGAACCAATATAAATTACAAGTTACCTTTTATATAAATTAGATTTATACCAGTTTTTTTTTTATTAACATGTGACTACCTGTATAAAATCCTTAAATATTGCAGTTTTCACACTAGTCACATTTCTGGTTTTCTTCAAAATCCTCTTCAGTTTTTTTTATGAGGACTCGGACAGTGTCATTTCTTTATCATTAGGAGTGGGGAATTTAAAGGGAATCTTTCACCCGGCTTTTGATCTCCCATGTTAGAGCGGCATGGTGTAGGTGCAGAGGCAATGATTCCAACGATGTGTCACTTACTGGGCTGCTTGCTGTGGTTTTGACAAAATCACTGTTTTATCTGCTGCAGATCTACAAGTTCTCTGAATGCTGAGCTTTGTATAACCCCGCCCACACCACTGATTGGCTGCTGCCAATCAGTGGTGGGGCGGAGTTGGACTACCTGGCAGCAGGTTTACTAGTCCTGTAGTGATTTTACCCTGCTGATTATACAGTGATTTTATCCAAACTACGGCAAGCAGCCCTGTAAGTGACACATCACTGAAATCAGAGTCTCTTTCTCTACTTTATGCTGTTTTCAAATTAGATGGTAAAAGATTCTCTTTAATTACAGCTTTATTTTACTCCTGGGGACACAGACAGAAACACAAGACAGGAGGGCATCTCGGCCGATTTGAGATGTGTGCACCATCTTTTCCTGATGACTGGCTATGGACACTTTTCTGTTTCCTCAGATTCATTGCTGCTTCTATAAACACATACTCCCTGCTGTTCTGTCAATAGAAAATATAAGAAGGAATTGTGTGTTTCCAAAATCTCACTTGCAACACACTTCCCTTGAGAAAGTGTGGTCTTTGACACGAGAAACGCGCGTCGGGTCCTCCCCCACCTGGCCCAGGGTCCACTCTGCCTCTGCCTTTACTTTTGGTAAGATATCGCTCCCATAGTTGGTTTAATTCTCCCACACTGACTGCAGCAAAATGTCTCTTTTTACCAGTGTTATGGGATGTCTTTACCTAGGTACATGATGCTGTAGCTTGCACTGGCTCTTTATTTTCATACTTTGCTTGCCCTGTACCGTATGCACTTATGTGCGCTTATGCACAATTTGGCAGTATGTTACCCTGTGTTTTGCTGTCTTCACCCTGCGGTGTTGTCTTGTTATGATTCTGTCCATTACCTTGCTCGTTACCCTATTTATATATTTTTATTGATTAATAAAGATGAATTTTTATTCTAGTCACCTATTTACTCCGGTTTCTCTTTCCATGCATATATTGGAGTGGGTGCGTTTTTCTTCCGCTTTAGGGGGGCACAGGCTAGCCTCACCTTTCCTCTGACATAATCAAGATGTCACTGAGGTATTTGCATATAATAATAAAAACAGAGCTACAGCATAATTGCACTCTATGGTCAATAATATAATTAAAGGGGGTGTCCAAGGGGTTTTCAACTAAGATATTGATGACTTAATGTTAGGATCATCCAGATTAAACTAGTCGGACTCCCTCACCTAAAAACTGTTTGCTGGTCCCATAACTGCAAGAAATACATAGGTCAAATTCATAATTTGCATTTTTTTTTTAAAGTATTTGTTGCTCCCCCCCCAAAAAATAAAAAATCCCCAAAATCGTGCACACAGTTCATGTTTTTTTTGCGCAAATCATCCTTTATCTTTGACCCTTTTGCACTAAAAAGTCATAAAACAGTTTAAAACCTTTTGCAAAAGGTCACAAAAACTTCTGGCGAACCTAAAATCTCTCCGCGGAAGACTGATGTACATTTGTGCTAAACAAAAAAAAAAAAAAAAAATGAAGCTGCATCTTTCAAAAAGTTGCAATTGATGAATCAGGTAAAAACATTTGGAAACCTCAAACCCTGTTCACAAAAAAAGACAAATAAATAAAGGAGTGAGTGTAAAAAAAAAACACGAAAACTAGGTGCAAATGAAAAACAAGCATAAAACATCAAAAATTAGACAAATGGAAAAAATGAATCGAGCCCATAATGTCTGAATCCAGAACACTGTAGTGGCCATTTCTGGGCTCTGTATCGCTGCTCCTATTAAAGTGTACGGAAACTGAGCTGCAGTACTGAGAATGGCCATTACCCAGTATATGGCGCTGTGGAATTCTAGCTCCATACACTGCAAGACCTTAAAACAGCTGGTCGTTAAGAGGGGGGCTCAGTTGGACACCTATAATCTAATATTGACGATCTATCCTAATAATAGGTCATCGGTATCACAATTACAGTCTCTCAGAAGGCAAAAAAATTAAGATATATGCAATCATCCCCCCCCCAAAAAAAAATTAAATAATTGCATTTTTGGCTAAAGTTAGTCCAACTCACCGTACAGAGATAGTATAGTTTAACATCCGTTTAGATCCATCCATGCTGTCTCCTAGTGTCAGGTTCACTTGGATATGAAAGAACGAATCGGCTTGATTGGGGTATATGTTGTACTTTAGTGTCACCTATTGTAAAGGAGAGAATTGGTAATTTACAGATTTACTATTGCATTCATTATATTGGATAACCCTATGTGGAATAAAGCACAGTAAGAAATCTTGAGAGCACAGTTAAACCTGTCTTTACCTTTAAGAAGGCACATCCTTCACCCTTGACCTGCAACGTGTAATCTCCAGGCAACTTTCCAAGTTGTTTCTTCTGAAGAAGGAACCGAGAGCTTTCATTGACATAGAAACTGTTTGTCGTGTTTTCTCCATCTAGGCCAAACATAACCTCCAATCCTTCAAGCTTACAGTAGGTTAACTCGGAAAACAAAGCAAGAGCCTGAAGTCCCACCACCGTATCCTGCCCAGAAGAAAAAATATAATCCATGTTGGAACAGAACAAAACACGAATGCTTATTGCCTAATTCTAGGCCAAACAGTATACCTGTGTGGTCGCGAAACCTCCGTATGGATTCTGTTGTTTTGCTATCCACGAGGCGATGCTAGAAGCCTTATTGATGTCCATCTTTGTTGGGTTGTCCTTAGAAAGATGAGCTAGAAGCACATAAGCAGCTAACTCCACCTCATTGCTATTGGGTTGAGACCACAAAGGATCTTCGGTAGGATTAGATGGGCTTGTTGGCCAGTAAGTATTGCCACCTAAGAAACATCAAAATCAGTGGCCACTTATTTTGAAGTATGATAGCTGGTATCTTCAAGAGGTCAATTAATATACGATTGGGAAGGGGGAAGTTGGTTTTAGGTCATAGTATATCTAACAAATCGCTGAAATCAGACAGTACAATGTTCAAATCATCAACCGTTAAGAGTATAAATCTAATTTTATTGGACATACCTCCCAATGACAATAGTATACAAACTCAAAATGCGCTATTCCAAATTATACACAGCAGAATCGCCTCCCAGAGCTGCGGTTCTGATATGAGCGGCCTTCAACCCTCATACATTTTTTGCTTGAGGATACTCCAAAGGCTCTCCATAGTGTTGAGGTCAGGGGAGGATGGTGGTCACTCCTTGAGTTATTCTTCTTTTATGCCAATAGCAGCCATTGACTCACAGGTATGCTTTGCAGCATGAGATGGTGCATTGTCATGCATGAAAATAATTTTGCTAAGGATGGCATAGTTAGACTTTTTGTGCCATAGAAAAAAAGTATTCAGTAACAAACTCTACTTTATACTTTTTCAAGGTTATTTTCACACTTTCGGGGACCCCAAAGGGGCTACCAGCTCTGTCCCCATGATTCCGACCCTAAACATGACTCCGCAACCTCTTTGCAGAGGTTACACCCTTGTTGGGACATAATGGCCATCCACTAACCATCCACTATTCCATCCATCTAGACCATCCAGGGTTGCACTGCACTCATCAGTAAATAACACTGCATAAAATTAGTCTTCATGTATGTCTGAGCCCACTGCAATCATTTTTGCTTGTGAGTAATGTTTTATGGGTGGGCACATAGTAGATTTATGCACAACTGCAAGCCCCTGGAACACCCTACACTTTGAGCGTCACTGGACTCCAGATACAGCAGCAGCTTCAAATACCTGTTTTCTGCTTTGTAATGATATTTTAGTAGTTGCTCTCTTATTAATTCGACTAATTTGTCTGGCAGAAACCTTGCTCATTATGCCTGTATCTGCACAAACCCATCTGTGTTCTGTATCCACCACAAATCTCTTCACAATATGATGATCACACTTAAGTTTTTGTGAAGCATCTAATGTTTTCATACCTTGTCCAAGGTATTGCAGTATTTGACACTTTTCACTAGCAGAGATATTTTTTCTTTCCCATATTGCTTTAAACCTCTAGCCTGCTTAATAATGTGGAGCATCCTTAAGTAGTTTTCATTTAATTGGACACCTGGCAAATAATTATCACAGATGTCTGGGATTGATTTCAGTGATCCAAAGACCCCGAGACACAAACCATCAATGAGGTTATTTGAAAAACCAAAAAATTATATCTTTGTGACATGTTAATCCAATTCACATAGCAATATCAAACGCGGTAAAGTAGCAGTAAAACCTACTAAATATTACAGTAATGCTGTCTAAACCCGACAATTGCAGCAGGAATGGATAGAACTTCCACCTAATGTGTGTAAGGCTCCTTTTCAAGAAAAATCAGGCATGCTAAATTCAAGTACCAATATTTTTGTCACTCGAGATACTTGACAGTGGTGTAAGGTGCTCATTAGTGATGAGCGAACGTGCTCAGATAAGGTGTTATCCGTGCATGCTCGGGTGCTAACCGAGTGACTTTGGCGTGCTCGAATAATATGTAAGTTCCAGTCCCCGAGGCTGCATGTCTGGTATTTATTCGACAGCCGCAACACAAACAGGCAATCTCTACATGTGTTGTGGCTGTCGAACCGCTGCGAGACATGGAGCCGCAGGGACTCGAACATATTTTTCGAGCACACCGAAGTCATTCAGCACCCGAGCATGCACGGATAACGCTTTATCATGTTCGCTCATCACTACACTCATACATCTTCAACAGCTGATAGCTGATTTTTATCACCTCTACCATATACGAACACTGCCAAGAGCACAAGTGTTTTCAGAGAGGAACAGTAGTAAAGCTGGCCATATACCAGCTAATTGTACTAATTGTAAAGTGGTGCGGAATATGATGGTGCTATATAAATAAAATTATTACTGTATTGGGCAGCAGGGTGGCTCAGTGGTTAGCGGGTCCTGGGTTCGAATCCCACCAAGGACAACATCTGCAAGGAGTTTGTATGTTCTCCCCGTGTTTACGTGGGTTTCCTCCGGGTACACCGGTTTCCTCCCACATTCTAAAGACATACTAATAGGGAATTTAGATTGTGAGCCCCATCGAGGACGGTGATGATAATGTGTGCAAACTGTTTACAGCGGAATATGTTAGCGCTATATAAAAATAAAGATTATTATATTATTATACATCTGATATCTGTCAGCTAAAAATGGGCGAATTTCTCGTCCATCAGCCCGGTCAGTAGTCTCTGAACGGCAGACTCATAACTCTAACTCTCTTACCTTCTGAAATCCCCGGCGCAGCGTTTGATTAGCCAGGCAGGCGCGATGGTATCATTGCAGGGTAACACAAATTACGTCGCATCAGCTCAGCTAATCGCGCTTCGGAGCCCAGAAGGTAAGAGACTCACGGATCTCCTCTGCACCGGTCACAGGGCACTGATCTGGCTTGACCGGAGTCCCAAGCATCGATCTGTCCATCTCTACTATCAACCAAACAATGTCTGCCTACTCGTCTATACACAGGAACACCTGGCTGAGCGCCCCTGTGATTTCCTGTGACTCCTCCGGTAGACCTTAGGGTACCGTTACACATATCGACGCTCCAGAAATCCCGACAACGATACGACCTGGTAAGGATTGCTGGTACGTTGCTACATGGTCACTAGTAAGCTGTCAAACAGGCAGATCTACTCAACGATGCGGCAATCTATATAACGACCTCGGCGGTCGTTGGGACCTTGTCACACAGCAGCTATTCTGACGACTCAGACCTCGATAGTGTGAGTTCTGAGTCGCCAACGAGGTCGCTCGTCGTTGTTATGGCGTCAAACACAGCGATGCATGCTGGCCAGCGGGACACCAACGATCAAAAAATGGCCTAGGACATTCGAGCACGATCAGCGATATCGCAGCGGGGGGTCGGTCGCCACAATGTGTCACACCGGCGCTGGCGAGGTCGCTGTTGTGTCACAAAATCTGTGACGTTTCAGTGATCTTGCTAATGATCCCGCTATGTGAATAGGGGCCTTTATTCTCCACCGAACAAAAGGATCAGCTGTTGAAATTCCAGTGGTAAGCTCCTTCTCTGACAATGATATATGATATCGAGGGAGAATTGGGAGGCTCCCATTCACATTAGGCCTGTTTCACACTTCAGTTTTTGTCCATCAGTCAGATCCGCCTTTTTGCAAAAAAAAACGGATCCGCCATTTTGCTTGGCGGATCCGTTTTTTTCCCCATTGAGTTGCATTACCGGCGGATTTTGACGGATGGCCATCCGTTGGATCCGTTTTATTGCGGATCCGCCAAAATTTTGACGTCCGCCGACATGCCCGAACGGAGCATGTAACGTTTTTTCGGGCGGCAGGATCCGCACTTCACACTGCGCATGCCCGAAAGACTTCACTCAGCCTGAAAATTAACCCTAAAGTATGTTCTGACGGCTGGAAAAAAAATTTCTCTCCCTCTCCCCCTCTCACGGTTCCTTTAAAATTCTTCATTCATCGGATCCGTCAAAAAAAACGGTCCGGTGGCATCCGTTCACATCAGTTTAGCAACGGATCTGCTTTCCGCCATTTTGGCGGATTTTAACTGACACAAAAAACTGAAGTGTGAAACAGGCCTTAGATGATTGGCCAATCCTGACATAATTAGTGAATTTATCAGAGTTTTTTCCAGTTTGTTTGGGGACCTTGAGTCGTCAGGCAGTGGCCCCCTGAGAAGAAAGGTATTGATTTTTGTAATTTGCCATGACCAATCCTGCTTACTTCCTAATTAGTTGTCACTTTTAGGCTGTAGAGCTTACCCACTGATTGCATGTTGAGGAGCTATCCTAACAATAGGCCATCAAGAGTCCTGGAAACATTTCTTTCAAAGTCTTTTTTAGCTTTCTTCTTCTATGGTGAATATCGGAAGAGTACCTGCATTTGCAGCGCGGTCGTGCAGTTCATTCAGGAGGGCGTCTCTTAGTTCGAAGTCTCTGGATAATGTAAAGGCATAAGCAAGGAGAGCCTTTGTATACAGGCTGTCTACTTTGGGAACACTGTCACGAAGATACTGAAGTGCACTTTCTACCATTTCATTCTGCAAGCGATAAACACAAAATCATAACATTTACCAAAAAGAATATACCAATGATCTAGTGTGTTTCACATATAATACATGGATAATAAGCTTCCTTGAGTCAGGAATTGTGCACTCTTCAACGCTGCAAGACCAAGAAGGAAAAGTCGTGGAATTATGGAAATCATTGGATTGATAGCCATGTTAGTGATCTGCAAATGTTGAAGAAATGGAGGCAACATTTTCAAAACATGTCGATTAGTGATGAGTGAACGTGCTACTATGTTCGAGTCCTTGCTGCTGCATGTCTCGCAACACATGTAGGGATTGCCAGTTTATTAGGTAATCCCTGCATGTGTTGAATAGCCATGAGACATGCAGCCGCGTGGACTCGAACATATTATTCAAGCACGTCGAAAACACTCTGTTAGCACCCAAGCATGCTCAGATAACACCTTATCCGGGCACGTTCGCTCATCACTATCGCAATTTATCCAGCCACATGCAGAAATCCCTACACTTACAAGACTTGGCTGCTATCAAGGATATAATTATTAATGGTTGTCTGAGGAATGTTCCGTTACGCTGAATGTTGTTGTGAAGACCTGGTGAATGGGTGTATGTTTTACCAAAAAGAGTTACAGTATGAAAGGTATTTTTTAAAATGCAATAGAGCATGTGAAAAAGAAGTGAAATTGAAATATATGTCAATTCTAAATTGTGTGCGGATTTTTAAATGCAGTACATCATCATCAGTAATAGTCCCCCTTGTTGTCTCGCCTGTGTCTGGAGTGTGGGTCCACCTTCAGTGATGGACGCACATGCTCAGTAGCTTCCATGCTCTGTAACTGCCCATGCTTCATGGTGATCTAATAGTGAAGAGGGCGATGTGCAATGAGAGGAGAACGACCACATGTAACAAGCAGGGACGAGAAAGGTGAAAGACACAGATACATATACTGTATGATGGATAGATAGATAGATAGATAGATAGATAGATGGATAATAGATAGAAAGATAGATGGATAGACTCACTGCTTGAGAAAGGCTCAGTGTGAGACGAAATGTCGCCATGCTATGTGGGTCTGAATAAAATCCACTTTTTTTCACCTTTAATCAGTGGAGTGCTCCTTCCTTTTGGTTTGCATCTGGATAGACAGACAGATAAATAGACAGATAGATAGATAATAGAGAAATAGATGGGATATATAGATCATAGATAGATGATAGATAGGTAGATATATAGCTAGATCTATAGATAGATGGGATAGATCTATAGATAGATAGATAGATAATAGATGATAGATTGATAGACTGATGATAGATAGATAGACTGATAGATGATAGATAGATCTAAAGATAGATAGATAGATGATAGATAGATAGATCTATAGATAGATAATAGATCTATAGATAGATAAAAAAGAAGAAAAGTGGAATTGCACCAGTCTTGCAAAATATTGGTGTCGTCCTACAAATCCACTGGCAAATGGATAATGATACAATATAGTAGAAAGAACGGTTACACTCCAAACCGCAAAAAAACCTTGAAAATATTTATTCCATGATAAAGGGACCCAACATTTCAGCTCAAGGGTGATCCGAAACCTTGTGTACCTTTGACAAGGAAAACATTTTTTTTGGAGTGCAACCTTTCTTTCTACTAGATAGATAGATAAATATATAGACAAAGAGCCTTGGTTATTGCTGTGTGTTAGGAACTATCATCTCTCAGGTCAGGAGATGAGGGGTTAGAGACGCTATCCGCAATGCTGGAAAATTCTGTCTGCCGTAAGAAGAGAAGAGACCAAAATTGCATAGGACTGAGTAAAAGAGGCTGAAAGGAGCGATCATTATACTGGAGAGAAATGCTTTTCTTGTATTGATAGGATCACAGTAATGATGGGAATTTTTTCCCCCAATTAACAGTAGACAAAGCACATGTGCAAAAATTGTGTCAGTGGCGTCACTCGAAGCTCATGGGCACCATTGCAAAACTTTGGGCACCATTAGGCACAAGGGACCAAGTGCGACTGCCATTCCTACACTTATTATTTGTTACCCCTCTGAGTGCTGTATTATGCTAAATTGATGCAGTTACTGTATAGAGCAAGGTAATATATATAAGCTCATAGAAGAGGTAATCTGAAAATGTCCTGCAGAAAGACAAGATAAGACGGTGCAGAACGAAAAGGGCTGCCAGCCTAAGGGTGCTTTCACATTGCGTTCATTCACCCGTTCAGTGGTCCCATCGGGGCTAACGTCCAAACCCCCCCAAAATTGGATTTGGGTGTATGTGCCGATGGGGCCATAGATTATAAGAGCGGACGTGTGCATATTTTTCCAGCGTGTACGCCTACTGGAAGAGAAGACCAAGACATAGTAGACTTCTCTGAGTGTCTGTCTCCAGTAGGCATACACGCTCAAAAAAAGATGCACAGCAGAGCACACATTAGCTCTGTCGGCACCATTATAGTCTATGGCCCCGACGGCGCATTCAAATCCCGTTTTGCCATAGACATAAACCCCAACGGGACCACTGACCGGGTGCCTGAATGCAAAGTGAAAGTACCCTAATATGTGACATCAGGAAACCAGAATGTAAAGGTTCATTGAGAATTGCTAAAAATCAAACCTCCAGATGCTGCCTAGTTTCCAGGAGAGCCACCGTGACATATGCAGTTAAAGAAACTTCATCATTTACTCCTCCCTGGTGAAAATAGAAAGATTTCATGTTACTTCAATTCAACATCCATCACTAATCTTCTAAATAATATCCCAAGTACAACAGTACGGGCCAAATACCCACTGGACTGACAATTGTTTCTCTCAATAAAAGGGAGAAGACACGGATTAGATATTAGAAAATTTTTTTTGACAGTGAGGGTGATAAATGAGTGGAACAGGCTGCGACAAGAGGTGGTGAGTTCTCCTTCAATGGAAGTCTTCAAACAGGCTGGACAGACATCTGTCTGAGATGATTTAGTGAATCCTGCATTGAGCAGAGGGTTGGACACGAGGACCCTGGAGGTCTCTTCCAACTCTACCATTCTATGGTTCTATGATAACTTCCAGGGTTGCCAACAGTCCAGAACAGGACAGTCTAGAAAAATAAGGCACATATTTGCCCTATCCATAAAAGATGTCTGTGCTTTTTTTTGAAGCTGAACAAACTTACTCACATTTTTTTTTAAGTATATTTATCATTTCATAGTTTACAGGCAACGCAGGTAATGCCTTCATATCGGAATTATGGACTGTAGACACGTAACACTTAAAAACATAATGATTTATTATAGTTTTCCAATGTGTCAATAGAAAATAGTGTCTGTCTGTGATTTTTTGATAAACTGTCCAGAAAAATAAAAAGTCAAGTTGGTAAAGCTGCCTCCTCCTCCCCTTAACACATGGATACACAACCGCGCATGCACGTGTTCAAAATGGGAAGAGGGGAGTGAGAAGATGTCAGCTTTCGATGCAGATTTTTTTTCCCCAGGGAAACAAAAAAGATTGAGTCAAATCTGGAAGACAAGTGTGACAACTCGTTAAATTTGAAGATGGATGGTTCCTCTGAAAAAGAGTCAAAAGATATTGGATGTAAGAGATATCCATGACAGATAAAGATCAGGAATAAATAAATAATTAGTCCACTGCGCTCCCTGTAATCTATCACGTGACCGGTGACATCACGAAGGTCCTGTTGGCTCATCTCACGCCACAGCTTCACATCGTGCACACTGCACGCCGGCGCGCTGCTGGAAGAGGGGAGCGTGGAGTGTCTGTCACCGGCCAAGACAGCACTCCTCAAGAGCCGTGGTATTAACCCACGTTTATCTGGCAAATATCATTCAGACTTGTAGTAACTACCTAACTTGGAGCAATCCAATTCATTTGTGTGTATTTTTTAGTTCACTACAAGCTAAGGGGGTTCATTATTAAGCGCAAATTTTAATTATTTATTTATATTTTATTGATCACATTGGTGGTGTGTGTTCCTAATTTGCAGCAAGTGTTCCTCTCTTTTTTCTACAGTTACTAGCACCACCTACAGTCTATACAAGATCAGGAATAGTCTTCTCCCAAAGTTCCTTTGAAGAGGTTTTGCTGCATATAACCTATAGTTCAAGGACATAAAGTTGCTGTACGGTCATCAGTCAAGTGAGGTCAAAACATTAGGGGTGAGCCATTGTTGGAAACTATTGAGAGGTCCAATGCATAAGAAAGAATTATTATCAGCAAGAAGCCCTAGGGACTGTTGTAACATGAGAAAAAATTAAGGTGCCATTATAGAGTCATGGGGGCGTTCATTAAAGTGTTTCTGTATACCCTAAATACAAAGGCGTTGTCCAGGTGTGTTACAAAATTGGACAGTCACTCTATATGAGTGCACATGAGTGAATCCTCACATCCTGTACAATGCACGCTGTCAGGATTCTCCGGTGCTAGCGGCAATACCAGCGTGCCATGTGACTGCAAGTAGGCGATATGCCTATTTCTGGCCACATTCTGGCTAGACGTGCGCAGCCTCGCTCAATGCACTTGCATTGAGTGAGAGTGAGCACGTCTAGTCAGAATGTGGCTGGGAGTATTGATATTGCATACTTGTGGTCACATGGCTCACTCCAGGCGCTGGCATCGGAGAATCCTGATAGTGTGCTCTGTGAGGATTCACAAGTCTGTAACCACATAGAGTGACTGCAGACTTTCGTGCCAAATCTGGACTACCCCTTTAAAGACGGGGGGGTGGAATGGGCATAGCTGGATGGATGCAGTTGGCTAGGGGAGGGTTTCTAGCAGGGTTCAGACAATGGATGAGATTGGTGGAGGGGAAGGGAGGAATTTTATAGAGGAGGGCTCAGGGAGGAGTTTGGGGGGAAAAATGTGCGGGAATATTGTCATTTGCATAACAAATGCAGAGAGTGAAGATGAGTAATGTTTTATTCAAGGGGTGTAAGTACGGGTTGGGTGCAGAAGGGGCAGTTGCAAGGTAAGAAACTCGTATTCGCCATACGCGGTCATGATTGTTCTGGGTGGTCTATCATTCCTGTTATTCACTACTGTTCTCCGACTGTGTGAACCACTTCTATTGTGAGGGCACAATAGTGATATCTCACCTTTAGAGAGGCCCTAAAGAGTTTTCCCCTGTTTTGAAAGCGTCCACTGGGAAGATGATTTTCTTTCAGCCATGCATTGATATCCTGGATGTATTTCTTGTCGACAAATGGGAGCCAACGAGAAGATGCATGGAAAGACTTCATGACAAAGGCTGACAGCCTGATGCAAAAAGAAATGGGGGAACATGGAGAGAGGGCAGAAGATGTAATCTATGATGATGATTTATGGCTCCTTCAGACATCTGTGATCATCGGTCCTATCTTGGATCACAATGCATGGACTGGCCGCGTGTCTCCCAACCCCGAGCATGGCTGCTGCATATATTTTTATGAGGTTGTCATGCTTGGTGTTGGGAGACGTGCAGCTAGTACACATATTATGAACTGAGAAAGGACTGATGATAAAGGGACGTCTGAAGGAGCCCTTACAGTTTTGGGTACTCACCATGTGTTACCTTCTTCATCTCTTTCTCCAAAAGTACTAAAAGATCCATCAGCTCTGCGGTAATTTAGTTCCCTTTGATAACCTGGTAGAATTTAATAAAAGTAAATGGTCATTTCATCAAACTTTGCATAATCAAATAGTGTGAGCAAATATAAATAACTTAGCAGTATGTCATTTTAAAGAGATTTGCTTTCTCCACTTATGAGACACTTCTTTTACCCTCTTTCCCACCGAACTCATCACTCACTTTGAAAAAGTGCGAAAATCCATCTTAATCAAGAGACTGCAATTTCACTGAGTGATCAGATTATAGCTGACTATTGAAATCTATACAGAAGTGATGATGAGGGAGGAGCAGAGTGAAAAGTAGAGTTTAAAAGTAGGGCAAATGTCATGGTTAGGACATGGTTAATGTCCTGTTCTCACAGGGTTAACTTTTGCCGGCCTCTCTTTGGATCTGGGAGGGGTATTTATACTCACTCCAGACTAGCATTCTCTGTCAGCTATACTGTTATTCTGGCTGTGTGTCTGACCGACCCCCCTGGTGTGCGTGTACTGCATTGCTTGTTTGATTCTCGTGTATGACCCGGCCTGTCCCCTCACTCTGAACTCCGTCTCACGTTTTAGGGACTATGGTCTTCTCTGGTTCTGACCTCCTGGCTTGGCTATTGTTACTCCGCTACCATTTGCCCCTATTGTACCGTCTATTGCCCGTTCTGGTTTTCTGATCTATTGCTATGTCCTGACTATCCATTCTGTCTAATCCTTTGGTACTGTCCTGCTATCTCGTGCATTGACCCCAGCTTGATCTGGTTTCCGCCCCCGTCTATGCCCCTTGGTAACTTGTCCCGTAGTTACCTTTCTAGGAGTTTCCCTGCAGCTCCTAGCTCTGTGGAGCTTAGGCCACGCGCCCAGCAGTCACGTGCTTCAGGTCCTGATAGGTTGAAGCACCCATTGTCACCGCTGCTGCCCTGCTCCACAGGTATCTTTGAGCACTGTTTTTTGTACTCAGGACATGCGCAATGACTCGGTGAGCGAGTGTAGTGCGGTGTTCCTGACATTATAGCTGACCGTTTCAGTTCTTTTTTTTTCTCTGAGAAAAAAAAAGTGTGTTATCCTGATGGACCCCATACAAGCTTTGGCTGATCAGGTCAAGCACCTGACCCAAATGTTCCATAAACTCAATGTGGAACAGCGCACGATGGCTCATACCCAGCAACAGTTGGTGGATACTGTGCAGTGGGCTGTCACTGCAGGGGCTCCTAGTTCTGGGGGTAGAGATGTGTCATTAGCGTCCCCGAATCTCCGGTCAAATTGCCAGACCCTTTCTCAGGGGATAAAAAGGAGTTCAGGTCTTTCAGAGAATGATGCAAGCTTTTTTTTTTCCTCGAAGGCCCCGCTCCTCCGGGGATGAGTTCCAGAGGGTGGGGGTCATTATTTCCCTACTTCGGGGGGCTCCACAGGCATGGGCTTTCTCTCTCTCTTCCTCTGCTCCTGAGCGTATGTCTGTGAATTTGTTCTTTGAGGCTCTGGGGCACATTTATGATGAGCCTGATAGAGTGCGTCTGGCAGAGGATATGGTGATGAGTGTGACACAGGGGAGGCACTCTGCTGACTGGTTCTGCTCAGAGTTTAGACGTTGGACGTCCGAAGTAACCTGGAACGACGCCGCCCTGAGAGGGTTGTTTCGCAGGGGCTTGTCTGACCGTCTGCAGGACACTCTGATACCCTGGAGGACGCCATGATGCAGGTGGTCCGTATGGACCGGAGACTCCGTGCTAGAGGAATGATGCAACAATAGTCTCCCTTGTACCCCAAATTGTATGACACTGCACCTGTATCTGAGCCCATGGAGGTTGGGTCAGTCTCGGTTAAGGAAAAAGAGAGAAGGCACCATAGAGACAACCTACTATGCTTTTACTGTGGAGCCTCTGGACATTGGAAAAGGAATTGCCCCTCCTGCCCTTCTTCAGAGAAACCATCAGAGAAACGACTGAGTCTGGGCAACAATCGAGGAGGTTGTCCAGACTCCCAGGTACATTTTTTCTCACGTATAAAAATGGTGCTCCAGGTTGAATTGGAACTTGCTGGCGGTCCTGTTATGACCACCGCCTTTGTCGACTGTGGTTCCTCCATTAATCTGATTGATGCTCAAGTTGTGACTCTTAATAAGATAGGGACAGTCAGGTTAAAAGACCCTGTTAAAATTGTGGCTGTGGATTCATCCCCTCTTACCCGGGATGGAATTTGTTTTATGTCTGAAGTTTTTTTTATGAAAGTGGGTTCCACTCATGTGGAAAATTTAAGTTGTTTCATTATGAATAATCTGCCTGCAGGATTGGTATTGGGAATGCCCTGATTGCAACGCCACAATCCTCTTATTGATTGAGTGAAGGGGGAGATTACCCGATGGGGATGTAATGATATTGGTCTGTGTTGTAACCCGGTTCCATTTGTCAATCCGATAAAATCTGTATTTGTGTCATCTGTCGGTCTGGAGGGTATTCCGGAGTACCTGAGAGCCTTTAAAGATGTGTTTTCCGAAAGCGAGGCTGATGCGCTCCCACCACATAGACCATATGATTGTGCTATCGATTTAGTACCTGGAGCAAAATTACCCAAGGCTCGTTTGTTTAATTTGTCCGGGCCTGAGCGCCAAGCTATGAAAGAGTACATTAAAGAAAGCCTTCGCAAGGGGCATATTCGGCCCTCGGTCTCACCCGTGGCAGCAGGGTTTTTATTTGTAAAGAAAAAAGATGGTGGGTTGAGACCGTGCCTCGACTTTCGAGAACTGAACAAAATTACTGTTAAGAACACGTACCCTCTCCCGTTGATTCCTGATCTATGCAATCAACTCACGGGGGCCAAATGGTTTTCTAAGCTCGATCTACAAGGGGCTTATAACCTTATAAGGATCCGGGAGGGGGAGGAATGGAAAACAGCGTTCCTGACAACTGAGGGGCTGTTTGAAAACCTGGTTATGCCCTTCGGCCTCACTAACGCTCCTCCGGTTTTTCAGAACTTTATTAATGTTGTTTTTTCTGACTTGATTGGACGTTACGTAGTCATTTACCTGGATGACATCTTGATTTACTCTGAGGACAGTCAGGCACACTTGCACCATCTGCGTACGGTTCTTATGAGACTCCGGGAGAACCATTTGTATGCTAAGCTGGAGAAGTGCTCATTTTTTATGCAAGAACTATCTTTTCTGGGTGGAATTGTATCTGAGGAGGGATTCCGCATGGATCCAAGGAAGGTTCAGGCCATTACCGATTGGGTGCAGCCTCATGACCTGAAGGGGTTGCAGAGATTTCTGGGCTTCGCTAATTATTATAGGAAGTTCATTAAAGGGTTCTCGCAGGTGGTGAAACCCTTGACGGCCCTCATTCTTAAAAGGGGCAGATGTAAAAAATTGGTCCGTGGCCGCAAAAAATTTCTTCCTGGCATTAAAGAAGTGTTTTACTACAGCCCATGTGTTGGCACAACCCGATTTGTCAAGACCTTTTATCGTCGAGGTCGACGCTTCGGAAGTGGGGGTGGGGGCAGTATTGTCACAGGGCCCCTCTACCCTGACTAACCTCAAACCCTGTGCCTTTTTCTCTGAGAAGTTCTCTTTGGCCGAGAGAAACTATGATGTCGGTAACAGGGAATTGTTAGCAGTTAAATTGGCCTTCGAAGAATGGAGGCATTTTTTAGAGGGGGCCGCTCATCCCATTACGGTCATCACTGATCATAAAAACCTGGCCTATATCGAGTCTGCTAAGAGACTGACCCCCAGGCAGGCTCAGTGGGCACTTTTTTTTTCTCGATTTCATTTTACCATCACGTTCCGACCAGGGTCTAAAAATGTAAAGGCGGATGCCTTATCCCGAAGTTTTTATTCTGTGTCCCCTCCAGAACCTCCTTCCTCCATTCTTCAACCGGGAGTGGTTGTAGCCGATATCTCCTCTGAGTTACAGAGAGAGATTCTGGAAGCACATGCTCCCAGGAATAAACCCCTAGGTAAATTGTTTGTACCCGAACAATTCCGTCCCACACTCCTTCAAGAATTTCATGATTCTGTGTTAAGTGGTATTGCAGCTACCCGGGGGGCAGTAGCTAGGGGTTTTTGGTGGCCCTCTATGGGTACTGATATAAAAAGGTTTGTGAATACTTGTGGGGTGTGCACGCGCTCTAAAAGCTCTCAGGTCCGGCCGGCCAGGGAATTGTTGCCTTTGCCAATTCCGGATAAACCATGGACACACCTGTCCATGGACTTTATCACTAATCTTCCACCTTCCAAGGGCAACTCAGTGGTATGGGTAGTGGTTGATAGATTTTCTAAGCAAGCCCACTTTGTGCCATTACCTGCATTACAATCTGCTGAAACCTTGGCCCGCTTGTTTATACAGGACATTGTTCGACTGCATGGAGTGCCTGTGAATGTGGTGTCGGATAGGGGTGTGCAATTTGTGGCCAGGTTTTGGAGAGCGTTTTGTATGAAGTTGGGGGTCATGTTGTCATTCTCCTCTGCCTATCACCCGGAATCCAATGGGCAAACTGAATGCACCAACCAGTCATTGGAGCAGATTCTGAGATGCCTGGCCTCCTCCAGACAGGAAGACTGGTGTGAGGTATTACCCATGGCAGAATTTGCATTCAACTGTCGGATTAATCAGTCTACCGGAAAGTCTCCCTTTCAGGTCAGTTATGGGTTTGTTCCGCAGTTTGGGGAATTTTCCCGTATGGATTCAGATTGTCCTGGTGCCGAGGGGATGGTACAACAATTAAAAACCCTCTGGAAGGAGGTGCAGGGGAACATCTCCAAAGCCCAGAAGAAGTTCAAACATTTTGCAGACAGGAGGAGGGGGGTGGATCCTGCGTTGACAGTGGGGGAAAAAGTCTGGTTGTCCACCCGTAACATCAAACTTAAAATACCCTCTATGAAGTTGGGCCCCAAATTTATTGGCCCATACAAGATTGTAGAGGTGATCAACCCGGTGGCATACAGATTACAGTTGCCCACCTCCTTCAAAATCTCTAACATCTTCCACAGGTCCCTATTAAAACCTGTTGGGACAGTTAGAGAAGATCCCTCATCTGTGGCTCCACCAGTGTTGGTATAGGGTCAACTGGAGTATGAGGTAGGGAGCATCGTTGATTCGCGGTGGGTGCACCAGAGACTTCAGTACCTTATCCATTGGAAGGGATATTCCGTTGAGGATCGGTCGTGGGTTCCGGCCAGTTCGGTGCACGCTGATCAACTGGTGCGGGCTTTTCATACCAGATACCCTGAGAAACCTGGGGGTCCAGTGGCCCCCCATTAAGAGGGGGGTACTGTCATGGTTAGGACATGGTTAATGTCCTGTTCTCACAGGGTTAACTTTTGCCGGCCTCTCTTTGGATCTGAGAGGGGTATTTATGCTCACTCCAGACTAGCATTCTCTGTCAGCTATACTGTTATTCTGGCTGTGTGTCTGACCGACCCCCCTGGTGTGCGTGTACTGCATTGCTTGTTTGATTCCCGTGTATGACCAGGCCTGTCCCCTCACTCTGAACTCCGTCTCACATTTTAGGTACTGTTGTCTTCTCTGGTTCTGACCTCCTGGCTTGGCTATTGTTACTCCGCTACCGTTTGCCCCTATTGTACCGTCTATTGCCCATTCTGGTTTTCTGATCTATTGCTACATCCTGACTATCCGCTCTGTCTAACCCCTTGGTACTGTCCTGCTATCTCGTGCATTGACCCCGGCTTGATCTGGTTTCCGCCCCTGTCTATGCCCCTTGGTAACTTGTCCCGTAGTTACCTTTCTAGGAGTTTCCCTGCAGCTCCTAGCTCTGTGGAGCTTAGGCCACGCCCCCAGCAGTCACATGCTTCAGGTCCTGATAGTTTGAAGTACGCATTGTCACCGCTGCTGCCCTGCTCCACTGGTATCTTTGAGCACGGTTTTTTGTACTCAAGACATGTGCACTGGCTCAGTGAGCGAGTGTAGTGCGGTGTTCCTGACAGCAAGAACACAAAGAACTGTGCTGCTGATTTCTATCACACTAGTGCTGGATTCTCAGCTGCCTGCTCAGTACTGCTGTATAATATCCACACACTTCTGCTCACTCCAGTGCTGGATTCACAGCTGCACTGCTGTATAATATCCTCCATACTGCTGCTCAGCCCAGTGCTGGATTCACAGCAAAACTGCTCAGTACTGCTGTATAATGTGCTCCATACTGCTGATCACCACAGTGCTGGATTCACAGCTGCACTGCTTAGTACCACTGTATAACGTTCTCCATACTGCTGCTCACCCCAGTGCTGGATTAACGGCAAAACTTCTCAGTGCTGCTATATAATGTGCTCCATACTGCTGCTCACCCCAGTGCTGTATTCACAGCTGTACTGTTTAGTACTGCTGAATAATGTCCTCCATACTGCTGCTGCTTCTTAACATGTACTATATACAGAGAGGAGAACGAGAATCCCTCATGTCAGTGTATGCTGTGTAAGGGAGACATCTTAAGAGCTATCTTCCACCTACAGAAAATTAGAAATAGAGTATACAGAGTGGAAAATTGGTGAACAATACAGGAAACAAGTCATAGAAGGACCAGCTATAATGGTATTCCTTATGGGCACAGACATGAAGTCAAGGGAAACAACAGACAGGCTTTAATTATAAACTTCAAGTCAACACCATTGATCCATTTGGATATTGATATTTTAAGTCATACGAATGGCGTATTGCATTTTCTACTTTTTATACTCCTATCCAACCTATATTTTCCAGCTTACCATGTAAAATGTAACCGATTCCCTCTTTCTTAGTTTCTTCGGAGAGAAGGTTTGTGCTTGCCAGGTAGTCCAAGATGTAGATATTAGGCACAAACCTAACCATATTCTGCTCTCCGCAGCCACATGGAAGTTGAAGAAGCTGTTCAATGCTTTGAAGTGCAGACCCCATTAGATCTCCTGTGAGAAATATGATGTTACATGGTACATTTAGGATTAAAAAAACGAGCATTTGAGCAGTAAAAAGGCTTCTGCTAAAGAAGACACAGTAGACAATGATTAATTTGCAAATCTTTAAGAACGTGATTACACATGAACCAGAAATGATGGTAGTGCTGCGGTCAAGGAGGTCACCACTATGATCTCCAAAAATTAAAAAAATATGTCTACATTAGACTATCATGTAATTGAGTTACCTGAACCCCTCCAATAAGATAATGATCCAAATCTATCATCTAGTACAGCCACTGTGATAAATTTGGTGCATTTTCATACTGTCTGGTCTAAGGCAGAACTTAGGTTTTGATAATACCCAATTAGATTGGTCCTCTCAATTTCCCAAAGACCCTCTAAACTCAACACTTTAATCTGTTTCTTGTCCACATCACTTTTTTTTTTCTTTGCAAGTTTTGATAATTCTCTCCCTAACTTTGTAGTCTCTAAATATTGGACAGCAATAGTAAATCATCCCCAATTTTGCAAATTATTTTATGATCATTCTTTTTTGGGCTATAAGCAAGTTAATAAGGGCAATAAAAACTTCAAAGTAGGTGCAAACTTCAACTAAATGGCTATGTGGTACACTAACACCTTTTTGATGCAAATCACAAGTTTCTAGGTAAATCCTATGCTTGAAAGGTTGCGCCAAATTTCCAGTAACATACATGTCTAAGCGGCGGGTCTGAGCATGGTCTACTGTCCTTTCATTATATTAATCCGTGTGGTCTTAGCGCACCAACGCATCAATGTACACATCAGAAGACAATGGTGAGTTAATTTCCACTCTGAATATTGATGATTTACTATGTACAGTATTTGCCTTACCCACTACAGAAAACATAGCGACGGCAGAGTCGGGGACCACTGCGGGTGGTAATGTAATAGAAATGGTCTTACTGGAGAGGTTTCCTGCAAAATTAGATGAAGGGGAAAAGTTAGTGATTTTCTTAACTAGATATGCCATGTCCATGAAGAGAGAATAGGCATTTAAAATATATAACATTATTAATGTGAAGGAAAAGTGATCAGATCACAAAAAGCACATTGCCCCTCTAATGAACCATCCAATTGTCTTGTACAATGATACAGTCATTAAAGGGTTATTCCCGGAATCAGATTATTTTTAACAACGCACAGTAAACACATACTTATTAATATTCAATGCCAAGCCCAACATAAAGATTTTTTTTTCTGTGTCTTTTTCTCATCTTTGGCTACTTTCATCCATCAGGTTTTTTCTGACAGGCAGGATCCGGCTATTTGTTAAAAAACCGGATCCGGCGTAAATTTTGGAGAACTGAAGAAACGGATCCGGATCAGCTCTGCTGTGCCTCTATCACCAATATCTGGCACCTCAACAAGCTAATCATTGTTTAGAATATGCTTTATTTTTTGTGCAGTGAATGGTCCTGTACACTAGGCTGTCTTCCCGATTTTACATTCTACCATCCAAATTAATGTATCTGTCTTTATGTTTTTACATCGTTGCTCTGTTACCTTGTTTCCTGCAGAGATCAACAGTCCTGCACTCTGCTCTGCTGTGTCCCTACAACAGAGCTTGTAATAACCAAGCACAGCAGAGCTGACACAGGCTGAACTGACCTGTGTTTGATGCATCCTGTTGACAGAGCAAAGCTGTGAAAATGTGAATGTCTATTGATGCATAAGGCAAGGGGTTATCTTCTACCTAATGCATCAACACAGTATAATTTACAGTTTCATCTTAATCTGTCAGTAGCAGGCATCAAACACAGCTCACCCGTGCCTGAATCAGCTCTTCGGTGCATCTGCAGCAGAGCAAAGTGCAGGACTGTTGAGCTGTGCTGGAATTCAGCTAACAGAGCAATTGTTTTTTTTTACATGCATGCAGAGTTGTGTAAAGGAGCATACAGTGTGTAAAAGAATAGAGTGTATTCTAAAGGTAGAATAAATGCTATTCAAGTAATTACCCTTTAAATACCACTAGTGTGCTATGTGTGCAGGTGTGACACCAGAGATCTTAGCACTGCAGATGGCTTCGCAATGCAATAACTGTTTAGACTCTCTAGTGCACATAAGAAACAAATAATGGATGCGTGGATTCCGAACCCCACAAATCTGGGATAATGCACAGTATAATCCAAGTGGAAGGAATTTTTGAATCCCGATCTACACAACGTGAAAAAAAAAAACAGGGATTTTCAAATCTGCAGCATTCTAGTTTTTGCGTTAAAAACTCTTGGATTTCCACCTCGGATTTCATACTTTGCAATTCATAGCGTGACAATCCTCAGTGGATCTGCATGCCAAATCTGCACGTAATACATATTGCAATGGATTCACTTCTGTTAGGGCAGGTTCCTATTGCATTATGGCAGTCTGTTTAATGGATGCGTTACAAAGAGGCATTAACGCGATGTAACGCATCCGTTAACGCACCCATAGACTGCCATAACCTAGCGCATCGCTAACGCATGTCAAAATCGACATGCACTAGCGAAGTGCCGTTATGCTGTGACGGACCCTCGGACGCGGTCTACCGCGTTCGAGGGTCCGTCACGGCCAGCGCAGAAGGAGCAGCTGCGCTAACGTGATCGCACCAACGCGATCAAAAGAAGACTAGCGTTAGCGCAGTCCGTTTAACGCATCCGTTAAACGGACTGCCATAACGCAATATGAACCTAGCTTTAGTTTCATTGTGCCACGCTCAGTTACAATACAAGTGCAGGTTATTAGTGAGAAGAAAAAACTGTACCTCCAGCACAGAGAATGGAATTATGGGAAATCTCTATCGATACGCCCTCCGCCTGTGCAAACATAAAATGAATGGGATTTAGGAAATTAAAGAAATAAATGCAAATACATGCCTTAAATTAGAAAACCATTTTAGCCTTCAAAAAAAAAAAATCAGGTCTCTCAAAATTCAGGCTACCGCTGCAAACGTGGACTTGTCAGCTGAATCTGCTATGTTATGACCTCAATGAATCAGGTGTTTGTATTAGCCAAAGTAATGTGCCCATTGACTAATACGAGTAATATCATAATAAAGCGGACTAATAATTATGAGCCACCAAGAGGGGAAAAGCGTAGCCCTTCTCCCACTTTTTCCATGGGGGAAATCGACAGGCAGTCACCTTAAAGCCCCGTATCCTACGCTCCGGCCAATTGCAGCATGCTGCGATTGTCAGTGTACTACGCCCATAGTACGCCAATGCAAGTCTATGGGTGCGCAAAAAATACGGATTACACACGGAACACACGTGTGACCTGCGAGCAATACGCAGGTCTTTTGGCTGGTGACAGGAAATGGGCCAATCCATCATCAGGAAGCCTAGACATGCAAATGAGCTAAAAACCCGCTCCAGACATCCAGGAAGTACGCCTCCACGGAGTACAGCAGCAGCATGGCGTCCACATATATTAATGTTGAGATGCTCATTGTGCTGGTGCAGGAGCGTCCCGAAATATGGGACCCACGCGATGCAAACTATGCTAACCGCACAAGAAAGGAGGCGTCATGGAGGCGCATCTGTCGCCAGATGTACCATGACTTTGGTGACAGACCACGTGATGAGCAGCATAAAATTCGTAAGTGCAACCATAAAAACATCATTAACCTTAGCGCGCGCTATAAAATGAATCTAGAATCAGCACCCCCCCTTCCTGTGCATGTACTTTTATTAGCCTCATGAGGCCGTTACATTAGGATGTGACACGTGGCTTCACACAGCCATAATTAGGGGTTAGGCCACAAACTCTTCATCCTCCTAGCCAATAAAATTAGTTTCAGTGGAGCTAATGAGACCCTGTGTATCGGCCCAATTACATATGCCACCATGGGTAGAACGCACACCCCAGAAGGCCCCATGCCTAGACTACTGTTCGAAAATGTGACCTCTCAAATATGTGATTTTGACAATCTTTCCTGTCACATTGCAGTGGAAGATGTGATCAAACGGTGGAGAAGCATCCGGGACCAGTTCCGCCGGGAACGCCAGCAGCGGTCCAGGAGTGGGGATGCTGGACATGTGAAAAGAAAATATATCTACTATGACCGGCTGAACTTCCTCGCCCCAATTCTGGATCTGAGACCGTAAGTACATACCTCACACCACATTACACAAATACATTACACAAATACTTTACAGGGACAAAAATATTGATGTATTTTTGCCTCTGTTCTATTTCATAACAGAACTCAATCCAACCTTACGGATCGAGGAACGGCCTCAGAGGCAGAGCCCATTATAGATCCTGTAGGGGATGAGGTGGCTGGCCCATCTTCTCCCCCTACAAGAAGGATGGCTGAAGATGAGGCATCACAAGACCACACAATGGCTGGCCTACACACCACACCACCAGGATGGTCTGCTGCTGCCACCTCACCCATCCTGGAAGAGCCGGGCAACTTGAGCAGCAGCCCAACTGCCCAGATCAGGTCCTCCCCACACGCTGCTCTAGCATCACGGCGAACAAGAAGAAGGCGCCAGGTCACTATTCAAGAGTGCAGGACCAATGTGGACACAGGGGTGCTGAATTATTTGTCCAGAGTAACTACAGATGATGGTGAGGAGGCCTATGCACGTAGCCTCACCCTTTATCTCCGTGCCCTTACCCGTGAGGTCAGGCTCCGTATTAGGGGATGTATTCAGATCCTGCTTGATGCAAGCACCCCCCCAATACCCCATATGAGGTTTTTGAATTTCTGGAGAGGTGGCAACTCTCACCACGAAATTTAATGCGCATGAGACCATCCACACAGATGCTTGGTCTGAACAGCCCCTAATACGTGGGCCAACACCTCAAGCCCTTCCTCCCCCTACCCATCCTTCTATTCCGCAGCCCCAAATGTCTTCCTCAAGCCAACCCCACCAATATGGCCACTTGTACCCACCCAGTGTTGGAGGCTGGTCCCAACCTGGTTGGGGACGATCTGGCTATCTTGGGTATGAGCCACGGGCCTACCAGAGCCAACAAGAAGCCCCTCACCATCATCATTACTCTGGCCAGTATCCCCAACAGACCCAGGAGGCTGGACAATTACAGCATCATGGGCAACAGTATGGCCCCACACAGGGCGATGTTGGCCACAATGTCCAGCAGCACTCACAGGCTGTTCATCCACGTTCCCCTTCCCCAACATATGAGGATTTATGATTCTGATGGTTGGAGATGTCCAGTGAGATGTAACTGGTGCTCCTAATCTAAAACAAAAAACAGGTGTTCTCCTTCACCAACATTTAGAACATAATTTAACACTCACATTTTTAAACAATGTTTTCCAAACATATGAAACAATCCATCATGACAGGCAACGCTACCTCACGCCTTTCAGACAGATATTACATGTGTGTAGAAAAGAGAATATTTAAATGCGCTATACTGTAAAATGAAAGGATGAAAATACACTACTCACTTGCTAACGCCTAGGAAAGGCGTGCTCGCCTTAGTTAAGTATTCACCTTTTTTGTTAGCAATTTCTAGTAAAAAAATTCTAGGCGACCAGCATTCAGAATATCACGCTCTCTCTATGTCTTAACAAGTGAGTTTTGTATTTTCATCCTTTCCAGTATAGCATGGTTAAATATTGTCTGTTCTACAGACAGGTAATATCTGTGTGAAAGATGTGAGGTAGCCTTGCCTGTCATGGTGGAATCTTTCTATGATTGGATAACATTATGAGGAAATGTGAGTGTTATCTTGTTGCCTTTATTTTGGTGATGGAGCTCACCTTTTGTGGCCAAATCTAGGTTAATGTAGGCATGCAGCAATGTTGTTAGTGCTCAATGTTTGTTGCTGTTTTGTTATGTAATGTTAATTTTACACCAAGTTAACGAAGGCACAAAGGGTCATTTTGGCCATTGCCAAATTTGTGTTATGGCAATATTATGTTTGCCTTTAAGCAAACCAAAAAAAAAAAGGCAAAACTAAAAATTTGTCTACACTAGTTAACGTCTCTGTGTGATTTCTCACTATCCCTCACAACATACTAACAGACACCAACCAATGCAATGAAACACTCATAGAATCATAAAGGCTTGAGTAATATATATTTAGACACAATTAAAGAAACAAATTATAACATAGACACAGCATGCTCTTGCCAAGAAGTTGCCCCCTCAGGTGAGATAAAGTAATTTGTGGAAATATCACGCACTTTGAGGCCAGAGAGCGGTCTACGTTGAGGGTTGATAGGTGGTCTCACCCTGCGCACATTGTCCGGCCTATGCACAACACCATCAGAGGAGGAACAATCATGTATCCTGGTGAAGTTATGCAGAACAGCACAGGCTTTCACAACTTCATTCACATTTTGCTCACTCAACTGAATGGCAGACTGGAGTACCCACCATTTGGCACAAAGAATCCCAAAGGAACACTCCACCAGTCGCCTAGCACGTGATAGGCGCATGTTAAAAATTCTTGCGCCTGTGGTCAAGGTTGCACCGGGGATATGGCCTCATGACATTGCGTGATAACTGAAAGGCCTCATCTGCCACAAGGACATAAGGGACTGATTGTTCGGGGGAGCCTGGTAGCTGGCGTGGTGGTGGTAGATCCAACTGGTTGGTGCGTAGCCGCCGAGCCATTATGGAAGTATTGAAGACTCTAGAGTCTCCCGTCCTTCCATAGGCCCCAATGTCAACAATTAAAAACTTGTATTGAGGGTCTACCAGAGCCAACAATACAACAGAAAAGTATTGTTTATAATTGAAGAATTGGGAGCCTGAGTTCGGCGGCTTACGCACCCTGATATGTTTGCCATCCAGGGCCCCAATACAATTTGGAAACTGGCAGTCCTCCTCAAAGTCCCTTGATATCCTTAACCAGTCTTCCATCCTGGGCTCGGGCATGACCACTTGATGGAGTCTTGTCCAGATTTGTGCACATGTAGACCTCACTATGCCTGAAATGGTTGACTTTCCAATGAGAAACTCATAGTGGAGGGCGGCATAAGACGGGCCAGTGGACAGGAAGCTGTAGAACAACAGAAATAGTACAGTTTAGAATGGCTAAAGTAAAAAAACAATCAGTTACATGCCGACCAAACTTGGTAGGAAATGAGAGAGAACAACACACACATATTTGGTGGCACAATGACTAAGTAATATGCAGGACATATTAGATGTAACATTCTGCTGTGTCAGGTGAAGCATATTTTGAGTAAGATGAGGGCATTAAACTTTGTCCAAGAAGGCCAAAAAACATAATTTAACACACACATTATGAACATAGAGAATGTGGTTGTGTAGTACATACCGTATTGTGAGTAGAAGTCGCTCCTCTGCAGATATGGCTTTGCGCATTCTTGTGTCCTGAAAGGTGATCCCAGGGCGCACTGTCTCCAAGAGTCGATCAAATGTGGAAATGCTCATACGACAGTACTGGTAAAATTTCTCCAGATGCTCCCGCAGAGAAGAATAGAGGCGGTGAAAATGACCTCTTGTGAGTCGTTGCCTCAAAAGTGGATGTACCCACATGCGTCTCCTCCTCCGCGGATCCACCAGGATATGGTTGCCCAAAGCGCTGTGACAAAAGCCAGGTAAAGAGAACCTGCTCGGTTGTATTGAATGTCAGACCCTCTGCCATGCTGCACAAAGAACACCAACACACCTCGTGAAAGCAAGGTGACAAATGTACAGAATGGAGGCAGCTACCTGTTTCTGAGTGTCTAAATAGGGTGCAGGCTAATTATTTAAATTGTTTGCAGGCCTCAAAACCGTTAAATGTCCATTTTGCAAGGCTGCGAGAAAATCTCGCCATACGGATTGCATACGGATGCCACACGGATTACATACGGATGCTGACATGCGCAAAATACGCGACCTCACCTTGCTTACGGATGACCTACGGAGCACTGTTTAGGGGTCATTCAGCCGTATTACGCATGTAAACTACGGAGCATATTTTGCGCAGGTTAGTGTGACTCCGGCCTAAGGCTCATTCACAGGTCAGTATTTGGTCAGCATTTTGCATCAGTGTTTGTATGCCAAAGCCAGGAATGGAACTTACCAAGAAAAAAATACTGATGTCTGTTCTTTGTTTTGGAGACACTCCTGGTTTTGGCATACAAATACTGATGAAATACTGATCAAAAATACTGATGTGTGAAAGAGGCCTTATGGAAATTTTACTGGTTTATTTCACTGCTTTTAGGTTGACCTCGTACATTGCAGGAAAATTTACGTTGGATTTTGCTGCAAATCTGACAATTTGCGAAAAGATCTACAACAAATCTGTCACGTCTGATTGAAGCCTTGATCTTAGGCTATGTGCACACGTTGCGGATTCTGCTGCGTATCCGCAGCGTTTCCGGCTCTGCGGGTCCGCAGCAGATTTAGCTACGTTGTACAGTACCATTGTTTTCAATGGTAAACTGAAAAACGCTGTGCATACGCTGCGGATTTTTCCGTGCGGATTTGCTGCAGGTTCAAATCCGCAGCATGTCAATTCTTTATGCGGATTCCGCTGCGGTTTCACACCTTCTCCATTGTAGAGATGTGAAACCGCAGGCTAATCTGCAGGTAAACCACAGGTCTTTTGACCTGAGAATTTACCTGCGGATTTTTTCAAATCCGCACGGAAAAATCCACAGGACCAAAATCTGCGTGTGCACATAGCCTTACAAGTCTGCAGCACATTTTGTTTTCATGGTTTTGTTGTATATTTTGGGTTTTATGCTTATTTTGTGTTGAAAACATTTCACAATGTGTCTTTTTGCTATGGATGTTCAGCGCACCGTTTTGCATCCAGCCAAGCAGATGGTTTGTAGATTTAAGTGCTAAACTGTCAGCGTACACACATCTTTCTGCACATTTTGGTGCCCTCCTATGAGAGTTGCTGACACAGAGTGTAACAGGGACGCTGCAAGCCTGAATTAAGCAATAATCTTCTAACAACTAGGACACAGTCATAATCTCATTCACAGGAGTAAATCAGGGGCAGATGCAAATTGTGTTGCCCTGGGCCAGATTTCCATTCTAAAGGATTTGAAAAACCATAGTGCGTCTTTTATACTTTTAGACTCTTTTCGGTCTTCCAATGTTCTTGGTAATGGGATCTTAACCTGTTAAGACACTTAAATATATCCATTATATATCAAGTTTAAATACCGCTCTTCTCCTGAATCTGGTGTTGTTTTTCTTTTGTTCCCACATCTCTCCTTTACCAAGATATGGCCCCCCTCTTTTCCGTTTGTAAATTTAGTCTTTTTAGCCAAGTGGGTGTGGTCCTCAATTCCTCTCTGTGGATGTCTTCTTTAGGACACAAAATTCAAATGCAGCCTAAGGCCGGGGTCACACTAACCGACGCAAAATACGGTCCGTAGTTTAAATGCTTAATACGGATGAATGACCCCTAAATAGTGCTCCGTATGTCATCCATAAGCAAGGTGTGGTTGCGTATTTTGCGCATGTCAGCATCCGTATGGCATCCGTATGGCATCCGTATGGCGAGATTTTCTCGCAGCGTTGCAAAATGGACATTTAACGGTTTTGAGGCCTGCTAACTATTTAAATAATTAGCCTGCACCCTATTTATTGGCTCAGGAACAGGTGGCTGCCTCCATTCTGTCCATTTGTGATCTTGCTTTCACTAGGTGTGTTGCTGTTGTATGTGCAACATGGCAGACAGTCTGACTTTCAACACAACTGAGCAGGTTCTCTTCAACTGGCTTTTGTCACGCCGCTTTAGTCAACCATACCCACAGATAGTGGATCCGAGGAGGAGGAGATGCATGTGGGTACATCCACTTTTGAGGCAACGACTCACAAGAGGTCATTTTCACCGCCTCTATTCTTCTCTGCGGGAGCATCCTGAAAAATTCTATTCAATACTGTCGCATCAGCCTTGCAACATTTGATAGAGTCTTGGAGACAGTGCGCCCTGGGATAACCTTTCAGGACACAAGGATGCACAAAGCGATATCTGCAGAGGAGCGACTTCTACTCACATTACGGTATGTTCTACACAACCACATTCTCTATGTTCATGATGTGTTGGCCAAAGTATGTATTTTTTGCTTCTTGGAGTAACTTTTATGCCCTCATCTTAGTCCACATATGTGTCAACTTACAGACCAGAATGTTATGTGTAATATGCATTGAATATCACTAACTCATTGTGCAAACAAAGATGTGTGTGTTATTTGCTCTGAAATCCTACCAAGTTTGTTATGTTTGGACCTGTTTGTTTTGTAAATGTGTGCATTCTAAAATATTCCTTTTCTGTTGTTCTTCAGCTTCCTGTCCACTGGCCTGTCTTATGCCGCCCTCCACCATGAGTTTCTGATTGGAAGATCCACCATTTCTGGCATAGTCAGGTCAACATGTAGTGAAATCTGGACAAGACTACATCAAGTCGTCATGCCCGAGCCCAGGATGGAAGACTGGTTGAGGATATGAAGGGACTTTGAGGAGGAATGCCAGTTTCCAAACTGTATTGGGGCCCTTGATGGCAAACATATCAGGGTGCGTAAGCCGCCGAACTCTGGCTCCCAATTCTTCAATTATAAACAATACTTTTCTGTTGTATTGTTGGCTCTGGCCGACCCTCAATACAAGTTTATAATTGTTGACATTGGGGCCTATGGAAGGACGGGAGACTCTAGAGTCTTCAATACTTCCATTATGGCTCGGCGGCTACGCACCAACCAGTTGAATCTACCACCACCACGCCAGCTACCAGGCTCCACTCAAGAATCAGTCCCTTATGTCCTTGTGGCAGATGAGGCGTTTCAGTTAACACGCAATGTCATGAGGCCATATCCCCTGCGCAACCTTGACCACAGGCGCAGAATTTTTAACTTGCGCCTATCACGTGCTAGGCGACTGGTGGAGTGTTCCTTTGGCATTCTTTGTGCCAAATGGCGTGTACTTCAGTCTGCCATTCAGCTGAGTGAACAAAATGTTAATGAAGTATTGAAAGCCTGTGTTGTTCTGCATAACTTCACCAGGATACATGATTGCTCCTCCTCTGATGGTGTTGTGCGTAGGCCGGACAATGTGCGTAGGGTGAGACCACCTATCAACCCTCAACGTAGACCGCTCTCTGGCCTCAAAGTGCGTGATATTTTCACTAATTACTTTCTGGCACCTGAGGGGGAAACTTCTTGGCAAGAGCATGCTGTCTCTATGTTGTAAATTTTTGTTTGATGTGTGTCCAAAAATATATATTGCTACCCCTTCTGAATCTATGACTGTTTAATTGCATTGGTAAGAGTATGTTGATACGGTTTTTGAGAATTGAGACAGAGACATAAAGTGTAGTAGACAAAGTTTTACTTTTGCCTTTTTTTAGGGTTTTTTATTCTTAAAGGCAAACATATTCTTGCCCTATGTAAAACTTGGGCAATGGTCCAAATTGGCCATTTTTCAGATTTGAACATTGTTGCAAAATAAACTTTACAAACATATCCAACAAAAGATATAATGGTATTACATCATTGCAACATTAGACAATTGTATTCCAAAGTCAAAAAGAGGAGATCTCCATCATCAAATTGATATAAAAAACATAATACAAACATTTATTATGAATGTTTTCAAATCATATTAATAAGCCACCATGACAGGCAAGGCTACCTTACGCGTTTCTGAGACATATTACATGTCTGCAAAAAAGACAATATTTCAGCGCACTATACAGGGAAACTCAAAGGATCACATTACAATACTCACTTGATAATACATAGAGAGCGTGATGTTCTTGAGGCTGTTTGCCTTGATTTGGAAAGAAAGTTAGCTGCCCACAAATTTACAAATTTTATATGGACAGCATGGCTTTTCTATGTATTATCAAGTGAGTACTCTATTTTGATCCTTTGACTTTACCAGTATAGCGCGGTGAAATATTGTATTTCTTACAGACATGTAATATGTCTCAGAAACGCGTAAGGTAGCCTTGCCTGTCATGGTGGTTTATTAATATGCTTTCAAAACCTACATAATAAATGTTGGTTTTATATTTTTTACATCATTTTGATGATGGAGACCACCTCTTTTTTACTTAGGATTGTGATTTTTAGCACCAGTTGTAACACACTGGACATCTCCTGCCATCAGTCCGCTTATGGACACTGATGTACAGTATGCATCAACAATTTGCATGTTTGTAGCCACTTATAAATTGTGGAATATTGGGGACGGAGAAGGTGAAAGAGCAGCCTGTGGTTGCTGCTGACTATTTTGAGCATCATCGCCCTGTGTGGGGCATACTGTTGCCCATGATGTTGGTACTGACCTTCCTCCTGTGATTGTTGGGGGTAGTGGCCAGAGTAATACTGCTGAGGGGCTTCTTGTTGGGGCGGGTAGGCCCGTGTCTCATACCCACCAATATAGCTATGTCGTCCCCAACCAGGTTGGGACCAGCCTCCAACACTGGGTGGGAAAAAGTGGCCATATTGGTGGGGTTGGCTAGAGGCAGACATATGTTGCTGCTGTAGGGAAGGTTGGGTATGGGGAGGAAGGGGGTGAGGTATAGGGCCACATATTTGAGGATGTTCAGACCCTGCTTGAGCAAGCATCTGTGTGGGTGGTCTCATGCGCATAAGATTTCTGGGGGAAAGCTGCCACCTCTCCAGATATTCAAAAAGCTCATATGGGGTATTGGGGGGTGTGTTTGCATCAAGCAGGATCTGAAAACATCCTCGAATACGGAGCCTCACCTCACGGGAAAGGGCACGGAGATAAAGGGCAAGGCTACGTGAGTAGGCCTCCTCCCCATCATCTGCATTGACTCTAGATAGGTAATTTAAGACCCCAGTGTCTACATTGGTTCTGGTATCTTGAACAGCCATCTGCCGCCTTCTTCGTCCTCGCCGGGATGTTACAGCAGCCTGTGGGGAGCCCCGGATCTGGGCAGTTGGGCTGCTGCTCATGTTGCCCTGCTCCTCCAGTATGGGTGATGGCCCAGCAGCAGACGGTCCTGGTGGTGGTGTTTGTTGGGCAGGCAATGGGTTCTCTTGTGATGACTCTTCACTAGTCTTGAGCATTCCGATACCGCAAGTATCGGGTATCGGCCGATACCTGCTGTATCGGAATTCCGATACCGACTTCCGATATTTTTTCAATATCGGAATTCGGCATCGGAATCGGAAGTTCAGTTGATTGACAGCCTGACGTCATCATGATGCGCGGTGTGTGCGCATCATGATGCGCCGTCATTTCGGGCCTTCCGGGGGTCTTTGCCGGCCTGCCGGGGGGCTGTGCCGGCCTGCCGGGGGGCTGTGTGGACTGCCCGGGGTCTGTACCGGCCTGCCGGGGGGCTGTGCCGGCCTGCCGGTGGTCTGTGCACCCTGTGGGGGTCTGTACCGGCCTGCCGGGGGGCTGTGCCGGCCTGCCGGTGGTCTGTGCACCCTGTGGGGGTCTGTACCGGCCTGCCGGGGGGCTGTGCCGGCCTGCCGGTGGTCTGTGCACCCTGTGGGGGTCTGTACCGGCCTGCCGGGGGGCTGTGCCGGCCTGCCGGGGGGCTGTGCTGATGTCCGGGGGTCTGTGCAAGCATCGTCCGATGGGACTACAAGTCCCATCTGGCGATGCCTGCTACCATGACAGTGATTGACACATTAGCCAATGATGGGACAGTAGTAGTCCCATCATCCGGCTAATGTGTTAAATGTTAAAAAAAAAAAATACTACATACATACTACATGCTACATACATACTACATGCTACATACATACTACATATATACTACATACATACTACATACATGCTACATACATGCTACATACATGCTGCATGCTACATACATACTACATACATACTACATACATACTACATGCATGCTACATGCATGCTACATGCATGCTACATACATGCATGCTACATACATACTACATGCATGCTACATACATACTACATGCATGCTACATACATACTACATGCTACATACATACCACATACATACTACATACATACTACATACTACATATATACTACATGCATGCTACATACATACTACATGCTACATACATACCACATACATGCTACATACATACTACATATATACTACATACATACTACATACATACTACATACATACTACATGCATACTACATGCATGCTACATACATACTACATGCATGCTACATACATACTACATGCTACATACATACCACATACATACTACATACATACTACATACTACATATATACTACATGCATGCTACATACATACTACATGCTACATACATACTACATGCTACATACATACCACATACATGCTACATACATACTACATATATACTACATACATACTACATGCATGCTACATACATACTACATGCTACATACATACCACATACATACTACATACTACATACATACTACATATATACTACATGCATGCTACATACATACTACATGCTACATACATACCACATACATACCACATACATGCTACATACATACTACATGCATACTACATGCATACTACATACATACTACATGCATGCTACATACATACTACATGCTACATACATACCACATACATACTACATACATACTACATACATACTACATGCTACATACATACTACATATATACTACATGCATGCTACATACATACTACATGCTACATACATACCACATACATACTACATACATGCTACATACATACTACATATATACTACATGCATGCTACATACATACTACATATATACTACATGCATGCTACATACATACTGCATGCTACATGCATGCTACATACATACTACATGCTACATACATACCACATATATACTACATACATACAATACATTCATACAATACATACATAGACATACAGTACATATAACATAGAGTAACATACTTACCAATACTTGTCACATTGTTCCCCGAAGCCATTGTCATTTCCGGAATAAATATTAACATAACAAACCACAAAAATACTCACCCACGATCCGAAGCAGTCCACGAGTGTGTCCCACGACGATCTTGGGTAGAGAACTGCAGCATCAGATGATGCTGCCGTTCTCTACGGGCTGCAGGAATCCAATGACGGAAGGTAGGTATCCTTCCGCACTGTATTCCTCCGCCACTTAAAAAAAAAAAGTCCCTAGTCTCACTTTATGCCATTGCTGTGTGGGAATTTCCCACACAGCAATGGCATAAAGTGAGACTAGGGACTTTTTTTTTTTTTAAGTGGCGGAGGAATACAGTGCGGAAGGATACCTACCTTCCGTCATTGGATTCCTGCAGCCCGTAGAGAACGGCAGCATCAGCTGATGCTGCAGTTCTCTACCCAAGATCGTCGTGGGACACACTCGTGGACTGCTTCGGATCGTGGGTGAGTATTTTTGTGGTTTGTTATGTTAATATTTATTCCGGAAAAGACAATGGCTTCGGGGAACAATGTGACAAGTATTGGTAAGTATGTTACTCTATGTTATATGTACTGTATGTCTATGTATGTATTGTATGAATGTATTGTATGTATGTAGTATATATGTGGTATGTATGTAGCATGTAGTATGTATGTAGTATGTATGTAGCATGCATGTAGCATGCAGTATGTATGTAGCATGCATGTAGTATATATGTAGTATGTATGTAGCATGCATGTAGTATATATGTATGAATGTATGTAGCATGTAGTATGTATGTAGTATGTATGTGGTATGTATGTAGCATGTAGTATGTATGTAGCATGCATGTAGTATGTATGTAGTATGTATGTAGTATATATGTAGTATGTATGTAGCATGCATGTAGTATATATGTAGTATATATGTAGCATGTATGTAGTATGTATGTGGTATGTATGTAGCATGTAGTATGTATGTAGCATGCATGTAGTATATATGTAGTATGTATGTAGCATGTAGTATGTATGTAGTATATATGTAGTATGTATGTAGCATGTAGTATGTATGTAGCATGCATGTAGTATATATGTAGTATATATGTAGCATGTAGCATGTATGTAGTATGTATGTGGTATGTATGTAGCATGTAGTATGTATGTAGCATGCATGTAGTATATACGTAGTATGTATGTAGCATGTAGTATGTATGTAGCATGCATGTAGTATATATGTAGTATGTATGTAGCATGTAGTATGTAGCATGCATGTAGTATATATGTAGTATGTATGTAGCATGTAGTATGTAGCATGCGTGTAGTATATATGTAGTATGTAGCATGTAGTATGTATGTAGCATGCATGTAGTATATATGTAGTATGTAGCATGTAGTATGTATGTAGCATGCATGTAGCATGTACTATGTATGTAGCATGCATGTAGTATATATGTGTTATGTATGTAGCATGTAGCATGCATGTAGCATGCATGTAGTATGTATGTAGTATGTATGTAGTATATATGTGGTATGTATGTAGCATGTAGTATGTATGTAGCATGTAGTATGTATGTAGCATGTATGTAGTATATATGTAGTATGTATGTAGTATATATGTAGTATGTATGTTGCATGTAGTATTTATGTAGTATGAATGTAGCATGTATGTAGCATGTATGTAGTATGTAGTATGAATGTAGCATGTATGTAGTATGCATGTTGTATGTATGTAGCATGTAATTTTTTTTTTTTTTTTTTTACATTCAACACATTAGCCGGATGATAGGACTATTACTGTCCCATCATTGGCTAATGTGTCAATCACTGTCATGGTAGCAGGCATCGCCCGATGGGACTTGTAGTCCCATCGGACGATGCCTGCACAGACCCCCGAAGCCTGCACAGACCACCGGCAGGCCGGCACAGCCCCCCGGCAGGCCGGCACAGCCCCCCGGAGCCTGCACAGACCACCGGCAGGCCGGCACAGCCCCCCGGCAGGCCGGCACAGCCCCCCGGAGCCTGCACAGCCCCCCGGCAGGCCGGCACAGCTCCCCGGAGCCTGCACAGCCCCCCGGCAGGCCGGCACAGCCCCCCGGCAGGCCGGCACAGCCCACCGGAGCCTGCACAGACCACCGGCAGGCCGGCACAGCCCCCCGGCAGGCCGGCACAGACCACCGGAGCCTGCACAGACCACCGGCAGGCCGGCACAGCCCCCCGGCAGGCCGGCACAGACCACCGGAGCCTGCACAGACCCCCTGGCAGGCCGGCACAGCCCCCCGAAAGGCCCGTACAGACCCCAGAGAGGCTGTACAAGGGCAGGAAAGGGTTTTTCTTATTCCGATACCGGAAGTCCCATAGACTTGAATGGGACTTCCGGTATCGGAATCGGCGATACCGATACTTTTTTTAAAGATCGGCCGATACCATCCGATACGATACTTTGAAGTATCGGACGGTATCGCTCAACTCTACTCTTCACCCATGCTTCTTGTTGGGGGAGAAGATGGGCCAGCCACCTCATCCCCTACAGGATCAATTATGGCCTCTGTCTCTGAGCCCGTTCCTCGATCTGTAAGGTTGGATTGAGTTCTGTTATGAAATAGAACAGAGCCAAAAATACATCAATATTTTTGGCCCTGTAAAGTATGGGTGCAATGTGGTGTGAGGTATCTACTTACGGTCTCAGATCCAGAATTGGGGCGAGGAAGGAGAGGCAGTCATAATATACGTATTTTCTTTTTACGTAGCCCGCATCCCCACTCCTGGACCACTGCTGACGTTCCCGTCGGTACTGATCCCGGATGTTGCGCCAGCGTTTCATAACATCTTCCACTGCAATGTGACAGGAAATATTATCAATTTCACATATTTGATCGGTCACATTTGCTACCAGTAGTCTAGGCATGTGGCCTTCTGGGGTGTGCTTTCTAGGCAGGGTGACATATCTAATTGGCCCATCCAGGCCAGATACACAGGGTCTGAATAATTCATGTATCAAGTAACTACACTTAATAACTTGGTTGGCTAAGAGGATGAGGAGCTTGTGGCCTGGGCAAAATTATGGCAGTGTGAAACTATGTGTCACAACAAAATCTAACCGCCTCCTGAGGAAAAAAGTAGAAGCACAGGAAGGGGAGGGGGGCAGAATCTGTATGCATTTTTGGTTGTGAGGTAATTTTAATCATTTTTGGGCCTTGTACTTACTCAGTTTCTGCTGCTCCTCATGTGGCCAATCACCAAAGTCATGGAACATCTGGCGACATATCTGCCTCCATGACGCCTCCTTTCTTGCCCGGTTTGCATAATTGGCATCCCGTTGGTCCCACAGTTTTGGCCGCTCCTGTACCAGTACAATGAGCATCTCTACATTTAGGAAATATGGCGCCATGACGCTGCTGTACTTCCTGAGGCTGACTTCCTGGATGTCTGGAGCGCTATTTGTGGTGATTTGCATGTCTAGGCTTCCTAATGATGGATTGGGCCATTTCCTGTCACCAGCCAAAAGACCTGCGTATTTCTCGCAAGTCACATGTGTGGTCCGTGTGTAATCCATATTTTTTGCGCACCCATAGACTTGCATTGGCGTATTACGGGCGTAGTACGCTGACAATCGCAGCATGCTGCGATTGGAACGGACCGTAGAATACGCCGAGAAATATATGGCTGTTGGGAGCAAACCCATAGAGAATCATTGGTCCGTGTGTAATGCGTGCTTTTAACGCCTCTCACTCGTCCGTATTCCTCGCCAGTGTGACCCCGGCCTAAGGCTACATTCTCATATCCATGTGAATTTTTACAAATACTTTTTCCCCCAATGTGGCATCTGTTTTGAACGTTTTGTTTTACACTTCCATTTCTTAAAATTGAAGGAAATAGACTGAACTTTTATGTACCCATTGACTCTAAATGGATCAGTGAAAAACAGATGAAATGCAGATGTAAAGCTGAAGTACAAAGTCTGCCTTCTGTGAGTCATCTGCTTTATACAGATCCCTGTAGACTTAAAGGGGATCTGGCAGCATGTTTTTGTAATTTAATTTGGCAGCAGTATAATATAAGGCAAATTAGTCTCATTACAGGGATGTGTCACTTACTAGGTTGTGTGGTGTAGTTTCAATACAATCAGTATTTTATCAGCAGGAGATTATCATTACAGGACTAGGTCTCACATGCACAGCAGTCCAGATAATCTGTATAACCCCACCCCCACAATTGATTGGCAGCAAATCTGCAATGTGTGCACATACCCTAAGGATGCTTTCATATTGTGTTGTGTGGCCCCATAGGGGCATTCGTCTTAAATCCCCCTCAAAATGGGGTCAGGACGTATGTGCCGATAGGGCTATAGACTGCAATGGTGACAGCAGAGCAAATGTATGCTCTTTCGAGCACTTATTTCGGGAGTATACGGCTACAGGAGGCGGACATTCAGACGTAGTAGACTGCATCTGAGTGTCTACCTCCTGTAGGCATACACTCCCGAAGAAATTGCACATCAGAGGGCACATTCGATCTGTCGTCACCATTGCAGTATACGGCCCCATCGGCGCATACGTCCCAGACAGGGACACACAATACAATGTGAAAGCACCTTAATGGGTAGGATAAACTTGGATTTTTTTGGGTACAAGAAAAACAGAAATCGACATGAGCCAAAAATGGATGGAAGTGGAATCGGTGCACTGATGAAATACGGTCTGTATTATTCATATGCGTGGAAAAAAACATTGAAACTGAATGGGACCTAATGAACATTGTAGCATCATGTACAGACTCACAAACCTTAACTAGCACGGTCTTCACGAGGCTATCTGAAGATCCAGTGTCTGGGACAATCGGTCGCTGCCCGTTACATAACTCTTGGGTAGAAATGGCTTCTGTTCTTAAGTGGATTTCTGCAAAACCTTGAGATAGCAAAATTACGTATGTGTATATTGCAAGGGAACACATTCTGCTGACATGCACATTTCAGCAAATACAAGTACTTGTATAACCCATTACAGTACAGTCCGGGTCATCTTTTTTAAGACTCAGTGTACCTTCTCTGTTATTCTTCCTTGAAATCTGAGTATTGGCATTCCCGTTGAAAATGTTTCACTCACTTTGGCACTATGCAATCAGTGCTGATAGTGCCAAACTGTGTAGGGGCACACGCTATTGACAATGGACATGGTGATAGCCAGTTATTATGCTATTCATGCATTTCCCAGAGAAGTAACAGAGAAATAGCACAACTCAAGAAAACAGGTAATACAAATATATAGAAGCATGCTAATCTTATCAACTCCCCTGTTTTTGTCTTTTCTTGCTTGTGATCATCAGGGACCATTGTAATAGTTCCTAAAGTCCACATTCCCCAGTATGTAGTAGTTTCCTAAGGTCCACA
Source organism: Dendrobates tinctorius (assembly GCF_039654945.1). Taxonomy (NCBI): domain Eukaryota; kingdom Metazoa; phylum Chordata; class Amphibia; order Anura; family Dendrobatidae; genus Dendrobates; species Dendrobates tinctorius. Next base: position 17,136,147 of record NW_027361814.1, on the reverse strand, counting down.
TTGCCCAATCTGTAGTAGCTTCCTAAAGTCCACATTGCCCATTCTCTAGTAGTTTCCTAAGGTCCACATTGCCCAGTCTGTACTAGTTTCCTAAAGTCCACATTGCCCATTCTCTAGTAGTTTCCTAAGGTCCACATTGCCCAGTCTGTAGTAGTTTCCTAAAGTCCACATTGCCCATTCTCTAGTAGTTTCCAAAGATCCACATTGCCCAGTCTGTACTAGTTTCCTAAAGTCCACATTGTGTCACGTGGACCCGTCCTGTGTGACATGACCCGCAGGTCGGAAACTAAAACAACAAGACACGGCACGTGTAACTGTCCTGTATGACACGACCCACAGGCCGGTAACTAAAACAACAAGACATGGGGAAGGGGAAACAGTTACAACGGTGGGCCCTGCGATAGGGAACGGGGACATGGAGACCTCCTGCACTTCCCTGAGTCAGTGTCCCTCACACTCCTAACGTTCCCTATACAGGCTCCTCACCTGTCGCCGAGCCGGAACCTGTCACCCTAGCACACCCTACACCTATCCCTTGCTAGGGAGCTGGGTGGTGCAGGCACTGGCCCCACCGCTGTACTAATACACACCAGGGAAAAATACAAACAGGGAAACACCACTTAGCTTTGCTCTGTTGCTATTGCTCCCAGAAACAGAGTCCACCACCAGAATGCAGCTTTCCTCCAGAATAGCTGCTACTTCTCCAAGCTTTGTCAGAGCTGCAAGGAGCTGCTAGGGAGCTGGGTGGTGCAGGCACTGGCCCCACCGCTGTACTAATACACACCAGGGAAAAATACAAACAGGGAAACACCACTTAGCTTTGCTCTGTTGCTATTGCTCCCAGCAACAGAGTCCACCACCAGAATGCAGCTTTCCTCCAGAATAGCTGCTACTTCTCCAAGCTTTGTCAGAGCTGCAAGGAACACCTCTCTGTAATTCCTTCCTTCACCAGACTTTACACCAGAGCTCCCCTGAGCTGCTCTCTGTAGTTCCTTCCTTCACCAGTCTTGGTTGGAAATGAGCAATATCACCAACAGTGATTGCAACCACCTGACACACCTTTATAGGTAAGAGCCAGCAATCACACCTGCTTCATAATCACGTGCAGTAAACTAAAGTGTGCAATGACCCTAACGGCCACCGGGGTCAAAAAGTAACCTTAAGCACACAGCTTAAGGAAAAAAAAAGGTTACTAGTGCTTTTATCTGTCATGATCCAGCATGGATCATGACAGTACCCTCCCTTAATGAGGGGCCTCTGGACCCTCAAGACCGCTCCTCATCAGGGAACCACCTACAGCGGGGACGCCCAGGTCCAGAGTTCACCCCAGCAACTACCTGCACTTCAGGTTTATGACAAACGAGCACCGCTGGTATTGGCAATGTATTTTCCGGAGGCACCACCCATCTCCAAAGCACTGATCTGAGGAACGAGAGGTGTATGGGCAAGTATGTGGGTAACTCCAGCTGGTAAGTCTCCGGGCCCTGGATAGCCGACACCAGGTACGGTCCGATCACCTGAGAATTCCAGACCCCCGCAACGCATTCTCTAGTAGTTTCCTAAGGTCCACACTGCCCATTCTCCAGTAGTTTCCTAAGGTCCACATTGCCCAGTCTGTAGTAGTTTCCTAAGGTCCACCTTGCCCATTCTGTAGTAGTTTCCTAAGGTCCACATTGCCCATTCTCTAGTAGTTTCCTAAGGTCCACATTGCCCATTCTCTAGTAGTTTCCTAAGGTCCACATTGCCCAGTCTGTAGTAGTTTCCTAAGGTCCACATTGCCCAATCTGTAGTAGTTTGCTAAGGTCCACATTGCCCAATCTGCAGCAGTTTCCTAAGGTCCACATTTCCCAATCTGTGGTAGTTTCCTAAGGTCCACATTGCCTAATCTGTAGTAGTTTCCTAAGGTCCACATTACCCAATCTGCAGTAGTTTCCTAAGGTCCACATTTCCCAATCTGTGGTAGTTTCCTAAGGTCTACATTACCCAATCTGCAGTAGTTTCCTAAGGTCCACATTGCCTGATCTGAAACATATGTGTAGTTTGAGACATAGTCACCAATGTGCAGAGCTTTGGCTTCCCAAGCAAACACTATAGTCTGCTGCGGTGGTAGACACTGAGGGATGCCACATTTGGGACAGTCATACATCTGCAGATCTTCAGATTCCTCAATATGGAATTTTACCTGTGCATTGACAGAGAAGATTAACATCTCAGACAATCCATCACTAATATTACAGTCACCGGCCTACCCCTAGTCTATCTCAGCTGTGATCATCATGAGTCGCATTGGCACCCCATATTCTGGACACAGTATCCCAGCTTACATGGTCGTCATCCCTTGACATCAAGTATTCTTTCCAAGCTATCTTATTTTACACAATGGTCCAAAACACATGACCAGAAGTCTCTGCACTTACCATTATTGGGCTGGCCAGATAGTTGAACACAGTAGCAGTAAGCGAGAACTTCTCTCCTTTGACGACAGAATATGGATGTGTGAAATCAATAAAGTAGGGCTGGAAGGACTGTATGGAGGCTGTTGGTGCAATACCCAGTCCTACGTCTCCCATACAGAATGCGGTGGTTTTCCACTCCGTAATTGAATCGGGTAATTGCATCAATATTTCTTCCAGACCCGTTGAGCTGAAATTGCACAACACAAAAATCAGAAAATAAAATTTGTGAGTAGGCATCCATCACTTCCTTTGTTTTTAGTTATGCTTACTGTCTATAATTGCTATACACATTAAAAAAACAAGGTTTTACCCCGTGGTCAACAATTGATAGATCCAGGTCTCAGGAAACATTGTCCGAATTTTATTTGTGATCTCAGCCATAGTGAGAGTTACACGTGGGTAGGAGTCATCGTATTCATCAATCGAGCTTGGGATCTCAGAAACATCAATATCTAGAAAATAGAAATACACTCCTCAACATTGAAATTGCATCAGCAAGAAGGACAAGGTGTAAAATTCTGAAAATATTTTGATAGATAGATGTTACTGATATGAAAATGATGAAAAAATTGAAACAAAGTTTTCAAAACATTTTTCAGTAGGGAGTAGGAACCCAGAAATCCGCGCACTTACATGCCTTGGAATGAGATCAATGAGGTTATTATTGGGAACCTATCTGTTAGGAACGGCGGAACGCACTAAGTAAAAATAATAATAAAGTGCGTTCGCCGCTCGGGGTCCTCCGTGCAGTAGATGATATAAGCTGCTAAGTGGTAGCAGGAGCAATATGGCGGTAATGCGCACAGGGTTAAACTTCACCCATGTGCGCAGAGCAATCTCTGTTAAGTCACAGAGATGCCAAATAAGTACAAACACAAAAGACTGAGCCTGTTGAGGTCACAGTACTCAGTATAAATACACACACGGTATCAGGTCACAGGAGTAGCCCAAGACGGCGGCACTACGTCCGTCTAGACCTACCGTGTGCGGAGAGTCGCAACTGCGGACGCAAAGGAGGGCTGCTACTGCAGCGCGGCGTGGACACTGCTGCTAAACGACAAAGCTATGACGCAAGTGCAATGTCGGACGCTAGCAGCTGTGGATGTTGCAGCAGAGGAGCGCTGGCGCTGATTCTAAACTCAGTCCCTAACCACTTACGAAATATCAGCGGGAAGAGGTTTTATAATAAGTCATTCACCAGAATCATACCTCCGTCCTCATACACACAGCAGCAAGTAAGTCTATACTAGCGCATGGCGGAACAGCCATGCGTGCCTTTTATAGCAGCCGGGACCTTCCGCAAGCTTCCAGATCTCTGAGATGGACCAATGAGATCTGGAGCGGGACCTGAGCACATGACTCCCAATCTCCAATGGGAGATCGTCCCATGAGCATGCTCAGTAGGAGGACAGAAGGACTTAGCCTCAGTTGAGATTTGCTGCAAGGCAATCTCCTCTGCAGTAGATAAACAGCAGGAGACTGCAGAATGTGAGGGTCTGGATTCCTGCAGAGCAAACGCAGAAATCCGACGCCTAACACTATCAGAAGGTTTTTTACACCCCAAACTAATGCCATCTATGTAAAGTTGCTGTACTGTTGATTAAATCCGTATCTTTGTTTTAGAAATCTTTGTCTCCGTTTTTGAGCAATCCATTGGAGAGTTTTTATGCTGGCTTGGCACTGAACTAATGCTCCGACCTCTCTCCCTATTTCCCCACCCGCCGTCGGCCTGTTGTCAGTGACTGACAGGTCACTCTTGTGTTCCCAGCTCGACATTCTGTGCTGGTGCGGTGCTGTCATTCCCTGGGACAGTGCATCCGCAGATCGATAATCCAGCTTTCACAATGTCATCAGGATCTTACTCTGTCGACTGCAGCCAATGAGTGACTTTTTGGCTGCAGCTCAAGGGAAACAGTTAAATATATTGCAGAAACGTGTAGCCATCTTTCCAGGCTGTGTGATTGATGGCCTTTTCTGCAATATATCTTATTGTCTGAACTCACTGAGCTGGAACACTTTGAAAGCTAGGGAGGGTGGATGAGGAAAGGAGGATGATGGAGGCTGATAGGGTGGTGGGGGGTCACCAGCCCCCAGAATCAGTCATACATTGTGAGCAGTGATTGATGGAGCATTTGGAGCAGTTTATGTTTGTTGAAGTGGTCCTGTTTATTGTGCTAAATACAGCAACTGAATTATTGTGCTAAATATACAGTAAAGTAGATTTTGTTCCTCCTGGGAGGGTCCTGACTTGAGCAACCAATAGTTGCTGGAGAGGTTGAAGGGGGAGGAGCGCTGGACCATTGTGCAGAAAGCAAGAGACTGACCATTAAAGCAGCATTTCTCAAAGACTCGTGAAAAAAACTTTTGCATTTTGCTGTATCATCAGGGGAATAACAATCACGGTTGCAGTGGTTGCAATCTAGCCCATGTGGGAGGGGGGCCCATCAACAACAGTGTCTATTTCAGATGGATGTATGTCCAAGGACGCACAGCTACAATATATTGCGGTGCAAAGATCTGCTGGGTTCATATGCTGCAATACACGCAGCTAGCCAATCAGAGGTTGGGGGTTCATGTGCTGCAATACACGCAGCTGGCCAATCAGAGGTTGGCAGCTGACGTCAGCAAACCAGTTACAGGCTTTGTATGGCAGTGATGTTGTGCACTGCCCGTAACTTGCACGCTAAAGTCAACTGCCAGCTTTAGAAGAGGACACGGCACAGTGGGGAAGCGGAGGGAAGGTGAGTAGAATCGTTTATTTTTTATGTATTAAGGAACAGCAGCAAAATAGGGAATTGTTGGTCCCCCTCGTTTAAAGACAGAAAACCCACAATGGTCACAGAAATAACTTGAATCTGACAAAAGTAATAATAAATGAAAAATCTATGAAAATGAACAAATGAAAGTCAGACATTGCTTTTCAACCATGCTTCCACAGAATTTTAATTTTTTTTTATAAAACTCATGAAATAGGCCTGGACAGAAATGATGGTACCCCTGAAAATAATGTGACAAAAGGGACATGTTACATCACGGTGTGTCCACTAATTAGCATCACAGGTGTCTACAATCTTGGAAACAGTGAGTGGCCTGTATAGAGGCTACAGATACTCACTGTGCTGTGTGGTGACATGGTGTGTATCACACTCAACATGGACCAGAGGAAGCGAAGGAAAGAGTTGTCTCAGGAGATTAGAAAGAAAATTATAGACAAACATGTTAAAGGTAAAAGTTATAAGACCATCTCCAAGCAACTTGATGTTCCTGTGATTACAGTTTCACATATTATTCAGAAATTTAAGCTCCATGGGACTGTAGCCAACCTCCCTGGACGTGGCCGCAGGAGGAAAACTGATGACAAATCGAAGAGACGGATAATATGAATGGTAACAAAAGAGCCCAGAAAAACTTCTAAATGGATTAAAGTTGAACTTCAAGCTCAAGGAACATCAGTGTCAGATCACACCATCCGTCATTGTATGAGCCAAAGTGGACTTCATGGGAGATGACCAAGGAGGACACCGTTGAAAAAAATCATAAAAAAGCCTTACTGGAATTTGCCAAACTACATGCTGAAAAACACATACCATAAGATACGGCCTTCCCAAAACCCTGTCTGATGACAAATGCACATATAAAAACACCCAGGAATGGTTAACAGGAAAACATTGGATTACTCTGAAGTGGCCTTCTATGAGCCCTCACCTAAATCCTATTGAGCATCTTTGGAAAGAGCTGAAACATGCCGTCTGGAAAAAGCAACCTTCAAACAAGAGAAAAGTGGAGTAGTTTGCTCTTGAGGAGTGAGCCAAAATACCTGTCGAGAGGGGCAGAAGTCTCATTTACAGTTACAGGAATCGTTTGCTTGCAGTGATTGCCTCAAACAGTTGTGCAAGAAAATATTAAGTTAAGGGTACCATCATTTCTGTCCAGGTCTATTTCATGAGTTTTATTTTTTTTAAAATTCAGTGGAAGCATGGTTGAAAAGCAATGTCTACCTTTCATTTGTTCATTTTCATAGATTCTTCATTTATTATTACTTTTGTCTGATTCAAGTTATTTCTGTCACCATTGTGGGTTTTTCTGTTACTAAATGAGGAGTACCAACAATTTTGATCACGTGTGTATATACCAGGATTGGAGACTTATATACCAGGATGAGGCGCATATGCAGTGAAGAGCAAAAGGTAACAATATATTGAACTTTTGACTTTCAGGCTCCATATCTCACCATCCACTTCAGCAGTCAAAACAGTAGTGGATGGTAAGATATGGAGCCTGAAAGTCAAAAGTTCAAAATGTTGTTACCCTTTTGCTCCACACTGTATGTCTCCCAACCTGGTATATATGCCCCTCATATACTCCCTCACTGTAAATCAGTATGAAGGACATATATACCGGGATGAGGGGTGTATAAACCAGGATGGGAGACATACAGTGAGGAGCAAAAGGTTAGCAACGTTTTGAACTTTTGACTTTGAGGCTCCATATCTCACCATCCACTACTGCTTTGATCGTGAGACTACCATCATTTTATAGACAATCATCTTGGCTATCTGATATTTACATTTGACTTGCAACTATTCAGCATATGATTAGTTATGCAGATTCTTGTGATGTCACTGTTATGTTAGTGCTTTGCTCTTGGTAGTGGAAATATATTTTTCTTCCTGAATACTACAAATTGCAACCTGTTCTCACATTCCCTAAAAGCTCAGTGTGTTATTAGGTTGATTCCCAAATGAAAAGTCATTGGTTCGAATCGAGAAGCAGCCATGAAAACGATTTCCGAAGAAAAGAGAAACTGCATCATGTGAGTGCCATGACAGTTGGAAGAATACAAAATGAAGTTTGTCCATCCATTCTGTAGCCAAAAGGTGGACATCCAGGCAAAATATTGGAGCCAACGAGTCGGCTCATCCCAAGGTCTATCAGTTCTGGAGCGACAAATACGGTGCTTCATATTAGTGAGATCACAGACATCGATGCAAGCACCGTGCAACGCATATTATACAAGTCTGGAATGGTGGCCTAAAAAAGGTGAAAAAGCCTCAACTTCAATATTGTCATAAGAAGCATCAGCTCAAATTTGCAAACAAGTACAAAAAGTGGACATTTAAAGATCTGAAACGGGTGATTTCAAGCGATGACACAAAAGTCAATAGACTAGGCTCTGATAGGTGCAAATTGGTCTGAAAGAAACAAGGGAAAAAGAAGTTAACAGATTGAGAAATTGAATGAAATGTCAAGTTCGGTGGAAGTCACCTGAAAATATGGGGTTGTTTCACAGCCAAAGGCATTGGAGACTTGACCAGGATCGATGGTGGTCTCAATGCCGAGATATATATGTGTATATCCTACAAGACGAGATACTTCATACACTCAAATACTATGGGTATGAAAAGGATGACATAGTGTTCCAACAGGACAACCACATGTAGCATACGTCGAGATTAGTGAAGAAATGGTTCAATGACAATGAAGTAGAGGTGCTGGAATGGCCCCCACAGTCCCCAGACCTCAACCCTATCCAACACTTGTGGGTAGAATTGATGGTGGTGATGGTGAACTCAGTCGAGGGGTTCAAGAGAGGCCTGGATGTCTTCCTGGAGCATAACAATATTGTATCTTACTATGTTACTATGTTATTTGAAGAAAAGCTGTATTCATACCCAAGTGAGTCAACCAGTATGCACCGACTTTGGGAACATGTAGAAGAGACCTGAGATCAAATTATATACCTGGATGGGGAACATATATACTTGGAAAGGGCCTAAGATGGAGGACTTTAGTACAGGATGGAGGACATTAGTACACAATGGGAGAGGAGTGGCAACACATGTCCTTATGGGACACGTGTGGTGGGGGGGACAAAATGTGGGGAAAGGGGCCCAAGTTTGGCACCAGGGCCCATTGGACTCTAGTTACAAAACTGCACTACATATTTCACATCCTTGTCCATCCTCTTGACTACAGTACTTCAGATGTGCTGTGTTTTAGTTTCTGGACATAGCTGAGATGTTGTAGAAATGGAACTTGGCATGTAATGTTATGCTGCAGTGAAACTCTCTCTTAAATATGCTATCCAGAGAGTTAGCTAACATTTTAACCCTATGCTTGGCCCTTTATCTGATAAGGGGATTGCACTTGAGGAGAGATGGAGCAAAGGAGAATAAGTGCAAGTTGAAAGTCACTGAGGGCTTTTCATTTAGCTACATACCCATCTTTCACTTTAGCCTTTTATTCTCTTCTGCTTCACCTCTCCTCCATTTCAGTCCATGTGATATAGGAATTGAGGGTAAGACCGAAACAATATAAAACGGGGAGTAGCATAACATTGAGTTTCATTGAAGCATAACATTGAGTGCCAAGTTCCTTTTCTACAGGGTATGGGGTAGGACCCTGCTTGAGCACTAGTTCCCAGGAGCGCCATGTGTCATCTACAGATAACTGAGCTCGTTATCTCAACTGTGATATGCATCCATTTTCTTCTTTCTGCTGACAGTTTACCTGTCTACATCCCTGCAGGCATTCAGGCTGGCTCACACAGGTCTCAAGGTCTCTGTTCTGAGGCAATTTGGCTTGTTGCATTTTTATAACTGGGATTTGGGATTTCTTATGTGAGATGTGAGGTTAGAGCTGTTGTTATAGGCTCACCTTATGAGGTGGATGCTCTAAGCCCAGGTCCGGGTGGGCTCATGAGCCTACAGGCGAAGGTGCAGCAGGTAGGTAAGGCACACGGGAACCAAGGATTAGCAGCACTGTAGGTCGCAGGCAGACTGGACACCGGACACAGGGAAATAGGTACTTGAAGCAGTGGAGGCTGCAGGCAGACAGGAGACTGGGATGCAGATAGCAGCGGTCCTGGAGACTGCAGACAGGTAGCAGAGGTCCTGGAGATGGCAGACAGATAGCAGAGGTCCTGGAGCCACCAGACACATAGCAGAAGTCCTGAAGACCACAGACAGATAGCAGAGGTCCTTGAGACCTCAGACTGGTAGCAGAGGTTCTGGAGATTGCAGACATGTAACGGAGGTCCTGGAGAATGCAGACAGGTAGCAGAGGTCTTGGATACAGCAGACAGGTAGGAGAGGTCCTGATGCCTGCAGACAGCTAGCAGACGTCCTGGTGCCTGCAGATAGGTAGCAGAGGTCCTGGAGACCACAGACAGGTAGCAGAGGTCCTGGAGACCGCAGACAGATAGCAGAGGTCCTGGAGATTGCAGACAGATAGCAGAGGTCCTGGAGACAGCAGACGGATAGCAGAAGTGCTGAAGACCGCAGACAGGAAGCAGAGGTCCTGGAGACTGCAGATAGGTAGCAGAGATCCTGAAGACCGCAGACAGATAGCAGAGGTCCTGGAGACCCCAGACAGGTTGCAGAGGTTCTGGAGACTGCAGACAGGTAAAAGGGGTCCTGGAGACCGCAGACATGTAGCAGACGTCCTGGAGACCACAGACAAGTAGGAGTACAGGAACAGGTACTGAGTAGGTCGCGGTGCACAAAGAGTCAATACCAAGACACAGGTATGTGTCTTGGTGGGCCTTATATAGACCTAGGTACATGTTCACATGGGATCATGCCCGGCTATTTGCAAAGCCCAGTGTGAAGAGAGTTTAGTGGACCGGGGTGAAGGGAAAAGAGCCCGGACCTGTGACAGATGTGTAACAGCCATGTTAATGATGAACCTAATGATTGTCCCTACCATGCAAGACAAGCAATTTATAAATATTTGAAAACATTTGTGAATTTATTTGTAATAATTTATTTTAATTAATCTTTTATTTTCATGATTAAAATATATTTGGAATTTAGAACTAATTGTACTATTGCACCATTTGAAAACTGTTTACTTCTCCTCAATGAGTCTCTTCTATTTAGAAATTTAGTTGCCACTGGAAAGATCCACCAGTAGCCACTCAACATCATAGTCACCCATTACTGGTGCCTCTACAGATATGCAAACATAAGCGTTTATACATAGGAGGGTAGCACTAAGGGAATTATTGAAGATTGCTGCTAATTTCTTACAGTGCTATAGAATCGCAGGGGGAGCTATAATAACTTATTGAAAATTGTCCTGTTTGGTTTCTGTTCCATAGATTATGTGGCCTCAATATTACTTAGCATACTTGCTTCCTCTAGTGACAGCTGAAAGGCAACGGGAATGCTACAGTTTACAGGTGTATTCTCATCTCGGCCACTCATGGATGAAGCAGGAATATTTGTGGTTGGAGCTACTGACACAGCGGTGGCTCAGTCCCTTGGCGGTTTCTGTAGTTCGGATAAGTTTTGGCTTCCACATAGCGACAGATACTTAGGTTTCAGCCATGAGCACCTTCTAACTACATGGCTCTGTTTGGATTTGGAGCGTTCCATTAGAAGAAATGTGAACGTTTACTTTAAAGTGGTTTGTAGGTTTTATGTCCCGAGTATCATAAGAGCCATGTTTAGAAAAGCAATAAACTTTTTAGAAAGATTATCTTACCAATATTAGGTGAGCCATAATCATAAGTATTCAATGCGGAAACTGGTGGAAGCGCGAAACACTCTGGTGGCTTTTTCACGTGGGTATTTGTGATGACTTTCAATCCAATATGCTAGAGGAGAAAAAGAAGAAAAAAAGTGTACTCCTTTTTCAGTCCACTGATCTCCTGATATTACTTGAACTGGAAAAATGGTAGTGGCCTATGGTTTTGGCCAATTGGTGCATGGTTTTGTTTTTATAGCAATGTGACACTGTTTGTAATTCTTATCTACATTGCTATGTACTAAGGCTCTGTTCACGTGACTATCATGCCTTCTTTTCTTAAATATGCAGATTCTCTCTTCAGCAAGGAGGAATACATGAACTCTAATGCCACTTATTGGAAGTAGCAATCCTAAGAGTCAATATCGACACTTTAATGAGCCTTGCTACATAACATAAAAGTCAAACCATAATCTCTATTGCCATAAACATGTTTCAGGGTGGTGCCCCTCCTCAGTGCAAAGCAAAAGCTCTGATTTGGCTCTATGGGAGTTCACTGACTATGGTGTAAGGGGTAACGTCTATCCTTTTGAAGAGTGACATGCCTGGGCAAGGAGTCTTATAGGCCATGCAATTCTCAGGCATGACACTTTCCATAAGGAGTGACATTATCTCTTAAGCCCCAGTATGAGTCCTCTCATACAGCCAAATGAGATCTCTTGCTTTGCACTAAGGAGGGGCAATACACTGAAACATGTGTCTGCAAATAGAGATTCAGGTTTGGCTTTTATCCTAAGTCATGTAAAAAGGTTCCATAATGGATCGATACTGAATTTCAGGATTGCTATTTCCAATAAGTGGTGCTAGAGTTCAAGTCCTCTTTCTCTCTGAAGAGACAATTTGCATATTTGATTTCATAGAGGAGTATTGCATGACTTATAAGTCTCCTTACCCTCTAATGTCACTCTCAATAAAGAGAGATGTTACCCCTTAGATCCCGTTTTTTTAAGAGACTCATGACTGGCATGATAGATCCATCTTTAAACATCTCAACAATTCCTGATGAGTTGTCATTGACTCATGATAAGTAACTTTTTTGATGACAGTAATAGGGCTGTGATTTTTGCTGTTCTTGCCATGAAAACAGAATGTGGACAGAGCCTAATAATTATGTTTAACTTGGCCTATAGGATTTAATGGACTTTTGCATCTCTCGTTAACATAATACAGACCTTTACATTACATAGATATAACTATGCTCGTGAATGTAACACCACAAAAGTTTATGGACAAACATTTGGGGCACAACTATGAATTCCGTTTTTTCACACAGTTGCATTACCAGTACCACAGGTCTACAAAACCAAGCTTATTGCCATTAAGTTGTAGTGTCGGTGGTGGGGTGCCGAGCTGGGGGGGTGGTCCTACTTTTATACCGCGCAGAGATGACAACAGAGACACGATGGAGGCAGATTCTGGGTGCAACAGGTCCAAGTTTATTTCTTCACTTGCCGTCCGACTGACGGCACACCTCGCGGCCCTCCGTTTCCAGAGCCGCTTCTCACACCGTACACTGGAGACGTGTCTGCACACACCGTCCCCTCCTTTACTGTCGACGCTCCTGACAGTTCCGTCACTGTGGCCGCCTTAGGCCCATTAACCAACAGCGCTTCTACTGCTCAGTCGTCGTGTCACATACGGTGTCTTACACCCAGTACCTCGTCTCAACTGCGGTCCTTTCCTGTCAGGACCACCCCCCTGACGTCCTCTCTCCTCAGTCCCCCTGGTCTGGATTCTCCTCAGAGTGCACAGACTGTCGTAGTCCTCCTGTCACTTGAGCTCCCCCTGGGGACTGGAACTTTCTGGAACCCTCCCTCAGTATTTATAACTCCCCCGGTTCCTTGAAACTGTCACTCTAACTGTCACCACGCCCCCCATGACCAACGGTTTCTAAAGCCCTAAGCTGCTGTAAAGTCCTTTGCTCACACTCCACCCTGCCATCTAATGGTCATCCCAAGGTACTGCACGTCCACTACACTTTCCTAGTTGTTTCCCCACTGTAATCACTGACTCCTTCCTACACTGTGCAAACCTATCTTTCTTCACTCTGACTAGTCCGTCCGTCAGGTCACCTTCCCTACACTCTCCCTTCCTTTGTCCATTGTCGTCCTCGACAATCGTCATCCCTGCCTTCGTCGTTCTGAATCTACACCTACATTCTGTTGTCGGACCAGAAGTTGAGCCAAACCACTATCTGCGGGGGCCGAACCATACTGGGAGCACTATGCTCTGAGCAGCCTACTGCTACTCACCAGCGCGCACGCCACATGACAACGTCTTTCAAATTGGGCAAGGTACACCCGTATTCTCTCTACGGCGTGTATCTTTCCCCTACTCTACCCTACTGTTACCTTTCACTATCCGGTACGCCATGATCGAGGCCACTCACCTACCAGATCATTGCCGGCGCCCGCCTTTCCTTCTTCAGGGGTGTCCGTGGTGTTGGGGACCTGACCTAGGACGGCTGTCTTTCTCACGTCTTCCAACTCATTTTCCTTCTTTCAATTACATGTCATGGTCGGCGTCCCGGTCTCCCAGACCTCCTCAACTCTTAGATCCCTACCGGATCTCACACTTTCCTTTGGTCCCGCAGACCTTCCCTTACCCGGACCTGTTGCATTTTACTTTGCATATTATACATCATACAACTTTATAATAGCAAAAGTACCCCATTTTTTATAATTTTTTTTTTTTCGTTTTCTTTTGCTCATTTTAAAACCAACATATAACAACATAACATTGCATGTCTTCTTTCTCCCCCCTTCCTTGGACATGGACACTCCCTCTCTTCTAAGTATCCCCGCTCTGTCAGTCTAACAAGTAAACACAAACTATCCTGTAAGAGGAACATAGAAAAACAGACATAAAAATCACAGATAAACATTTCTTTTTTTTTTTTAAAAGCTGACCGCGAACTGTCCTTTTGACCTGCACAACGGTGCAACGAACTCCTGACAGTTCAATCCTCCTTTCGGTGGTCAGTAGTATGGGACCCCACAACCGTGGAGCTCCCAGGATGCAAGAAGTGTCCCTTTCTGCAAGATAGTATAAACGAGCTGTCCCGGGGTCGTGCAGCCGCCATGCCAGCCTCTCCCCTCTCATGGAGCAGGTTCCAGACTTCCTGCCCCCTGGCCCTCTTCTTCTCTATAACTCCTGCGACCCAAACAGAGGGTCCGGCATGAGCCCTGGAGTCCGGTGGGCGGGACTTAACCGAGGAAGGACGTGGATCAGAGGCGGCCGATGATTTTTGCGGCTCAACAGCCGCTGGGGCCAGGTGGCAAATGGGGACAACCGGGTCCTTGGAGGCTGGAATCACAAGGCCCACTAAGTCGGCCGCAGTCGACTTCAGCAGCGGCATAACCGCGGCCTCAGGACAGGCCGCATCCACTACTTCCAATGGAGCCGGAGTAACGGCCGGTTCCAACGACGCAGCTGCTATCAGAAGGGGGAACGCAGCAGCGTCTTCTTTGCATGACTTCCGCACTGGCGGCTCCAGGCGGGGTACCTCAGGGACTTGAGCAGGGGCCTCGCACAACTCTGCATACACCACTGGGCCCGATGTACCCAGGCCTTCCGGTGCGCAGGGGGCAGCGTGCTGCTGCGGAATGATGAGGGCCACTGGCGGAGGCACTGGTGGTGCCGGGGGTACTCTCACCTTCCCCGGCGCTGCGGCCTCCATCACATCAATACGTGGCTTCACCCGCAGCCTCCGTCCCTCGCTTCACTGTCCCGTGGGTTTTTCCCCTAAACTCGGGGGCTCCGCTGAGAAGTCCTCTGCTGGTATTGGTGGCGGCCGTTTTCGCTGACTCCGCTCAGGCTCCGCTCCCCAGCTCAGCATCCCGCTGCTCTCCCGTGGCTCTGAGGGCGACTTCTGGCACAGCTCCATCCCCTGCCGCCACTGCCACTCTAGGCGGCCGATGCCCCGACACCTGCAGAGTCTCATACCGTCCGTTGGGCAGCACTCGAATGGCATCAGACAGCCGCAGCCAAGTTTTTCTTCTGTGCCACTCCCTCTGTGAGGTGAGGTGTCGGCAGGCCTCTCCACCATCCTGTCAGGGTCCAATATATGGAAGCGTCGATTTCCAGGCACATACTGCTTCCTTTTGGGGTACGTTGGAGGGGGTCCCAGTCCATTCAACACGACTGCAAACACCCGGACCTCTCCTCTGCGCTGAAGCAACACCGCCATACTGCACAGTACCTGGTATCGCCCCGGATCCTCTGCTGGCCACACAGATCCGCCACAGCGCTTCCCATTTGTATTCCACAGGTAGGTCATTTGTAATCCACAGGTAATTGTAATCCAAACAGAGTAGTCCAAGTCCTTTTCCATTCTTTGAGGCAGGTCTGCCGCAGAAGATGGGGTATTAGCGGCGGCGATCCTGCCGACTACGCCAAATGTAGTGTCGGTGGTGGGGTGCCGAGCTGGGGGGGGTGGTCCTACTTTTATACCGCGCAGAGATGACAACAGAGACACGATGGAGGCAGATTCTGGGTGCAACAGGTCCAAGTTTATTTCTTCACTTGCCGTCCGACTGACGGCACACCTCGCGGCCCTCCGTTTCCAGAGCCGCTTCTCACACCGTACACTGGAGACGTGTCTGCACACACCGTCCCCTCCTTTACTGTCGACGCTCCTGACAGTTCCGTCACTGTGGCCGCCTTAGGCCCATTAACCAACAGCGCTTCTACTGCTCAGTCGTCGTGTCACATACGGTGTCTTACACCCAGTACCTCGTCTCAACTGCGGTCCTTTCCTGTCAGGACCACCCCCCTGACGTCCTCTCTCCTCAGTCCCCCTGGTCTGGATTCTCCTCAGAGTGCACAGACTGTCGTAGTCCTCCTGTCACTTGAGCTCCCCCTGGGGACTGGAACTTTCTGGAACCCTCCCTCAGTATTTATAACTCCCCCGGTTCCTTGAAACTGTCACTCTAACTGTCACCACGCCCCCCATGACCAACGGTTTCTAAAGCCCTAAGCTGCTGTAAAGTCCTTTGCTCACACTCCACCCTGCCATCTAATGGTCATCCCAAGGTACTGCACATCCACTACACTTTCCTAGTTTCCCCACTGTAATCACTGACTCCTACCTACACTGTGCAAACCTATCTTTCTTCTCTCTGACTAGTCCGTCCGTCCGTCAGGTCACCTTCCCTACAAAGTCTTCTCACAAATCACCAAAGCTCTGCTGACTCAATGACCTTGTGGGGACAATTTGCGGAAGTCCATTTTCTGTCCCCTGTGACTATGCTCCAGTTCACAAAGCAAGGTTCATAAAGACATGATTTTTGGTATTTTCATGTGGAAGAACATGACCGGCAGCAACACCTGAGCAATAAACTAAGCCAGAGAATGTGAGCCTGGCCCTCTCTTCTAACATCAGTGTTTGACCTCACAAATGCTCTCTGGATGAATGTGCAAAAATTCCAACAGACATCTCCAAAAGTTTCTCCTTGAGAAAGCGCCTGGTTAGAGCGCAAAACGCGCGTCGGGGGTCGCCCTACAGTCTGGGGTACCTGTGCACCATTCGGTAAGCTTGTCCCTTTTGCAATTTGGCGTCCTATATGACGCAACCTGCGCATTTTATGGATATGGCTTGCCGCCCTTGCCATTACTGCCTTACTTCACACTGGCTTGCTAGCTCTTAGGGAATTTTTCTAAACCTACTATGGCCTTATTGAGAACCAATATGGGCATTCATGTTAGCCATTGCTGATGTTTGTGCATGTTATATACCAGCTTGGCTTGGGTTATTGGTGCATTTGGTTCATTTTATCTCCCCTTCCCTGTTTTTCCTGATTATGGTGTCAATCTGTCATTGCAATTTTGCTATTTATATATATTGTCTGTGCTTGGAATAACAATAAAGATTGTAATAATTTTTTACATTTTTTCTGGATCCAATTACTCCTCTTTTTTCTCCTTGCCTCATATGCTTATGGAGTGGAACCATTTACTATTATGGCGGTTCATTTCCATGGGATACCGCCTTTTTTCTTGTCTAAAGTATTGGGCCTTTGCTTGTATCTAATCTCCAAAAGTTTGTAGAACGTCTTCCCAGAAGAGTGTAAGCTGTTAAAACTACAAAGGGGCCAACTCTATAAAAGTTCCTGAAGGTGTAGTGTGGAGGAAGGCACAATATTTTTGCCCACACAGTGTAAAGACAACTTTACAAGAACATACATCTACAACATGGTAAAAATGGTCCCTTATACCTTGATGAGAGTGAAAACATCAGGAGAGGATGGTGCTTGCCAGTTATAGGATCTCTTTCTGCGCTTGCTGTGTAGAAAGCTTACACGTTGCCTCCAACATATCGGATCATCTTCATTTACACGATATGGGTATCCAAATTGATGTCTTCTCGCAATAAATCTGTAGACCTAGATGGAAGATGCAGGAAAAAAACAATGACCATGTATTTTTCAGTCAAGGACTTTTCCAGACATGCATAGGTCTGATCCCAAAAGCCGTAATAGAATACATGACTATGTAAAAATTATTACAAGTGATCACATCAATTCCTACACCTAGTAGGAGACAATCTAATTTCCCTATGCCAGATTTGAACATTCAAACACAATTCACTAAAAAAAGGACTAAAGATCAACTAAAAACATCACTGAAAAAGAGAAAAAGCAGCCATACTTGCAATACCATGTCCAGACATAAATGCACAACAGCATGCCGCAGGTCCCCCATGATAAAGACGGATGCAGAACAATGCAAAATACTAGAATCATAGACTCTCAGACAAATGTCTGTCCAGCCGCTGTCTGAAGACTTCCATTGAAGGAAAAATCACCACCTCTCGTGGCAGCCTGTACCACTCATTGATCACCCTCACAATCAAAAACTTTTTTCTAATATCTACTCTGTGTCTCCTCCCATTCAGTTTCATCCCATTGCTTCTAGTCTTCCTTGTACAAATGAGAATAATGATCCCTCTACACTGTGACATCACTTGAGATATTTGTAGACAGCCATTAAGTCTCTTCTTAGCCTTCTTTTTGCAAGCTAAATATTCCCAGATCCTTCAACCATTCCTCATAGGACATACCTTGGAGTCCGCTCACCATCCTGGTAGCAAAGTGTGATTTTTTTTTGTGTGTTTTGTGAGTCTCCCCACTATTTGAACTGACAACTTTAACACTATAAGCAGGCACTGAGCCACAATACTAAAATAACTGTAAGAGAATGGTCAGTTATAATATACTGAGCCGCAATGATGAATCAGGCAGCCATCTTGTGAAAGTTAGGAAAAGATTCAACTTTTATAATAGAACTAATAAAATGTACTTTGAAGTGGAGGATGTGAAATGAGCCATGTCTGCTATCAACCCTGGCAGGCAAGCATGAAGGAAAATTGGATCAATAGGGGAATAGGGTTAATAAATATATGGTCAATGTGTGTATACGTGATAGTGTTGGTAGAAGAACAAACTCACTAACATGTCAAATGCATGAATTTATGGATCAAGCCTGGAAGCAGGGATAAGATTAAGGACATTAGCTATAGATACCAATGACTTTTATGGGATTAGTGTTGTTTGGGGAAACGTTAATTAATGTCTTCATATTATGTCATTATATTCTTTGTTCTAAAATACCGATTTCTGTAGAATTATCATGTAAACACCCTCTGCGGCAAAATGCAGCTTTTCTCTGTATTATGTATAAAAAGCCCCTGTCACTGTTGCTCGGGGTCAGTTCACCGCCATTATGCCACTGTGCCACACCATGGCCAGGGCTGGAGCCTTTTCATCGCCAGACTTCTCAGCGTATCTCTGCCTGTCTGAATTCCTGTTTTGTGCCTGCATGCTTCAACTCTACTGACTATCTGTACCTGTTCTGCCGTTTATCTCCTAATAAACTTCGACCTCAGCTTGATAACAGGATTGTCTACATCTTTTTCTGACTCTTCCAGGTCTCAGTAAGACTTTTTCTTACAAGTGGTGATTGCCAGCCAGGAGGAGCGGCTCCGGAGAGCCGCCTCCGGAAGAACCATTAGAAGAATTTGTAGATGAGGGCTTGGAGGTTGGAAGAGTGAAGAAAAAACAAAAAAAATGCGCGTGGCCATGCGTTAAACCGATCAAAGGAAGCCAGCCTGAAGGAGAACCTCGTGATCGCTCCGAATCTGCCTGCCCTGATTTTTTTTATAAGAAAACTACAGAAGAAAAAAAGACTATAAAACAATATATGTGCAATCAAGAAGAAGAAGTTATCTACAAGGACATGAGAATTTGTTGTGCTGGGTAGCAAGAAGCTTTAAAAGGGTGAGAGCAAGCGTAACGAGTGAGGCTGTAATCACGGCTGCACCTCTTTTGATATTTTTTGTCGACCCAGTCGACCCAGTCGACCTGCAGCAGGTCTTCCATCCGAGAGAGGTGTGAGTATCTAACTCTGATTAAATTGCATTTGTTGATACTAGAACAGAGAACAATTCGTCCTTGTAGGCCACTGTAAATATGGAGTGGCTACGGAAGCAGGCAGAGAAATATGCTGGCACACCCCAGCTGGAGGGGGTTAATGTGGAAACCACGTGGTTAAATTGTATGCATTGGTTTACCAAAGAAAACAGGGAATTAGATAGAAAAAATTCGCTAGGGAAGACTAATAGCCGAGTAGCGGCCTTGTGTAAGACAGTCATAACTTTTGATCAGGCTCTTGATAGGCAGCCTACATGACAATATTTTAACATGATCACTCGGGGAGAGCCAGCGTATAGGGAGAGATTAGAAAAGCTGAATGAGATGCTGGAGCTAGCAGGGAAGCACAGAGAGGAGGGGTGAGCTGCAGCAGCTGAGAGCAGTTATCTCACAGATGGACACTGCAGCTTCGAGACACAGTGCTGATGTAAATACAGTTGTAGACTGGAGAAGAGAGATAGGAGAATGAGTGAAGTAGTACATAACAAGATATAGTGTCCCAACAGCTCCAACTTATGCAGACACAGTTGAGGAAAGATATATTGTCCCGACAGCTTCAGCACATGCAGACCCTAGGTTAAGTTTGATACTGATTCTATCCCGAGAACAGCCCCAGCCAAATGTCCCTGGTCCATCTTAAATTTGTTAAAAATTTGCCTAATTGGGAGGAAAGTAAGGGAGTGTTTCGTAATGTTCTTGGTTTTGAGTCATGGCTAGATAAATTTCAAATTAAATCTAAGGAGGATGCTTCCCGTTATTTCATGTCTTTTGTGCCTCCTGAGTTAACCAAAGTTAGGACGATGCAATCCGAGGTGAAGGGTGATAAGTCCAATGTTTTTACGTACCATTCACCTTGGGGTGTATCTGCTGATTCAGGGAGGCCAGGAATTCTGAGGGGGGTACAGCCAGCTGCTGAGAATGGGCAGGTCCCGTTTGGCAGATCCCCACGGGATCCCATGAGAGGTCCTCCCCTGTGTTACTTTTGTGGACACCTGGGACACGTTAAATGCTTTTGTCCCAATCTTGTGCCAGGGACTGAACCACGAGAACCCCGGGTGCCATTTAACCCCCAAAGGCCCCATGAGTTCTCTAGACCACCCTTTGGAGTTAGACCTCCGTATCCAGCAGTGAATGACTCTAGGCAGTATCAGCAGGATAATGGTCTCCAAATGGTTAACCCAGTCTCTCAGGAGCCTTCTGCTCCTGCTCCTTCCCCAATAGCTCCCACTCATCCACACCTGGAGGTCCAGGATATTCAGGGAGGGGTTCCTATGCTCCCCTGATTAAGGAGCTATGGGAACATGAGGACTGGACCCTGACTGAGGATCTCTTTGGAGCGGGGGTGGCAGCTGTTGGACGAAAGCCGTGTCCAGATGAGGATGATGGATTTTTCGGGCTTCCCACCGCAGGTAACACTCATTGATGGGTTGCTCCCCCTGTTCCTCTTGCCCTCCTTGCCCCCCCTTTCCCTGGGCAAGGACAGAAGACCTTATGTCAAAGGGAAAATAGAGGGGCTGCCGTGGGAAGACATTCTCATTGATACAGGAGCCTCAGTTTCAGTAGCAAGACACAAATTGCAGTCACCCCCTGGACTACCTGAGACTACCACTTTGGTAGGATTTGAGGGCTCCTGTATTCAAGCAGTAAAAAGTTGTCCAGTAAACCTGAGATTTCAGGACACAGGAGGATCAAAGCAAAGGGGTCTTTGATGCGCTTTTTGGGTGAACTCACAGTTACGGTCCACTATTTTGGGTACTGATGTTTTGGGAGCAATGGGAATTGTTGTTGATTTATGTAACAAAGTCTTGTGGCGGAATAAAGAAGCCACTATCTGTTCTGTAATTGTACCTTCCTAGTTCAGTCTCTTTTTGCTCTGTCTCAGAATATTTCAGAGTGCTGATATAGTGGGAGAAGTCTAGTGACTTCAGGGTTAATTTTGCTATCAGAAGTGTTGGACATTATTTTGTAGGGTTTTTTGGAGGTTGCAGATAGTGTCTTCCCTTTCCTTTCCTGTCTAGTAAGTTTGGGCCCCATCATTTGCTCAGCCTATTTTCCTGCCTGTGTTTGTGCCTTCATCTTGTTTCACCGTCAATACAGGTGTGGGGGCTATCTATTCCTTTGGGGTCTGCTCTGGGGCAGTTAGTTTTCCCTTTTCTTGCTTTGTAGGCTTATGTAGTCCTCCGGCCATGACGAGGCATCTAGGTTCATCGTAGGCACGCTCCACGGCTACTGCTAGTTGTGTGGTAAGATCAGGGATCTGCAATCTGCATAGTTACCAACCACTCTGGTTTTCTGCAGCTTAGCTTGTTTTGCTTTTTTCTCCTCGGTGACCCATTCATAACAGAATCATCAGCCATACCGCAGATTCTAGGGTACACAAAAGCAGGAAAGAATTGTAAAAAAAAAAAAAAAAGGGTCAGAATTTTTTTTTTATATATGCATATTTTTTCTCTTTTTCTCTGGGGCCGTAGGAGGATTTTTTTTTAAAATGGAGATTAAGCAATTGTCTGATCGTGTGGAGCAGCTCACTGCTGAAGTGCGGGGAATTTCCACCTATCTCGCTCATTCACCTGCTGCTGAACCAAGGATCCCTACTCCTGATGTGTTTTTTTGGGGAGCGGTCTAAATTTTTGAATTTTAAGAATAATTGTAAATTATTTATTGCCTTGATGCCTAATTCATCGGGGAGCTAAATTGTCATCTCTTTGCTGCGTGGTGATCCCCAGGATTGGGAGTTTTCTTTGACACCTGAAGATCCTATTCTGACTAATGTGGATGCATTTTTTCAAGCCTTGGGGTTGTTGTATGATGAACCTAATGCTATTGATCAAGCTGAGAAAGCCCTATTGGCATTGAACCAGGGTCAGGATTCTGCAGAGTTATACTGTCAAAAATTCCAAAAGTGGACGGTCCTTACTACCTGGAATGATGGTGCCTTGGCAGCTCTCTTTCGGAAGGGTTTGTCAGAAACCGTAAAAGATACTATGGTGGAATTTCCTGTTCCCTCTGGTCTTGACGATTCTATGTCATTAGCCTTTCAAATTGATCGGCGTTTACGTGAACACAAAACTACACAAGAGGAATTGCCACCTTTTGGACAAATGTCTGAACCTATGCAATGTGATAGAGTTTTGTCTAGGGCGCAACGTCAGGAGTTTAGAAGGCGTAGTAAGCTGTGTTTTTTCTGTGGAGACGTCTCTCATATTATTTCTGTCTGCCCAAAACGAGAGAAACGTTTTGCACACACATTTGCTGTGGGCAGTATACAACCTAAGTTTCTTTTGGCAATTACACTGATCTGCTCCTTAGGCCTCTTTCACACTTCAGTTTTTTTGCATCAGTTCAAATCCGCCAAAAAGTCAGATAAGCGGATCCGTTCTCAACTGATGTGAACGGATGGCACAGGATCCGTTTTCAGACGGATCCTGAAAATGAGGAAATAAAGGAACTGCTGGCCGGGAAGGGGGAGAGAGAGAGAGAGAGAGAGAGAGACCGGCACCCAGAAAGAAATTCGGGTTAAATGAGTGTCTGGAGGATCCGCCAGAGAAAAAAACGTTGCAAGCTCCGTTTTGAAATCTTTGAGGATGGTGACGGACAGCAAGTTTTGTCGGATCCTCAAAAAAAACGGATGCAACGGACAGCAATCCGTCACAATCCGCCATTAATGCAAGTCAATGGGGAAAAAAAACGGATCCTCAAAACAAAATTGAGGATCCGTTTTTTTCAAAACCTGGCGGATTGTGACTGATTGTAAAAAACTGAAGTGTAAAAGAGGCCTTATCCACATTTTCCATGAAGGCTTTTGTGGATTCAGGAGCAGCGTTGAATCTGATGGATTTGAACTTTGCTAAACGTGGTTTTTCCATGACGCCTCTGCGGACGCCTATTCCTTTGAGGGGTATTGATGCTACTCCTTTGGCGGAGAATAAACCTCAGTTTTGGACCCAGGTGACAATGCGGGTTGTCCCAGACCACCAAGAAAATTGTAAATTTTTGGTGCTGCATAATTTGCATGATACTATTGTTCTGGGGTTCCCTTGGTTGCAAACTCATAATCCAGTTTTGGATTGGAAATCTGTCTCTGTGGTGAGTTGGGGTTGTCAGTGTGTTCTTAGGGACGCTCCTGTTTTCTCCACCTCTCCTCAGTCTCATGATATTCTTGATTATCTAGCCGATTTTTCTGATGTATTTAGTGAGAGTAAGTCTGCGTCTTTGCCTCCTCATAGGAGTTATGACTGTGCAATTGAGTTGATGCCTGGGTGTAAATTTCCCAAGGGTCAGGTTTTCAACTTATCAGTACCCGAACATGATGCTATGCGATCCTATATTAAGGAGTCATTGGAGAAGGGTCATATTAAACCATCCTCGTCACCTTTAGGTGCTGTTTTTTTTTTTGTGGCCAAGAAAGATGGTTCATTAAGACCGTGTATTGATTATCGTTCCCTTAACAAGATGATGATTAAATATCAGTACCCGTTACCTCTGATGTCTGATTTTTTCTCCAGAGTTAAGAGTGCCTGCTGGTTTACTAAGCTTGACCTCAGAGGGGCGTATAATCTTATTCGTATCAAGCACGGGGATGAATGGAAGACGGCGTTTAATACTCCGGAGGGACATTTTGAGTACCTGGTGATGCCTTTTGGGCTCACTAATGCCCCTTCTGTCTTCCAGTCCTTTATGAATGATATTTTCTGTGACTTTGTGGATAACTTTTTGATCATCTATCTGGATGATATTTTGATCTTTTCTAGTGATTGGGATTCTCATGTGGAACACGTCCGGACTGTGTTCCGGATTTTGAGAGAGAATTCCCTGTTTGTTAAGGGATCGAAATGCCTCTTTGGTGTACAGAGGATTTCATTTTTGGGATTTATCTTATCTCCATCGACTATTGAAATGGACCCGGCCAAGGTACAGGCCATTTATGATTGGGTTCAGCCTACTTCTTTGAAGGCCCTACAGAAGTTTTTAGGTTTTGCTAATTTCTATCGTAAATTTATAGGTAATTTTTCTGGTATTGACAAACCACTGACTGATCTGACCAAGAAGGGCGCTGATGTGCTGAATTGGTCTCCTGAGGCTATCTCAGCATTTCAGGAGCTTAAGCAGAGATTTACTTCAGCTCCAGTTTTACGGCAACCTGATGTCTCACTTCCATTTCAGGTGGAGGTAGATGCTTCTGAGATTGGTGCAGGAGCTGTTTTGTCCCAAAAAGACTCTGTGACTTCTAAGATGAATCCCTGTGCCTTCTTTTCTCGAAAGTTCTCCCCATCTGAACGTAACTATGACGTGGGGAATCGGGAATTGTTGGCCATGAAGTGGGCATTTGAGGAGTGGAGACATTGGTTGGAGAGAGCTAGACATCTAGTTGTGGTCCTCACTGACCACAAGAATTTGATTTATCTGGAGTCGGCCAAACGCTTGAATCCTAGACAGGCTAGATGGGCCTTATTTTTCACGCGTTTTAATTTTGTGGTCTCTTTTCTTCCGGGCACTAAGAATGTTAAGGCAGACGCCCTTTCTAGGAGTTTCTTTGCCGATTCTCTTAGTGTGACCGCGCCTACTACGATCCTAGGTGAGGGGTAGTTCTTTCTGCCATGTCTGAAATTCATTGCTCCGCATTGGCTCGTCATCCAGGTATTTTTGGTACCAGAGATTTGGTGAGTCGGTCCTTTTGGTGGCCTGCCTTATCTCGTGACGTCAGGAATTTTGTACAGTCCTGTGGGACTTGTTCTCGGTCTAAACCCTGTTATCGTTCTAGTGGGTTGCTGATGCCCTTGCCGCTGCCCAAGAGGCCATGGACCCATATCTTAATGGATTTTATTTCTGATCTTCCTGACCTTGGAGTCTTATTTGAGATGTTTTATATCTGCTGATCAGGATGATTTGGTCTCATTTTTGCCCTTGGCCAAATTCGCACTGAACAATAGAGCTAGTTCTGCCACTTTGATGTCACCCTTTTTCCGTAACTTTGGGTTTCATCTCAATTCTCTTCAGGGCAAGTGGAGTCTTCGTCCTGCCCAGGTGTGGACAATGTGGTTAAGAGAATGCAGCAGATATGGGACCAAGTGGTGGATAAGTTGTCACTCTCTCAGGAAAAGGCCCAGCGATTTTCCAACCGGCATAGGACCATTGGTCCCCTGTTTAAAGTGGGTGATATGGTTTGGTTGTCGTCTAAGAATATTCCTATGAAGGTTGCATCTCCTAAATTTAAGCCAAAATTTATTGGTCCTTATAAGATTTTGGAAATTCTTAATCCTGTTTCGTTTCGATTGGCTCTTCCAGTTACGTTCAAGATCCATAACGTATTTCACAAATCTCTGTTGAAGAGGTTTGTTGAGCCAGTGGTTCCTATGGCAGCACCTCCTGACCCTGTGTTGGTTGAAGGCAATGTGGAATATGAGGTAGAGAAAATATTGGATTCTCGCTTGATTAGATGGAGACTCCAGTATTTGGTCAAATGTAAGGGTTATGGTCAGGAAGATAATTCTTGGGTCTCTGCCTCCGATATTCATTCCAATAGATTGGTTCGTGCTTTTCACCGGGCCCATCCTGATCGGCCTGGTGGCGTGGATGAGGGTTTGGTGACCCCTCCTCAAGGGGGGGTACTGTTGTGAGTTCATTCTCTGGTTCACCAGTTGTGAGTTCCCCTTCTGGACTCCCTCTGGTGGTAACGGGAGGTGGTGCGGCTGGTTTGATCGGTGGAGATCTGCCATCTGAGAATGAGGATGACGATTGGATCTCAGGATTCTCAGATTGGATTTAAGACAGCCGACGCCCTATTCAGTTGCTGGTGATTCCTTCTGGCTTGTCAGCTCTTGGTTTTCAGCTCTGTTGCAGTCATCTAAAGCTAAGTTTTTCTGCTAATGTTCACACTTGATTTTGTTCGCCTATTCAGTTTTTTGTGTGGCCTGCCAGCCCCGGCTGGGGGCTGAGCTGAATTTCCACTCTTATTTATCAGTATTTTGCCAATTGGCTTTTTGTCCCTTACTAGTTCGGTCTCTTTTTGCTCTGTCTCAGAATATTTCAGAGTGCTGATATAGTGGGAGAAGTCTAGTGACTTCAGGGTTAATTTTGCTATCAGAATTGTTGGACATTATTTTTGTAGGGTTTTTTGCAGGTTGCAGATAGTGTCTTCCCTTTCCTTTCCTGTCTAGTTAAATTGGGCCCCATCATTTGCTTAGCCTATTTTCCTGCCTGTGTTTGTGCCTTCATCTTGTTTCACCGTCAATACATGTGTGGTGGCTATCAATTCCTTTGGGGTCTGCTCTGGGGAAGTTAGTTTTCCCTTTTCTTGCTTTAGGCTTATGTAGTCCTCCGGCCATGACGAGGCATCTAGGTTCATCGTAGGCACGCTCCACGGCTACTGCTAGTTGTGTGGTAAGATCAGGGATCTGCAATCTGCATAGTTACCAACCACTCTGGTTTTCTGTGGCTTAGCTTGTTTTGCTTTTTTCTCGTCGGTGACCCATTCATAACATACACTCCCTCAGCAGCTCACCTTGTTGCATCTGTCCCTGAAGTTATGTCACAGCTGAGGAGTGATTGTAAAGTGTTTTCTTGTTTGGACATTGCAAATGGCTTTTTCTCAGTACCTCTAACACCTGAATCTGCCCTCCACTTCGCATTCACTTTTGAGAATACTTGTTCACGCGGTTGCCCATGGGATTTCACAGTTCTCCTGTGTATTTCCATCAGGTATTGGCTCAAGTGTTAGAACCCCTTGGCTACGGAGACAAAGTCCTACAGTATGTGGATGATTTATTGATTCAAACTGTCGATGAATGTGAACATAAAGAGATCCTTGAAAATGTTTGTCAGGCTTTACAAAATGCAGGACTCAAAATGAGTCTAGACAAAGTACAATTGATGAAATCAGAGGTTAAATTTCTGGATGTGTCTGTCTCAGCAGAAGGAAAGAAACCCATGCATGATAGGGTTAACGCTATTCAAGCTGTCCCCATACCAACTAATATTACTGAGCTCAGAAAATGTTTGGGTCTTATCAATTTTTCCAGAGAATTTATTGAAGATTTTGCTCATCTGGCTAAACCACTGTATGATTTACTAAAAAATGTCAATGATGATTTTGCCCCTGTCAATATAGAGGGAACCACCTTACAGGCTTTTGAGGGATTGAAACGCACCCTTACGGCAGCTACTGCATTGGTTAACCCTGATCCTTCCCAGCCCTTTTACATTCAGACTCACACCGGTGATATCTCTATTTCTTTTATGCTTCTACAAAAATGTCCCAAAGAAAGCCCAGAAGTGTCTAGTCAGTTGTATGCCCTAGAGGTTATTACTCTAGGTTGCTCATCCCCATGGAAAAAGGATTCACTCTGTGCATGAAGCACCTACTGGGCGTGCACTGGACTATGAAACAAGTGAGACATATATTGGGGTTTGCTCCTTTAATTTTACAAACCCCGCATGTCACTTTAAAAACTTTGTTGAAAGGAAAAGCTTCAGGTATTAATTCACAGAGAATGGCCCAATGAATCATTGATTTTGAGACTAGAGACTTACAAGTCGAAGTGGGTGAGAAATATCACTTAGCCCAGATGATGCAGTATGCAGGAAAAAGTCACGATTGTCAAATTGAACAGGTTAATGTCACTCCCTCCCCCTTCCGAGCAGACTTCCAGGAGGGAGTCACTTGTGCCTATATCGACGGAGCTCGATATTGGCATGAGGGGCACTACGTCACAGGCTTCGCAGTGTGGCTTCCAGCTAAGCCGCTGCTGCTGCAGTATAAACTCCCCGGTCACTTTTCTGCTCAGAGAGCTGAATTGGAAGCAGCTCTACAGGTCATTCTTGTGTGTATGGAGCCAATGAGTATCTTCAGTGACAGTGCATATGTTGTTTCCTCCCTCACCCTGTATCTCAATGTATGGGCCCTAAGGTGGATGGTTGACTCACAGAATAAGCCTTTGCAACATGCAGACATTCTCAAACAAATTGAGCAGCGGGGCAAAGAATTCCTGAATTTATGGTCCTTCTGTAAAATTAAAGGGCACCAGAGACTCATTCCTGACCCCCACATCCTTGGCAATGCATATGTAGACCACGCAGCCAAGGAAGCTGCACTTACGGGTGATGACAAATATCCCCAAGAAGTCATCGCAGCAGTCACTAAAAAACACTCAGAGCCCCCCTTGTTTTTTCTCTTCAAGATCTTGTAAAGGCACAGGAGAAGGATGGAGACTCATCCCTGTTCAATTCCCTTGAGTCCCTGCCCATTGAGGGGGAGTGTCTCTACTTCAAAAGGGTTAATGACAGGCTAGTGCCTTACATCCCAACTACAATGATTAAGCCTTTGCTCAAACTTAACCATTCAGTTTTTGCTCATCCAGGACCATCTTCACAGAATACAAGTAATGGAGGGTCCCTGGCAGTCCATCCAAATTGATTTCATTGGTCCCTTCGCTACAAAGGTGTTAAAATTGTTCATATCAATCAGTGTAGACTTGTTAATTATCTTACTGAGATTTCTGGTAAGGACTGATACTCCACTTTTTTTCTATTTTCTTCAGGTCAGCCGAAGATTCATATTCGACTCCTGGGACCATGTACCTATTGGATGATCAGGAGAAGATTTTTCACACTATACAGTGGGAATCCAGAAGCCAAAGAATGAGAAGAAAAAATACCAATAAACTTAATTATTGTGCAACTTATTTTTTTTGGGACTAATATTTGAATTATTTTTTTATTATGTGTTTGTGCTATTTCTAGGGACTTTTGCCCTTAAACACACGTGCATAAAGAGCTGAATTGCCTCAATATTCTTATTTTCAATAATTCACCCATGAATATTACAGCACTATATGTTGTACTCTGGATAGAGTACAAGAGGGGGACTTGTAAGAGAATGGTCAGCTATAATATACTGAGCCGCCATGATGAATCAGGCAGCCATCTTGTGAAAGTTAGGAAAAGATTCAACTTTTATAATAGAACTAATAAAATGTACTTTGAAATGGAGGATGTGAAATGAGATCATGTCTGCTATCAACCCTGGCAGGCGAGCATGAAGGAAAACTGGATCAATAGGGGAATAGGGTTAACAAATATATGGTCAATGTGTGTATACATGATAGTGTTGGTAGAAGAACAAACTCATTAAAATGGCAAATGCATTAATTTATGGATCAAACCTGGAAGCAGGGATAAGATTAAGGACAGTAGCTATAGATACCAATGACTTTTATGGGTTTAGTGTTGTTTGGGGAAACGTTAATTAATGTCTTCATATTATGTCATTATATTCTTTGTTCTAAAATACAGGTTTCTGTAGAATTATGTAAATGCCCTCTGCGGCAAAATGCAGCTTTTCTCTGTTTGTATTATGTATAAAAAGCCCCTGTCACTGTTGCTCGGGGCCAGTCCACCGCCATTATGCCACTGTGCCACACCATGGCCAGGGCTGGAGCCTTTTCATCGCCAGACTTCTCAGCGAATCTCTGCCCACTGACTATCTGTACCTGTTCTGCCGTGTATCTCCTAATAAACTTCGACCTCAGCTTGATAAGAGGATTGTCTACATCTTTTTCCGGCTCTTCCAGCTCTCAGTAAGACTTTTTCTTACAATAACAACCACTTACTAACACACATAACATCTGTGGGGTGGCTGCCTAGTATTCAAAATGCAAACAGGATTGCATAGGGTGTCATTCACACCATTATGTGAGATGCACCTCTGTCCATATAACTGCCTATTATCAACGCCCCCTACTATTACATCAGGCAGACTGTCATTACCATATGTGCATCCAGAGGCCAGACACCCCAAAATTACCCAGCCACTATTGGAGGAACCCGGTCTGCACCCTGCATAAAAAAGTGCAAAAAATATGTATATAATGCAGGGGTATTGATTGATATTGCTCAATTTCATAGGTTACCAAAATAGTAAAAATGTAATTTATTTCATGGCCAAACAAATGCAGGTTGTCTTCTCCAACACTCTATGTGGAGCATCTTTGTAAGATGTGGATGACAGAGACTATCAGTAAAGTCTAGTTCTTCTGCTGAAAGACAAAGCAGAAAGATTGACTCAAGCCACATGTACATGTACTTTGTGATTTTTTTAATTTCAGTATTTGTAAACCAAAATTAGGAGTGGAACTATGAAAGGAAAAGTATAATAGAAACACGTCACCACTTCTGAATTTTTTAACCAACCCCTGGTTTTGCTTTACAAATACTGAGGTTAAAAAATTCACCAAATACTCAAAATGTGCACGTGGCCTTAGGTTCTATGTATCCTTTCACATCGTCTTTATTAATTTCTTAATAAAATTAATTACCAGTTATGACGAAAAATATTCAGAATTGAGAGTCCTCAGTGGTTGACACCTTTTAATAGCTAACTGAAAAGATGGTAACACATTGCAAGCTTTCGAGACTACTCAGGTCTCTTCATCAGGCATTGACTAATACAAAATCTGAAGAGTCACATATTTATGTACAGCACAGCAGAGAAAAAATGCAATAGATAAGACAAGTGACATGAAGCAGAACTATCATTATGGAAGAGGGAAAAGCATAAATATTGGACCAGTTCATAGATAAGGAGTCTGGATGTTTTATTGTCCTCTGATTGGGGTCTCCTAATGTGTTGTGATGCCCCCACAAGGTCGTAGGAGCAAATTCCTTAATTGATGTAAAAAGACATAAAATCCATGTGACACGTTCATTCCAGCATTGAGAGTGTCAAAGGTCATCATGAGCTTGTACTCACAGACTCCTCTCTCTCTCTGAGATGTAAAGTTACTTTTCAATACCAGTAATTTCATATCCATGGTGTTGTGATCAGTTATGGCGAATTGTTCAAAGTAGGGATATTGATCAATGATGGTCCTAGGTCCAACCCATGGACAGTGAATGCTTTTTGTAAAAAAACATCAACATGATGCATAAATGTATGAGCAAAACTCACCGTATCCTCAGAGATATCTGCTTCAGGTCTAAGTAACAGAACGCCCTTATCCACCGATCTCACCGAACACAAAGATCCGGGATCGGCACTTAATCGTAAAGTAACATCAGACCCTGGCAAAGCTTCCTTCTTAGAAAAGTCCAAAGTAACCTGGAATAGAGAGAGAATAGCACTGGTTTCAGATAGTAGCTAGTCATAAACCACCACACTTCGGTCAAAGGGCCAATAAAGAAGGATCCAGACATCAGTTTTAAATGATCATAGACCTTTTGTCAACTACTATAACCATGATACGCCTGATTCCCATTTGAGAAATACCTAAAACTTGTGAGGAATCTTTTGGAACAGTTGAACTCCGAAAAACACCTGAAAAATCGCTCAAAAAAACACTTAAAGTACACTTGCAATTTAATTTTATTATCGATTTGCTGATCATATGTTTAGTTTTTTTAATGTTTTCCTTCCACTTCAGGTTTAAAAAACACTTGGTGGGAGAAAAGAATGTGCATGCCACTTGTTTGAAGCAGCTCCTCAGCAAAAGCACTTAAAAACTTTTTTACAAAAAAAAAGACCAGGAAATGCAAAATTCTGCCAAAACTCCACAAAGAAGGAACGTTTTGTGAAGTAGTTTCCACCAGCTAACTTGCTGCTGTTGAACGCATTAAAAAACCCCTCTATGTGCACATTGCCTAAATGTCTGAGCTGTGTGTCTGATCTCTTGGAATGGAGTCTATGAAGAGGACAGGGATCCCCACACCCACCCGGTGAGGTGGCAGCTGGACCTCGTGTCCTGGTAGGGAACAAATGGAGAAGCAGCCGTTCGTGCCCGTATCTCTCTCGATTCTGGATGTTGGAATGGTGTGGTGTTATAAACCTTCTCGTCACAAATAGCGATGGGTACCAGACGTTAAAATAATTGCAAGTGTCGTATCCCTCAAAATGCCATCTCCATGTGATGCTAGATGTACAGGGTGGGCCATGTATATGGATACACCTAAATAAAATGGGAATGGTTGGTGATATCGACTTCCTGTTTGTGGCACATTAGTATATGGGAGGGGGAAAACTTTTCAAGATGGGTGGTGACCATGATGGCCATTTTGAAGTCGGCCATTTTGATCAAACTTTATTTTTTTCCAATGGGAAGAGGGTCACGTGACACATCAAACTTATTGAGAATTTCACAAGAAAAACAATGATGTGCTTGGTTTTAATGTAACTTTGTTCTTTCATGAGTTATTCAAATGTTTCTCTTGTTTACAGCCATTGACGTCACAAAGGTTAACACGTGAGGAGCGGATAGAAATTGTGTTGATATCTGGTGAACGCAGTACCCGGGCCTTGCAGCAGATTTCAATGCAAGACACCCTACACAAGAAAACTGTCACCATTCTCATTTTATTTAGGTGTATCCATAAAAATGGCCCACCCAAAAAAGTGTGCTTCATCACTGAACATAATGTTCTGTGTAAACTGAGGGTCCT
This sequence comes from Dendrobates tinctorius, assembly GCF_039654945.1. Classification (NCBI taxonomy): domain Eukaryota; kingdom Metazoa; phylum Chordata; class Amphibia; order Anura; family Dendrobatidae; genus Dendrobates; species Dendrobates tinctorius. The sequence goes on along the minus strand of NW_027361814.1, from coordinate 17,103,305 downwards.
GTTCCAATTTTTGTTTTGCCCATTCTGCAAATTCAGTGTGCTGCTCTGGGTCATCCTCGTTGAGATGCTGCCGCAGCTGGATTTTGTGAGGGTGCCATTTGTGAGTAGCTAATATCCACCGAATATATGTTCGACTGATGCCAGATTGGCGCGCTGAATTTGCAGAATGGGAAAAACAAAAATTGGAACAGGACCCTTAGTTTACACAGAACATTATGTTCAGTGATGAGGCAAACTTTTTTGGGTGGGCTATTTATATGGATACATCTAAATAAAATGGGAATGGTGACAGTTTTCTGTCGTAGGGTGACTTGCATTGAAATCTGCTGCAATGACCTGGGTACTACGTTCACCAGACATCAACACAATTTCTATCCGCTCCTCACATGTTAACCTCTGTGACATGTCAATGGCTGTAAACAAAGAGAAACTTGTAAATTACTCATGAAAGAATAAAGTTACGCTAAAACCAAGCACACCATTGTTTTTCTTGTGAAATTCTCAATATGTTTGATATGTCACATGACCCTCTTCCCTTTGGAAAAAATAAAGTTTGATCCAAAATTGCAGATTTCAAAATGTCTGACTTCAAATTGGCCACCATGGTCACCACCCATCTTGAAATGTTTTCCCCCTCCCATATACTAATGTGCCACAAACAAGAAGTTGATATCAACAACCATTTCCATTTTATTTAGGTGTATCTATATACATGGCCCACCCTGTATACTGTGTTCCATGCAAATACTGTGATTTCTGTGTAAAGTGTATGTTGTAACATATTGTGAGACTTGCTGACAGGCAATCTTGTTGACATGACTCAGCTCTGCTTGGTAAGTAGAGATTTCTGAAAAGAGCTGGAACAAGCTTCCCCTGGTAAGTCAGCCAATGACTGCAGCTAAAAAGAATCATATGGAAGAGGAAGAGGAGTCAGCAGAGGAAAGCAGACTGCAACGAGGAGATGTTGATCTCCTTCTGATTGCTGGGTCTAGAAGAAACCAATAGAAAAAAGGGGAACAAACAGCCTTCAGATTGGAAGAATTCCTGTTGCGCCTCCAGGAGGTAAAAAAACCCTCAGAGAAAAAGCACAACTGAGCTCAGCCCTAAGTAAGGAATAATGAGTGAGGGTTACTAGAGGGTCAGCCTGTGAACAAGTGAATTGTATTGATTAGACAAGTATCCCACAGAGATCTGAATGTAAAGGTGAACCTTCAACTGCGAATGTACTTGACCACCAATTACATACGGTTTGTATATAGTCATTTACCCCATTATCATTAACAAAAAGACTGTTCTTTTCAAGTTAACTGCTTTGTCATGATTGGGAATTAGCTACACAAACAACCACCACCACCATCATACTCTACTTAAAGAGGCAGCTACTGTGTAAATCATCATTTGCCACATTACTAGAGTTGAGCGATACCGTCCGATACTTCAAAGTATCGGATCGGAATGGATCGGCCGATCTTAAAAAAAAGTATCGGTATCGCCGATTCCGATACGGGAAGTCCCATTCAAGTCTATGGGACTTCCGGTATCGGAATAAGAAAAATCCTGTTTTTCCCTTGTACAGCCTCTCTGGGGTCTGTACGGGCCTTTCGGGGGGCTGTGCCGGCCTGCCAGGGGGTCTGTGCAGGCTCCGGTGGTCTGTGCCGGCCTGCCGGGGGGCTGTGCCGGCCTGCCAGGGGGGCTGTGCAGGCTCCGGTGGGCTGTGCCGGCCTGCCGGGGGGCTGTGCCGGCCTGCCGGGGGGCTGTGCACCCTGTGGGGGTCTGTACCGGCCTGCCGGGGGGCTGTGCCGGCCTGCCGGTGGTCTGTGCACCATGTGGGGGTCTGTACCGGCCTGCCGGGGGGCTGTGCCGGCCTGCCGGGGGGCTGTGCTGATGTCCGGGGGTCTGTGCAAGCATCGTCCGATGGGACTACAAGTCCCATCTGGCGATGCCTGCTACCATGACAGTGATTGACACATTAGCCAATGATGGGACAGTAGTAGTCCCATCATCCGGCTAATGTGTTAAATGTTTAAAAAAAAAAAAAAATACTACATACATACTACATGCATGCTACATACATACTACATGCTACATACATACTACATACATACTACATACATACCACATATATACTACATACATACTACATACATAACACATATATACTACATACATACTACATACATAACACATATATACTACATACATACTACATACATACTACATACATACTACATATATACTACATGCATGCTACATACATACTACATGCTACATACATACTACATATATACTACATACATACTACATACATACTACATGCATGCTACATACATACTACATGCTACATACATACTACATATATACTACATGCATGCTACATACATACTACATGCTACATACATACTACATATATACTACATACATACTATATACATACTACATGCATGCTACATACATACTACATGCTACATACATACTACATATATACTACATGCATGCTACATACATACTACATGCTACATACATACTACATATATACTACATACATACTACATACATACTACATACATACTACATACATACTACATGCTACATACATACTACATATATACTACATGCATGCTACATACATACTACATGCTACATACATACTACATATATACTACATACATACTACATACATACTACATGCATGCTACATACATACTACATGCTACATACATACTACATATATACTACATGCATGCTACATACATACTACATACATGCTACATATATACTACATGCATGCTACATACATACTGCATGCTACATGCATGCTACATACATACTACATACATACTACATGCTACGTACATACCACATATATACTACATACATACTACATACAATACATTCATACAATACATACATAGACATACAGTACATATAACATAGAGTAACATACTTACCAATACTTGTCACATTGTTCCCCGAAGCCATTGTCTTTTACGGAATAAATATTAACATAACAAACCACAAAAATACTCACCCACGATCCGAAGCAGTCCACGAGTGTGTCCCACGACGATCTTGGGTAGAGAACTGCAGCATCAGCTGTTGCTGCCGTTCTCTACGGGCTGCAGGAATCCAATGACGGAAGGTAGGTATCCTTCCGCACTGTATTCCTCCGCCACTTAAAAAAAAAAAGTCCCTAGTCTCACTTTATGCCATTTCCCACACAGCAATGGCATAAAGTGAGACTAGGGACTTTTTTTTTTTTTAAGTGGCGGAGGAATACAGTGCGGAAGGATACCTACCTTCCGTCATTGGATTCCTGCAGCCCGTAGAGAACGGCAGCAACAGCTGATGCTGCAGTTCTCTACCCAAGATCGTCGTGGGACACACTCGTGGACTGCTTCGGATCGTGGGTGAGTATTTTTGTGGTTTGTTATGTTAATATTTATTCCGTAAAAGACAATGGCTTCGGGGAACAATGTGACAAGTATTGGTAAGTATGTTACTCTATGTTATATGTACTGTATGTCTATGTATGTATTGTATGAATGTATTGTATGTAGTATGTATGTAGTATATATGTGGTATGTATGTAGCATGTAGTATGTATGTAGTATGTATGTAGCATGCATGTAGCATGCAGTATGTATGTAGCATGCATGTAGTATATATGTAGTATGTATGTAGCATGTAGTATGTATGTAGCATGCATGTAGTATATATGTAGTATGTATGTAGCATGCATGTAGTATGTATGTAGCATGCATGTAGTATGTATGTAGTATGTATGCAGTATATATGTAGTATGTATGTAGCATGTAGTATGTATGTAGCATGCATGTAGTATATATGTAGTATGTATGTAGCATGTAGTATGTATGTAGTATGTATGTAGTATGTATGTAGTATATATGTAGTATGTATGTAGCATGTAGTATGTATGTAGCATGCATGTAGTATATATGTAGTATGTATGTAGCATGTAGTATGTATGTAGCATGCATGTAGTATATATGTAGTATGTATGTAGCATGTAGTATGTATGTAGCATGCATGTAGTATGTATGTAGTATGTATGTAGCATGTAGTATGTATGTAGCATGCATGTAGTATGTATGTAGTATTTTTTTTTTTTTTTTAACATTTAACACATTAGCCGGATGATGGGACTACTACTGTCCCATCATTGGCTAATGTGTCAATCACTGTCATGGTAGCAGGCATCGCCAGATGGGACTTGTAGTCCCATCGGACGATGCTTGCACAGACCCCCGGACATCAGCACAGCCCCCCGGCAGGCCGGCACAGCCCCCCGGCAGGCCGGTACAGACCCCCACAGGGTGCACAGACCACCGGCAGGCCGGCACAGCCCCCCGGCAGGCCGGTACAGACCCCCACAGGGTGCACAGACCACCGGCAGGCCGGCACAGCCCCCCGGCAGGCCGGTACAGACCCCGGGCAGTCCACACAGCCCCCCGGCAGGCCGGCACAGCCCCTCGGCAGGCCGGCAGAGACCCCCGGAAGGCCCGAAATGACGGCGCATCATGATGCGCACACACCGCGCATCATGATGACGTCAGGCTGTCAATCAACTTTGAACTTCGGATTCCGATGCCGACTTCCGATATTGAAAAAATATCGGAAGTCGGTATCGGAATTCCGATACAGCAAGTATCGGCCGATACCCGATACTTGCGGTATCGGAATGCTCAACACTACACATTACCCTTTCTGATGTGCGCAGATTTGGTATTCATTATCAGATTATCAGCCCTGTGTTCAGAGGCTCAAACCCAACTGTCCGATACGCACTTGGTGTTGTGACAAACCATTTCACACTGTTACATTTCTTAATATAGATTTTTATTGCGGGAACATTGTGTGTATGTACGTGTGTAATTGGAGAGGTGGAAGAGGCTCGTTGTAACTGAAAGTTTGGCCACCGTCAAGCAGATTGTAGACTGACAGGAGCACAAAGCCCCCTTCTGCCCTATTCCACATGAGGTTATCACACAAGGGTATCTTTGGTTGACTTGGTGAAGCATTCTAGCAAATTAACTTAAGAAAATCTTTGTTACTACAAAGATGCATCTATTTACCTTGTTATTGAAGCACTTGCCCACAGGAAACTTTTCAGTGTCTGCTGCTATTCTGCGATCGCTGAGTATTGCGTAAGCAAAAATTTTGGCTAATGGGGAGATCTCCATAGTGACATTGAGTGGGAGTATGATGGTGCCCATCATCACTGAAAGTAGAGAACAGAGCAAGTTTATAATAGTTTGCAGTTGTGTCACCTGTCACATATTAGGTCAGTTTCTTACATCCGTGAAACACAGACCATGCTGCATTGCAGAAGGTGGCCTGACCTCCAGGTCTCCTGATATGAGCCGACTGTCTCATAATCAATCTGGCCGTCAGAAAAGTTATTATGATACGTATGATCACGGTTCGTGTTTTTTGGACATGTAAAACCAGCTCAGGCTGGTTTCACATTTGCGTTTTTTTCGCGGTAATTTAGCGCTAAATAGCGCATGCGTTTTTTTCCCTATACTTTGCATGGGATGCGCTTATGTGCGCATACACATGCGTTTGTACGCGTTTTACCGCGCATGCGTTTTTTTGCGGTATGCGCTCGGGCGCACAAAATGCAACTTGTTGCATTTTTTGTGCGTCCGATTTGCCTCAAAAAAACGCATGCGCGCGCAATGCATTTTTTTACAGCAAGACACCCAATATAAGTCTATGGGTGCGCATATGTGCGCATTGGCATGCTTATGTATGCGTTTTTTTGCACATGCATTTTTTTTGTTA